>NC_073348.2:6839000-7513500 GCF_027580225.2 Misgurnus anguillicaudatus | reverse complement strand
GAGTCCGTGGTCTCTGCATCTTGACGCGGGCAGACCAAAGCGCGAATACACGTGAAGGGGTGACTCGCGCTCTGCATCTCATGCAACAACATATGCACGCGCATCAAGATTGCGACCCTGTCCTCTTGCTTTCCATGTGAAATCAATGCTTCGCTGAGTGATTGACAGCATAATGATTGACAGCATAATGCAATCGATCGTGTTCCCGTTAGTTAAGCATACGATGATATATAACTTTCTTATCTGAAGATTATGTAAATATACGCAGTCTTCTAGCTGTGGCAAGCTGTGTTTTAATGTCTCATACATTTCTCAAAGTCATGACTGTTTACGTTAAATACACTTGGCATAACATGCATGATTTAAGGTAAAGTGACACTTTTTCGCGTCAATTCACAATCATTTAAACCATGCAGCTGTTATAGAGCCGATGCCAAACGATCACTGCTACGCGAGGACGCGAAATTGACGTCTTTACAAACTAATACGTTTACAATGTATTACATTGATGAAAAACGGAATTAAACTTGTCATGTTATATATTACTGAAATAAAAGAAAGGGTTTTACGTCTGAATCCCCGAAACATTCCTACCTGTACTGCACGTTCTCCAGAGAGCTCGCGTTGATTCACGCCTTCAGAATATAACATCCATTTGCAGTTTTGTACACAAATGTATATGAGAAATATTAATAGTCCATTGGATTTAGTATCAAATAATCCTCAGTATATATAGTTTTCAATAGGCACGGACTAAGTTTCGGTCTAGTCACGTGTGAAGGCAAGGCAATTAAACACGCTTGGGCTGCCCTCTAGTGGTAAAAGCTATATGACATTTTTATTTTTACATAGGATTTTATTGGACATTTTAAAGTGAAAATAACATAATATAGACATGTTACTGCAATGTTTTTTTATCTTGGCCATGTTCACATTGGAGTTCCGAGTTCATATTAAAAAAATTATAAAGATATGTTACAGACAATCTGAGATATGAACTACTTCCTGTTTGGGGACTACGCCTTAGGTATATTTTGACCTGTTTTGGGCTAATGCTTCCGAAAATCATAAATCCTTCTAGTAACTTTTGTGAGGCTTGTTACAAGGATCGTGTACGTGGAATTTCTTGAAGTTTGGACAAAATTTGTGACCTGTGAAACTTTTTAAAGGTTTTGTGTTCTATCCAATATGGTGGCCGAACGACATGGATCTGTGACTTCATCTTCTCAAGCAACTTACACCGGTACTGCCCGAACATTTTAAAGTTTGAACGGTGTCTCTGCGTCAAACGGTCTGGTCGCTAGAGCTGGCCAAAAAAATCTACCCGGGAAAAATAATAAAAATAATAATAATAATAAAACTTAAGAAGAACAATAAGTGTGCTTTTGCAAGCACACTTAATAATAATAACTAGAAAATGCATTTCGGGACGAACTGCAAAAGTGTGCTTGCTCTGGTGCCGCCGATTTAGTTTGTGCATCCTCACATTGGAGTCCCAAGTTCATGTACAAAGTTTGGTTTCAATACGTGAAAGCGTTCCTGAGATAAACTACTTCCTGTTTTTGCGGCGTCGACGCACATTTAGTTTTTGCGGTTAACTTATTTACTCACTTAAGTACACATAACCAAAAGTTTATAATATGGAATATAACATTGTTTTATGCAGTTTTTTGTCAATGCTAATTATTTCACGACCTCTATTTAAACTACAACCGCCATTTTAATAGCTGGCAAACATTAGGCTAGCTTCTAATAAGAGAAATTATACTTTTAGATTTCGTCAGGGCAGTAAAATCAGGTGTATGTTTGTCAGCGCGATACGCATGCAGTGGTGCAGGTGCTGGGCTGTGAGCGATAGGCGATTAATTTACACGTTTAAATTGCATTCTTGTGTGAGAACGATGACTCGCATAATATTTGAGCCTTTGTCTGCTTTGAACTTCGGAGAAACGCCAGGATCTTTTATCTAGTTCACAAAAATCGTTTCCTTTATTAAGACATCTAATGTCATTGTGATCGTTGAGCCGACATATCAGACAACAACTGTCGGAAGAGGAGTTGTTGTAAGCTGGAAATACAATAAATAAAGTTAAAACAGCCATAGAGTCCGTGGTCTCTGCATCTTGACGCGGGCAGACCAAAGCGCGGATACACGTGAAGGGGTGACTCGCGCTCTGCATCTCATGCAACAACATATGCACGCGCATCAAGATTGCGACCCTGTCCTCTTGCTTTCCATGTGAAATCAATGCTTCGCTGAGTGATTGACAGCATAATGATTGACAGCATAATGCAATCGATCGTGTTCCCGTTAGTTAAGCATACGATGATATATAACTTTCTTATCTGAAGATTATGTAAATATACGCAGTCTTCTAGCTGTGGCAAGCTGTGTTTTAATGTCTCATACATTTCTCAAAGTCATGACTGTTTACGTTAAATACACTTGGCATAACATGCATGATTTAAGGTAAAGTGACACTTTTTCGCGTCAATTCACAATCATTTAAACCATGCAGCTGTTATAGAGCCGATGCCAAACGATCACTGCTACGCGAGGACGCGAAATTGACGTCTTTACAAACTAATACGTTTACAATGTATTACATTGATGAAAAACGGAATTAAACTTGTCATGTTATATATTACTGAAATAAAAGAAAGGGTTTTACGTCTGAATCCCCGAAACATTCCTACCTGTACTGCACGTTCTCCAGAGAGCTCGCGTTGATTCACGCCTTCAGAATATAACATCCATTTGCAGTTTTGTACACAAATGTATATGAGAAATATTAATATTCCATTGGATTTAGTATCAAATAATCCTCAGTATATATAGTTTTCAATAGGCACGGACTAAGTTTCGGTCTAGTCACGTGTGAAGGCAAGGCAATTAAACACGCTTGGGCTGCCCTCTAGTGGTAAAAGCTATATGACATTTTTATTTTTACATAGGATTTTATTGGACATTTTAAAGGAACACGCCCACATTTTGGGAATTTAGCTTATTCACCGTATCCCCCAGAGTTAGATAAGTCCATACATACCTCTCTCATCTCCGTGCGTGCTGTAACTCTGTCTGACGCAGCCCCCGCTAGCTTAGCTTAGCACAAAGACTGGAAATGCATGGCTCCAGCTAGTATACTGCTCCCAATAAGTGACAAAATAACGCGATCATTTTCCTATTTATGTGTTGTGATTTGTATAGTCAAACCGTGTACAAATAACAAGGTGATATGAGACACAGCGATCTTTTAACAGTATACATACTGAGAACTATATTCTCTGAAGACGAAGCACTGCCGCATGGGCGGAGTGATTTGCACAACTCTGACCGAATTCTCTGCTGCTCACCAGGGGCTTCTCGTGTGCTGCGAGCAGATCACTCCGCCCATGCGGCAGTGCTTCGTCTTCAGAGAATATAGTTCTCAGTATGTATACTGTTAAAAGATCGCTGTGTCTCATATCACCTTGTTATTTGTACACGGTTTGACTATACAAATCACAACACATAAATAGGAAAATGATCGCGTTATTTTGTCACTTATTGGGAGCAGTATACTAGCTGGAGCCATGCATTTCCAGTCTTTGTGCTAAGCTAAGCTAGCGGGGGCTGCGTCAGACAGAGTTACAGCACGCACGGAGATGAGAGAGGTATGTATGGACTTATCTAACTCTGGGGGATACGGTGAATAAGCTAAATTCCCAAAATGTGGGCGTGTTCCTTTAAAGTGAAAATAACATAATATAGACATGTTACTGCAATGTTTTTTTATCTTGGCCATGTTCACATTGGAGTTCCGAGTTCATATTAAAAAAATTATAAAGATATGTTACAGACAATCTGAGATATGAACTACTTCCTGTTTGGGGACTACGCCATAGGTATATTTTGACCTGTTTTGGGCAAATGCTTCCGAAAATCAAAAATCCTTCTAGTAACTTTTGTGAGGCTTGGTCCAAGGATCGTGTACGTGGAATTTCTTGAAGTTTGGACAAAATTTGTGACCTGTGAAACTTTTTAAAGGTTTTGTGTTCTATCCAATATGGTGGCCGAACGACATGGATCTGTGACTTCATCTTCTCAAGCAACTTACACCGGTACTGCCCGAACATTTTAAAGTTTGAACGGTGTCTCTGCGTCAAACGGTCTGGTCGCTAGAGCTGGCCAAAAAAATCTACCCGGGAAAAATAATAAAAACTAGAAAATGCATTTCGGGACGAACTGCAAAAGTGTGCTTGCTCTGGTGCCGCCGATTTAGTTTGTGCATCCTCACATTGGAGTCCCAAGTTCATGTACAAAGTTTGGTTTCAATACGTGAAAGCGTTCCTGAGATAAACTACTTCCTGTTTTGGCGGCGTCGACGCACATTTAGTTTTTGCGTTTAACTTATTTACTCACTTAAGTACACATAACCAAAAGTTTATAATATGGAATATAACATTGTTTTATGCAGTTTTTTGTCAATGCTAATTATTTCACGACCTCTATTTAAACTACAACCGCCATTTTAATAGCTGGCAAACATTAGGCTAGCTTCTAATAAGAGAAATTATACTTTTAGATTTCGTCAGGGCAGTAAAATCAGGTGTATGTTTGTCAGCGCGATACGCATGCAGTGGTGCAGGTGCTGGGCTGTGAGCGATGGGCGATTAACTTACTATCTGTCTGATTATTTAGGCTTCAACGTGGCAAACTCAGCCTAGATTCATGAAGATTTTAACAGAGGTGGAAAGAGTAGCCAAAAACTTTACTGAAGTTAAAGTAAAAGTAACTAAATAAATAATTACTCAAGTAGAAGTAAAAAGTATGCAATGAAAATAATACTCAAGTAGCGAGTTACTAGTTACTCATGAAAAAATAAATCTAGATATATGCACACACACACACGCACACACACACGCACACACACACACACACACACACACACACACACGCACACACACACACACACACACGCAGTGCCCTCCATAAGTATCAGAACAATAAAGACAAGCTTTTTCTGTTTGATGTGGAGACCAGAAATTGGTAAGATAAATATCAGTATGCCAGAAGTTTAGAATGTCACATTTTATTAACCTTTGTTTATGTTTCAACACATACATGCTTTAACAACAAAGAACAACAGCATTAAATGCTGACTTATGTGTATTGTACACAAATGCACATAAGTGAATCAAACTGATCCTACATATTTTATGCTTTTCATGTGTAAACAGTCAGGACACAGCTCAGTGCCCATTAAAAAAATAATGTGACAGATTCTGTACTTTTGTCTCATGTTCATCTTTTAATGTTTAGACATTTCTTGACTCCACAACAAACAGAAGAATACTTATGAAGGGCACTTCTACAGTATGTGTAAAACTGCAACATACACCAACAGTACAGAAAAAGAATACAAGCACAGAATAGACAAGCATTTCAAATTAACAAATTAACTTTAGTCTCAATGTTGATGTAGCTTGTAGCTGAAACATCAGACAAGTAAACTGACAACAGTTTTGTATATGTATAAAGTTGGAATCTCCTAAGATGGTCTGAGGACATTGACAGTTTACACTATAACAAAACTCATGTTTTCTTACGTTGTCATGTCACGTGTGTTTTGTGAGAATCACTTACATCATACAGTACATTAAACAGCGAATCAGACGTCAATCATCGAATTCATGGATCATGGATTTTCTTCAATCTGTGCTACAGTGTTTCTGGAGGTTGCACGCGTTTAACTGTGTCTGACGACGAACAGGTCGGCGGTCGCGCGTATGTAATGGCGGGTACATGTGTGAAGTTTTGCTTTTAGTTAAAAGATTGGTAAATTAATTTCCACGTCACCCAACACTGGTTATATTCTGCGTGTTTCTACATAGGTTACGAGTAAAACAGCTTCGGACGATTCCGTGTTTGAAGCGATCTGAACAATTCATTCAAACTGATTCGCGAACCACTTTAAAACATTTGGCCCATTCGCTTTGTAAAGAGTCGACTCAAAAGACTCATTTATTTGCAACACTTTGTAATGAAAACGACTCAAATGAGTCATTAATCCGCGAATGCGCCAGAAACACAAGATAGCAATTTAAAAATAAAATACAAATTTCGTAATTAATTAAAATACCGATGCCAAACGATCACTGCTACGCGAGGACGCGAAACTGACGTCTTTACAAACTAATACGTTTACAATGTATTACATTGATGAAAAAGGGAATTAAACTTGTCGTGCCATATATCACTGAAATAAAAGAAAGGGATTAAAATATGTCTGAATCATATAATTCCTACCTGTATGTGAAAATGCACGTTCTCCAGAGAGCTCGCGTTGATTCAAGCATTCAGAATATAAAATCCATTTGCAGTTTTGCGTCCGAAACCGCATACTGTATAGTGAATAAGATGAAGTTTACGATTCTAAAAATATGTATCCAGGAATCTGTCCATATACGATACGAAGATTGGGTGGCAGCCGAGGTTACTGAGTCCTCCACGGGCTCGCAGCAGAGTCTGAGGGTGTCGCCTCTTCTCCGGGCTGCTTTCTCTTCCTCCGCTCTTCGCTGTATTGTGGCTCTTAAAGGAACACCGATTCTCTCAAAAGCTCTTTTAAATTCCATTTTGCCATTTTAACATTAAAACTACATCCCGCCATTGTTATTCAAACTTTTCCACGGAGCAATAGCCTGTTAGCTTAGCTTCTAAAGATGGCTGCCGCTATCTTTACATTCTGTCTTAAAAACACGTTTGAACGTAAAGGCTGCCCTCTACTGGTAAAGGCTAATGACATTTTTTATTTTTACACAGGTTTTAATTGGACATTTTAAAGTGAAAATAACATAATATAGACATGTTACTGCAATGTTTTTTTATCTTGGGCATCTTCACATTGGAGTAAAGAGTTCATATAAAAATTTTGGTTAGTAAATGTTACAGACATATTGAGATTTGAACTACTTCCTGTTTTGGCGGCGTTGACGCACATTTAGTTTGGGCTGTGGCGCGCAAACGCTTCCGAAAATCAAAAATCCTTCTAGTAACTTTTGTGAGGCTCGGTCCAAGGATCGCGTACGTGGAATTTCATAAAGTTTGGACAAAATTTGTGACCTGTGAAACTTTTTTAAGGTTTTGTGTTCTCTCCAATATGGCGGCCGAACGACATGGATCTGTGACTTCATCTCCTCAAGCAACTTACACCGGTACTGCCCGAACATTTTAAAGTTTGAACGGTGTCTCTGCGTCAAACGGTCTGGTCGCTAGAGCTGGCCAAAAAAATCTACCCGGGAAAAATAATAAAAATAATAATAAAACTTAAGAAGAACAATAAGTGTGCTTTTGCAAGCACACTTAATAAGAATAATAAAACTTAAGAAGAACAATAAGTGTGCTTTTGCAAGCACACTTAATAATAATAAAACTTAAGAAGAACAATAAGTGTGCTTTTGCAAGCACACTTAACTACAAAAAAGTTTGTTAAATAGAACTACCCACATCACAACACATACTTTTACCAATATGCCAGACATCAAAGAAATGCCTTGTTCCTTATGAACACATTTCTTCACATACCCACTTGGCCACCTAAAACACAAATTGATTTTTATAGAATTTAGAATTTACTTTGAGTGATACTGAGCCTGTCAATGCTGATCAGCTTTAGATCTCTCCTAGCATCATTACCTACCGATTTCTGTCTGTTATCAGAGCAGACACTCGCATGTCTTGGTCCATCAGGAACTGCATACTCTGCTTTAGTCCCTCTAGCTCACACCAAGAGCTGCTTGGGACTTCTGAGCTCTGTAATACCAACTGATTATTACTGAACAGTTACAGTAATATCGATAACTAAATCAGACACAAGATTTCTGTGTGACATCAACTTACTTGGACAAGCTGAACACCTAAAAATTTGTTAATTTGATCCTCAATCAAGGAGTAGCTACCATAGTTCACACAGTGTCCAGGAGAATCTGATCTTAGAATGTCAAAAACAGTTACATTTAGAGGTTAATGCAAAAACAGATTGACCTGTTCAACATCAGGGACGTGAGCTGCACCATTCTACACTGAAAAAAATCTCTATCTGCGCATGATTGAATTATGTTTTCTTAAAGCTACACTGTGTAAGTTTTACTCTCATCTAGCGGCGAAATTCTATATTACAACCAACTGAACAAAACTTTCTAGCCCCTCCCATTCCGATCTCGTTTCAACTCCTACGGCGGCCGTTTCATGTCAAGATTAATATGGCTTCCTCCAGTACAGCAGGTGGCGCTATGCACCTTTACAGAAGAATATGGCTTCCAGTACTACGACTTCGTCCAGTGTTCCTTCCAGTGATGAGGTTAATTTAGAAAACAATTACACATTGCATTTACTTATATAGCCAGGAAACATGTTGGTTATGATCTCTATGTAAGTGAATAATAGTTTTACGTTTTCGTTATTTTGTTTGGCTATCATTTTATTGCTAGCATCTTCTGTCAGATTTCCAAACAAATGCATACTACTGTTTGTACAGTATCAGTGCTATCATTATTCTGTATATTGTACGAGATTAATAGTGTAAGGCAATTTAAGTCATTGCGTAGCCTTGTTCTCCGTGAGTAGAGTCAGAGATCAGTCAATGAGACGGAGGTGCAAGGTAAAGGTAAAGGAAGAGGTAGAGGAAGAGGGAGAGGAAAGCCAAAAGACACAGCCGGGGGCAGTGGATCTGTGAGACCTCCTAGGCAAAGACCAACTAAAGAGAGTCTCTCCAAAGATGACGAGGAAAGAGTGTAAGAACTGCAAAAACAAAGGAGAGAAGCAATGAAGGTTTGTGTTTTTAACCCCCTGGGGTCCAAAAACGCGGCGCCGCGTTTTGACGTGTTTTTTCCTTATCATGGCAGAATCAACTTAAAATACTCCATCATTAATAATCTTACACTTACGTGTTTGACATCATTTGAAATGGTAAAGGGTCTTCTTTAATATGTGTTCATTCACAATAACAACAGATCTTTGTGTTTTTGTCAAATAAAGAAAATAAACAGGGTGTGCATCCAGACATTTCTGTCTCCGCCAGCTGTCTCTCAAAACACATCACAACACAAATCAATTGAATCTCTGCGAATACTCATCACACAAGCATGATACACATATCCAAAGAAAGCCTGAAATGTCTACTTTTAAAACAAATAATGCCTGTTTATGTAATCTGCATTGAAGTAAAGAGAGTACCATTTTTCCTGGCTGACTTCATTATCTTTAATTAGGTCATGCCCACAGCTGTTGACATGGTAATGAGGACACGAGCTGTTCAAACCATAACATGCAAAGCGTAAAGTTTGATCAGATATAAAGACTTTACTGCATATTTGGGAGATAAACTTTACACACACGTGAGGAATATCTTCATTTATGTCTGGTCATTGAGGAAGAGAAGCATTTATCTTTAACGTTACCTAAGAAGAACAATGAAGGACGCACTGGAGCTGGATTAGAAGTAACGTTAACAGTTAATTTATACCATTTATATTTGCTATTATGTAACTTAATATGCTCATGGCTTGTGCAGTTCAGCCTACATACAGTAAGGGGTACGCCTGTCGTTTTTTTTTGTACCAAATTTTCGACCTCGCCAGATTGTCACCAAACTCGCACCGCACGTAGAGTGTGCCGAGACTAAGACAGGAGCGTCTGTCCCACGTTCCTAGCTCATTCCTGTGCCGAGATAGAGGCCTGACACGTGCATGTAAAATAGTCTGCCAGTGGACGAATAATGGGTCCGTGTCAATTTGTTCCTTTAGAGCCTCAGCGATTTAGACCGCACTACCGCGACACGGACGAAGCGCGGATAGCGTCGAGGTCACTCGCGCGCACGTACGACAAACTTGCGTTTAAGTACATGTAGGTTCGCGCAAGTGACCTTAACGCTATCCGCGCTTCGTCCGTGTCGCGGTAGTGCGGTCGAAATCGCTGAGGCTCTAAAGGAAAAAAATGACACGAACCCATTATTCGTCCATTGGCAGACTATTTACATGCAAGTGTCAGGCCTCTATCTCGGCACAGGAATGAGGACATTGGGTTCTTTGGAAAGGCCTAGTCCGGGGCTTTCCAACGAACCCACTTGCAAGACTCTGTGACCCTCCTAGGCTGAGATACAGAGCCCTAAAGTTTTGCATTTGTTCACTCCAAAATCTTTCTCACCTGTGTTGTTAAACAGTGATATTGCATGTTATTTACCATGCAATTGAAAATGTACCAGTTGTCAGTGACACACTTGGATAAGAAATGCATCCGTTTATGTTGTTAAACAGTGTTATTGCATGTTATTTACCATGCAATTGAAAATGTACCAGTTGTCAGTGACACACTTAGATAAGAAATGCATCCGTTTATGTTGTTAAACAGTGTTATTGCATGTTATTTACCATGCAATTGAAAATATAGAGAAACAACCAAACGCGTGATTAAAAACACATTTTAAAACTTTATTGATAAAACACATTATAAAACATAATGAACCATATAAAAACATTTAAAATTACAACACTATATCCTCTCCAGCGTAGGGGAACGTGGCCCTGAAACAAAAGAAGGATTCAAACGGTTAGGATCTGAAATGATATGCTTAAACAGTAACACAGTTAAAGGAGCAGCGTGATTGAAACATACCTTGGTCCACCTCGCCCCACTGGAGAGGATCCATTGAGTTGTCTTCTGTAAAACAAAGCGTTCAATTAATCATTGCGGCACGAGCGAGACAATGCAGAATCGCTGAGAGATTTAAGACCTACCTAGCAACAAAAGGAATGCCGGCATGATGGGTGCCTGGGCGGCCCGCTCTTCGTCTGAATTATGAAACAGGTGAAGCAAAATGTTAGCTTTTATTTTAGTCTCTGGAAAGATGACAGTAGTGAAGCGGTGATTCAGAATGGAAAACCTACCAAAACCCTGCACGACCCCCGCCCCGGCGTAGCTGGCGTCGAGCCGGTCTAGGCTCACTGTAATGAAATAAAAACAACAAACATTTGATTTCTGCATCAGAGGAAATGGCAAAGACCTGGGCAAATGACTCGAGACCTACGTAGAAAATCGTCTACGCTGAACTCGGCCGGTGGCGGGGAAGGATGGCTGGCCGGACCACCGAAGAGCGGGCCGCCCTCTGACTGCTCCACATGACTGCCTGAAATGAAACGAGGAAAAACAAACATGTACGTTTCCGTTTTAAGAACAATGACGTAAACGAGCCGAGAGGAAAGCCGGTGACGTCAGACTCACCCATGCACTGGACAAATTCCTTCAGCCCCTCTGCGATCTCCTCCACGGCTGCACGTGCGCCTGGGCTCGAAGGCGGGGTGGTGATGGGATGTGAAGGGGTGACGGGGTGTGAAGGGGTGATGCGGGGTGCAGGCGTGAAGGAGCGTGCAGACGTGATGGAGGACGAAGGGGCTGAAGGAATTTGCTCTTCGTCAGAGTCTTCTGAAACATCACCAAAAAACATACATAAACGATAAGCTTAACTTGCTGTGTCTGGTAAAACAAAGGAGTAAAGTTCAGACAGGAGTCTGTGATTGACACCTACCAAAGGGTTCCATCAGGGTCACCATGGGGACCACCGGGTGGCTGGCCTCAAGGTCACGCAGCCTTTCCATGGTAATATCCCACTGGAATCGCCGGACAGTTCGCCTGAGCTTCCTGGCCTAGGAGACGAAACGTGTTTAAAAACCGGGCACGTAGACATTAACCGGCCATCGACATTTCAATGAGAAAAGTTTAACGGCAGACTTACCGACAGATCCCGGTGGGAATTGGCGAAGTGTGGCCGTATGTGCTTTAGGGCACGACCACACAACGTGCACGGGCGTAAAGGCTGCGTGACCTTTCTCCGGGAAAAGCGAACCCACAGCTGCCTTTCCCGGAGATTGGCAACCCCATGCGTGACCCTTAGGTGCTGCCTCATGTTAGATCCTTCGGACAGAATGGGCAGGGTACCATTTTCTGAAACGACACAAAAGAGGCAGTAAACCGTAATGTTACGTGACATTAGTAAAGCTAAACATGTGTATAATGCAACAAGCATCAAGATATAACAGTATCTGGATGACAAAAGCATAGGTCAGAGGTTAAAGTCACATTGCAAGGCCTACCTGTTGCATTAAAACAATACAAACACGAGTCACGGGCCGTAAACTTTAATGTTACGTGACATTAGTGAAGCTAAACATGTGTATAATGCAACAAGCACCAAGATATTACAGTATCTGGATGACAAAAGCATAGGTCAGGGGTTAAAGTCACATTGCAAGGCCTACCTGTTGCATTAAAACAATACAAACACGAGTCACGGGCCGTAAACTTTAATGTTACGTGACATTAGTGAAGCTAAACATGTGTATAATGCAACAAGCACCAAGATATTACAGTATCTGGATGACAAAAGCATAGGTCAGGGGTTAAAGTCACATTGCAAGGCCTACCTGTTGCATTAAAACAATACAAACACGAGTCACGGGCCGTAAACTTTAATGTTACGTGACATTAGTGAAGCTAAACATGTGTATAATGCAACAAGCACCGAGATATTACAGTATATGAACGAAAATAGCAAAGGTCAGAGGTTAATTAACACCATTTTAATGGGTAAACACCTGGTATTTAAACATGCATCACAGACACTTAACTGTGATTTCACGTGACATCGATGCAGATAATTATTTAATGTTACGTGACATTTGTCAAGCTAAACATGTGTATAATGCAACAAGCACCGAGATATTACAGTATATGAACGAAAATAGCAAAGGTCAGAGGTTAATTAACACCATTTTAATGGTAAACACCTGGTATTTAAACATGCGTCACAGACACTTAACTGTGATTTCACGTGACATCGATACAGATAATTATTTAATAAATCACGACCTCTACGTTAATGAGACGTTTAGCGATCATATTTACAACTTTGTACACATCCAATTAACAAACTAATTGACACATTCACTTTTAAAAAAGTTTCAAATCAACAAAGCAAATCACAATTAAACTTAACTTACCTTGTTTGGTTAATCATCTGTTGAAATATGACGCTTTAATCAGCTGTTGTATACATATATAGGGGTTTCCAAAATTCCCGTACCAACATACGTAAACAGTACAGTAGCCAATGGGATTCGTTGATGTTTAAAAAGCATTGTTTTATTTTCACGTGGTTTTATTTAACTAATGAAGTTAATTAACATCGTTCGAGGTCAATGTTACGTTTCATTAAGCTGTCTTTACGTTGAAATTAATTATTTTTCGGGCGCCGTTTACTTCCGGGTTTGTGTTTACGTTTTTTTCAAAGTTACGATGGATTTTTAATTTAGTTTTAATTAATTTTATCTAACTGCTTTTAACGTTAGGGTGCTAATTCTCTTTCGACGGTGTTCAATGTTACGTTTATCATTTATTAATTTTAGCGCCGGTCACTTCCGGTTTTCAGTAGCGCACTATCTTAACGTTATTCTATCAATTTTTTGACGTTATTCATTTTCTTTTGGCCAAAGGCTTATAACCTTTCACTCAAGATTAGTCTTTAAGTGTTATTTGTTGGTTTTCAAGTGTTTTTAATTCGTTAACTGTTTAATTATTGTTTTAGATTAGTTTTTCTTATGTGTTTTCATTTGGATTCGTTTCTAATGAATGTATTTATTAATAATAAATGTGAGTGTTTAATTAAATCTCTCTTGGTTTGATTTTTTGATGTACCTGTAATTTATTCAAAACCAGAAATGAGGACAAGTCAGACAATTGAACATTTGAACGTTTATTAATCACAAAAAAACACATATAGAACTGATTGGAACTGATTAAAAACACAGTATTGTAACTGATTAAAAACACATTATTATAACTGATTAAAGACACATTATTGTAACTGATTAAATACACATTATTAGAACTGATTAAAAACACATTATTGTAACTGATTAAATACACATTATTAGAACTGATTAAAAACACATTATTGTAACTGATTAAATACACATTATTGGAATATTGGAACTGATTAAAACACAAAATACAACAAATCAACACACAAAAAAGTCAATTGTTCACTTCTTCATTTCCCTTAGTGCCCGCTGCACGCTGCACGGCTTGCTTTGGCCAAGCCGGTCAGTTGATAAGATTGACTTGGCCTCCTCACCGGCGACCCCTTCGCCGGCAACACCTTCAGAGGTGACAGGACCACCATGGGTTTCCTCCTGGTGGTCCTGACAGGTCTTTTAGGCCGTGCTGCCGGCTCGGGGGCTGCCGGCTCGGAGACTGCCGGCTCGGACGTGGCGGGCTCTGAGGCGGCTGGCTCGGAGGAGTCTGGCTCGGAGGTGGTTGGTTCCTGGGCTGCGTGTTCAGGAGACTCAGCCGGCCGAGGGGACGACCCCGGCTCGGAGGAGGAGGAGTCTGCCACCGAGCTCTCGGGCTCGAGGTGGGTGGGGTACTCTTCCAAGCTCTAAAATGCAAGACAGAGAAAGAAGTTAGCATCAACACAAACACACCGTGGACACGAATGAGACACACGAAAGACAACTAACCGAGGGAGACTCGAGCGAGGACACCCCCGACTCCTGATACCGCACAGCCTCCTCCTCAGAGTCGCTCGTCGACGGCGGGGAGTCTGGCGGAGAGGCGGCACTCTTTGCACGCTTCACCTTCCCGCCGTGTTTGGACTTGGCCCGCCTCTTCAATGGCTGCTGCTCCTCGGCCGGCTTAGACGGCGACACCTCCACCCCCACCAACGCCTCCTCGAACAACCGGCGGTGGAGGTGTCGTGGCACATAAATTTTGCCACTTTCTGCCGGTTGTCCGAGTTGTGAGTGTTCCTAGCCTGCGGAAAGAGAGAAGAACAAGGCGGGTAAGTCAAGAGAGGGGCGTACGATCGAAATCACGGCAAACGGGGTTCTGCACTTACGTGGGTGGCGATGGAGGTGCGGATGTCTGTGAAGGTGGGCTTGCCGGGGAGTCCCATCGACACCCAAGCTCCCTGGAAGTAATTGTTCAAATTCTTGCAGGGGTTGGGTGTCGACGTGTAGCAGAAATACACCGCCTCCGGCCCGCCCACCAGGTGTTCCCGCAGCGCCAGGAACCTCCGGAACCAGTGGTACTCCTCCTTTTTCAAACTCAGCTGAGCCGGGCCAAAAGCCTGGTTTGTCTTGTGGAGCGAGATCTGCAAAAACACGGAGAAGAGAGTTTGTGAGCGAGACGTTCGAAAGGCGTGAGCATTTCAGATCTGAGCCAAGTAAAACACTCACGTTGATCAGATAGGAGCCCGTGCTGTCGGACTTGACGGCCTTCTCCACCTCTTTAATTGTCATATTTTGAAATACGCCCAGTCTGTGGCCGTAGATAGAGGCGAAGTAGGCCGTCAGGTGTCCGTACAGCACGAACTGGGTCTTCTGACTTAAGTCCTCCTCCAGTTGATCTGTGGATACAAAAGCACACGTCAGTAAAACCGAGCGGTCGAAAAGGACGAAACGCAAAGGGGCTAGCGACTTGGACCTACCCAGGATCCCCGGGATCAGTTTTTGGCACTCGGCGCGGCACTTTCGAAGCACCTTCTTGGGGATCAGCTGCCCCTCCTTGGCCTGCTTCACCCCAATCTGGTGCATCGTCACACCGCGCCTCATGCCCCGGATCAGACCCCTGACCTCCCGCCGGATGGCCAGCATGGCCTTGTACGACAGGCGGGAGGATGACGGTGGGGTCTCGGACACATAGTCCAAAAACTGAGCCACATTCTTCAAGTAATGACCTACGGTGGTCTCCGCCGCCTTGGTGGCCTTGAGGCTGCTCACCCACCTGCGGACACACACAAAGAAAGAGAGCCGGGTTACTGGCGAACCGCCGACGTCAAAATGACAGGGGAAAAAGGGCGCGAAACTCACTTCCATATTTTCTCCGTGTCCTTCAAGAACTCGAGGGACGAGAGCCGGCTCTTCCCCGCCGCCATGAAGGCGATGAAGGCCCGGATTCTATAAATCTTGCCCCCCACGTTCTCCTTCAATTTCCTGGAGGGATTGGGGCCCTCCTGGTGTTTCCTGTACTCCTCCAGGAAATCGTCTGGAGGGGGAGAGAGAAAGAGACAAACGTTAGCATTATAGACAATCGACGGTTGGATTCTGCTGGAAAGAAGGACCGATACTCACTCAGAGCGGACACGTGGTCGGGGAAGTGGGGCATCTCACTCTCCTCCACTTCCGGGACTTCAGGCGCGGCGGAGGACGGACCGGGCGTGCCCACTGCAAAGGCTGAGGGCGGCGACAAGGGTGCCTGCTCCTCCTCAGGCTCCTGGAGAGCTTCCAGGAGCTTCTTCTTCACCCCCCTCAGCCGCTGGGAAGGCTTCTGGCCGAACTGGCGCAAGAGCTTCTTGCACCGGCGGGTCACCTCTTGTAAGGTGGACGAGAGGGTGTCTATTTGGGCGTTGAGGTCCGCCACTTGCCTCTTGTGTCGAAGGCGGCGCCTCCTGCACGCCTCAGAGCCGCAGTCCTGTGGTTCCTCCTCCTCTTCCTTCGGTGCCTCGCCCTCGGCCTGCTCTCCTTCCACCTGCAGCATCCCTCCTCCACCCCATCACCTCACTCTCATCTAGATTCATTTATCACAGTTAAAGAGGGGGGAGTACTCTGGGTTCGGGCTAAAATTCCGAGCTCGGAGCCCTCTCCTCGGACAGCACGCCAAATATACTTTATCTCATTCCCTATTGATTACATGTTAATGCGAACTCGTGAAACATCAAATGTCAAGAAATGCCAGAGATCCATACGAGCATTACATCTTGACTGAGAACAGGTGAGAGAACGACATGACACAGCTCACCTTAATCGCTAAAATGATAGCAAAAGACTTAAGGCTGCTTAATATTATGAAGACTGGACGTGTTTAAAAGCATGCCGCATCAGTTTGTGTTTATTAACCCTTTAGTTTCACTTCATCACGCAGGTATTGCTGTTAGAGGTTTCTGTTAAAAAACAATATTTATTTAATTAATAATCTAGTAGCCTGTCTGTTCATTTTTCTGTCATAGTTTCTTCAAAATTAAGTTTTATTTGAGTGTTTTTAAAAAATATATTTTCATTTTCATTGCCCTGCCCTCAGTTAATCCAGTACTCGTTTTTCAGACCTATGGCTTAATCGAAATGAAAAAATGACATACATGCACATCTCTATTATGAATCCAAAAGCAGTTAATACTCTGTGTATGTCTGGATCATCTTTCTGAATCTGATCTTTTATAAAATTATTTTTTTTTTATTCAAAATGTGTTTTTTCTTTTTTTTTGAAGAATCGTACCCATATCTAAGAGGTGATTAAGTATAAATAAAGACAGCATTAAAGTTTTTTTTTGTTGTTGTTGTTTTAAAGGGTCTGTTCTTTCATTTGATCTATCGTATGTTTATGTTTAAAGAATAGCATTTTCTGAAAGGTATTAAAATTTTGTGATAAATATTTTTTTTAAAAAATGCTGGCACTGGTTGCAACTTTTTTTTAAATGTTGTCAGGGAAAGAGTTTAAATCACAGTGATTTAATAGACAGTTGTCTATTATCTCACTAATTTTGTATTACGTGACACAAGCAGCTCTCGACCACTTTTATTTTTTAAAAAGTAGCTCTCCAATGAAAAAGGTTAGAGACCCCTGCAATACGTGAAAGCATTCATGAGACACAGACACACACACAGAAATTTATACAGACTTGTAACAACTGTTTCTCTAAAATTTACGATAAAAAAAATATTTCACTCAGTGATTGACAGCATAATGCAATCGATCGTGTTCCCGTTTAACAGTAGCTAAGCTTCAGGGACTTGCACAGGAATTTTGAGGGGCAGTTGCTCTGACATAAAAAAAAAGGGAACCCCCCCCAAAAAAAATCCAAGTCACTGATAGTTTTCTCCAAATTTAATAACTGAAAATGTGTTCGTCTGAAAAATGATGGACATATGCATCTCGGACGGCTTAGGGGTGAGTAAATCATGAGTTTAATATTATAAACATGGCAAACTCAGTCTGGATTCATGAAGATTTTAACAGAGGTGGAAAGATTATTCAAAAACTAGTAAAAGTACCTAAATAAATAATTACTAGTAAAAGATTTTAACATTTACTTGCGTGAAAGTAAAAAAGTATGCAATGAAAAAATACTCAAGTAGCGAGTTACTTGTTACTTTCGAAAACACACACACACACACACACGGTATATACAGTGACCTCCATAAGTATCAGAACAGTTTGCTGTGGGGACCAGAAATTGATAAGATGAATATCAGTATGTCAGAAGTACACAATGTCACATTTTATTAACATTTAGATAGATAGATAGATAGATAGATAGATAGATAGATAGATAGATAGATAGATAGATAGATAGATAGATAGATAGATAGATAGATAGATAGATAAGTACTTTATTAATCCCTCTAGGGGAAATTGGTTTGCATTAGCAGCCAGGCATAAAAACAAACAAAAACATATACATAGAAGATATGAAAGTACATAATGTAATCTGGAAGTGATTCACCAAAAATATACCCATATATGTAAAACAGAAAGTGACTATTTGTAAATGCTAGTGAATACTGGATACATTGTACAGTCTTATTGCAGTGGGAACAAATGATTTCCTGTAACGCTCACTTTTGCACCTGGGTGGGATCAGTCTCCAGCTAAAATTACTCCTCAAGTTAACAAACACCTCATGTAGAGGGTGAGAGGTGTTGTCTAGAATGGTAAGCAATTTGGACATTATCCTCTTCTCAGCAACTACCTCCAGAGGGACTAGTTCCTCTCCAATGATTGAACTTGCTTTCTTAATAAGTTTATTTAGCTGGTTAGTATGTTTTACTTTTACACCCGAACCCCAGCATAACACTGCATAGAACAAGGAGCTGGCTACCACAGACTGGTAGAACATGGTAAGCATTTTTTTGCATACATTAAACGATCGTAGCCTCCTTAAGAAGTACAGGCGACTTTGTCCCTTCCTGTATATTGCCTCTGTGTTCTGAGTCCAGTTAAGCTTATTGTCAATGTGAACACCCAGGTATTTGTATGAGTCCACAATCTCTACATCACAGTCACTTATACAGATAGGGATTAGTTGGGCCTTTTTTCTCCTGAAGTCGATTTCCATTTCCTTAGTTTTTGTCACGTTAAGCTGTAGGCGATTAGCTTCACACCACTCCACAAAGCTGGTGATAAGTGTTCTGTATTCCATCTCCTGCCCCTCCTCAATACACCCCACAACAGCAGTGTCATCTGAGAACTTTTGTAAGTGACATAACTGTGTGTTGTACTGGAAGTCAGATGTATAGAGAGTGAAAAGAAATGGTGAAAGAACTGTACCTTGTGGAGCGCCTATGTTGCTAACCACATGCTGGGACACACAGTTACGAAGCCTCACAAACTGTGGTCTGCCTGTAAGGTAATCTATGACCCAGGAAATCATTGACGTATCAGCCTGCATATCAGCCAGTTTTTTTCCTAATAATGCTGGATGGATGGTGTTAAAGGCGCTGGAAAAGTCAAAGAACAAGATCCTCACAGAGCAGCCAGGTTTATCCAAATGTGGATAGATCCTCTGCAGCATGTATATAATGGCATCCTCTACTCCAACCTTGGAACAGTAAGCAAATTGCAGGGGATCCAATGATGAGATGACCAGTGATCTCAGATGTGATAAGACTATCCTCTCCATAGTCTTCATTATGTGTGATGTTAAGGCTACTGGTCTGTAGTCATTGAGATCGGCGGGGCGCCCCTTTTTTGGCACTGGCACCAGACATGATGTTTTCCAGAGTAATGGTACCCTTTTTAGGCTTAGACTCAAGTTAAAAAGGCGCTGGAGTATTCCACTCAGTTCGTCAGCACAAACTCTCAGGATCTTAGAACAAATACCATCTGGGCCTGCAGACTTGCCCTGGTGAAGCCTTCCTAGCTCCCTCTTAACCTGTTCCTCAGTGATTGTCAGTCTAGTAAGTGGAATGTTGTTATCAAACGATGTATATGTGGGTATCAGCTGTGGGCAGTTTTGGTGGAGGGATGTGCTGAGAACAGATGTTAATGTTTCTGGATGATGAATGTGGGAGGGTGGGTGATGGGTCATTGCAGGATGTTTGATGTAGGATAGGTGATGTGGTATTTCAGCAGGTTCTGAGTTAAACCTGTTAAAGAACATGTTTAGCCTGTCAGCCATCACTGGGTCACTCTCCATTATTCGTACTGGTTGTTTAAGACCAGTGATTTCCCTCATACCACTCCATACTTCTTTCATCTTGTTCTTCTGCAGTTTCTCCTCCAGTTTCCTCCTGTAGGAATCTTTGCCCTCTCTCAGCATTCGTTTCAGCAGTTTTTGTACCCGCTTCACCTCTTCCTTGTCTCCCCTACTGAAAGCTCTTTTCTTGTCATTTAACAGCGCTTTCAGATCCTTTGTGATCCAAGGTTTATTGTTAGGTAAGCAACGTACCACACTAGCAGGGATGGTATTGTCCACACAGAAGTTGATGTAATCAGTTACACAATCCACCATACTATCAATGTCCCCTTGTTCGCATAGTACATCCCAGTCAGTAATGTCCAGTGCACTACGCAGGTTTTCGACCCCATCCTGAGTCCATCTCCTCACTGTTCTAGTAGTTACAGGTTGTCGCTGTACCACAGGTTTATAAAGTGGAGTAAGCAAGACGAGGTTGTGGTCTGATCGTCCAAGTGGGGGGAGGGCAATGGAGGTATAAGCATCCTTGACATTGGCATACAATAAATCCAGTGTTCTGTCATCTCTGGTTAAACATTCTACAAACTGATAAAAAGTGGGTAAAGTTGATTTTAGAGACACATGGTTAAAGTCTCCCGATATAGCAATAAAAGCATTTGGTTGCTGTGTTTGCACATTGTTTATGTTTCAACACATACATGCTTTAACAACAAAAACATCATCATTTAATTCTGATTTATGTGTGTTGTACCCAAATGCACATAAGTGTATCAAACTGATCCTACACATTTAATGCTTTTCATGTGTGAACAATTAATGCATCAGGACACAGCTCATCACTTCAACACTTCTGAGTCAATGGTCTCAAAATGCCCACATTATATAGGAATATTAAAATACAAATGTGTTGTTCAATTGAGTTGGAATATTGTCTATGTTAAAACAGGTAAATAGTTTATGTGACAGATTCTGTACTGTATCATGTTCACCTTTTAACGTTTAGACATTTCTTGACTCCACAGCAAACAGAGAATTTTTGCCTGTATTTTCCTAATACGTATGAAGGGCAACATACACAAACAGAACAGAAAAAAGAATACAAATACAGAATAGACAAGCATTTCAAATCAACAAATTAACTATAGTCTTAATGTTGATGTAGCTTATAGCTGAAATATCAGACATATGACTGACAAGAGTTTTTCATTCACTATGTATAAAGTTAAAAATCTCCTAAGATGGTCTGAGGACATCGACAGTTTACACTTACAAGATACAAACTGATTTTAGACAAAACTCATGTTTTTATGTTGTGAATCTCATGTTATTTGTGTGTGTTGTGAGAAGCACTTACATCATATAGTACAGTATACAGCGAATCAGACGTCAATCATCGATGATTTTCAATCTGTGCTTCATGGAGGCTGCGCGCTTTTAACTGTGTTTGACGATGAATATGTCACGCGTATATCACACCCGTCGCTATGGGCGGGCCTTAGGGGGCCGGGCCCGCCCTCAAGGACGCTTGTGCCCCCCCCAGTATTTAAAAAAATACTGTCATTTTAAATTATTAATGTTGCTAATTTTGTGTTGCATTAATGTTGTATTCTTTATAATTAAAACATTAAAAATATAAAAAACAATGGTGTGATTTTGTTTGATTGATGGGAATCTAGCTACACTGCAACAGCCTATCACGAGGCTACGTACGACACGTACGTGACGTAGCCTACGTCAGTGTAGCCGCTCAACAGTTACCGCACTTTTTTTTAAACTGGATGAGTTTTCGCTTAACTATAATGCTTTAAGATGGATATTATCCGCAAATGGTGAAAAGCCCAACAACAGTCTCCAAAAGACACGCAGCAGTCAGACAGAAAGAAACTCCGGTGGCCTTGCAACCAATTTGGCGAGCTGCTCCATTGGTTTTACTTTGTTATCTGACGACGACACCAACGTAACTTAACCGCTAAAATGTAAATTTATAATTGACTGACATGTTTGTCTCAACGAAAATGAACCTTCCGACAACCACACAATGTCGTAGGCGCTCTTGGCAAACAGATGAGAGGTTTGAAAAGGACATTGACGCACACAGGCGAGAGAGTTCGGGTCTTCTCGGGTCCGTTCAGAAAAAACACATTCATTTTTAAATTACCCGAGACCCGATGCCGCTATTGTTGTACCCGACCCGTGTCCGAGGCACATGTGAAACTTTTAGACCCGAACCCGATCGGGTCTCGGGTCGGACCTCGGGTTTTCGGATCTAAGTGGACCCGTGAAGAACTCTACCGTGGAGCCCGACCCCGGGCCTAACATACTACTACATTCAGAAGATATGGACTTGTTCACTGCGGTGATTCAGCTTGCTTCTGAAAAGGACCTCACTCACAAGTTTAATTCCAAGTGGACACTTTATTAATGAGGAGCTTCTGCTCGGAGAAACGCCGCCTGCCGCTGTACTGACAGGAGGGAGGGGAGAGACGACAGCGCTGCCTCCACAGTACCGTAGGTTCAAAGTCTGCGTGCGTGTGTGTGAATGTGTGTGTGTGTACGTGTCTCATGGCAATGCATATCCCTTTGTTGACTGCTTTAAAATGCAATGTTTGAGAGATGTCTCTGGTGTTACATGTAATATGTTGTATAGATTTATGGATATTTATAAAATTGTTTCTATATGTAATGTGGTGTGTAGGCTATTAGGCTATCTGGTCATATTGCTGATGGTTGTTTAACGTGGTGATTACGTGCTGCGCGAATAGAGTATATATTATTATAACGTATTATATACGTACTGTAGGCTAATAATAAGTGTGCCCTCCCATGCATTTCATATGCCCCCCTTAAGACTGAGGTCTGGCGACGGGTCTGGCGTATATAATGGCGGGTACATGTGAGAAGTTTTGCTTTTAGTTAAAAGATTGGTAAATTTATATCCACATCATCCAACACTGTTTACGTTCTGCGCGTTTCTAACGTTACATAGGCTAGTAAAACAGCATGAGACGATCTAGTTTCAACAATTCATTCAAACTGATTCGTGAACCAATTCAAAATGTTTTGCCCATTTGCTTTGTAAAGAATCGACTCAGAAGACTCATTTATTTGCAATACATTGTAAGGAATCGACTCAAACTAGTAATTAACACGCCAATGGTCCAGAAACACAAGACAGCACTTTAAAAATAAAATACACATTAAGTAATTAATTAAAATACAGCAACGAAGGGACGCCGCACATTGTAACGAAGTAAAAGTACAGTTTATTTGTTTACACCTCGGAAGGGCAACTTGAGTCTAGAAGCATGGGCAGTTGCCTGAGCAACCCCGCTCCCCCTGTGCACGTCCCTGATTTTATGGTAATGCTGACTTTTTCGCGTCAATCCACAATCATTTAAACCATAAACAATGTAGCTGTCATAGAGCCGACGCCGAACCGATGGCGGTATTTCAGCACAGCCCCTGTTGGGCGAGGACACGCCACTCACGCGCAGGCTATGGGTCTACAAAATAATAGGTTTACAATATTACATTGATGAAAAAGGGAATTAAACTTGTCATGCCATATATCATTAAAAAAAAGAAAGAGTGAAAGGGTACGTTAGGTGTCTAAATTCCTACCTGAAATTGCTCTTCCTCCAGACGAGGTTGTTGCTCCAAGCGTTCAGAATCATCCATTTGCAGTTTTGTGCACAAACGTATGTGAGAAATATTAATATTCCATTGGACTTAGTATCAAATAATACTCAGTATAGTTTTTCAATACCGTATTCACGCAGTCAGGTCAAGTTCTGTCTAGTCACGTGTGAAGGCAATTAAACACGCTTGGGCTTAGACATCCTGAGATATGAACTACTTCCTGTTTGGCAACTACGCCACAGGTATATTTTGGGCTGTGATGGGCAAATGCTTCCGAAAATCAAAAATCCTTCTAGTAACTTTTGTGAGGCTTGGTCCAAGGATCGTGTACGTGGAATTTGCGGAAGTTTCGACAAAATTTGTGACCTTAAGGTTTTGTGTTCTATCCAATATGGTGGAAGAACGACATGGATCTGTGACTTCATCTTCTCAAGCAACTTACACAGGTACTCCCCGAACATTTTAAAGTTTGAACGGTGTCTCTGCGTCAAACGGTCTGGTCGCTAGAGCTGACACAAAAAATCTACCCGGTAATAATAATAATAATAAAAATAATAATAATAAAACTTAAGAAGAACAATAAGTGTGCTTTTGCAAGCACACTTAACTACAAAAAAGTTTGTTAAATAGAACTACCCACATCACAACACATACTTTTACCAATATGCCAGACATCAAAGAAATGCCTTGCCCTTGTTCCTTATGAACACATTTCTTCACATACCCACTTGGCCACCTAAAACACAAATTGATTTTTATAGAATTTAGAATTTACTTTGAGTGATACTGTGCCTGTCAATGCTGATCAGCTTTAGATCTCTCCTAGCATCATTACCTACCGATTTCTGTCTGTTATCAGAGCAGACACTCGCATGTCTTGGTCCATCAGGAACTGCATACTCTGCTTTAGTCCCTCTAGCTCACACCAAGAGCTGCTTGGGACTTCTGAGCTCTGTAATACCAACTGATTATTACTGAACAGTTACAGTAATATCGGTAACTAAATCAGACACAAGATTTCTGTGTGACATCAACTTACTTGGACAAGCTGAACACCTAAAAATTTGTTAATTTGATCCTCAATCAAGGAGTAGCTACCATATTTCACACAGTGTCCAGGAGAATCTGATCTTAGAATGTCAAAAACAGTTACATTTAGAGGTTAATGCAAAAACAGATTGACCTGTTCAACATCAGTGACGTGAGCTGCACCATTCTACACTGAAAAAAATCTCTATCTGCGCATGATTGAATTATGTTTTCTTAAAGCTACACTGTGTAAGTTTTACTCTCATCTAGCGGCGAAATTCTATATTACAACCAACTGAACAAAACTTTCTAGCCCCTCCCATTCCGATCTCGTTTCAACTCCTACGGCGGCCGTTTCATGTCAAGATTAATATGGCTTCCTCCAGTACAGCAGGTGGCGCTATGCACCTTTACAGAAGAATATGGCTTCCAGTACTACTACTTCGTCCAGTGTTGCTTCCAGTGATGAGGTTAATTTAGAAAACAATTACCCATTGCATTTACTTATATAGCCAGGAAACATGTTGGTTATGATCTCTATGTAAGTGAATAATAGTTTTACGTTTTCGTTATTTTGTTAGGCTATCATTTTATTGCTAGCATCATCTGTCAGATTTCCAAACAAATGCATACTACTGTTTGTACAGTATCAGTGCTATCATTATTCTGTATATTGTACGAGATTAATAGTGTAAGGCAATTTAAGTCATTGCGTAGCCTTGTTCTCCGTGAGTAGAGTCAGAGATCAGTCAATGAGACGGAGGTGCAAGGTAAAGGAAGAGGTAGAGGAAGAGGAAAGCCAAAAGACACAGCCGGGGGCAGTGGATCTGTGAGACCTCCTAGGCAAAGACCAACTAAAGAGAGTCTCTCCAAAGATGATGAGCAAAGAGTGCAAGAACTGCAAAAACAAAGGAGAGAAGCAATGAAGGTTTGTGTTTTTAACCCCCTGGGGTCCAAAAACGCGGCGCCGCGTTTTGACGTGTTTTTTCCTTATCATGGCAGAATCTACTTAAAGATCTGTTGTTATTGTGAATGAACACATATTAAAGAAGACCCTTTACCATTTCAAATGATGTCAAACACGTAAGTGTAAGATTATTAATGATGGAGTATTTTGTGTTTTTGTCAAATAAAGAAAATAAACAGGGTGTGCATCCAGACATTTCTGTCTCCGCCAGCTGTCTCTCAAAACACATCACAACACAAATCAATTGAAACTCTGCGAATACTCATCACACAAGCATGATACACATATCCAAAGAAAGCCTGAAATGTCTACTTTTAAACAAGCTAAATATAATCGAAAACAAATAATGCCTGTTTATGTAATCTGCATTGAAGTAAAGAGAGTACCGTTTTTCCTGGCTGACTTCATTATCTTTAATTCGGTCATGCCCACAGCTGTTGACATGGTAATGAGGACACGAGCTGTTCAAACCATAACATGCAAAGCGTAAAGTTTGATCAGATATAAAGACTTTACTGCATATTTGGGAGATAAACTTTACACACACGTGAGGAATATCTTCATTTATGTCTGGACATTGAGGAAGAGAAGCATTTATCTTTAACGTTACCTTAGAAGAACAATGAAGGACGCACTGGAGCTGGATTAGAAGTAACGTTAACAGTTAATTTATACCATTTATATTTGCTATTATGTAACTTAATATGCTCATGGCTTGTGCAGTTCAGCCTACATACAGTAAGGGGTACGCCTGTCGTTTTTTTTTTACCAAATTTTCGACCTCGCCAGATTGTCGCCAAACTCGCACCGCACGTAGAGTGTGCCGAGACTAAGACAGGAGCGTGTGTCCCACGTTCCTAGCTCATTCCTGTGCCGAGATAGAGGCCTGACATGTGCATGTAAATAGTCTGCCAATTGACGAATAATGGGTTTATGTCAGTGTTTTCCTTTAGAGCCTCAGCGATTTCAACCACATTACTGCGACACGGACGAAGCGCGGAGAGCGTCAAGGTCAATTGTGCGCACGTACGATAATCGTGCCATCAAGTACATGTTGTACGTGCGCGCAAGTGACCTTAACGCTATCCGCGCTTCGTCTGTGTCGCAGTAGTGCGGTCAAAATCGCAGAGGCTGTAGAAAAAACTGACACGGACCCATTATTTGTCCATTGGCAGACTATTTACGTGCAAGTGTCAGGCCTGTATCTCGGCCCAGGAAGGTCCTAGGGACTGGATTCATAGTTCGTTGGAAAGCCCCCTCTCGGGGGCGGAGCTAAGAGCATTTGAATATAAAAGCTAATTTTTCATATCTCCGGAAGGGGAGGTGCTAGAGACTTGGGGGTGGTGGCGTTTTGAAGGGGGCAGGAAGACCTTTCGAACGACACCGGCCGCGAGTCTCTACGACGGTCCTGGGCCGAGATAGTGTTCTACCCTTTAAAAAATGTGTGAAAACGCTTGTATTCAGAGCAAATTTTCTCGCCGCAGGAAGGTCGTAGATACTCGAGCGAGGGTTCGTTGGAAAGGCCGGCACTAGTACTTACCAACGAGTCCACGTTCGACGGCGTAGCCCGATCAGTGGCGGAGCTACGGTCATTTGAAGATGTGTAAAAAAATGCTTGGACAGTGTTTTTTTTTGTTTGCAAACATGTGAAATAGACTCAAGTTTAGTGCTGTTTTTCACAGCCGAGCAAGTTCGAAGAGACTCGACCGAGGGTTCATTGGAAAGCCCTCCAACGAACCCACGGTCGAGGGCATGTCTCGTGTGCAGAGCTATGGCCATCTGAATGTGAGGAAAAATTTGTTATATTTTTGGAAGGGGAGGTCCTAGAGACTTGGGGGTTGGGTCGTTGTGAAGGAGGCGACGACACCACCCCCCACGACACCACCCCACGTCTCTGCGACATGCCTGGGCCGAGATGTTTCTTTTTTTTCTCAAATTGCATAATAGGGTGTCTTTAACCGTTTGGCCGCAATTGTTTTCGCCGGAGAAGGGCTCCAAAGTTTGGGGCTCTTTTTCTCGGCCCCCTCGGCGAGGAAGAGGAGCCACAGAACTGCGGCTCTGAGGCTTGCAGGAGGCGGTGGATTCGTCACAAGAGGCAGGTGGCCGACCTGAATGCTCAGATAGACACCCTCTCCTTGGCCTTGCAAGAAGTAACCTGCCGGTGCAAGAAGCTCTTGCGCCAGCGGGGACAAAAACCGTCGCAGAGGCTGAGGTTGGTGACAAAAAAGCTCCTGGATGCTCTGCAAGAGCCTGACGAGGAGCAGGCGCCCTTGTCGCCGCCCTCAACCTTTGCCGAGGGCACGCCCGGTCCATCCTCCGCCGCGCCCCGTGAGCCGGAAGTCCCGGGAGAGGAGGAGAGAGAGATGCCCCACTTCCCTGACCACGTGACTGTTCTGAGTTAGTATCGGTCCTTCTTTCCAGCAGAATCCACCCGTGGATTGTCTATAATGCTAACGTTTGTCTCTTTCTCTCTCCCTCTCCAGAACTCGACCCTCGAGTTCCTCAACGACGCAGAGAAGATAGGAAGTGAGTTTCGCTCCCTTTTTCCTTTGTCGTTTTGACATCGGCGGGTCGCCATTAACCCGGCTCTCTTTCTTAGTGTGTGTCCACAGGTGGGTGAGCAGCCTCAGGGCCACCAAGGCAACGGAGACGACCGTGAACCACTATTTAAAAAACGTGGCACAGTTTGTGGACTACGTGTCCGAGACCCCTCCGTCGACCTCTTAGTCTGCTTAGGGGTATGAAGCGCGGCGTGACGATGCACCAAATTGGGGTCAAGCAGGCCAAGGAGGGTCGGCTTATCCCCAAGGAGGTGCTTCGAAAGTGTTGCGCAGAAAGCAAAAAGCTGATCCCGGGGATCCTGGGTAGGTCCAAGTCGCTAGCCCCTTTGCGTTGCATCCTTTTCGACCGCTCGGTTTTACTGATGTGTGCTTTTGTATCCACAGATCAACTGAAGGAGGACCTTAGCCAGAAAACGCAGTTCGTGCTGTACGGACACTTGACGCCCTACTTCGCCTCAATCTACGGCCACAGACTGGGGGTGTTCCAAAATCTTACCATTAAAGAGGTGGAGAAGGCCGTCAAGTCCGACAGCACGGGCGCGTATCTGATTAATTTGAGTGTTTTACTTGGCGCAGATCTGAAATGCTCACGCCTTTTGCTCATATCTCTCTTCTCCGTGTTTTCACAGATCTCGCTCCACAGGACCAACCAGGCCTTTGGCCCGGCTCAGCTATCCCTGACCAAGGAGGAATATCACTGGCTCCGGAGGTTCCTGCCGCTGTGGAAAAACCTGGTGGGTGGGCCGGAGGCGGTCTACTTCTTTTACACCTCGACACCCAACCCCTGCAAGAACTTAAATAATTTCTTCCAGGGAACTTGGGTGTCGATGAGACTCCCCGGCAAGCCCACCTTCACAGCAGCCTCCTCCAAGCCGCCGGTCGCGCCGTCCTCGGCGGGGTCGTCTCCTCGACCGGCTGCCTCTTCAGAACCCGCAGCCGAGGAGCCGGACTCCTCCGAGCCAGCCACCGCCCCCGAGCCAGACTCCTCTGAGCCAGTCGCCGCCTCCCAGCCGGACTCCTCCGAGCCAGCCTCCGAGCCCGCTGCCTCCGAGCCCGCCGCCTCTGAGCCGGACGTCTCCGAGCCGACAGCCCCCAAGCCGGCACCGCTGGCTAAAAGGCGTGTCCGGATCACCAGGAGAAAACCCATTGTGGTCCTGTCACCTCTGAAGGTGTCGCCGGCGAAGGGGTCACCGGTGAGAAGACCCAGCATGTCCTACCAACTTTCCGGCTTAGCCAAGGCCAGTCGTGCGAGGGCTAAGGTCCAGCGGGCGCTCAGGGACTTGAAGAAATAGTGTGTGTGTCAGTATTAATGTTATGTGTAAATTATTTTAATTAATGTGTTGTCAATCAGTTCAATTATAATCAGTTCTATTAATGTATTTCAAATGTCAATCAGTTATTTTAACTCTTTCACCGCCAGCATTTTTCATGATTTTCACAAAAGTTTAATGCTTTCAGAAAATGCTCCTTTTTAAATATATAAACATATCATATATAAAATAAAAGAACAGACCCTCTACTTTCAAACATAAAATTCGTTTCATCCTACCTTCATGTGTTCTGTTTTTATCACCTCTCAAATATGTGTAGGTTTCATCAAAAACAGCACATTTTGAGCAAAAAGCTGAGATAATTCCATTTTTGTGAAGGACTTTTGATAGAGATCAGATGCAGAGCGATCTTTAAAACATACACGGACTTACAGCTGTTTGCCCTAGGGCAATACTTCCGTTTTTTTTAAGTTGCGGAAGAGCGCCACCTGTTGGATAATAGTGGTATTGCAGATTGACGTCAATGGCGGGGAAAGAGTTAATGTGTTTTAAATACCAATCAGTTCTATTAATATGTTTTAAATACCAATCAGTTCTATTAATATGTTTTAAATACCAATCAGTTCTATTAATGTTTTAAATACCAATCAGTTCTATTAATATGTTTTAAATACCAATCAGTTCTATTAATGTGATCTATGTGTTTTGTGATTAATAAACGTCCAAATGTTCAATTGTCTGACTTGTCCTCATTTCTGGTTTTGAATAAATGACAGGTACATCAAAAAATCAAACCAAGATAGATTTAATTAAACACTCACATTTATTATTAATAAATACATTATTAGAAACGAATCCAAACGAAAACACATAAGCAAAACTAATCTGAAACAATAATTAAACAGTTAACGAATTAAAAACACTTGAAAACCAACAAATAACACTTAAAGACTAATCTTGAGTGAAAGGTAATAAGCCTTTGGCCAAAAGAAAATTAATAACGTCAAAAAAATGTATAGAATAACGTTAAGCGCAACTGAAAACCGGAAGTGACCGGCGCTAAAAATTAATAAATGATAAACGTAACATTAAACACGATCAAAAGGGAATTAGCAGCCTAACGTTAAAAGCAGTTAGATAAAATTCATTGAAACTAAATAAAAAATCCATCGTAACTTTGAAAAAAAACTTAAACACAAACCCGGAAGTAAACTGCGCTCTAAAAATAATTAATTTCAACGTAAAGACAGCTTAATGAAACGTAACATTGACCTCGAATGATGTTAATTATCTTTATTAGTTAAATAAAACCACGTGAAAATAAAACGCTTAGGTTACTCACGTAACCCCGGTTCCCTGAAATAACGGGAACGAAGCATTGCGTCAGTTAGCTGACGCTATGGGGGAAACTCCTGTTTACTCCGTGACTGAAGCCTATTGGTTAACGTCTGTACAAAGTACAGACCAATGACGTTTGAACCCGCGCGCGGGAAGTACACGTCCTTATATAAGCGCGGTTCAAGCGTCAGGAGCTCATTATTATTCGACTGAAGCGCGCAGCCGAATACACTCGCTGCGTAGACGTTTGTAGCACGGCAAGTGACGCAATGCTTCGTTCCCGTTATTTCAGGGAACCGGGGTTACGTGAGTAACCTAAGCGTTCCCTTTCAATACGGTTCACTTCGCATTGCGTCAGTTAGCTGACGCTATGGGGGAACGTAATCCCATCACGCCGTGCATACACAACGTACAGAAGTGCCTTACCGGAGAGACACTGCGTGTGGCCCTATACCCGGCATATTAACAGCTTTAAGCAATGTGTAAGCACCATATAAAATGTTGACGCGCACACGGTGGGGTTTTAAACGCACCGGGGGCACATAACATAGCACAAGACGGCGAGATACCGAGCGCGCCGCGGGTGTGCGAGATAAGTAAATTCAGAGTCACGTTGGTGAGCTCGCTGAGCGCACCGTGGTGTACACATAAAACGCATGAGCGTGCATGATTGAGCCGAGAGAACCTGCGCTCGTAGGGCAGGGACGTCTAAGCTGTACAATCTGACAACGTAGACGGCGAAGACCAGCCGGCCGTGTAGCAGATATCAAATAGATACCCCTGTAGACCAAGTCCATGAAAAAGCCAAACGCTCACAGAGTGGGCTCTATATAGGACATAGCTCATAGAGGGGCGTGAGCCAGTGCGATGGTTTCAACGATCCATCTAAATAACCACTGTAAGCAACAGACATACATAGTGAGTGATCTTTGAAGCTCACGAACGGCCGATTTGACTATAATATGCGGCAGAACGGTTCGTAGCGTGGGATTATACAGATACCACAATAGTGTGAACCCAGGTGCGCCCTCGAGCGCATCGGGATGCATATAGGTAGTATTATAGTGCACAGATCGGTGAGCTGTCCAAGCGCGCCGTAAATGTGTATTGACTATAAATTGCACGGGCACAGGTGAACACTTGAATACATCGTGAATGCATATAGATGAATCAGAGTGTTATAATGCACAGGCCGGCAAGATTCTCAAGCGCGCCGTCATGTGTTCTGATAATAAGTTGTGCGCACACGGGTGAACCCTTCAGTGCACCGTGTATGCGTATAGATAAATCAATGCACAGAACGCGCCGTGAATGTGTACAGATATGATTGATGAACGTACGGTGGGCACTCAACGCACCGTGAACGTACACAGATGAACAACAATGTATGTATGTGTCACAGCCGTGTATACAGATGAGCTTTTCCGAGCGCATCTTTAGTGTATACCGAAATGTTGTAGCGTGCATATGTGAGCTTCTCTAAGCGCACGGTGGACGCAAATAATTAAAACCCATATCGTGCATACAGGTGAGCTTATGCGGCGCACATTTAATGCAACAAACCTCACTAGTGCGCGAAGCAGGGATGTCGAAGCTGTAAACTGACAACGTGGACGGCGGGGACCAGCCGGCCGTGTCACAAATGTCAAATGAGAAACTTCTAAGACCATGCCCGAGGATCTAATCCATACATGGAGTAGACTTCATTGTCACGGGAGGTGATAACGTCAACGATCCATAAATAACCTGTATTGACAGGTGCGCTAGTGAGTGATCTGTGACGCCGATGAACAGCTGATCGTCTGATGTACGTCAGACGTATCTGTCATACAGGACCTTGGACAGTTCCAGAGCGCTGCGCCTCGGGCACCGTCCGCATCTGAGAAATGACAGACTTATGAATAAAGTGGATGGTCGGTCATAAAAGCGTGGTTCGCTGTTATCACCGCCACATATATATATATATATATATATACGCAGGGGGAGAAAGCCGCCGTGCACGAGCCTCTGTAGTGAGGAGAAAGCTGTTCCACCTACAATTCGCGGGGGGAAGACTCTCGCTGTCACTAGACAGAATAGATCAGACTTTGCATAAGGACGCCTCGCGAAAGGGGTCCTAGCAGCTCGTGTCAACGTGTTATAAGGCACGTAATGTAGGTCGTGTCCCACGGATGCAATCTCTTCACGCCCATCGTAACGGGTTAATATGTCTGCATCTTGGTAGTTAAGCACGAGATGCGTATCACTCTGATTGAACATAGCTTATAAAGCGATGCAATGAGTTTATAAAGGAGATGACTCGCCAGCTTGTACAGGGGGCGAGATCTCAGTCTGGTTCGGTAAATAATGAAACCACCGTAGTTTGCCCGACCGCATTATCACAATAACATGGTCGAGAGTGCTGCAGTGCTAAAATCATCCCCTTAATGGACCGTATGTACAGTACAAGGTGATTGATATGAGACAAACGGGCGTTCCACGCGCCGAAGGCTGATTGCCGTCGTAAAGCGTGTTCAACCCACAGCAGATGCTGGCGATCTCGTAATGGTAGCACTTCATGCAGCTGTGTGTAACTTAAGCATGAGCTTCCCGGCCGTCAGCTCGGGGCGGGACCTTTGCTTAGTCAAACTGAAGTGGACTTATGAACAGAATGCCACGATATTCAGTTTTCTGAGGCTCGTTAGAGGGGTACGTGAGCCCGTCTTAAACGAGATGCCGCGCGTCTGTCTGTGCGCGCGCTTTGAGTTTGGAAACTTATTGTGGCGGGTAGCAAACTCACGTCAGGTTGATATTACCCTTAATATCTCCGAGTGTTGGAGCGGAGGTGTGAGCGTCTTCGGATCCGCTGATATAAATCAGCTGTATGGCCGAAAAACGTCATAAACCGCTTGGCTGTAAGCCTTTGAGTAGCCGTCCGGAGAGGGCGCGATTCAAATGCTTGGAGCCATGCAAAAGTCTGAGGCTGCGTCTCTCTAGGAAGAGAGAATGACAGCCGTAAGACCGTGCTCGTTTGCGCCGTCAGCATCGTAGCGGAGAAACTGAGGTGGGCTGCGAGCGAATTTGGCAGAAAAGTGTTAGAGACACCGTACAGCCGTGGGGTGTCAATACACAGTATATGGCCAAACCGGGTTTTTTTTCGGCAAGCGTCGATAGAATTATGGACAGCGGGCCGTGTGTGCGTATTACCGATTGCTTGTCAGTAAGGCGAGAAAGTGTTTAGAGACACCGTACAACCGTGGGGTGTCAATACACAGTATAGTAAGCACGGAAATTACTCTTTTTAGAGGAATTCAATGCCGTTCGCCACTATAGTGAGGTCGCATAACCAACAGTATTACACAGTATGTTTTGGATAAACAGCACACAGAAAACATTTCAGGGCAGTCCAGCCGAGGCGCGTCTTAACCCCTCTTCAGACAGTTCTATGTCGACGCAGCTGTGCTGCGAAGACCAGAGCTCGGCCGTTCGGGTGCACGAGCCTCAGTAGTGACGGTGACCCGAACGGCTCACGGAGCAGAGCAGTATGTCTAGGTGGTTTAATGTCAGACTGAACCCATCGCAGAGAGGAAGTCTGCCGTGAGGCCCGCGGTTTTGCCGTTTATTAAAAAGGGCAGAAAAACCGGGTTAATAAGAATGTACCAATATTCAGCGCACTGATATAGGACGGGACTGAATAAAGGGAGGTATTCGGGCCTCAGTATGTAAAACAAATTCGTTCTGCCTCTGATTCCGTCTAAACCAGAGAGAAATGACCGGGCAGACTAGTAGTGAGCTTTCCGAAGTGAGATAGACTCAGGCCGGTTAAGCTCTATAATAAGTGTTTTAGCGCTCAGATAGAGGCGTGTCCGCCTTATCGAGCAGACGAATGAGATCGCGCCGCTCCAGGGGGGAGGGGCATGAAGCTCTGTATAGACGAATAGTGAGCCGGTTAGCTCTTATAATGAGTGTTCTTGATGCTCCAATACCGGCGAATCCGCCCTATCGAGCAGACGAATGAGATCACGCCGCTCCAGGAGGGGAGGGGCATGAAGCTCTGTAATCGTTGAACACTAGACAGCTGCATTTAGAGGCAGCGAGCCGTAAGACTGCTTGCTAACTACGCCGTTAAGAGACCTCACCACTGCGGGGAAAGGAGCGAGGGACTCCGCGAGCGTGGAGCACGAGTGGCTGTGCTATGACAGGAAACAGGGGCAGATCCGCCCGTGTTTGCTTGTCGTATGCATCTTTCTAGTTTTACGGTTCCCCCGCTTGTTCATCTCAACAAGAGAGGAACGGCAGAGGGGAGCAGCAACACAGACAGAACAGCCATGCGTCATATAAACGGTATCACCCGATGCACTCGGGGGATTCATATGTGTCAGAGATCTCGCCACTGAATGTGAGAGGAGCGAAGGGACTCTGTAAGCATGAACGGTTGCGATGTGACAGAACACAGGGGGGGTTAGTCCGTGTGTGCAGGTCTATGCATCCATCTAGTCTCATGGCTCGCCGTGTGTTCATCCCGGGGAGAGAGGAACAGCAGGGGGAGCACGAAACATGGATAAAACAACCGAAGCATATAAGCGCGGTCCCGGCGTGGGAGGTGCCAGACCGGTGACGCGCTCGGGGAAATTCATAGCAGGGAGGCTCACTCAAGCCGCTGTGCTGGACGCTATTACAACAGCGCCTGCTCTTTTAGCTTACAGCTTTATATTAAAAATATTGATCTTACCGGGCGGCCGCAGGGGAGACCTCGTCAGGCATGTGTCCGCTGCACAGGGCTCGTACCACGGCAAGCGAAGGCTATCTTCGGTTCTCGGCCGGAAAGCGGCAGGGGAAGACGCTAGACCTGGATTCTGCTGTCTTCGGTTCTCAGCCGGAAAGGGCAGGGAAGACGCTAGGCCTGGACTCCGCTGCAGGGCTTTTGTCGACGGCGAGGTAAGGCTTCTTCTTCTTCGGAGCAGCGAGAGGTTCGCGCTGAAGGAGAAATTAATGAGCTCCTGACGCTTGAACCGCGCTTATATAAGGACGTGTACTTCCCGCGCGCGGGTTCAAACGTCATTGGTCTGTACTTTGTACAGACATTAACCAATAGGCTTCAGTCACGGAGTAAACAGGAGTTTCCCCCATAGCGTCAGCTAACTGACGCAATGCGAAGTGAACCGTATTGAAAGGGAACAATGCTTTTTAAACTTCAACGAATACCATTGGCTACTGTACTGTTTACGTATGTTGGTACGGGAATTTCGGAAACCCCTATATATGTATACAACAGCTGATTAAAGGGTCATATATGTCAACAGATGATCAACCCGATAAGGTAAGTTTAATTGTGCTTTGCTTTGTTGATTGAAACTTTTTAAAAAGTAAAAGTGTCAATTAGTTCGTTAATTGGATGTGTACAAAGTAGTAAATATGAGCACTAAAGTTAAAATAGTTATCCGTATCGATGTCATGTGAAGTCACAGTTCAGTGTCTGTGATGCATGTTTTAATACCAGGTGTTTACCCATTAAAATGGTGTTAATTAACCTCTGACCTTTGCTATTTTCATTCATATACCGTAATATCTCGGTGCTTGTTGCATTATACATATGTTTAGCTTTACTAATGTAACGCAACATTAACCCCCAGGGGTCCAAAAACGCGGGGACGCGTTTTGACGTGTTTTCTCCTTATCATAGCAGAATCAACTTAAAATACTCCATCATTAATAATCAAACACTTACGTGTTTGACATCATTTGAAACTCTGAAGGGTTCTCTTTAATTAGTGTACATTCACAATAACAAGAGATCTTTGTGTTTTTGTCAAATAAAGAAAATAAACAGGGTGCTCATTCAGACATTTCTGTCTCCGCCAGCTGTCTCTCAAATCACGTTACAAAAATTAGTTGAAACTCCGCGAATACTCGTCACACAAACATAATACACATATCCAAAGAAAGCCTGAAATGTCTACTTTTAAACAAGCTAATTATTATCAAAAACAAATATTTCCTGTTTATATAATCTGCACTGAAGTAAAGAGTAGGGATGCACCGAATCCAGGATTCGGATTCGGCCGAATACTGGGCTTTTTGACGGGGTTCGGGTTCGGCCGAATCCTAGATTTTTTCCCCACCGAACCGAACCCTTGGCTTGCGCTACGCTGGTCGACGTCACGCGGCCGTTGATTACACACATCGGGTGCTGACGTGGAGATGAGCTTTTTCTTTCGGTGAGCCTTAGGGGCTGGACACACCAAAACTTTTAAACACGGCTGAAAACGCCTTGAGGACGCCAAATGCCAGCTATTTTTCAGCCGAGCGCTTGGTAGCTGTGATGCTTCAGCTGTGAGCCGGTTGGTTGCTGTGGTAATGTCCCGCCCCTCCTCCACTGTAATTGTCGTGTAAAAAACTGACATTGACGAGAGCTGAAGATCTTTGCCCGAACCCGACGGGACCCGTCTGGACCCGACGGGCTCGGGCTGGTTCGGGCTTCATTTCTAACATTTTACACGGGCTCGGGACGGGCTCGGGCTTGCGCTCCGGCTTTGTGAGGTAAATGACAGTCAAGTTCAATGCTGCTGGATGCTGCATCAGTAGCGCAGGACCGCGCTGAATTCATTTACAGTGGATTTAATGATTTCCCTCACCAAAAACATGTAGCCTAATCTTGGTGAGTAGGTTTTTCAATGTATAACTATATGAGTCGAGTCTTAAATACATAATTTAGACAGAGGATAATGTTGGCAGTAATGGAGAGAAGTGCCGACGCAAATCCCGCGGAGCCTTTCTCTTAATTTCGTTATTGCCAAATACCCATCTTAATTCAGAATGTATTATCTTAATTTAATTAGTTAAGAAATAATAATTGTATTGGCATATTTATAGTGTATTGCATAAGCCCATTTAGAATGAGATGTTACAATGTTACAGATGCCTTATTTTATTTCTTTGTTTCAACTTCCAAGTGGGTGTAGATTATTAGTCATGAATAAATAATGTTAAAACCTGTGTACATTTCTCATTCTTGACAAAAGCTGTGTGTGTGCGCACATTTAAATAATGTCGGGCTGTAAACGGGTTCGGGCTTTTAAAAAGCTGTCAATCTAAATGTAGCCTATACGTTCGGGTTCGGGCTGCATTCTGTCGGGCTTCGGACATTTCGGGCTTAACTTTTAAGGCCCGATTACAGCTCTATTGACGAGCGGAGCTTCTCACTCAAAGTTAAATATAGTTTTCAGCGCGGAGCTGCTTTCATTATGCATAGGCTTATGGTAATTGTCAAAATAGTTTTTCCAACTTGTCATCCTGGCATAATGTACAGTTAAAATTAAATAAAATGAAAAATACACTGCTATGGACGTTGTTTACTTCATTAATGTGTTTTACTGTGATAATGGAATAAGGATGCGAGTAGGATTCGGTATTCGGTTCGGATTCGGCCGAATCTTAAACGGTGGATTCGGGATTCGGCCGAACCTAAAAAATCTGGATTCGGTGCATCCCTAGTAAAGAGAGTACCGTTTTTCCTGGCTGAGCTCATTATCTCTAATGCGGTCACGCCCACACGTAAGATTCCATGTTTACATGCTTATTTACAAACACAAACGAGTACGCGTGATCACGTAATGGCGGATTTCATTGTTACATGCTGTACAGTAGACACTTTCGTATCCTTCATGGCAACTTTGAGTAATGCTGCACTGGGGGGGGGGGTCTGCTGTAATATGATATTGTTTACATGCAACGCATTCCATACATTGCGTTTTACACGCAACACCGTTTTATTATGAGCTCCGCGTTGTTTACACGGAGACTCGCCTTTTTTTTTTTTATTATAAATTTACCTTGGCCAGTCTACCTAGGTGTGTGAAAGACACTAATCACGTGACCAAATGGTGGCGTAGCGGTAGTGCGTTAGGCCGCCATGTGGTAGACCTGGGTTCCAAACCCGCCTAGGCCAAGTTTTTTTATACAGTATATTGAGTTTAGGCGACCACCGTTACAAGTGCTATCATTTACCCATCAGTTATGTATGTAAGGGTATTTCTGTGGACAATTTATGCTAACAGCTGTTCATAACTCTCTTACAGGTCTGCATCCCTTTCATCAGTAAACTATGAAGTGGAAAAACATATTCACACTCTTTGGACATAAAGTTGTATGGTAACATGAGCCACATGAAGTTTACAGCTCTGTTGTTTATCAGTTTCTTATACAAGTTAAGTTTTTGAATAGGGTCCTACTGACCTTCATTTCTATTTTGATTATATTGTTAACTTCTTAATAAACCTCAAACAAACATGTTAATTTGTCCTCACATTCTTTACTGTAGTTCCCTCCTCCCTCATTATGCAGCTCATTATGCGAGCCTTTGTTTGCTAGCTGTCAATCAATCCTTCTCGCATACGGCCCCTCTAAACAAAAAGTGTCTTACAATTTCTAAATAAATATACTGGTTTATGTGAATGAGTAGGCAGGATGATTTTCACATCATTTTAAAGAAAAAACTCTAGACTACTAGATTCTGTTTAGGAAAGTCTTGCTAAAACATGTTTAGTATGGGTTTTGTGGACTTATATCAGTGACTCAAAATTTTAGCTTTTTAAAAAACCACGCATAAATCTTTTTCTCTCAAAAATACAAACATGTACATACATGTAGCTCATATAATATTTTAGCCCAGTTTGTGCTGAACACAGTGGTATGAGACACTTGCCATTATTATGTTTTAAAGCAACTGAAAAAAGACCAAATGTAAGAGCATGTCAGAACCTCTGACAGTGTCCCAAAATGGTCGGACCCCAGAGGGTTAAAGTTTACAGCCCGTGACTCATGTTTGTATTGTTTTAATGCAACAGGTAGGCCTTGCAAAGTGACTTTAACATCTGACCTTTGCTATTTTCGTTCATATACTGTAATATCTCGGTGCTTGTTGCATTATACACATGTTTAGCTTTACTATTGTCACGTAACATTAAAGTTTACAGCTCGTGACCCGTGCTTTTATTGTTTTAATGCAACAGGTAGGCCTTGCAATGTGACTTTAACCTATGACCTTTGCTATTTTCGTTCATATACTGTAATATCTCGGTGCTTGTTGCATTATACACATGTTTAGCTTTACTAATGTCACGTAACATTACGGTTTACTGCCTTTGACTCGTGTTTGGATGGCGAGGCCTAGTTTTACAGCCTGCGTCGTTGTTATGAATGTCCTCATTTGTATCGTTTCAGAAAATGGTTCCCTGCCCCTTTTGCCCCAAGGACTTGATGAACATGAGGCAGCACCTGAGGCTGACTCACCATGTTGCCAATCTCCGGGAAAGGCAGCTGTGGGTTCACTTTTCCCGGAGAAAGGTCACGCAGCCTTTCCGGCCGTGCCCGTTGTGTGGTCGTGCTTTAAAGCACATACGGCCACACTTAGTGAACTCCCACTCGGATCTGTCGGTAAGTCTGTCGTTAAACTTTCCTTATTGAAATGTCGATGGCTGGTTAATATCTACGTGTGCCCGGTTTTTAAACACGTTTCGTCTCCTAGGCCAGGAAGCTCAGGCGAACTGTCCGGTGGTTCCAGTGGGACATAACAATGGAGAGGCTGCGTGACCTTGATGCCAGCCACCCGGAGGTCCCATTGGGGACCCTCAGGGAACCCTCCGGTAGGTGTCAATCGCAGACTCCTGTCAGAACTTTACTCCTTCGTTTTACCAGACACAGCAAGTTAAGCTAATCATTTATGTATGTTTTTGGTGATGTTTCAGAAGACTCTGAGGAAGCACAACTTCCTTCAGCCCCTTCGTCCTCCATCACGTCTGCGCGCTCCTTCACGCCTGCACCCCCATCACCCCTTCACACCCCGTCACCCCTTCACATCCCACTATCACCCCCCCTTCGAGCCCAGGCGCACGTGCAGCCTTGGAGGAGATCGCAGAGGGGCTGAAGGAATTTGTCGAGTGCATGGGTGAGTCTGACGTCACGGGCTTTGCTCTCGGCTCGTTCATGTCATTGTTCTTAAAACGGAAACGTATATCTTTGTTTTTCCTCATTTCATTTTTAGGCAATCCTGTTGAGCAGTCAGAGGGCGGCCCGCTCTGCAGCCGTCCGGGCAGCGACCTTTCGCTCACTGAAATAGATGATTTTCTAAGTAGGTCTCATGTCATGTGCCACGGGTTTGTTGTTTTCATTTCATTACAGCGAGCCTAGACTGGCACGACGCCAGCTACGCCGGGGCGGGGGTCGTGCAGGTTTTTGGTAGGTTTTCCATTCCGAATCACCGCTTCACTACTGTCGTCTTTCCAGAGACTAAAATAAAAGCTAACATTTTGCTTCTCCTGTTTCATAATTCAGACGAAGAGCGGGCCGCCCAGGACCCCGTATTGATGGGATTCCTTCGGATGCTAGGTAGGTCTTAAATCTCTCAGCGATTCTGCATTATCTCGCTCGTGCCGCAATGATTCATTGAACGTTTTGTTTTACAGAAGAAAACTCAATGGATCCTCTCCAGTGGGGGGAGATGGACCTAGGTATGTTTCAATCACGCTGTGCCTTTAACTGTGTTACCGTTAAAGGATATCATTTCAGAACCTAACCGTTTGAATCCTTCTTTTGTTTCAGGGCCACGTTGTTCCCCTACGCTGGAGAGTTTATAGTTTAAATGTTTTAAAAATAAGTTATTAATAGTTCATATGTGTTTATAAATAAAGTTTTAAAATGTGTTTTAATCCCTCGTTTGGTTGTTTCTTTATATTTTTAATTGCATGGTAAATAACATGCAATAACACCGTGTAGTAAATGTGTAATTTCTTGAAATTTGACTACAGACGTAAAGGTATAATTTGAAGTAAGGCAAATCTAACTAAGCAACACATGTACACTTACTCCAAAATAGATTATAATAGACCAGTAGTCTAATTTATAACAACTCATTGTGTAGTAAATGTGTAACTACTTGAAATTTGACTATGGCCTGGAAGGTAAAATTTGAAGTAAGACAAGTCTAACCAAGCAACACATGTACACTTACTCCAAAATAGATTATAATCGACACATTTCAAGTAATTACACATTTACTAAACAGTGATTTGCTATAAATTAGACTACTGGTCTGTTACAATCTATTTTAGAGTAAGTGTACATGTATTGCTTAGTTAGACTCGCCTTACATCAAGTTATACCTTCAAGTATGTAGTCAAATTTCAAGTAATTACACATTTACTCTACAGAGATTTGTTATAAATTAGACTACTGCCCTATTGGTCTTTTATAATCTATTTTGGAGTAAGTGTACATGTGTTGCTTATTTAGACTTGCCTTACTTCAAAAAATACCTTCAAGTCCATAGTCAAATTTCAAGTAATTACACATTTACTACACAGTGATTTGCTATGAATTAGACTACTGGTCTAATATAATCTATTTTGGAGTAAGTGTACACGTGTTGCTTAGTTATTGCCTTACTTTAAATTATACCTTCAAGTCGTTAGACAAATTTAAAGTTATTACACATTTACTACACAGTGATTGCTATAAATTAGACTACTGGTCTAATATAATCTATTTTGGAGTAAGTGTACACGTGTTGCTTAGTTGGACTTGCCTTACTTTAAATTATACCTTCAAGTCTGTAGTCAAATTTTAAGTAATTACACATTTACTACACAGTGATTTGCTATAAATTAGACTACTGGTCTAATATAATCTATTTTGGAGTAAGTGTACATGTGTTGCTTAGTTAGACTTGCCTTACTTCAAATTATACCTTCAAGTCTGTAGGCAAATTTCAAGTAATTACACATTTACTACACAGTGATTTGCTATAAATTAGACTACTGGTCTAATATAATCTATTTTGGAGTAAGTGTACATGTGTTGCTTAGTTAGACTTGACTTACTTCAAATTATACCTTCAAGTCTGTAGGCAAATTTCAAGTAATTACACATTACTACACAGGGAGGTGCTACAAATTAGATTACTTTAAAGCTATTGGTCTATTTCGAAGTAACTGCGTGTGTGTTGGACCACAGTTTGCTACAAATTATATCTTCACGCCCCTTGTAGATTTTCAAGCAACTTTGAGTCTATTCAACAGTAATTTGCTACAAATTATATCATCCCGCCTCTAGTAAATAGTGACTTACTTCAAATTTCACAGCAACACAAGCTCAGTTCATTGTGAAGGCCAACCTGTGATAGGAAGCTGCTCCAGATTAGAAAAGACTTGTCTTTCCTTTTCAAGGTAAGTTGAAATGGATAGTCTTTCTATGATTCCTGTGCTTGTTTCTTCAATAAATGTTCAATGCTATAACTTCACTTTCACATTTCAGATGGTTTTGGATTGTCCTTTGTGCCCCACTAAAGTGTTACACTTAAGGCATCATTTAAAAACCTTCCATAAGGTTCTCAATCTCGAGGAAAGGAAAATCCTCCTGAAATTAGCACGTGGAAGGGTAAAGCTGAGGAACCTTGCCTGCCCTGTTTGTTGCAGGGAGTTCTTATTTGTGGAGAGGCACCTTCAAAAGGGGCACCCAGATCTAACAGTAAGTCAATTCAGCTTCTCATTGTCTTGATCAAAACCTTGTTATCATGTTGCAGCAATGTTTATACATATTTATTACAATGTCCTTACAATCCATGTGCTCACTCAATGTATTTCAGCCATCTGAGGTCCAATGGTACACAGAGGACCTCGAGTGGAAGGTGAGCATAAACATGCTGAGGGACCTGAGAGAGTCCAAACCACAAGTCTCTATGGTGACAACCTTTGATGTGGTGGATGGCTTGACGAACCAAGGGCCACCACCTGGTAGTGGGGAGGACTTTTTTGAGGTATTGGATAAGTGATTTATGCACTTTGGTTTGGAAAAAAACTTAAATAAATGTTTGTTATAAATATTTTACAGAACACTGACTCTTTGTTTGACAGGAGATTTAGAGGAGCTGCTTGCAGTAGAACAGGCTGGGCAACTCGATGATGGCCCTGCAAATGGGGGTGCAGGCATGCCAGGTAAGGTGTTAAGGAGCCAGCACATTAGTAGCAGCCTCTATTTTTTTTACCTGAAAAGAAAGATTTGTTAATAGTTTTTTTCCCCACAGGAACATCCATTAGTGGCAGCACTATTACAGGTTAAAGATCCATTAATCTCCAGGACCTCCTGGACTGTCACGTTTTTTTTTCTGTTTCCTCGTCTGTTTTCCCTTTGTTTAATCTGCAAATTTATTGGACTGCATTACCCATCATTTAGCACTACTGTCACATGACCTGTATTGTTAAGTCCATTCTCGCTTGTGTTACCAACCATGTTTGTAAGTGTACACATTAAGGTACTATTTGTTGTGTGAGTTAGTTTGCTATTGTGTTTGTAAATAAAATTTTTGTTGGATTTTACTTGTCGTCGCCTCTTCTCGTTAAGTTACTGTGTGGTTTTGATTGTGTGTTTGTTTAATTCTCTTTTTTGTAAATATTTTAAACATGTAAAGTGGTGTACATGTGGCTTTTTGTATTAAAAAAAACTTTATATTTACATTTTTAACTTTTAAATTTTAAAAAGAAATAGGTAAAAATGTTTTTCACAGTGCTTGCATTTATTTAACAATTTCTTCCCTTTTTATTTAGTATTTTCTTCAAAAACACTTATTTGTCATTAACGTAAATATTTATACTTTGAATGTATTTTAAAGTTGCCCTTAAAAACCTACTTTAATGTTGATGACACATTTACATTGTTTACATGCTTGTATGTTTTTTGTGTCTTTTGCAGTGCATTCATTCATTTCATTCTATTAATTTTTAGTTCGAAAAGAGGATTTAATATGCACATATGTAGGTGTTGAAACAAAAACTACTTGCACTTGTTTGTTATTCGCTCTTTTAAAATTAAAAATGTTTATAACTAAGGTTTTGTATTTTCCTTTACATTTTTTTGCACTTTGTATTACAATTAGGACTGTCAATAGATTAAAATATTTAACCAGATTAATTGCATAAACTCATGAGTTAACTCGCGATTAATCGCAAATTAATCTCACATTTTTATCTGTTCTAAATTTCCCTTAATGTAACATTTTTTTTGTTTTTTAATACTCTAATCAACATGGGTGTGGACAAATATAGATGCTTTATGCAACTTTATGTTACACCAGCCTGTTTACATTTTCAACAGAACTATCAGCCATTGTTTTGTATATGAATTTTCCTTTCAGAAGACCCTTTTCTTTCTCCATTTCTTGTCTGAGCTGTGCTGACAAATTAAGTCGAAATGAGCAAATTTGATAAAATAAGTGTTTTATATTTTGACATTATCTATTAAAAAAACTTCAAAACAATGCATGACTTGTTTGAATCTTCAACCTGTTTAAGGTTGACAGAGTCAGCAAAGGTAATTTTGAAAAAAATCCCAAATTACCACATCCATGCCTCTGTGTGCACGCCAGGAAGAGTCTTGTGGCTTTTAATAACTCTTTAAACATAAATCAGGCCCCGAACTTTCTCTCTCTTAATAATTATTTTAACATGAAGGAAGTCCTGCAATTTACTTTTTACATTTCTGCATGCTTTAAAAGCGAAACCAAAATACGCGGATGGAGACCCATCTTTGCATTAGATCATTTATGATGGTTTACCACGTATAAATAAATAATTTTAGATGTTTAAAAACTATTTATAGCATTGGATTTGCTAGACGAGAGCTTAAAGAGTAACTAAACCCTTAACCAACTTTTTTTTAGTTAATGATCTGTAAGAATGATGCTTTATTAGTGCTGTGGATTGATTTTAGCCAGTTTTTTGACATTTGGATATAAAGTGTTTCAAAACTACAATATATGGTGTAAACGTCTGAGTGCTGCCCTCTTCAGGTTGAACGGTGGCTACTGCAGTTGAATTTTCCTATTGGATGTTGGGTCCAAAAAGTAACTCGTGACGTAAGCAGGTTCAAGCTCACCACGCCCTTGTTACGATCTCACCACATGCTTGGTACAAGCTTAGTTCGTCCACTCTATCTCTGTTGGGATCTGCCCACTTTTCTTGCATTTTTCAAATATTGCCAGTGGGTGGAGTCAGGCTCTGACCAGGGGTTTAGTTACGCTTTAATGTTCTTATTTTTATGAAAACCTCCGACTCGTTTAGACAGCACGGGTCACAGTAAGGCTGTATCCTAATATATCCAACTATAGCGTTGCATTAATCAACGTTAATAAAATTAGTGGCATTAAAATTAATTTGCGTTAAAGCGTTATAAACGTGTCACTTTTGACAGCCCTAATTACAATATTAAAAATATCTTTCAAAAGAATGTGGGTTTCATTTTAAAGAAATAATGTGATTTATCATTCAATAAAGAATTGCTATGGTTGAAATATATTCTATTTTGGAGTAAGTTTACATGTGTTGCTTAATTAGCCTGCCTTACTTCAAATTATACCTTCAAGTCTGTAGACAAATTTAAAGTTATTACACATTTACTACACAGTGATTGCTATAAATTAGACTTCTGGTATGTAATAATTTATTTTGAAGTAAGTGTATATGTGTTGCTTAGTTACACTTGCCTTACTTCAAATTATACCTTCAAGTCTATAGTCAAATTTCAAGTTGTTACACATTTACTACACAGTGATTTGATATAACTTAGACTACTGGCCTATTGGTCTAATATAATCTATTTTGAAGTAAGTGTAAATGTGTTGCTTAGTTAGACTTGCCTTACTTCAAATTATACCTTCAAGGCCATAGACACATTTCAAGTAATTACACATTTACTACACAGTGATTTTAATTACACATATACTACACAGTGATTTGCTATAAATCAGACTACTAGCCTATTGGTCTATTATACTCTATTTTGGACTAAGTATACATATGTTGCTTATTTAGACTTGTCTTACTACAAATTATACCTTCAAGTCTGTAGTCAAATTTCAAGTAATTACACATTTACTACACAGTGATTTGCTATAAATTAGACTTCTGGTCTGTTATAATTTCTTTGGAATAAAAGTACATGTGTTGCTTAGTTCGATTCACCTTACTTCAAGTTATACCTTCAAGTCTGTAGTCGAATTTCAAGTTATTATACATTTACTACAAAGTGATTTGCTATAAATTAGATAACAGGTCTAACATAATCTGTTTTGGAGTAAGTGTACGTGTTGCTTAGTTAGGCTTGCCTTACTTCAAGTTATACATTCAAGTCTATAGTCAAATTACAAGTAATTACATATTTACTACACAGTCATTTGCTATAAATTAAACTACTGGTCTAATATAGTCTATTTTGGAGTAAGTGTACATGTGTTGCTTAGTTAGACTTGCCTTACTTCAAATTATACTTTCAAGGCCATAGACACATTTCAAGTAAATACACATTTACTACACAGTGACTTGCTCTAAATTAGACTATTAGCGTATTGGTCGGTTTAAATTAGGGCCGGGACTCGATTAAAAAAATTAATCAAATTAATTAGAGGCTTTGTAATTAATTAATCGAAATTAATCTCATTTTAATCACACATAAATATTTGACCTGAGAACATTGAGAAGTAATTTTTTCACATGGATTTTTAGTATACCATGAATAATGACTGAATACATAAGCTTAAGCAACAAAATATTGTTTATTTTTGTTCAACCAAGTCGTTGTACCCGGAGTCGGACTATATCCACGCTAGCTGCTATACGTTTTGCATTGAGATGATACTTGAGGCTCGATGTGCTGCGGTTATATGTGAATTCCTTGTTGCTTAGCTTACACGCAACCATGCTCTTATCGACGCTTCCATCCGTTCATTTTTTATAAAAAAAATTCCATCCACGGGGCCAACCAAAGCGATCTTATCAGCTTCTTCGTTCATGTTCACTGTGGGTTTGTTGTTGTCTGAAGTCATGAACGCTAGTTGGTGCTCCAGTATAATCGGTCCGCCGAAACTCATCCAATGAGAAATGTTCCGCGGTGCAAAAATAAGTGTGATTAAAATGCGTTAAAATGTTTAACGCGTTATTTTTTGTGTAATTTATTAATCTTAATTAACGCGTTAAAGTCCTGGCACTAGTTTAAATCTATTTTGTAGTAAGTGTACATGTGTTGCTTAGTTGGACTTGCCTTACTTTAAGTTATACCTTCAAGGCCATAGACACATTTCAAGTAATTACACATTTACTACACAGTGATTTGCTATAAATTAGACTACTGGTCTAATATACTCTATTTTGGAGTAAGTGTACATGTGTTGCTTAGTTAGACTTGCCTTACTTGAAATGTGTCTATGGCCTTGAAGGTATAATTTAAAGTAATAGAGTGCCGAAGTCATGACGTCACTTTGTAGGCCAACCCGGAAGTTAGCGGCGCATGGGTTCCCTCGATCGAAAACCCATTAATTTTTCCCATAGACTTTTGGAAAATCGCAAAAAATAAGATCTGTGTTCAACAAAGAGTTATGAACCTTACACGTTTTGTCTATCAAGATAATCTTTATAAGTTAATCGAAAATGTATACATTTTGAAGCCTAAATAAAGCCGTCAGATATAAAATGCTAACGGTATGCTATAAACGGACTACAGCGCACCGGTCGCGGATCAACGTCATCATCAAGCTTCCTCAAACTTTATTTAAAAAACACGCTCGCTCATTATGATCTGCGCTGTTTATGGACACTTATCCACTTTTTCATGAGAAATATTGCCCATTCGTTATTTCCAAAAATGTTAGAAATTTTGTTTACGCGTGCCTCTTTGAGATTTTTTGTTAATGTTTTATTTTATTTATTAGTTCATTATTTCGTTATTTTATATAAACCTTAATATTATTTTCTTTATGATTAAGGTTATTATGCATGATCATTGTGCCTAGGGGTGGGCGATATGACCAAAATCTTCTATCACGATAGGATTAATTTTATATCATGATAACGATATGTATCACGGTAGAGTTTTTTATGTTTTAATAAGGTTTGAATCTTTAATACCATAGAGATTTTCATAATTCTCACAGAAAACATATACAAGCATAGAAAGAAGATAAAAACAAACAAAACCTAAGCTCTCTGAAGATAAACAATCAATGATATAAGAATGATAATAAATAATTATTCATGTATGTATAAGCCTACATATATTTTTATTTAAGGTAGAAAAGTGATTTAATCAGGAGCAGTGAGAGATTTTCTCTCAATGCTGTTTGATTAACACGAGTGACAGACAGGAGCAAAATTAGGTAACTTCCCCTTTAAGACCAAAGTCCGGATCCAATACACATGCGGTTTCTCTTTTAGCTGTTTACTTTCCCTTCAGACCTAACTGGTCGTGTTTATGAGGATGCATGCAAAGACGGGAATTTTGATGCATATGTCTTTTTAAGGCCAATAAAGCGGAAAAATGCTCACGAGCTTAATGAGCAGCGGTTGCGCGACTTGCGCGCTCCTCACAGACAGAAAGAGCAGCGGTTGCGCGACTTGTCCGCTCTTGACACACAGAAAGAACGCACGCATACAGATATGTTGTCTGTTTTTCAATGGCTTAAAATAACGTGTTTTAAAACTGCAGTGCTTAAATACGTGTACAAACGTTACGTTTTCGCGACCACGTGCACAGGAGCGTGACGTGGGCGCGTAACCTCGATAAAAACGATAGTCCAAAATCTCTACCGGTTGACAAATTTCTACCGGTTAATTATGTCTACCGGTTTATCGCCCACCCCTAATTGTGCCCCAAATAAACTTTAAAGATTATCTTTCACTGTATTATGTTTGATTGTATGTTTGCATACCATTTGCTAATTCGCCAGAAAAAAAAAACATCTCAGAAGCCCTATTGCCGTATCAATTTCCAATCTTATGTACTTTTTCTTACTTAGACGATAGAAAACCATAGAACGAGGAGAGAGAACCACTATAAATCTGGACATAACAGTGCAGCTTAGATGCTGGTTTACTTACCGGTATTGTAAGGGCCAGCATGAGGGACAAGGTTTATCAAGTCGCATTAAGTAAAACTATGGAGAGATAGAGGAGTTAAATAAAGTGTTCTATGTATTTATAAGATAACTATACAATCTCTGAACAAACAGAACACAGTTAAATTCCAAACATTTAATATAATAGTTATATATAATTATATATGTTGAATTTAAAGAGAATTGTCCAATAGCATCAATGCTTAAATACAATATATTATAATTAAACCATACATGTTCCCTAAATAAACCATATATACTAATTTTGTTCACATTTTCTATATATTTTTACCTGGTAATCCACAAGCCCCAATGTGAGAGCCTGTGTAGTAAATTTTATCTCACATTACTGTGAGCTGACTGTGTATAGTAACAATAGTATACAATAGTTTAACATTTAATTTTTGGTATTTGTTAGACAAGTGACTTACAATGCATTTAAGCTATAGATACCAGCGTGTTCTCTGGGATTTAAACAAAAGTTAACAAAATGCTCCAATCACTGATCCACAGAAACATTGCAGCAAGTTTTGTAGTAAACATCTTTATTTTCATAAAATAAGTAAACTGAAAACAAACTATATACTATATAATTCACATGACAAGTCTCTACAGGGAAAGAAGGTATTTTTGCAACACAATGTGAATGCCCACATGGAAAATGCAAGTGCAAGTGTGTATAGTTGTGGCGAATTTTACTCAAGGTCCTCAAGGATGATTTCGTTGGGTCTCCTCCATCCAGCAAAGTACGTAATGGAATCCTCAAAATGAGCAACATATTCACACACAGCACTGAAAGTATTCCTATCTGGCAATCCTGTCTCCATTCGAATCACACTTTCACTCATCTGAAAGGCTGTATACCTGTCATGACAGTTACTTGTTTGCCTTTGGAGTTAGTCTTTGAAAAGCTAAATCTCTGTTATGGAATGCTCTAACTCAATCTCAAGCTGGATTCTTCTTCTTCGTCCAGACTGCAGCTCTTCTTTAGTTGTGCTTTTATTTGGTTGTTCCTCAGAATTGATAGTGAGGGTTTGATCAGCCGGAGATGGTTCATCATCTTTGTCAGCCATAAATTGTAGCCATTTCCTCCTCTTTATAAATGGGTGGTGGAACATTTTTAGGCACATCAGCCCTATCCTGTCTCAGGGAGTATGAATGATCTTCCAACATTTGTCCAGTGGGAACATCATTTGTGGATATAAACAAAACGGGGACATTTTATCCCCTGCAGGAAAATGACAGCTGCAGATGCGAGAATGGACACTGGGCATCCGGTCAGCTCGTCTAAGGATAAATTCAAAATAAGCAGTGTTAGTTTTATGGAAGTTACACCTTTACAAATTAAAATGACAAAAATCACACTTTACTACTAAAATAACAAAGATTAATATAATTGTTATCTAATGCCTAACTAGTGCTGTTTACAAATAACTACAATCATTATTATTAGTGAGTAAAACAAAGTTGAATAAAAGTCAATAAACCAGGTATTATTTTGAATATATTAATTAAACACATTTCTCGAAGTAACGTTAGCCTTTAATAAAACTGCAGCGGATCTAATCTATTAAACAGCAAAGTAAACAAGCTTTAAGATATTTTAAGAAAAAGACACAGGTAAGTTATTTTAGCTGTTGATTTTGTTATGAAAAACGTTTATTCTTGCTAACTTAGCCTTTTTAATTCCATCTGACCGTCAAAGTATCATATCATTCGCGTGTTGAGCAACATGCACCATTAAAGTTTGGTCGTGCATGGCCACATTAAGGCAGTAAATGCGGTGTTCACATGGAAATCATCGTTGTGTTACCTTACGGCACGAACAGTCTCCGCTGGGAAACATCGGACGGTAAACGAGCATCTTTCATCGACGACTTGTGGTTGCATCTCCGGACAAAACAAAACATGTCAAACTACAGTCTCTCCACAGTACAACAATATTTGGAAAAACTACAATTTGAAAAGACTAAATATATAACGTTATGTATATTAACTGAAAGGTAAACTTCTGAGAACGTGAGGCTGAAAGGCTAGTGACAGATTCCCTGTCATGATGACATCTAAACTCCCCGCCAAGGATGTAGTCCCTATTAGCAACTTGTTAGCAACCACCGTTTTTAAGGCACAATAAAGTTTTAAAAAATCACAAGCAGATTATAACTGGTGTATTTTATGTCATAGAACAAAACGTGAAAATATTTAGAGGTTTTGTTAACCACAGACCTTATTTCAGGCGATTTAGCAAAACCCCATTCAAAAAACCCATAGACATCAGGGCGAGGGAACCCGTAGTGCTAAAATGCTAACTCACTTCCGCGTTTTAGCCTACAAAGTGACGCCATTACTTCGGCACTCTATTACACATTTACTACACAGTGATTTGCTATAAATTGGACTACTGGCCTATTGGTCTATTATAATCTATTTTGAATAAGTGTACAAGTGTTGCTTAGTTGGACTTGCCTTACTTCAAATTATACCTTCAAGTCTGTAGTCAAATTTTAAGTAATTACACATTTACTACACAGTGATTTGCTATAAATTAGACGACTGGTCTAATATAATCTATTTTGAAGTAAGTGTACATGTGTTGCTTAGTTAGACTTGCCTTACTTTAAATTATACACTGCAAAAAATGACTTTCTTAGTATTTTTGTCTTGTTTTCAGTAAAAATTAGTGATGCACCGATGCATCGGCCGCCGATATTTATCGGCCGATTTTTGATGAATTTGAAACCATCGGCATATCGGCAATAGCACGAGAAAGGCCGATACCGATTGTTTATTAATTAACTCCATAAAGTCAATGAATTGCATGTCTGTTGTTCAATTAAAATGATTTAATGTTTGGGTGTGCACTAGGGCTGTTCCGAATACCATTTTTTGAGCTTCAAAGCTCTAGTAGAAATCAAATCCAATATTCAAAGCTTCGGAAGGAGGGGCTGAACATATTTTTCTCTTTAATAAAGCAGGAATCTGTGTGCGTATGTAGCGGCGTGCCTGTCACGCGTGCTGCGAGAACAGCATTAGTGAAACAAAACACGAGCAATACTTTTAATAAGGTAACGTTAGCCTAACATTTTTCTAACAAACAAACACTCCCGTATCAGAAATTAGAAGCATAGTAATTACTGATAACGTAAAGGGTAACTTAGGCCATTTAAATAAAACAACGTAAATAAATGAACGAATGAATGAACTTCAACAAACTGTAATAAAACAGTAGCATACTTTCAAAATCAAGTTTATTTACTAACACTTACACCATCCAATATGTTTTTCATCAGTAGAACAATAAAGAAGATATTTTGCAGAAACCCCAGTGCTCCGTCATGCAAGTCAACCGATCCGCCACTTTAAACATGTATATCTAATACAAAAGTAATCCCCCATAACTCCGTGTGACATATTGATGTCTTGTGAAGCAAATCAATCAGTTTTTGCAAAAAACTGAACGTTATTTACAACACTATTAGCGTGAATGCCAAAGCAGGAACCCGCTTTCCGTTCAAGGCGATCTCTTTCTGATCTCTTCTACTGGTGCAGTTTGGTGCTGTTGGCTATGGATGTTGGTCTCTCTGCGCCACCTATAGAGCGGGAGCGTGAAGCGCACTTCCTGCTTGGCAAAAGCTCTGCATTAACGCTGTAAAATATATATATATTCGAATCGCAAAACTGAAAATCTAATGTCAACCAACGGAACGAATATTCGAACATTCTGGTCCAGCCCTAGTGTGCACTATACTTAAGCACCGACAGAAAACCTTTGTTGAGCTGGCTCAAATGTCTTGGACAATAAAAGAAACAGACTGCACTTTAGTGGGGCAAGAAGTCCAACTTTTTTGAAGTAGCAATATTTATACTCTGTTTAAAGCAATAGCACTGGCATTATTTATGTTTATTAAAGAAATCCATTATATGTAAAAAAAAAAAATTAGTTAATGTTGTTAATAAAAGAAATGCTGAATAGCAAAAACCACCTTTGAAGGTTGTCATGTTATCTTATTATATTTGTTTTAGCTTAATTTGTGCCTCTTATTATGTTGCTCAGTTGAATGTTAATTAGATACAATCCATGTTCAGTAAAAATAATTTGATGCAGAAATAAACTAGCTAATAGATCAACTGTATAGTATTGTATACAATTGTTTAATATCGGTATCGTCATCGGTATCGGCCAGAAGTTGTCTGCTTAAATCGGTATCGGCCCAAAAAAATCCTATCGGTGCATCCCTAGTAAAAATATCTAAAAATTCTTAAATTAAGATGCTTTTTCTTGATGAGCAAAATGACCTAAGTAAATAAGTCTAGTTTTAAGACGAATAATATACAATTTAAGTGAAATTGTCCTTATAACAAGCTAAATTAACTGCCAATGGGGTGAGAAAAAAAATTTGAAATAAGATTTCTTTTTTCTTAAACACTTAATTCAAGTAAAATTTTCTCACCCCATTGGCAGATAATTTTGCTTGTTTTAAGCACGAATTCACTTAAATTGTATATTTTTTGTCTAAAAACTAGTATTATTTTCTTAGGTCATTTTGCTCGTTAAGAAAATACATCTTGATTTAAGAATTTTTAGATATTTCTACTGAAAACAAGACAAAAATACTAATGCTGCGTTCAGGCAGGTTTTTGAGCCCGTGAATTACGACTTCAAAACCACAACTCACTATGCATTCAAGGCAGCTTGTAACCCGTGTTTTTACAACCTTCTACTTGTGAAAGTGCACTGGAACGGCAATCAAACCCGTGACTTCCCACCCGTGAACTCGTACTAGATCGATGTACTCCCAGTTCAGAGTCGTGACTCGTGGTTTTGAAGTCGTAATTTACGGGTTACAGGTTGCCTGGAACGCAGCATAAGTAAGAAAGTCATTTTTTGCAGTGTACCTTCAAGGCCATAGACACATTTCAAGTAATTACACATTTACTACACAGTGATTTGCCATAAATTAGACTACTGGCCTGATATAATCTATTTGGAAGTAAGTGTACATGTGTTGCTTAGTTAGACTTGCCTTACTTCAAATTATACCTTCAAGTCTGCAGTCAAATTTCAAGTAATTACACATTTACTACACAGTGATTTGCTATAAATTAGACTACTGGCCTATTGGTCTATTATAATCTATTTTGGAGTAAGTGTACAAGTGTTGCTTGGTTAGACTTGCCTTACTTTAAATTATACGTTCAAAGCCATAGTCAAATTTCAATTATAAAACGGCTCGTTCTGGTTCTTCATTCTGATTGGATGAAACGCGTTCTAAGCCGTGATAAAATACCCCGGTAAACCCATGGTTCAGACCGCATCACAAGTATCACTGCGCCACTGTTGCTGCGTACTGATTTATGAAAATAAACACCACAGTCTTTAATCATATTTAAATTTTTCTACCTTTGCACAATTATGATGATATCCAGATGAATGTCAATAAATAAAACATTTCGTCAATAAAGAGAAAACGTTCTCGTTCTCTGAGGTATTTTTTGTCTTGTTGATATTTCCGCTATTATCCACTAGATGGCAATCTTACCCAACTTAAACACTGAGGCATTCACTCGACACATCAGCGTTGTTGTGGATTTAGTGTGACGTGTACGTTTTGATCAGGCTCTGAATCTGATCTCTTACAAAGTTCTTCACAAAAATGGAATTATCTCTGAAAATTTGAGAGGTGATAACTGATAAGAGAACAAATGAAGGTAGGATGAAAAGTTTTTTGATGTTGTTGGAAAGCGGATGGACTGTTCTTTCATTTGATATTTTATGTTTATTTAAAGAAGATAATTTTTCTGTAAGGCATTAAACTAAAACACGCTGACGGGGAAACAGTTAAGCATGCTTCCAAGCATATTTGATCATCACTTCAACAGTTGCACGATATAAATGTTAATGTATATTTTAGATGAATGTTGATATATAAAAATAAACACCACCGTCTTATTTTCATTGTGCCTTTGCTGCGTCTGTGTTGTTTGTGAACTGCTCTCTTATGCAGCCACACTTGATTCTGAGGAACTACTTTGTTTGGCGGAAGAGTAATATTTGTACCAATATAATTACAAGTTATTTGTGTTTTATTTTGTGAAACCCTGCTATGCATATGATGTAACCGTTTTATAAACGCCATAAACCCAGCAAAGCAGTGGGTTACCAGTGCATTTTATAACAGCTAACCTTAGCTGTTATAAAATGCTCTGGTAACCCACTGCTTCTTGGGGTTTATTGCCAGTGCTGGGCAAACTACTTGGAAAATGTAGTGAGTTAAGCTACCAGTTACTTTACATTAAATGAAGCTTCACTACACTAAAGCTACCCCCCTGGGAAATGTAGCAAGCTAAGCTACATCAATAGTAGCTTGCTACATCCAAGCTACTTTTTTATTTTTAACCAGTTTTATTATGTAATTATTTATTCAGTTTCCATTTAGAATTTTGATAATTATAGGCAATTAAAGGTACTTCACATTATGGGGCGGTTTCCAAGACAGGTCTCATTCTACTCCCAGAATAAAATGCATGAGTGAGCCTTAATTTAAAAACACCTTGCCCTGCATACCTTAACACAGCTCCGAAACTTTCAGAGGTGTACGAGGATCTGGAGCTACCTCTACCATCATTTAAAATCTACTCCAGACACAGTAACGAGACCCGCCCTCCCTTTCACCCTGATTGGGCCCGACCTGACCCTGACTGTATGAAACAACTAATCAAACTGATAATGGCAGTGACATTACCCAATCAGAGGTAGAGCACGAGTCTTCACAGGATGCGAGTGGTAATGTTTTGTATCAATAAAGGCTGCACAACTTAAAAATACAGGAAAACTGGCCCCACTTACTTTGTCTGCAATTGAGGAAAACCACTTTTGGCCCCTGGGCTTGGACCCCTTGGGGCCCCAAGTTATGTTGCCTACTGACAGTTTATTTCACCCACTGACAACTTATGCATTTACCATTTGCCCACTTTTCTCCCCATCTGCAAATTAAACTGCCCATTGGCCATTTATAGCTCTGAAGGGACCCTTGGGTAGGCCTGGCAAACTCGACTCCTTTTAAGGATCTGGGTTATTGTGAGTCACTCACTAAAGTGATCCGGGTTGTGTGAGTCACTTGAATCACTTGAGTCAGTATTGCTAAATCGCCAAGGAAACTCAGTACAGACCCACTTGTAACCGGCTGATCCACGCGACTCGAGATTCTCAGAGCTGGAAACATTGCAGAATCGCAGACCATGGGACTCGCTCTACAGATCCACTAACCGGCTGATTCCCGTGGATCAGCCGGAGCCGTTTAGAGGATCTATAGAGCGACTGAAGTCTCCTCAAAAGCAAATCCACAACAAAAGCCTTTCATTTCTGATGTAACATGCTTATATAGGTTTTAGGTTTGGTGTGTAAGGTCGACCATTTAAAAAAATAGGCCTAACAATAATAGCATAATAATATAGAAAAAACCTGTGTTCTGCTTATGCAGCCCCCAGAGGCGGAGAGACAGTTCATCCGGGCTGATCAACCGGTTACGGATCAGCTGGTTACAAGTTGAAAGATTCTCGAGTCAGAGCGGATTCGCAGATCTCTCGAGTTTGCAATGTTTCCGGCTCTGAGTGAGAATCTCGGGTCAATTCGCGGATCCGTGGGTCTCCGGCTCTGAGTGAGAACCTCGGGTCAGTTCTCGCGCAGATCAGCCGGCTACGAGTGGATCTGTAGTGCGGGCGAAGTCTCATCAATAATGTTGAAAGAGGTTTGTGTGTATGGTGGCGCTGTTTATGGTTTTACATTGAATTGTAGTATGATTCAACTGATCCGGGTAAATGACACTAGAGACTCGCGACTCATGAGTTAATTTAAAGATCCGGGTTAAAGATCCGAATGAGTCACGACTCAAACAGGTCTACCCTTGGGGGCCCAATGACCCATTGGGGCCCCAGGCCCTGTACGGCCACTGGGTGCCCCAATTACTTTGTCTGCAATTGAGGAAAACAACTTTTGGCCCCTGGGCTTGACCCTCTTGGGGCCCCAAGATCAATTTAGATCATAGAGGTTAAAGGTCACAGTGCACACACAGGCCTTGTCTGCACATTAAGCACATATGACACAGATTAATAAAGCTTTTATCACTTTAGATCAGTGGTTCTCAACTCCAGTCCTCTGGACCCACTGCTCTGCACATTTTGGATGTCTCTCATATCTGACACACTCAGACACTCAGTTCAGCTCATGGAATCTATCCTAACGAGCTGATGATCTGAATCAGGTGTGTTAAATAAAGGAGACATCCAAAATGTGCAGAGCAGTGGGTCCCGAGGACTGGAGTTGAGAACTAGAGGCTGACATTTTTTCGGGAATCCCACGGTTCACGGTCGGAAATTCTGAAATATTGATTAAGTTTATGAGAGTAGAATGTGACGGTGATAGCACGATGTACGCTGCTTGTAAGACATGCTTAGTCTTAGTCAAGTACACAAGTGATTCAGGGACGAGCGGTCTAAAGAGGCACACTTGATTCGGGAAAGAATCAGCCAAGCATCGCTTCGTTCATCAAGCGAAATTTGCTGTCAGGTGTCAAGTCTCGTCTGACCGACAAAATTGCTCGCATGTGCAGCCAAGATCTCAGATTCTTTGCTGTGGTAGAGGGGAAAGGCTTTACCAATGAAGCACAGTAGCTGCTCGACATTGGAGCCAAATATGGAAGTAGCGTGCAGGTGGAAGACATACTGCCATGTGCACGCACAGTTTCCCGTCACGTAGAAGGGGAGTATGAGAAAATAAAACTGCTGTAATAAATGCTCTTATATCTAGAGTTGTTCCGATTCCAGTATCGGAAATGCGGCCGATACCACAAAAAATTCTGGCATCGGAATCGGCGAGTACTTGAACCCATGTACCGATCCGATACCATTTTCTTACTAAACCTAGTTATGCCCGTTATAGCTAACGCTGCAAAGCGAAACTCATTTCTTCTTCGCTGCTCTGAATGCAAACACCAGGAAGTTACCTCATGCGTGACGCAACCACTGTTTACTTAGAGCGGCAAAGAAATGAAAGCATGCAGCCGTATGTCCGCTGTTTGTTAATATTTCAGACTAATAAAACAAAACATCGACATGTCTCAACAGAATCCGCGCCCGCAGATTTTGGCGGAGTACTCAACGGAGTTAATGCCCGTGATTGACAAGCACACATACCCCGCGCTTGAGCACGTTTGTGAGTGACCAGTACTGTCATTGACAACAAGTACACATACATAGCCTCACGCGTTTATGATAAGCATTGATAAGTACATAAACCCTGCGTGTGCTGTTTGCTGTGATTGTTTTTAATGATAAGAGCATGAACCGTTTGATATTTGAGATGAAATAAAACTTACCACTGAGTTTAACCGCAGATCTTACTTGTCTCTGTCGTCTATGTGACGCGGCAGTCAGCACAGCACATCCATAATTTCAAATCCGTTTACAAGACGAATGCTCTTGTTATGTTTAATATAAAGTTTACATTGCGTTGTAAAAATGATGAAATTATCTTCATACGTGTTTAATTCATAATGAGAACTTTACACAAGCTTTTTTATTCTGCTATAATATATATTAACAATAATATATGTCATTTTATATAGGCTACAAACTATAATTCTATCTTGACATGCACAATATCTTTTTCATGTTGGTCCAGTTTAATTCAGAGGACTCATTGGTTTGGTGTATTCATTTTAATTGTAAGCCTTTAAAAATTAATTATTTTAGATGCAATTTTGTAATAATTAATAGCTTAAATTCTCTAATTTCTTCTAAAAACATTTAAAATCATCCCACAGAATTCCACAGATTTTTCAAATTATTCTAAAACTAAAATACCCTTTCAGTGTACAGTGTTAGATTTGTGGCTCGTTTTCTCTTAGGAAAAATAAATATTACGGTCAAATGTCTTTTTTTTAACTTCACACAGGAATTTGGCATCCTGAGCAACGACACCGCTTTTGTAACGGATAATAGCTCAAATGTGGTTGCAGCATTCAAGGATTATGTCCGACTCTCCTGTGCTGGCCATAATATCAACTTAATCTTAAAACATGTATTTGACCACTTGGACGAGGACAACCCAGTGCACAGCAACATCATCAAGCTGTTTAAGGACACAAAGACCCTTGTCACACACTTCAAAAGAGCAGGGTAAAATAGCATACAATGTTATGTCTTCCTGGTAAAGCTGCTTATATAATTTGAAAGAAATTAAAGTGCAATAAATAAAAAGAAGCTACTGTAACTAATACCTGCACAGGTCTTTGTTTTTTTACTCAATTTTAAATAAATATTTTTTTAAATAAATGTTGTTTTCCCAAAAGAGAGGCCAATTAATTGAAATTTATGTCACCATAACATCCATTTTTCTTGTGCAATCTCTTTATATTTTAGGTTGAAAAAAGCACTGGACCAGTCACTGAAGCAATCTGTGGAGACGAGGTGGAATACCAGACTAGCAATGCTCCAATCTGTTAATGATGCTCTGAGATCTGGGAGGCTGCATGACATCTTGCTTCGCCGAAACGAGTGTGATTGTAAAAGATGTAATACAATGCATTTCTGATTTTCATTTAGTTGGTGGTCATTCAAGTAGCAAACATAAGCACAGCACAATGATGTTGCATGTATCGTCATGCTCCTCCTCCCCTAGCTGAAAGGGAAGTTAGCCTAGGCAGTGGAGATGAAATTCAAAGTCCACCTGTACCATAAGGTAGCCACAGCTCTCTCTCCTAGCCTGAGGAGTTTCTTAAGGAAAACTCTCAACGGTCAAGAGTATGAGGAGGTCATCAGCACCCTGACAGCACTCACAGAAACAGCAGGGACAGAGGAGAGAGTGAGAGGCCTTGTTGAGAAAGAGGGTCCGTGTGGAGAAAGAGGGTGAATAACACTAGCATCAACAGACAGCATTTGCAGAGCAAATGACAAAATTTATTTTCATTTATTTAGAGTGACACACACATACAGGACAGGTGTGAGGATTACCTTATAGGTAATGTTTAATATAGGTGTGTTAGACAATTGAGTATGTTAGACTACAAAGAACTAGATTGTAAATGACAATGTTCTATAAGAATCTGTCTTTTTTCCTGAAGATCCACCCCCAGAGCAAGGAGCTACGGAGGTGCATAACTTCTTTGCAAGTTGTGTAGAAGAGGAGGAGAGGAAGGAGGACAGTGGTGATATGGAGTCACATGGTCGCCAGTTGGTTCTGCAATACATGAGTGACACTAAATTGACACGTTTCCAGTGTCTTCTTGACTTCTGGCGGGAGATGTCAGGTGGGCTCGTACCAGTTGCCAAGAGGCTGCTAGCTATCCCCGCAACAAGTACTCCTTCTGAGCGTAGCTTCAGTGTTGTGGAAAGACTGATAGAGGAGAGGCGTTCTACCCTCAATCCAGAAAATGTAGATGCACTTTTGTTCCTACACAGCACCATATAACTAAGATGGACTCATTATGCAAGAGCATAATTAATGAAAATCGTTAACATGTAATTAAAAAAAACTACAAATGTAAACTATAAATGTATTGTTTACTCAACAATAAATGAGTAAAATGCAGCTTTATGTGTTGTTTGGGTTTATTAAACTATTGTAGACATGGAGTGAACTATGTACTGTTTTAATTTTATTTGCTGTATTCCATTTTCTGGAGAAAATCTAGAAACCGGCTCAGCAGCTGGTCCAAAATTGGATGAAGAGCAGATTAAATCAAATTCCACGTATGAACTAAACACTAGTTGAAGAAAAAAATATATGGGAGCGGTACAGGAGCAGGAGTCAGTTTAAACAGGAGCGGGATGGGAGTGGGAGTCAATTTACCAAGAGCGGGATGGGATGGGATTATTTTTTAAACTTTGGTCTGGGAGTGGGACGGGACAAGATTTATTTCTATGGGAGTGGGACGGGACAGGAGTGAAAATCCACTCCCGTGTCATCCTCTAGTCTAAATGACGTCTTGGGCTGGGTGGGCAGGATTTTTTAAGTGAGTGCTGTAATATGATTCCATTGTTTACATGCAACGCAATTCCATACAATGCGCTTTACACGCGAAACCGTTTTTTATGAGTTCCGCATTGTTTATGCACATGGTCGCCATATGCTATGTGTTTTTAACCCATTTGTGCCTGATGCTGCATGCTGAAACATTATTATTTAACCTAGATATAACATAGGTTTTAAGCGTTTTAGGAGTAAATGGGTTAAAGTTCATACACACTTACAGAAACGCGTTAAAAACAGAAACTAGACAATCAGGTGATGGGCATCTGAAACAGCTTTTTATATAACTAATCACTGCAGATGTTTATCTGAGATGTTCTGAATTTAGTTTATGTACATGATAGTTTATCTGAATGTACTATCAGTGATATTTACCCATCAGTTATGTAAGGGTATTTCTGTGGACAATTTATGCTAACAGCTGTTTACAGGTCTGCATCCCTCTCATCAGTACAAAACTATGAAGTGGAAAAACATTTTCACACTTTTTGGGCATAAAGTTATATGGTAACATAAGTCACATGTTTACAGCTCTGTTGTTTATCAGTTTCTTAGTTTATACAAGTTAAGTTTTTCAATAGGGTTTGTTTCCAAATAAACTGAAAATGTCTTACTGACCTTCATTTCTTTTTTGATTATATTGTTAACTTCTTAATATACCACAAACAAGCATGTACATACATTTATTTGTCCTCACATTCATTCCTATAGTTCCCTCTCACATTCCTGCCTCATTATGCAGCTCATTATGCAAGTCTTTTGTTGCTCAGCTGTTAATCAGTCCTTCTCGCATACGGCCCCTCTAAACAAACTGTCTTACAATTTCTAAATCAATACTGTATATTGTTATATGTGACTAAATAGCTTGGATAACATTGCTGTGATTACTTTTGTTTTCCAGTCACAACTTGAGGGGATTGTTGTTAAGTCTTCAGTCAGCTGCTGATCTGGCTGAGCCTGGCCCCACATCCAACTGTATTAATGTTGTAAGGTCCAATGTTCTGGAGAGTGCTATGAGGACATTCAAGAGGCAGGCCTTTAACCCCACAAAACAGTTGGATGTTGTCTTTGTAGATGCGTGTGGAACTGGGGAAGGGTCAGTGGATAGTGGGGGTCCCTCCCGGGAATTTATAAGGCTCCTCATGAAGGGAATCTTGGAGTCGCGATACTTTGTGGGGCCCCAGAACTGCAAGAGCCTTGCTCTTGATTCCCTTGGTAGGTGTATATTTTGTTTATATATTACACAATCACGTCACATGTGATTGTTACACTCCACAATCAAATGCACAGCCAATTACCAGCATACAGGGTCCATATATATCACAACATTTCTTCAAACATGGCTTCAAAGCATTACTCAATGGCAGTGGCGGCTCGTGACTGCTCTTCCGAGGATGCGCCAATTCAAAATAAGTGTTCGGATTGTCACGTGTTTGGTTCCTTTTTCCAAAATATGTGTCCTGCGTGTCGAGAGATTCTGTGTGCATCACGTGTTTTGTCAAAATAAGTGCCTGCTGCACACGCGTCAAAACCGTTTATGATAAAAGAGACGCTTACTTTCCCAAAATACATACTAGACACTTTCTTAACAGTAAACTCTGATTACGCATGAGATTATGCGAGTATTTGGCAAACGTGAGTGTCTCTTTTATCATAAACCCTTTGTCTGCAGCAGGCACTTATTTTGGCATGACACGTGATGCACACACAATCTCTCAAAGCGCAGAACACATATTTTAAATGATGAACGACACACATGACAAGCTACAAACATGTTGTGACGAACTTCGCATTGTGCGCTTCAAAAAAAAGAAGTCACCAGCCGCCACTGCTCAATGGCTCATTTGCCATATTCTAATGGTATAAGCCTTATTCTTTTTATTTAGATTTTTTTAGACTTTATAAAGTAATTGTTAAAACTATATAAATGAGTCTTTCAAAGTTAATTGTCATGCGAGTTTAAATCTAGTGGGTATCAACTTTTTATACTCGTTTTATTTTCCTAGAAATATATGGCCATAACTAGCAACTGTAATGCCACGAAATGCGCGGAAGCAAATGCAGGTGAATAAGACAATGTTTATTAAAGGACAAGTTCGGTATTTTACACTTAAAGCCCTGTTTTCGGATTGTTTGTGATGAAATGGAACGGTTTTGACTGAAATTTCAACATGTGCGGCTGCCCCGAGAATTTTCGGGTGTTTGTGTTTCAGCTCCTACCTTTACAATGTGTTTAATGGTGCACTGGAACAATCCTTTCTAAAATGCATTAAACTTTCGTTTACAAAGACGTGAAACTCACCGAGTGGTCAGGGGTGTTCAATGATATGCTCACACAAAAATCGCGTTAAAAGATGCTTTCCAACAGCTGTTTTAGCATTTGTTGTTAACTTGTGGACCTATTTTTCCAAACGCCCCACACCCGTACATTCTTCCGCTTAGAGCTTGAATAATAGACACTCCAGCCCAGCTGGTGGCGCTAATCCGCCATTGCAAGAATAGAAACAAAGTTCCCGGCGCGGAGTAATACCGTACCTCACAGCACAACTAATACAAGTCAACGGAGTTGGCAAAAACTACGATAAAACCTGTTGGAATGCGTATTTTGCAGCGATTTTTGTGTGAGCATACCAGTGAACACCCCTGACCACTCGGTGAGTTTCACGTCTTTGTAAACTAAAGTTTAATATGCATTTTAGGAAGGATTGTTCCAGTGCACCATTAAACCTATTGTAAAGGTAGGAGCTGAAACACAAACACCCAAAAATTCTCTGGGCAGCCGCATATGTCGAAATTTCAGTCAAAACCGTTCTATTTCATCATAAACAAACTGAAAACAGGGCTTTAAGTGTAAAATACCGAACTTGTCCTTTAAATGTAAACAAAGAGAGAGTATTCAAAGTCAATGCGGAAGTAGCACAATCCGGTGTTGTCGGCAATGGTGGTGATGACTACGGTGGAAGTTGGTGATGATGGTATTGAGTGCGGCGTTGGTGGAGTGGTGAGCAGTGGTGAAATCCAGGCTGAACACGGGAACATCCACACGAAGACGAGGACAATACACATCCAACTGAAACACGTAATCCAACTGACACGGAACAACCAAACAACACGGGAGCCGAACATAAAGTGAGAATCTGGCAGGGAACAGAAAGTCATGTGGATTCGGGATTCGGCCGAACCTAAAAAATCTGGATTCGGTGCATCCCTAGTTTCAATAAATATTGGAGAAAACTTCAAAGCTTAAGCTAGTTTCCACAAACTTTAAAACCCCTATTTACAAGACATATTAAAAACTTTGTTCATGCCAATTGCTGTAGTCCAGAGAAACGTACAAGATTTTGGGCATGATGTTCTCTGTCTGCCTTGTCCATGGGGGGGTGGGACCCCGTGTGCTATCCAAGCGGCTATTTGCACAACTGTCAGGACTCCCTGCTCCCCCTGTGGACATGAGAGAGGTTGATGGCACAAAGCTATGTGAGGAACTGGAAACGGTAAGTTACTATTTTGACTTTGGTCTTGTTGATGCTTAAAGTAGAATCATGTTTATTAGAAGCCGGCATACCAATACGTTTGTGTGTATATAGTGTATTTTGGACAGAAGGCTAACAGTTCACACTGGCAGAAGCAAAAAGGTTTAATCTTAACTGTACAAATTATTTTTTAGATCCAAAGGTCAGAGACTGTGGAAGAGGCCCGCACAGCCATGATAGAGGCATCTAACAGCCTACACATGCTTGGTGCGCTGTGTAGGGCAGGGGTGTCCAATATGTCGAACGTGATCGACCAGTCGATCGCAAAGGCAATGCCGGTAGATTGCACATAATTTAACTGTGTATCCTCATGCTGCTCCATGCCTCCACGAGCTTCGAAAAACTGAGCGTGAAATTGGCATGGTTTTAGAGTAGTTGTGAAGCACGTAAGTCTTTTTGAGTTGCTGTGCCTTTCTTCTCAAATGTGTTTTTAGCCCTGAAATATTATTTGGAGGGATGTATAGAAATGCCCCTAAAACAGTAAGATTACATGCTTGAGCACTCATGCAGTATGAATACATGTATTGATGGGAAAATTTGAGTTAAAAGCAATTAACCCTCACTGTAGGGGTTTCAGATTTTTTTTTAATTTGTTACCTATCTCTACATTTGTTTGCAATGCCATATATATATAACCCTACTGTTAATTAAAACAAATGTGCATCTCAAAACATATGCACTATGTATCTGCAGACTAAAAGACGGACTGCAAACGTTAGGGGTCCTAAATGCCCTGAAGGAGCACTCTCCATTTCTGGAGGAACTTTTTTGTGGTGGAGCTCCCACCTTGTTTGCTGCCTCCTTGCTTGACCTCTTTAAGGGCGGTTTCACATTTAGTGCGATTGCCTGGTCCGAACCCGAGTTCGATTGCTCCCCCCTCCCCATGCTCCCCATGGACTGTGTTCACATATTATTTTTGCATCCGAACCGCGGTACGCTTGCATCATCAAGCTGCAGCCGACGCGTTCTCATGTTGCTTGGCAACCGCTGTAAACGAGAAGACGACAAGCGTGATTGACGAACTGCAAGCAGAGAGATGATTTCTGAATGCCTCCGCAAAAATTTATGTCGGCGGACAGCCCGTTGTCATCGTTATGTCATTTAGTATGTTTGCGGCAGACAGACAAAGTGCGTTTCTGTATTATTTCTTTACCAAAGATTAAAAAAAAATAAGAACAAAAGTCAAGCAAGCATTCTATGCATTTTGTTGTCAAGGTAAGTGCACGCACACAAACACACACGTCTGTTTTGGTGGGACATTCCATATAATACGTAATTAACAGCGGTTCACTTCTGCGATTTGGTACGATTGCGCTCACATTAGCAGCGAAACGATCTGGAGTTCACATGAAACGGACCCCAGGCCACCCTTTTTAAGCAGACTCGAGTACGTTTCGGGGATGCACACCCGAGTTCGGAAGGCAGCGTTCACAACATCCAAATGTACCGAACTCTGATGTCAATCGAACCCGGGTGCACACCAAAAGTGCTAATGTGAAAACGCCCTAAAGTTTGGTACTCTCCTAGTGGAAGCAGTAGGAGGGCTTTTGAGGAGGTCACAGCTGCCTATTAGAGAGATTGGATCATTGAAGTTGAAGGTGAGTTCGTAATAAATTAATATAATGGGAAACCGGACTCAGAGACAGATTTCTGAACCAGACAGGTAATTTATTGCACCTGAGTGATGACAACAAGCAGGCATAATGCAGTTTTGGATGTGTTTGTAGATGCTACAAGCTTTTACATTCATAAATTGACTTGGAATTTGTCAGTGGATTGTATTGGATAATATATGTTTAATTATCTATATGATAAGAAAATCTCTACTTATAAATGAAGAGTTTTGGAGCAAACCCCTCCTTTTTTTAGCAAAAACATCCTACTCATAAAAATCTACTTTAGTAAACGGTTGCAAAATCACTAAAGATGCAACATAAAACATTGCAAGTAATTAGTCATAATGTAAAAATGTAGAAAATAATCCACACATTAGAGGGCTCTGTGGTTCCTGTGACTGTCACATACAACCCATATTCAGGTCCAATTACTCACAAGGACCCAAGTTTGAATGTGATCAAACCGTTGTTTTGAATGCCATCCTTCATCCAATTAATGTTTCGTGCACTTAGAGGACAAATGGACAAAGTCGATGTGGCAGTTAGCAGATTCTGCCAACAAAGCGGTATTTCAAAAAGGTATAGTTCATTCAAAAATTTTATTTTTGCCATCATTTACTCACTCTCATGTTGTTACAAACCTGTATAAACGTCTTTGTTCTGATGAACACGAAGGAAGATATTTTGAGGAATGTTTGTAACCAAACTGTTAGTGAGCCCCATTCACTTCCATAGTAGGAAATAAGAATCCTATGAAAGTGAATGGGGCTCACGAACGGTTATAATCTTCAAAGTATCTTCCTTCGTGTTCATCAAAACAAATAAATTTATAGATGAAGGTGATTAAATGATGACAGAACTATCCCTTTAATGTCATGAGGCTGGGATTAAAATGATTTAAAGCTGATCTATTTCATGAGCGTATACAATACTTGCCGAGAGTATTCGGTCAGTATTATTTTAATTTTTGATAAAGGTGGGGCTTAGCGGCTTTCGCACCTAAGCTCCGCAAATATTGGAAGTGAAATGTAATCTTCTGGTAAAGCTATATGTCATCATGACATATTTTTTTTCGTAACTTCACTCAATTTGGAAGAACTACAATGGTTGGGTTGAGGTTTTAATAAATGGTACCGTTCACCATAATCCAATAACTGCACACCTGGTTAATTAGCAGAAATGTTTAGTTTGTGTCAGCTGATTTATAAATAATGTTTTTTTGTTGTTCTATCATTTGCACTGCATATCTGTTAGACATTAGACATATAAATTATATTTTATAAAAATGCAAAAACAACAACAATAATATTGGCTCTCGAATATATTTACCTGTTTTCAAAGTATTATATATATAATATTATTATATAGAGTAACTGTTTATAATATTTTTTATATGTTGTAATGTCATATGTGCAAATGTCAGGTTGCAACTGTAGGTGTTAAGGATTAGAACGTTTGTATGTCAGTCTGTTTTTTTTGTATGTTGTAGATGGGGATGCAGCAGTGGAGGTGGAAAAAAGAAATAGGCCTTGAAGATGTGCTCGTGTTTGCTTCTGGGGCATCTGCCATTCCCCCATTTAGTTTCAGAGAGAATCCAAGCATTACTTTCCTTTATGAGGAACTGAATGGCAACCGACAGATGTTCCCAGAAGCAAACACTTGTGCCATTATCTTGAAGTTGCCCGTTGGACATTTGTATAAAGACTTTTGTCATTTTATGACCACTGGGATAGTTCAATCTCCAGTGTTTGTGTTAGTGTAAAAAATCCCCCAACATTTGTTATATTTTGTAGCTGACCCACTGTTATGTTTATGTACATTTTGTTTATACGCCTTTATATTGTGTGTATTCTTGTGTCCAGTACTATTGTAAATAAGTGTATATGTCATAGCTGTTAAACTGGCTGTTCAAATAAACTGTGTGATATTAAAAAAAACTTGTATTTTGTCGACAAGGATATTGTTAAGTCAGTGCTTGTTTTTACTTTACTTCTTACATGTTTGTAGCAAACTTAATTTAAATTCCATAATTGGAAGATTTAGTGTAGCATTTGATTGTTGTATGTTGTGTGTGTTTTCTAAAGAGCTGGGTAAAGCTATTGGTTTATCTTGTTGTATATCTAGGTAGACAGGAATAAGACCACTAATTATTTAATAATGAGCAAATACGTTTTCCTCTTTTGCCATTTATGCTAAATAACATAAGTAGGATAACATTTAGAGCTTTGACATGCTGGGAAAAATTGTGCTGTGCAGTACTTTTAAAGGTGCTTGAATTTGACTTTCAGAAGGTTTTACAAACCAGGTACAGCCTATATATGAGTACTGTTGTATTTTTAAACCATATCTTAAAACAATTTAAAGCATATGTCAGCAAAGCATATTTTGGATTTAAAATGAGTGGCTTCATCAATACATCAATACTTATTTGCCAAAACTAACAAAAAAATCGTGACTCACTGAATGGAGACCAGAGCCAAATGTGATTTTGTCTGAGCTAATGAAATAGACAGGGTTCCCACGGGTCCTTGAAATCCGTTAAAATTTGTGAATATGGGGGGGGGATTCCAGGTCCTGGGAAGTTTTTGAAAATATACATACATAGATACAGGTCATTGAAAGTGCTTGAATCTATTTTATGCAAAACATTTTCTAGGGGAAAAAATCCATATTATTCCCTGTGTAGTGTAGGGTGATGTGATATAAAAATTCTAGATAAGCACACGTGCTTAACTGTTCACTTTAAATGCTTATATCTTCTGTATGCGAATGTTGATTCATACCAAAATGCTTTTTTATGCATAGTTGTGTTTGACACATGAAAACGTCTCGGGTTACATATGTTGTTCCCTGAGAAGGGAATAAGACGCTGCGTCTCTCTTGCCATACTTCACGCATCCCTGTAATCAGTGTTGTGAAAGTTCACTTTCTAAATTAACTAGTTCAGTTCACAGTTCACAAATTTTAAAATGAACTAGTTCACTTCATATTTCAAAATTTTAAACTAGTTCACAGTTCCAAAAATGAACTAATTTATAGTTATTTTTCCCCATATTGTTTAAAAAAAAAATTATTGCCATTATAGCCCATAAAGAACCACAGACAGCAATTATTTTATTAGTTTTAACACTGAAGTTAAATGCATCAGATTTCATCTTCATATCCAACTTTAAATCCTGAGCCAACCACACATGGGAGTTTTCCTTACACAAACATGTTCTCAGGGCAGAAAGAAATATGATTGGTTCACAAAAATGACCAATGAAAATGCAGAGGAGGCGGGTTTTTGAGTGAGAGTTAGTTTGCACTGGAGTGAGAGGATTACGTGATTATACATTCTTCAAAAGGTAAGATTTTTTATTTATGTATTTGGTAACCTTGATTTGATATTTTGACATAACTTGAGTAAAAAATACATTAATAGTAAGCTAACAGTTGGTAGCACGCTAGCATTATCTTATTTAGGACCAAAATACGTGTAAAAAGGCTTAATTGCACATTCTTCAAAGGTAAGATTTTTTTAATCATGTATTTGGTACCCTTGGTTTGACATTTTGAGATAATTTAAGTAAAAAACACATTAAGTCGTTAGCATGTTAGCATTATCTTGTTTATGTCGAGCGTTGATCTAAAACTTTTAATCAATGTTTTTGTGTCAGAAAACTGACCAAATACATGATCTGTGGGGTGTTTAAAAGTAAGTTGCTGCAGAGCCACTATTTTGCTTGTATTAATCACAGCGTCTGGTGTCGGTGGTGTTAGGTTATGTTGCTGCTCTTAGGGCAGGAAAACTGTGCTGTATTAATCTAAATGTCTGGTGTCGGTGGGGTTAGGTTATGTTGCTGCTCTTAGGGCAGGAAAACTGTGCGGTATTAACCCTCTGGGGTCCGACCATTTTGGGACACTGTCAGAGGTTCTGACATGCTCTTACATTTGGTCTTTTTTCAGTTGCTTTAAAACATAATAATGGCAAGTGTCTCATACCACTGTGTTCAGCACAAACTGGGCTAAAATATTATATGAGCTACATGTATGTACATGTTTGTATTTTTGAGAGAAAAATGTTTATGCGTGGTTTTTAAAAAAGCAAAAATTTTAAGTCACTGATATAAGTTCACAAAGCCCATACTAAACATGTTTTAACAAGACTTTCCTAAACAAAATCTAGTAGTCTAGAGTTTTTTCTTTAAAATTATGTGAAAATCATCCTGCCTACTTATTCACATAAACCAATATATTGATTTAGAAATTGTAAGACACTTTTTGTTTAGAGTGGCCGTATGCGAGAAGGATTGATTGACAGCTAGAAAACAAAGGCTCACATAATGAGCTGCATAATGAGCTGCATAATGAGGCAGGAGGGAACTACAGTAAAGAATGTGAGGACAAATGTACATGTTTGTTTGAGGTTTATTAAGAAGTTAACAATATAATCAAAATAGAAATGAAGGTCAGTAGGACATTATCAGTTTATTTGGAAACGAACCCTATTCAAAGAACTTAACTTGTATAAGAAACAACTGTAACAGATGGCTCGGAGTCAGATTGAGGCCATCTGGCGTCTGGATCGTAAACAGCCCTAAAATTGTGACTAGATAACCCTGTGTCCTGATAACACAATCACCCAGATATCTACCACCTATCAAGGCTGAAAAGTGGGCGACAATTAAAACAAATGCAGTCTTCAAAGGAGGTTCAAAGGAATCCCACCAGAGAAACCTGAGAGCCGTTCGTTCGACGATCGCCAGAGACACAGCTGGGGGCACAGACTATATGTCTGTGATGAAACCACATTTAAAAATCACAATGAGCTGTTTAAATGTATATATATATATGTTATATCCCTTTACTGCATGATCATGTATGTGTGATGTAACTGTGTGTTAACACTTTAGTTTGATTTTGTTCACTGTAGCATGGTTCATATCTTAGGTATGAAATTATTATTCAACGTGATCTTAAACCCATGTCTTGTCTAGTATCAAATTAATCTACTCTTTATTTCCCAATCATTTCTTTTTATCATATTACCATAAGCCGCATCAATGTCATTTAATATTGATTTGAAGAGTTATGGAAACAAACTTTTATCATTATGCAATTACGCAAATGTGATGTCTGAAAGAACAAAGGCTTGTTTCCCCGCGCGATCGAACACCTCACACATTGGTCATACACCCAAAATGGGCTGGGCATGTGAAAGGTCAAAACGGCCTATCACCCAAGCCATCATTTGCTCATTTTGCTCATTTTGCTCAATGGCTCAGTTCGCTCAATCTCTCAATCGCTGATTCGCTCAGTATCTCAGTCAGTGGCTTAGTTCACTCATGAGCGCTCAATCGCCCGGTTACTCAGGTAACCCGTCAGCGCAGTTTGGAAACTCGCTGAGTACCCAGAGTCCCTCGGATTCATCATCTTTTCTCTGAGCCCTGTCTCTTCAGGACAGTCTTTCCTGGCTTTGCGCTAGAGTTCGGAAAACCACGCGGACCAATCCGCCCTACGAAACAACTCAACGGACTCTTTCATCTTACACGAACGCACCCGGACTCTCTCTCTCTCTCTCTCTCCTTGCTCGCACCGCGTGCAGCAGAAACTTCGCAACGCAACACAAAGAGCCAAATGCAAGTATAAACTTGTTTTACTCACTGATGTTTAAGCTTTACCCCTTATAAAATTAAGGCGCTACTTAGAGATTTTCCGATGGTTTGTGCAGATGTTAAGCAATAGTGCTTTGCCAATCTTTTACTCTCTCTCTCTAGCTTTTTCAATCTTTTCTTTCTCATCTATGTTTTATGTTATTGTATGTGTGTATGTTTAGTTAGTCGTTATGTGTACTTCATTTTATAGTTAATAAACCGGTTTGCATTTTCACAATTGAATTGTTTGTGTGTTCAAGCTCATGAAATTAAAGTCACTATTTCTGCCTTTTGATCCAGCTACACGCTGCGAGTAGCACTGTATATCAGTGAGAAGGTTAATTTTAAAGGCCATGAAATTAACATTTCTTAGACGTTAATATACGATTATGGATATATGTCTTCGGTGGACGAACATATTAATTAATTGTTATTATTAATTCTGCTACGCCAGGTAAAACCTGATAAACTTGTATAATCAATTACAGTTAATTATACATATTATTCCCTTTTGAGCTAAAAGCTAAGATTCCCTCGGGAATCCCCGTAGTGTTTCGGTCGGAGGTTCATGGTGTTTCAAATAACGTTATTTCCCTCCTCCCGCTAATTCGCTACACAACAGAGCTGTAAACTTCATGTGGCTCATGTTACCATATAACTTTATGTCCAAAGAGTGTGAATATGTTTTTCCACTTCAGAGTTTTGTACTGATGAGAGAGATGCAGACCTGTAAGAGAGTTATGAACAGCTGTCAGCATAAATTGTCCACAGAAATACCCTTACATACATAACTGATGGGTAAATGATAGCACTACATTCAGATAAACTATCATAAACTAAATTAGTATCTCAGATCTGCAGTGATTAGTTATATAAAAAGCTGTTTTCAGATGACTGTTTTCAGATGCCCATCCCCTTATCGTCTAGCTTCTGTTTTAAACGCGTTTCTGTAAGCGAGTATGAACTTTAAAAACACATTGCATGTGCGCGAAAGTGAATAACTGTGTCTAACACTGTACAGCATGTAACAATGAAATCCGCCATTACGTGATCACGCGCGTACTCGTTTGTAAATAAGCATGTAAACATGGAATCATATAGCACACACTTAAAAGACACAGCAGTGCAGCATTACTCAAAGTTGCCATGAAGGATACGAAAGTGAATAACTGTGTCTAACATTGTACAGCATGTATCAATGAAATCCGCCATTACGTGAAATCACGCGCCCTCGTTTGTAAACAATGCGAAAGTTTTTAAATCCGAAGCGTGCAGTCTGTTGAGGTTGCTTATGTAGGCTGAACTGCACAAGCCATAACATATTACATAATAGCAAATATAAATGAAGACAAATGACTTACAGTTTCTTCAGGAATATATCCTTCTCCATTGCGTCTTCCATTGTTCTTCTTCTTAGGTAAGGTTAAAGATAAACGCTTCTCTTCCTCAATGTCCAGACATAAATTAAGATATTCCTCACGTGTGTGTATAAAGTTTATACTCCAAACATGCGGTAAAGTCTTTAAATCTTATAAAACTTTACGCTTTGTTTATTATTGTTGGAACTGCTCGTCTCTTCATTACCATGTCAACAGCCTGAGGGCGTGACCGCATTAGAGATAATGAGCTCAGCCAGGAAAAACGGTACTCTCTTTACTTCAATGCAGATTATATAAACAGGAAATATTTGTTTTTGATTATAATTAGCTTGTTTAAAAGTAGACATTTCAGGCTTTCTTTGGATATGTGTATTATGTTTGTGTGACGAGTATTCGCGGAGTTTCAACTGATTTTTGTAACGTGTTTTAAGAGACAGCTGGCGGAGACAGAAATGTCTGAATGCGCACTCTGTTTATTTTCTTTATTTGACAAAAACACAAAGATCTGTTGTTATTGTGAATGTACACTAATTAAAGAGGACCCTTCAGAGTTTCAAATGATGTCAAACACGTAGGTGTTTGATTATTAATGATGGAGTATTTTAAGTTGATTCTGCTATGATAAGGAGAAAACACGTCAAAATGCGTCCCCGCGTTTTTGGACCTCTGGGGGTTAAACATATGCAGGAGTAATGGCTGGTTTAAATGGACGCAACTAATATTATGCCAGAGTCCGCTGCTTGTAAGTAAACATGCTGCACAGTGTTTTGTACATTCCCAGCAAACATGCCCATGCGGGGCCACTAATAAACCCATGGGCTTGCCCCTAGTAAACCCATGTAGGGCCCCCAAAGGGCAAACTACTGTGGGCCCTACACCACTGTGGGTATGCTGTGGGACACTGTGGGCAGGGCAAACCCACACCAAACCCCAAATGGGCCCCATGCGGTTTAGCACATGTAGGGCCCACAGTAGTTTGCCCTTTTGGGGGCCCTACATGGGTTTACTAGGGGCAAGCCCACAGTGGGCCCATAGTAAACCCACACAGGCCCCATATGGGCCAGCCCATGCGGGCCCCGTATGACTTTGCCCTTTTGGGCCCTGTTTGGGTTTTTTTTGTGGGCCACCCCACTGTGGGCTTGCCCACAGAAAAACCCAAACAGGGCCCATATGGGCTAGCCCATGCGGGCCCTCTATTACTTTGCCCTTTTGCGCCCCATGAGGTTTTTTGTGGGCCATCCCACTTTGGGCTTGCCCACAAAAAAAAACACACAAGCCCCATATTTTCTAGCTAGCCCCAATTATTTTGCCATTTATTCTTGGATCCCTCACATCCAAGTCACCCTATTTTTGAACTTTTGCCATCTGGCCGGCGCTTCAGAGCGGCGAATACCAGAACAGTAAGGCACAAAAACAGTTTCTTCCCCCAGGCAATCTACCTCATGAACAGTTAAATGTTCCCCCACTCATGCTTATGCAAAAAAAGTGCAATATCCTTATATTTTATTTGTTACCCCTCCATTCTAGTACATCCCTGCATCTTATTTAATCCTATTAAATTGTCATTTATAGCACAATTGTTTACACACCTATTTATTTGCCTACAATTTTTGTCTGTGTGTTGGTGTCTTTGTGTACTGGAAGCTTATGTCACTAAAACAAATTCCTTGTATGTGCAAGCATTCTTGGCAATAAAGCTCTTTCTGATTCTGATTTCTGATTCATTTATCATATAGTAATAATATTTTTTTTAGTATAATTATAATTATTATTAAATTATTAAAATAATTATCATTGGTTGTTATTATCTTAGCAGATCATTTCCTTTTGATGTTAATTGTTGTTGTTAAATCAAAAACAGTTACTACACTTGCTATAATAAAACCATTTTTATACATTTTTATGAAGGTCTGTCCATTTAGAACAAAATGTGCATGCATGTTTATGTAGAAATAATTGAACACACCCCCTGATAAGGATCTTAAAAGCTATGCTTTAAAGCACAACATTTCTGTTTATTTTAGTACAATAAATATTTAATGTTAAACAAGTTCTAATTTTCAGTCCGTCTGAACGCAGTGCTTCGCTATGAGAAACACTTTCTTTACCATCTTTATTGTGTTTTAACATGTTGTCTTTTGTCATGTGTTATTAGGCATGTTCGACTTCATGAAGCGCTGCGAGAACCCACATCATATGTTGATGACGTAAACGTATCGCGAGACTGAGTCAAGAAATTACACGTAGAGGTCTAATTTCGAACCGCTCTCGCGGTACATTGACGTCATCATCATGTCAGCGCGCATGAGGTCGAACACACCTATTATTTGCGGGCACGCGCCTCCGTCCTCGTGAGTTCAAAAACTGAATTTAACCGATGTTTACCTCAGACGACAGTTTTCGTTTCTGTGATAAATTCTGAGGTAAGTTTTCCTTAAATCCTGGTTACTTTATTAAAATAAGTTCACAGTAATGTTCATTTTGTTGTTAGTAATTTGATATGACTAAAATATTATGAACTTTAATGTTTACTGTTGATTTAAGCTGTTTGTTTGACTGACCTCGTGATGTAGCTATGAGCTAATGTAGAGCAGATCTTTTATTTGTCTTTAGTTCTATAAAATGTGTTATCCTCGTTCTTAAATGTATTTTACATTGTTTAGTTAATTATTACGCAGGTTATTTCAATGTAGGGTTTTTACTACCTTCTGGTAGCGCCGCCATTTTAGAGTCATCCGCATTCAGGATGAGCGCTTATGCAGCATACAGCGGTTTCTCTGTTGCTGCTCTGTCCCCCGCCCTCCGAATTTGTCATACGTTTTCTAAAATATCCGAAAATGTGTTTGTCTGAAAAACGATGGACATATGCAACTTGGACAGCTTGGGGGTGAGTAAATAATGGGTTTAATATCGTTTTTGGCCGAACTATCCCTTTATCCAAAACCATCTTTAATTAAACAGGTTAACCTCTCGACAACGTCCCTTTTTTTTTTGCTGCTAACACTATACAGTATTGTTCAAAATAATAGCAGTACAATGTGACTAACCAGAATAATCAAGGTTTTTAGTATATTTTTATTGCTACGTGGCAAACAAGTTACCAGTAGGTTCAGTAGATTCTCAGAAAACAAACAAGACCCAGCATTCATGATATGCACGCTCTTAAGGCTGTGCAATTGGGCAATTAGTTGAAAGGGGTGTGTTCAAAAAAATAGCAGTGTCTACCTTTGACTGTACAAACTCAAAACTATTTTGTACAAAAAATTTTTTTTCTGGGATTTAGCAATGCTGTGAATCACTAAACTAATATTAAGTTGTATGACCACAGTTTTTTAAAACTGCTTGACATCTGTGTGGCATGGAGTCAACCAACTTGTGGCACCTCTCAGCTGTTATTCCACTCCATGATTCTTTAACAACATTCCACAATTCATTCACATTTCTTGGTTTTACAGCATTTTTGATACCACCCCACAAGTTCTCAATTGGATTAAGGTCTGGAGATTGGGCTGGCCACTCCATTACATTAATTTTGTTGGTTTGGAACCAAGACTTTGTCGGTTTACTAGTGTGTTTTGGGTCATTGTCTTGAGCCCTTTTCACACAGATATTCCATAAGATACATGGGACAGGCATCCTGGAATTTTACGGGACCGCTTGATATTTTATTCATTCACACTGACATGAGGTCGGTCCCAGAAAGACACGTGACCTGTTAAAAGTCCCGCCCTCTCTCCTACGCAGCGTCTGAAGTTTGCATATTATTTATTATTTCTCTCTCCAGAAACAACTCGCGTGCATTTTTGTTTACGATAAGACTACAAAGGATCGCGTGAACGCACAGTTCTATTCTGCTGAATGATCTCAGCTTCAGAGTGGATATTTGACAAGCTCCCTGATCTCTGCTTTAATACAGTTTTCAGACATTTCTCATCGTGATTGTTTATATGCATTTAAAACCCGCATTTTGAGGAGCTGAACGATATATCTGGTTGGGATGACACGCGGGTATTTTCGTTTTATAGCTCAAATGAGCATGTGACGCGATATTCTTTAATGCTGCTGAATGATCTCCGTTTCAACGCAGTAAATAATAAGCTAACTTACCTGATATCTGCTTCAGTCCAGTTTGCTGCCATTTGTCGTCGTGAATGTTGTAAATCCCTAATTTTAACGAGTTGAACCAACTTTATGTTGCCATGACACACGCGTCCTTACTACGGCACGTGCGTCATTGTTTATGCGTCTCATTTATCATTTCCTGATAACTGCTTCAATCTAGTTTGCAACATTTCTCGTGGTGAATGTTTATATGCATGTTATCTCTCGTTGTAAGGAGCTGAACCATAACTTTTGACTTCGACACGCCCATTACGGCATTCTTGCGGCTTCTTGTTCACACAGAGGGTTACCCGTGTATCTTACTAGGTCCTCTTTCCGGCAACGATCCCAGAAGATTAACGGAACGAGTTTTTGTTCACACAGACCCTTGTCTGGCAATTTTACGGGTATTTTCTGGGACCAGAGGTCTGTGTGAATGGGGTTTTGTTGAAACAACCATTTCAAGGGCATGTCCTCTTCAGCATAGGGCAACATGACCTCTTCAAGTATTTTAACATATGCAAACTGATCCATGATCCCTGGTATGCGATAAATAGGCCCAACACCATAGTAGGAGAAACATGCCCATATCATGATGTTTGCACCTCCATGCTTCACTGTCTTTCACTGTGGCTTGAATTCAGAGTTTGGGGGTCGTCTCACAAACTGCCTGTGGCCCTTGGACCCAAAAAGAACAATTTTACTCTCATCAGTCCACAAAATGTTCCTCCATTTCTCTTTAGGCCAGTTGATGTGTTCTTTGGCAAATTGTAACCTCTTCTGCACATGCCTTTTTTTAACAGAGGGACTTTGCGAGGGATTCTTGAAAATAGATTAGCTTCACACAGACGTCTTCTAACTGTCACAGTACTTACAGGTAACTCCAGACTGTCTTTGATCATCCTGGAGGTGATCATTGGCTGAGCCTTTGCCATTCTGGTTAGTCTTCTATCCATTTTGATGGTTGTCTTCCGTTTTCTTCCACGTCTCTCTGGTTTTGCTCTCCATTTTAAGGCATTGGAGATCATTTTAGCTGAACAGCCTATCATTTTTTGCACCTCTTTATAGGTTTTCCCCTCTCCAATCAACTTTTTAATCAAAGTACGCTGTTTTTCTGAACAATGTCTTGAACGACCCATTTTCCTCAGCTTTCAAATGCATGTTCAAAAAGTGTTGGCTTCATCCTTAAATAGGGGCCACCTGATTCACACCTGTTTCTTCACAAAATTGATGACCTCAGTGATGAATGCCACACTGCTATTTTTTTGAACACACCCCTTTCAACTAATTCAACTAATTGCCCAATTGCACAGCCTTAAGAGCGTGCAAATCATGAATGCTGGGTCTCATTTGTTTTCTGAGAATCTACTGAACCTACTGGTAACTTGTTTGCCACGTAGCAATAAAAAATATACTAAAAACCTTGATTATTCTGGTTAGTCACATTGTACTGCTATTATTTTGAACAATACTGTTATATAGCCTACTGTGTACAAACAAACAATAATAACATTGCTATACATCGTTTAAAAGGTCTAAGGGTTTAGCATCAGTGCATGGTGTCCGTTTTGAGATACAATTGCTCTAGCATCATAAATATAGTATTTTGTTACAGAAGTCCAGATGACAACATGCATAAAATAAGCTGACTCCTTACCTTTGTGCTGGTATAAAGAACGCAAATCGAATCCAGTCTGTTTCAGATGTGTGAATAACCCATAAAAACTCTCCAACAAAGTTCTATTCTATTGCCGTCTTCAATTAGTACAGAATGCTGCTGCAAAGTTCCTCAAAAGAAAACGTAAGTTTGATCATGTTTCACCGATCCTAAAATCATTGCATTGGTTACCGGTGCATTTTAGAATTGAGTTTAAAATTCTTGTATTTGTTTTTAAATCTATTCACAATCTGGCACCGACGTATTTGTCCGACCTTCTCCGTCCTCATAATCCCTCACGAAACCTGAGGTCTGGTGATCAGGGACTTCTGTTTGCCCCTAGGGCACGGTTAAAGAAAAGAGGAGATAGATCTTTTGCGGTTGCTGGGCCTAGGCTGTGGAACAGTCTCCCCATTTACATTAGAACAGCTCAATCTTTAAATGCTTTTAAATCCTCTCTTAAAACATATTTTTTCTTTTTAGCTTTTAACTCAATGTGATTGCTTGCTATTGAATTGCTTTTTATTTCTGTTTTTCTTTTATTGTCTATATTGTTCAGCACTTTGGTCAGCCCTGGTTGCTGTGTTTAAACATGCTATATAAATAAACACAAACTTGAAACTTGAAACAAAGTACATCCAATGACCATTTTTGTCCACAAATGCGTATAATCCGTGAAATATTGATATATTGTCCATTGTTTACATCAGATTTCAAATGCACGTCTTGTAATAGATTATAATATACAATCTGACGACTATTTACATCGTAACACTTGTATATGAGATTACACTCGCGTTCAAACCCGCGTTCAAACTTGTTTGTTAAAGTAGGCGGGAGTATAATACATAATATCCAAACAGCGCTGTCAAATATCGTGACGTCATCTGACTCACGCATTCCTCCAATGACTGTCTATTGATAGACAGAACGTTTAGCCAATTAGATAACGAATTCAACGATCTTTGTGTGAAGCTTTATTTTCTGGTGTGGATACAGCATTTTATATGCTTATATAAGGATAAACAATAAAAAGAACGAACGTGTATGCATGTAAACAAAAGACTTTTATTTTGTGGCTGATTGGCACTTAGAAAAGGCACTAGTCTTACAAAAACTCTTGCAAGAACCTCATTTTTGGGTCTATTGACTTCAAACGTGAAACATAACTTCTTTAGACTTGTGGCTTTGGCATCATTGCATTTCTAGGTTTCACACATATATTTATCATTAAAATTTTTAGTGTTAAAAAAGATGTTATGCAAAAATTTTTTTATTACAATGTACTTCAGCCTCTCTAATTTTTTAATTTTTATCTTAAAATTATTTTGAAACATGGAAAACGAAGCTCAAAGTGTCTTCTATCTAATGATACCAGTTATGCTTATACTCTAAAATTTAGAGTCTAAATGGTTTAGTAAAAACAGCCCTTTTAGTGAAAGTAGGTATTTTCATGGTTTGGGGCCAGAATGTGGGTGCTTTTCAAGAGGTTAATACATGTGGAAAGCTGTAACAAGTAGCATTCCCTTACCATTTGACATCTGCAATAATTTTATTTTGCCATAATCTGACCATCAGTCTCAAGGCCATACAATTTTAAGTTGGCCTTGGAATAGGGTGGACCTGAATGCCTACAGTAAATGCATTTTAAAAATACCTAATTTTACAATATAGTACTGGTTAAATGAATTACATTATGGTTTTTGAATCATGGGTTGAATAATTTTCAGATCAGCAAACAAAGTAATGTGGGAAAATAAAATTAGAACAAATCAAGAAATTACAAGCACATAAAATAAAAAAGAACAAAGTTACAAATAAAGTAAGATCTAACAGTATTGATTAGGTAGAGAAACAGTATCAAATTAACATAACACTGTTTTCATACTATAAATTAAATATAATTGATCTTTGATTGTCTTCTGTAGTCTGATTTACATAACGACTCAAACAAACTTTTCTTATAAGATGAACTGTCCCTTTAACGCCGGTGGAGAAGCGCTGATCTATACACTGACACATCTGATCAACTGCTCACTTATAAATGTCTATTTTTATGAGTATACTTGCAGAGACTGTGGCATTACAAGATCATTTGTGCGTATATCTCCTGTCAAGCCCAAATAAATTATGTGTTTGCGTGATTTTTAAAACGCGCGTTGGGCTTCAGTGTGTGCACGTATGCGCACAGAAAACTGCTCCGTTTAGCATCTTTGTCGTTCAAATAGTCTAAAATCCAGGACGTTTTGAAATGTCTTTCGGCACGGTGTTCATTGGCTGATGCGGAAAGATGAATACCTGTGTCTCTGGCGTTCTCTCCCGCGCTCGTTTCGTCACAGCTGCTGGAGCCTGCTTTTTGTTAGCAGGAGTGTCATCCGCTTTTACTCGTTCATATTTTGTCGCTTTCACTCAGTGAAGTTCACACAACACATCTCATTTCATGACGTTAATAAAACAAATGAAGCGATAGGCTACTGGTTATAAAACATGCAAGTAGGATGCAAATTTTACAATCAAAGGGAGTAAATTTGAAGTGTCACCAATGGCGACCTTAACAGAAATTTCACTCGCAAATAAATATATTTGTTCGCAGATGCGACCATTTTAGTCGCAGTTTGGAGCCCTGTGAAGACAACACCAGATGGTATAATAAAAAAGGTTTTATTCAGAATTGAAGGACAGAACAAAGTACTAGGGAGCAATGGCTCAGGGAGAGCAAGGCCTAAAATAACAAACAAAACACACAAACTACATTTGGGAGGAGTCCTAACTAACCTAGGAGAGGTTAAACAAAAAGAAATAAACAACAAAAACTTCCCTTAAAGGACAAGTTCTGTATTTTACACTTAAAGCCCTGTTTTCAGATTGTTTATGATGAAATAGAACGGTTTTGACTGAAATTTCAACATCTGCGGCTGCCCCGAGAATTTTTGGGTGTTTGTGTTTCAGCTCCTACCTTTACAATGCGTTTAATGGTGCAATGGAACAATCCTTTCCAAAATGCATTAAACTTTTGTTTACAAAGACGTGAAACTTATCGAGTGGTCAGGGGTGTTCAATGATATGCTCACACAAAAATCGTGTTAAAAGATGCTTTCCAACAGCTGTTTTAGCATTCGTTGTTAACTTGTGGACCTATTTTTCCTAACGCCCCACACCCGTACATTCTTCCGCTGAGAGCTTGAATAATAGACACTCCAGCCCAGTTGGTGGCGCTAATCCGCCATTGCCAATTGCCAGAATAGAAACAAAGTTCCCGGCGCGGAGTAATACCGTACCTCACAGCACAACTAATACAAGTCAATGGAGTTGGCAAAAACTACGATAAAACCAGTTGGAATGCGCATTTTGCAGCGATTTGTGTGTGAGCATATCAGTGGACACCCCTGACCACTCGGTGAGTTTCACGTCTTTATAAACGAAAGTTTAATGCATTTTAGGAAGGATTGTTCCAGTGCACCATTAAACCCATTGTAAAGAAAGGAGCTGAAACACAAACACCCAAAAATTCTCTGGGCAGCCGCATATTTCGAAACCTCAGTCAAAACCGTTCTATTTCATCACAAACAATCTGAAAACAGGGCCCCAAGTGCAAAATACCGAACTTGTCCTTTAACTCCCTGGCTATACAAAAAACAGGGGTAAAACAGTATTAAAGAAAATAGGCACTCACCCCCTACAGCTTCCCTTACATGCAACTATTAAACAGGTTAACAAAAGAAAATAATACCTTCTGCTTAATTTTTAGTTGTAGTCAAATCACTGAACTACAGGCACTACTAAACTCAGTTAGCCACCGCTAACTCGCAACTACTGTCTTTGAATGACAAACCATCAATACAGCATTCAATCTGGAGCAAGGGAGAAGTGTGTCTCCCTCTGCAAACACTGGACTGCACTTTTATACTCTCCGTCTCACGTACACTCACAAACGAGTTACAGGTGCTGATCATTAGGCCTGAGAGTGTGTAAGGAGAGAGAGAGGCCTAGTCCACACGGACACGGGTATATTTATAACCGGAGTTTCCCCTAAAAAAATATCCCGTCCACACATGCTCAGTTTAAATTAAATATCCATCCACACGATAAAGCAAAAGCACGCTATCAAGCTCTGTCAAGAGCATGCCACACCAGCAGGAGGGGATATAACCACTGATCTATATAAATGACTGGATTGCGCATAGAACGCTTAACGTAACAGCGTGAGGTGAAGCCAGCGCAGAGTTCGAGCCGCCATCTTGGTATAACCAACCGGCAAAGAGCGTCATTAACTTCCATTCAAAATCATGTTTTAAATTCACCCGCTTTACAGAGTATCAGTCACGCAAGATTAATTTTAGGATATGTGTACGTAAATTATCTGTTATTTCTGGTGTTATTTGCAATGTTTATGTTTTAATCGGGCAGGAAAATGGATTTATAAAAAACCGTTAAGGTGAGTGTGTGTGCTGCATTTTGTTAATGACACGGGTATAAATAAAAAAAAATTGACATTCAGCTACACGGTCAGTGTTATTTCTCTAAATAAGTTTAGGTAACTTGTAAGTTTAGATAACATAATTACAAAACCAGTAAATTATTGCATACACATACGGTACAAAGTATGATTATTTATTTAGATTTCAGAATGAGCACGTACGTAATACTAAATATGCCACGGTCTGTCTGCTGATTTTATACAGTAATGAATATGAATGTATAATAACTGATTAAAAACTAAAATGTACAACTTTCAGTAAATAACTATGTACATGCTTAGGATGTTTGTGTTGTAATAATGTACAGGGTAACTTAAGATATAAAAACGAAGACTAGTAAAGTGATGTTTTATCATTAAAATCTGATCGCGTCCATTGATTTAATAGAATGTTTGAGTATACCAACATGGCGGCACGGTGGCTTCACAGTTGTGACGTCATGCGCAATCCAGTCATTTATATAGATCAGTGGATATAACCCAAATCGTGTTCTGCAATATAGTGAGATAACTGAGCATCTATCTGTACACATGTTAGAAGCCCTGTTAGCACAGTTATTATTAGCAAGATACGTCCACCATTGCACAGAATCATCAACAAAGCAGCCAGCTGCGCACAATCTCGACGTCAAACACAGTGGATAACGGCGCACACTCTGATGTCGCAAGGCAACCCCCGGTTTTACTCTCTACACAACACCACTGTTACCGGGGTTTCTTGAAAAGCTCACCCTGGCCGGGGTTTTCAAATATGCTCGGTTTCAGTGCCCTGATGCTGCAGTTTCGTGTGGACGAACAGCCGAACCGCGTGAAAAAACTCACAGTTATAAAAATACCCGTGTCCGTGTGGACTAGGCCAGAGAAGCAAACAAAGACACAGGGCACACAACCACGCCCACACTTTCATAAATAAAGTACATTAAAAAGGTTCAGAAGAAAATAATCATAATACCATTAAATTGAGAAAAATATGTCCTGGGACGTAACACTGGTGATAAGCATGAAAAAAATTGAAAAAAAAATCAGCTAAATATAAAGGACAGCCTGTTTGTCAAGGAGTTGGCAGTCTGCATTTGGGGGTCGAGCACATTGGCCAACCGAAGCCTTGAAGGAAAAAGTTGCCCCACCACCAAATCCACTCCTAGCCCCCCTTTAACACCCCGCAAATACAGAACACTTAAAAGTAAGTGATGTTTGAACTTTAAATGATTATGTAAAACTTTTGATTCTTAAAAACACACATACTCATTAAACTTTAAGGAGCAGTTTCCCGGACCAGGATTAGCTTAATCCAGGACTAGGTCTTAGTTTAATTAGGAAATATAAGTAGTTTTAACAAACATGCCTTACTAAAAACATTACCTGTGTGCATTTTGAGGTAAAACAAAGGGCCCTGATGTATTTGAAGATATGTAAGTGCAAGTTGTTTTCAGTTTGGAGAGCTCTTAAAAGTGTTTAAGTCCAGGACTAGTCTAATCCTGGTCCGGGAAACCGCCCATATATGTACTGCAAGTCACTTTGGATGAACGTGTGTTCAAATGCTTAAAATGTGAGTGCAAAAAATATAAAAAGGTTTATTTTGTGTATATCTTTATCTTGTTCTATGTTGCTTTCAAAAGTGACTGGAGACAAAAAATTTGGAAGAGGAAGAACTGAAGAACAGAGTAGGAAAGCTGGGGCGATACGTAACTGAAAAAATTCAAGACATCAACAAAAGAAAAAAAGTTTAAAATAGTCAAGACTGCAACAATAAATAAGTTAAAAAATATCTGTTACTGTAATTTCTGTTAGCTTTGCTACAGGGCAAGGAGACATTGTAAGGTTAGTATTAATATTGTCTATATCTCTTTTTCTTTTAAAAATGTATCTTACGTGTTACACATACATACATACATACATACATACATACATACATGTGTAACACATAAGATTCATTTTTAAAAGAAAAAAGATATAGACAATATTAATACTAACATTACAATGTTAGTTGTGTATAAATATATAATTTAGCAGTATATATATATATATTGTAATGGTTTTGTTCTGTATTCTGTGTATTTTTGTTATTTGTACTTGTATTTTGTTATCCTGCTCTGTTCTGACTTTTATTTTGAAATCATCATGCCATGTTTCACTTCACACTTCCTGTCTGTTTTGTATTTAAGCACTTCCTGTATACCTGTTCAGGGCTGATTATTACATCGCCATCCTGTTTGTATCTGCCTGTATTCTGATTCTGATTCTGTTACCTGTTCCTGTGTTTTGACCTGCGCCTGTATTTGGATTTTGATGGTTATTCTGCCTGCCCTGAACCCTAGCCTGTATTTGGATTTATGCTTTGGATTTGCCCTACTGGATTTGTTTGCTGGCCCTTATTGGGATTTTACTAATAAACACCTTTAGCACATGGATTCTCCTCTTCATCGCTTTCTTTAAAGCAACCCCGTTACATATATATATATATATATATATACATATATATACATATATATATATATATATATATATATATATATATATATATATATATATATATATATATCATTTCATTACTCTACCCAGAGTCGTCTGCTGTCTGGGTATACATCATATAATTAATATGTTAATTTATAATTAATTAAATTTCTTCTCAATACATGTGCTTGCTTCATTGTTTTATCATATGGTTTACTACTGAAAATAACCACCTTGCTACACCAGCTAAAACCAGGCTGGGAGACCAGCTAAAACCAGCTTGAGCTTTAGCTGGCTTTAGCTGGTATAGCAAGCTGGACTTAACTGGTCAATCTGAAGGACCAGCTACCAGCAAATGCTGGTTTTGGACCAGCTACCATGTTCCAAAACACAGCTTGAGCTGGTTTTTCCAGCAGGGCACCAATAGCACCCTTAGTATGTAGGGCTCTTTCTCGTTGCCTTGGTAAAATGTGTGCTAGGCAAGACGTTTTGTGTTTGAGTGCCACCAAGTCATGTTTTACTGTAACTTTAGCAGCTCCAGGCATGTGCAAAAGCGGGGATTTCATTGGTCCACCAGTTTTTAATACTGCGCATCAAATAAAAGACAAACCTGAGGTCATTTAAAAAAAAATTATGCCTGCCGTTTTTCGCATCGGTGTGCCCCTTACATTGGTGCCCTTTGTTCAGTCACAAGCCGTTAAACATCAGCAATAATCATGTACGATATTTGTCCCGGTATGTACAGGACTTAAAGGGATAGTTCACTCAAAATAAAAATTTCATCATCATTTGCTCACCTTCAGGTTGTTCCAAACTTGTATAAATTTCTTTGTTCTGCTGAATGCCAATAAAGATATTTTAAAGAAAGTTTGTAACCAGACCGCTTTGGGCCACCATTGGCTTTCACAGTAGGAAAAAATACTATAAAAGTCAATATTGGCCCAAAGTGTTCTGGTTACAAACTTTCTTCAAAATATCTTTTGGTTTTAACAGAACAAAGAAACTTATACAGGTTTGGAACAACCTGAAGGTGAGTAAATAATTACCATTTTTTGGGTGATCTCTTTAAGAATTACACTCATAAATGTTTCATCCTTGAAAAAAACAACAAAAAAATATATTTTTTAAATATAGCATATACTACCATTACTTACACACACACATATATATATATATATATATATATATATGACACATATATTTTTACACTGATTCTGAAATTGATGCTAGTTGCCAAAAGTCAAAGCCAGCCTACAGCCTAATAATCTGGGAAGTAAGATTTAAAAGAAACAAATGCAGTGTTTGATGGGCACAGACATAGCTTAAGGCTATGATTCCATCCCACAGGAGGATATGAAACATGTTTTAAGACATGTTTAAGACAATTTAATAACACTTTCCATCCAGTTTAACAGACAAAGCTTAAGCTAGTCCCAGACAAAAATGCTTGTTTGAGCTGATGTAACTGAAAGAAACTTGTACTGACAATTACAAAATGTTTTGTCTCACAATGCACATCACTTTTCTTTTGTCCAACAGTGGCTATTGTAGATAAAGCAGTAAACAGCATGGGAGAAAGTTCTGTCACAAATGGCACAGACACTCCACCAGCAGACTCCACACCTCTGCTTTCCTGTAATGGTAAAATGTCTCATTCAATAGAACTGACATGTTCTGTTGTTTTTGTTGTTTTACTAAGGCAAGTTTATAAAAGCTACTTAAATCCCCTAATTGAACTATGGCCTAATCCGGGTGTAGTCTAAAGGTATACCTTTTTTCCGCAGACGCTTTCCAAGTACAGTGGGGCAAAAAAGTATTTAGTCAACCACCAATTGTGCAAGTTCTCCCACTTAAAAAGATGAGAGGGGCCTGTAATTTTCATCATAGGTACACTTCAACTATGAGAGACAAAATGAGGAAAAAAATCCAGAAAATCACATTGTCTGATTTTTTAAGAATTTATTTGCAATTTATGGTGGAAAATAAGTATTTGGTCAATAACAAAAAAGCAAGATTTCTTTCTCTCACAGACCTGTAACTTTTTCTTTAAGAGGATCCTCTGTCCTCCACTTGTTACCTGTATTAATGGCACCTGTTTGAACTTGTTAGCAGTATAAAAGACACCTGTCCACAACCTAAAACAGTCAGAATGCAAACTCAACTATGGCCAAGACCAAAGAGCTGTCAAAGGACACCAGAAACAAAATTGTAAACCTGCACCAGTCTGGGAAGACTGAATCTGCAATAGGTAAGCAGCTTGGTGTGAAGAAATCAATTGTGAGAGCAATTATTAGAAAATGTAAGACATACAAGACAACTGATAATCTCCCTCGATCTGGGGCTCCACGCAAGATCTCATCCCTGAGGGTAAAAATTATCACCAGAATGGTGAGCAAAAATCCCAGAACCTCATGGGGGGACCTAGTGAATAACCTGCAGAGAGCTGGGACCAAAGTAACAAAGGCTACCATCAGTAACACACTATGCAGCCAGGGACTCAATTCCTGCAGTGCCAGATGTGTCCACCTGCTTAAGCCAGTACATGTCCGGACCCGTCTGAAGTTTGCTAGAGAGCATTTGGATGATCCAGAAGAAGAGTGGGAGAATGTCATATGGTCAGATGAAACCAAAACATAACTTTTTGTGTTTGGAGGACTCAACTTCTTGTGTTTGGAGGAGAAAGATGCTGAGTTGCATCCAAAGAACACCATACCTACTGTGAAACATGGGGGTGGAAACCTCATGCTTTGGGGCTGTTTTTCTGCAAAGGGACCAGGACGACTGATCCGAGTTAAGGAAAGAATGAATGGGTCCATGTATCGTGAGATTTTGACTCAAAACCTCCTTTCGTCAGCAAGAGCATTGAAGATGAAACGTGGCTGGGTCTTTCAGTATGGCAGTGATCCCAAACATACCGCCCGGGCAAAGAAGGAGTGGTTTCGTAAGAATAATTTCAAGGTCCTGGAGTGGCCTAGCCAGTCTCCAGATCTCAACCCCATAGAAAATCCTTGGAGGGAGTTGAAAATCTGAGTTGCCCAGCGACAGCCCTAAAACATCACTGCTCTAGAGGAGATCTGCATGGAGGAATGGGCCAAACTACCAGCAACAGTGTGTAAAAACCTTGTGGAGACTTACAGAAAACGTTTCATCTCTGTCATTGCCAACAAAGGGTATATAACAAAGTATTGACATAAACTTTTGTTATTGACCAAATACTTATTTTTCACCATAATTTACAAATAAATTCTTTAAAAAATCAGACAATGTGATTTTCTGGATTTTTTTCTCATTTTGTCTCTCATAGTTGACGTGTACCTTTGACAAAAATTACAGGCCTCTCTCATCTTTTTAAGTGTGAGAACTTGAACAATTGGTAGCTGACTAAATACTTTTTTGCCCCACTGTGTACTCCCCGCCGCTACAAGCGGATGGCTGTGTTTGACACTATACGCAATACAAATAATTTCTTATTCAAATTGTTAGTCTAACAGGCCGTCAGGGCAACACTGATTTGGCGACATTTACAGTACATTGAAACATTTAGGATAGGTGAAGAAAAGTAACCGATCCACCATTGCAAACACAGTTTAGACAAACCACAAGACAACAAAGAACAGGAATCAAACATTATGGTAACAAACATGCTTCACAGCTTTCTATTCTTGAAAGAAGTTAAAATTAAAGAAGAAAAATGATAGTGTGTGTGCAAATGTTGTCTATTTCCTTTGTATAATTGTTTGTAGTGGAGTGTCCTGTTTAAATTTTTTCACACGCATGCGCTGTTGTACGCGGACTGTATGCGCACTGTCTGCGCGGTCTCTAATTTTGGGCTGCACGCGAACGGTCTGCCGACTGCGGACCCTCGTGATGACGAAAATGACGTCATGCGGACGGCGCGCATATGCGGACCCCCCAGTATACTTTCGGCTTAACCCAGGGGTCTCCAAACTCTGTCCTGAAGGCTCACTGTCCTGTAGTGTCTAGCTCTAACCCATATTAAACACACCTGAACCAGGTGTACTAGAAACTTTCAAGCAGGTCTGTTAAGGCAAGTTGGAGCTCAACTCTTGGAGACCCCTGGTGAAATTGTTTTCATTGTTTAAGTGTCTCCTAAGCATTTTAGTTTCTTGTGCCTGGAAAGAGGTTACAAATTGTATAATGTATTCCAGACTTTAAATAGATTTGTTTAAAATGTGTTGATTACATAATCTTTCACAATTGTATTTTTCCAACAGTGACTAACACAGATAAAGAAACAAGCAGCATGGTAGAGAGTTCTGCAATAACCAGCACACAGACTCCACCAGCAGACTCTGATTTAGAGTTACCCATGAGTCTGACACTTTCCTTCCTCCGGCAACTTCCTTTTTGGCTTTTCCTGATTCCTTTACCACCCCCTCTCCTATGCCTTTATCCATCACTCCTCTAGTGTCCCCCCAGACTCATCCTGTTTTTATGTCCGGGTTCTCCTCTGCCACCACCTTCTACCCTTTCTACCTGTTGTAATCTGTCCACTGAGCTAGGCAGTCTAAGCAGTCTAAACCATTTAGCAGTATGCTTGTTAGTCAAAGTATAACTAATACTGTATGTGTTAGAATAATGTCATTAACTTCTCCTTGTTTCTTTTTGTTTTTGCTAAGGGCCATACAGAGGCGTTGGTTCAGTGGCATCCTTGCTCTGGGTGGTACGCATATTATCTGATGTCTACTGTACTGTAGAAAATTGACAGAACAGAATTAACAAAACAAACAAAAAAAAACATTTATTTATAAAAACATAATAAACTTTACATTAACATTTATTTGGCTTTAACTGCAAGACTGATCAGTGACACTAAAGTCAAACTGTCAAGCAAGTCACATAACAATCTAATAATGTTTGGCAGTGTAGTGCATTCAATATAAAATAAATTGACATTTATGGTTAAAATGATTTTTCTCCATCATTATGATCATACCATCATTATCCCATGGTATATTAAAAAATAGAACGCATGTGTCACGACTGGCTCAGAGCCGCGACAAATAAGAGGAGGACTAGGTGGTTGGTAAGGGTAATTAAATGTTTTATTTAACATAGATAGAAAAAGTAGGATTTAAACAATAAAATAATCAACAAAACTACTGCAACATCTTTCTGATAAAAGATGTTAAAATATCAGAAAGAACCAAAACAAAATCATATAATAAAGAAAAACAAACAACTTAACCCAGGAGCACCAAACTCAGGACATCCTCACAAAGGCAATCACCCTTCTTTTCCACTCACACACTTCCTTTTAAACTAAAGACACAGGTGGAATTCATTAGCAGCCGAAACTGTAGCTGTGTCTGAAACCGTTCCCTCGTTCACTCATTCACTATTCCCTATATGGGGAATGACAGTTGAGTCCACTATATGGGGAAGAAGCAAATGAAAATGAGTGAGCGATTTCGGACACTGACGTAAATATCATGCGCCAGAGAGCTGTCGCAGAGATTAATCAAAAACACCTGTGTGGCTTTATTGATTGTGCTGTGAAATGGTAAAGTTTACTTTCTTACTGTTTTTCACATTTGTCATGTTTATTGTATTAGTTGATAATAAAGAGAACAAAACAACTGCTTATAATATTTATTTACTGCTGTTTATTTATTGTTTAATAAAATGTGTATTAGATTTTAAATAAAAGATAACGCAATTATTTTTCATTTGTTTATTTTCAAAAAGTAGAAAATAACTGACAACAAGAAAATGTTTGGTGTTTACTGTCAGTATCTTTCAGCTGATTCAAGTTATGCGTTCGTCTCCCGTTGCATCATGGGAAATATGAGTGAACGAGTGTACATCGAATTTACCCTCAAAATCAGAGTGCATTGTGGGTAAAAAGTAGTGAATGAATGTAGGGAATGAAGTTGTTCACTCAGGTTTCGGACACCACTACAAAATGGCCGACACCCAGTATAGTGCACTATATAGTGGATAGGGAGCGGTTTCAGACACAGCTAATGAGTCTCCTAGCCACTCCCACCGGTCGACCAAAGCAGGAACACCTGGAGGCTCATCGCAGAGGCTCATCACACATGCATACCTACTTGTCTTATTGTACAGTGCCAAGATGGTATTTGTATCCTAATGAACATTAATAAACAATGTGACTAACACTTTTGCTGTCTTACAGTGGGAAAAAGTGGAAGAACTCCTGGGACCCAAGTGGAAACATTCAGAGTTTATCCTGAAGATGTGTGTGTGTTTGTTCCAATGTGTCATGCCTTGTATGACAGTTACAGAGACTTGAGAGAATGTGTCTTTCAGTGTTAAGGCATATCAGTTCTATACAGAATGTTTGTGTTTTGTTTTGTGCTTGCTTTGTAAAGCATGACTTGACTAAACAACATTAAAAACAATATGTAACTGTAATTGCAAATATATATTCACTGTAACTAAGTGCATTTAGTGATGTTTACTGCTAAAAAAAAATTATTACCATAAAGCACATATTAGCACACAGTCAAGATGGGTTTTTAAATCTAAAATATGTGACTGGAAGATAGACCAATACATATTTGGACCTTGCCAAATGAGCAAACAACTGAAGCTGGCATTTCCTTTCTTTGCAGGTAAGAACACAAGGAAGACAGGGATTAAATACTATTAATACCAGAACAAAACTTTTTATTAAATGATGTCCCTCACCATGCATATTCACCTCTGGACTTTGAGATAACTGAATAATGTAGTCAATAATTTACATCTGTTATGAATCACCTAACCTCGCCTCTACTCCTACCCATATCACAGAAACATCTTCACAACATTAGATTTAAATCACATTTTGGCTGATTATATGCCTTTTTAACAAGTGGGGACCAATCAAATCTCCTCACTATTGCAAAGTATAACACATTATAAGTGAGGACAATTGGTCCTAACAAGTATAGTCAAAACAAGCACACACACATATGTTGTCTCCTTTGCACCAATAAACTGGTGTGGTGCAATATGGCTGCGGTCGCATCATTCAGGTGGATGCTGCACATTGGTGGGGGTTGAATGTTCCCCTTGTTTACGTATGCAGCCTGCATATGCGACCTCCGGAGTCTGCAGCCTTCGGATTGAGAAACAGCCAGTTTCTCACTTTATGAAGCGTGCCCCCCTATGAAAACAAAATGCCCACCACAAACAGCAACATCTTACCTCATTTTCCTCACTGCTCTCTGACTCCGAAGGTTTTGTGGGGTACTTCTTGTGCTGCCCTTTTTCTAACTCTCTATTCACTTCTGGTCCAGCGCTGTTGACAATGTGAGCTTTCTCGACAGAGTGAAGCTGCTTCAGCATTGCAGATCTAGTTTCTGAAATGATAAATTATAAAAATCACAACATGCATACATTTTATCACAAACATACTACAAAAACACACTTACCAATGTTTAATATTTTTGCTGGGCTGAATTCCTCCTTGTATAAAACATCACAAATACAACCAACTTCACAGCAGCCTTTTACAATTTTGGTTGTTGGAAGCACATCCCATGTTGGGGGGTCTTCGATCCATTGAATTAGAGGTCTTTATGGGTCCACTTAGATCCGAAAACCCGAGGTCCGACCCGAGACCCGAACGGGTTCGGGTCTAAAAGTTTCACATGTGCCTTGGACACGGGTCGGGTACAATAATAGCGGCATCAAGTCTCGGGTAATTTAAAAATGAATGTGTTTTTTTCTGAACGGACCCGAGAAGACCCAAACTCTCTCGCCTGTGTGCATCAATGTCCTTTTCAAACCTCTCCTCTGTTTGCCAAGAGCGCTTGCGACATTGTGTGGTTGTCGGAAGGTTCATTTTCATTGAGACAAACATGTCAGTCAATTATAAATGTACATTTTAGCGGTTACGTTGGTGTCGTCGTCAGATAACAAAGTAAAACGAATGGAGCAGCTCGCCAAATTGGTTGCAAGGCCACCGGGTTTCTTTCTGTCTGACTGCTGCCCGTGGGTCTGCAGAATGCACACGTCAGTGCCGTTTACATTCGGTTCCAGTTGGGTAAAAAAAAAAATTTCACTAGTTCGGGTCGGACTCGGGTCTAATTTTCATGGGTATGTCTCGGGTCGGGTCTTTCTTTAAAAATGTTTTATTTATGCACGCCGGGTTCGGGTATGAAGTGATTCGGGTCATTTCGGATCGGGTACATTTCTTTGGACCAGAGAAGACCTCTAATATGAACGCTATGTGTTTACTAATGTATAAGTTATTTCATTGACAGATTGATGTTACAGCTAATAACCATAAAACGTTGAACATTAAAAACATGCCGTAAAGTGTAAACATTAGTCGCATTATCATGAAGCGTGCAAGCGATTTGCAAAGATTATTATAAAGGTTAATATAAAGCTTAATAAAATGTTACACTCACTTCTTCTGGAGGTGCAGCAGGAACACATCTGCTCCAGTGTATCGACAATAGTGGACTATGATTAGCTCGGGCTCGCTTAGGGCGTGTCTGTGTTGAAACGCTGCTGTCAATTATCAATCGTGAGAGGGGCATCCAAAATAGTGACGTCACTAGGTCGAACGGCTCAAATTTGACTGGGAAAAACAAATGATACAAATCCATCCAAAGGATTGGTTTTAATCTTATATTATGGTTGTGTACAGGCACTGCCAAAACACATTTCAGTACAATCAACTTGTAAATAGAGTACCATTATATGACCCCTTTAAGCACTCTATATACTGCTATTTCTACTTTAGATAACTTTAAATAACTACCTTGCTTCTCCACGGCCAGTCCGAATCACCATAATCATAAGTGATTTCTTCCCCTGCACCAATATCTTTGAGTGCAAATAAACACAGATGGGGTCTTCCATTCACTCTTATAACTTTCATTTTGGTGTTGGGGTTCACTTCGTCATCATTCACCAGTCTCCCTAGTGATCCGTCCTCTTTGGCAGCATCAACACTAAAATATCAAATATACAATAAAAATGATACCTTGTACTGTAAGGGAACGGATTGGACATATTGAAATGTTAGCATGTGGGAAGAATATCTCTCCATTATTAATTGAACAATAAAAATGTCAATGAGTAAGTTTACATGCACAGCATAAGCGGATAACTATCAAAAATCTGCTTATTACAGAAAACTGTTTTCATGCATTTACATGCAAATCAATAAGCCGGCTATGCAGACAACTGCGTTTACATGGGACTTGCAGAATTATTAGTTTTCTCGCAGGCAGTGACGTCACCATCTATAGTACACAATAGTCGTTCAAAAAGTCAACAGCATATCTGTCTTAAGCTGTACTGTTGTATCTCTTCTCGTGTCTGCAGAACCTGTAAATGTAACATGAGCTGCTAATTTAACAGTTTCTCTGCCAACTGCTTTAGTCCAGAGGAGACTTTTATGTGTTACTTTGTGCTTACTTCCGCGTGTAACGTTTATCTTTCATACCCGGAGACATGCGCACATGGACAAAACCGTGAGAAAGCCGGTTAAGGTGTTTACATGCCACGCAAAATCGGCGTAATGAGCAAAAAACTACCTGTGCCGATCGGTTTTTGCTTACGCCATTTATGGGCTTTCCCCGATTAAAGAAAAACAATTTACGCGTTTACATGACCCCACGTGTTATCAGTTTATTAAGCATTATCGGCGTAAGACTGCATGTAAACGCACTCACTATTTGGCTGGCACTGTTTTTCGTGACTACTTCAACTGATTATGAGGTAGCAGAGTTTGCATCTCTGTGTTTAAATACACATTTAAAAAAAAATACACCTTAAAACAGTTACATACCATAACTGTTGTCCGTTGAACTGGAAACGAAACATAAAAACTTTAAGTGTGTCAGGGTAAATTTTCTCTCTGTTCTGTTCCTTTTTAGTAATGACTTCCCCTCTGTACTCAATGAGAAAATCGCTTTTTTCAAAGGGCCGGCAGCTGAACACACCCCGACCTAAAGACACACATGATAACCAAAGTAGAGTAATAAACTTAAAACAATGCAGAGCTGTCAAATAGTAGCAATTGAAATTATTAACTTTTTTGATCAGTTAACTAATTTAATTAGATTTTTTTGTGGTTATTTAAATAAATTCATTTGAGTGGTGGAATGGCTTCTTTACTACCAAATTATTTCTATGGATTAATCCATGAACATTTTCTATTATAATTAAGATAGGGCTGGGCGATAACACAATGACTATAGTCACTGTATAATTTCCTGATTAAACTAAATCAAGATTTTGATAAATGCTTGATAATGTTTGTGTGTCAAAAGTGGAACGAAACTCAATTGAACCTTGCGCGACAAAGTCCAAATGGTAGCGTGAGCGTCATGTATCATTGTATGTATAATAAACATTTGTCAACTACTATTAAGCATTGCAATAAGCTTACTTAAAAATAATGTTGTCCACTTTTGTTATACTTGTAAAAGGGAACTTGAAAGGCTGTTATTCCACCATACGTTATAGTTATCCTTTTAAAACTGCTTAGAAAAGCACCATGTGTAACGCACGCCAGAGCGATTAAGTGCACGCACTGAGATGAGAGGCATGTATCAACTCGTCTTAGTTAAGGTAATAACATAGTTTAATATAAAAAAAAACAGTGGAGTATCCCTTTTGGCTAGTGTTTGTAATGATATGTTCTGACAATAAAGAGTAGTTTAAAATCATATCACCCAGACCCCTAAATTAAACTATCTAGCTAGATATACATTTAATTATCCTCCCTAAAAAAATGTTTGGTCCAACATAGCTTCAATTTTGAGCAGCTGCTTTTGGATCAATAAGATGACCTATGTTCCTAAAGTGCATTATTTACACTGGCAACTCACCTTTAAATGAATCAATATTATTAACCTTAAATCCTTCCTTATCTTTACCCAAGGAGCAATAATAACAAGCATCCTGCTTTGCATTTCGCTTCGCTCTCTGTGGCCTTGTTGCTGCCATCTCCTGCAAAGATCGAGATGTTAGTGACTTGAGCAATACCACATTACTGTATACAATTTGACAGACAGATAAAACATATGTATACTGGGGAGAGAAAAAAGATAAGGAATTTAACAAATTATTTCTATATTTATCTATGTAGTTATTTCGTTATTGACCTAATGTTATTGTACATGCTGTATGAATTAAGTCTCTCACTTTCTATGTACAGCAGTCTTACGTTTATGCAGTAACAGAGTAATATAAAACGTTACTAACTATATTTTGGTAATATTATTAGTTACTGAGTCTGGTAACGCATTACAATCTGAGCGGCCCCACAGGCCGAAAAATAACAGAAAGGTGATAAAAACATCATCAAAGTAGTCCATGAGACATCAGTGAGTCAGTTAGAATGTGTTGTTGAAGCATCGAAAATACATTTTGGTCCAAAAATTATGACTTTATTCAGCATTGTCTTCTCTTCCGGTTCTGTTGTGAACCGCGTGGACAAGACTAAAGTCACGTGACTGCAGTGATGTGGGTGATGTGTTAACAAAGACTGTAAACGTAGCTCGGGCACACACAAAAAAACAGCTTGGGTGCACCAGATAACGCAGCTGACGTGTTATCTGGTGCGCCCCAGAGAAGACAATGCTGAATAAAGTCATAATTTTGTTATTTTAGGACCAAAATGTATTTTCTGTGCTTTAACACATTCTAACTGACCAACTGATGTCACATGGACTACTTTGATGATGTTTTTATTACCTTCCTAGACATGGACAGTAAACCGTACATAGATTTTCAATGGAGGGTCAAAAAGCTCTCAAACTAAATCTAAAACATCTTAAACTGTGTTACGAAGATTAACAGAGATCTTCCGAGTTGAGTCATTAATGATATTATTTTCATTTTTAGGTGAACTATTCCTTTAAGTCTTTTTACTTTGTATCCCAGGTGCTAAAAATGAGGCATAAAAAGAGAGTTTGTGTCATGTCGTATAAGGGTTTTGGTGGTAAATTATTTTATATCAATACATTATTGTAATTCATCGTAACCACTACTCCAACCACTACCTCATCAGACTTTAATGTTGCCCCATCCCCCACAAACAATATACGAGTGAGGGACTACAGTTAATTGAGGCCTATTTGCCATTACAAAATATTGCCTAAATGTTTAAAAAAAAGTGGAAGTAACTAAAAATAATCTTATTTCTAAGGATTAGTATCCAGGATAATTGGTGCCAGTGAAAGAATATCACACGCTGATGATTTTTAAGCAGCACAAAAGTTTGGAATATTAAACGTGATGTCACTTTGGCTATCGCTCACTTGGGCAGATAGCTAAGGTTAACGCATGTACGTCTCGATATTTATGCTAGCACTAAGAACGGCACAAAACAAATAAAACATCTCGTACAAAGTGTACCTTTTATGCTTGATAGAGGGTTGATTTCCCAAAGATTTGATGTCTCAAAGACCCTTAAATGCATGTGCAGCGGACTAGCATGGTGGCTTGATGGTCCGCAACACTGACGAACATGCGTGCTAATAACAACGAGCTAAGCTGTCGCAAATTTGATGCTTCAGTGTATTCAAACAAATGTCATCAAGTAGCCTATACCATTTTGCTAAATTAACTATTACATTCCAATATTTATATAAATGCTATGTGTCGAGGGTTTTTATGGGTCTTACCGTTTACTCCACACCGGCAGCAGGATGAAGCGTGTTCAATTAACAGTGTAGACGAGCTCTCTGTCGCACCTGAATTTACAGGACTGTACCAAGTTGATGGAAGAGGAGGGGGTATGAGAAAATGGTATGAGCCAATTCATTTTTTAGAAGGACAGTGTAAGAATTATCAGGACCTTCCGGCAGACAACCAATCAGAGGCTCAGAATAATACACACAGTATTAATATTCATGTGGTCCTGCTATTACTCAACCGGCCATAGGGGGCGCTGTGGTGATACACAGATTATACACAAAATCAGGTTTATGTGAATTAAATGGTCATCTGTTTTGGACCAATAGAAACTCTTCTACGTTTTTAGAATTCTTTTAAAATTAGCAGGACACTGCTCCTGTCCTGTTAATACAAAATGTCCTTCTAGTGTGGTGTGTATTCTGACCAATTGTCCTGCTAATACACACATACCAACACACACACACACACACAGTTCTGTTATATACAAGAGTGACAGCCGCATTTACAGAAAAACAGAATATAGATGAGGACATGTACAATGTGGTAGATGAGGACATGTAAGATGTGGTAGGTGAGTGTGTAAGATGTGGTAGATGAGGACATGTAAGATGTGGTAGGTGAGTGTGTGTGTAAGATGTGGTAGATGAGTGTGTAAGATGTGGTAGATGAGGACATGTAAGATGTGGTAGGTGAGTGTGTAAGATGTAGTAGATGAGAACATGTTAGATGTGGTAGGTGAGTGTGTAAGATGTGGTAGATGAGTGTGTAAGATGTGGTAGGTGACTGTGTAAGATGAGCATGTAAGATGTGGTAGGTGAGTGTGTAAGATGTATTAGGTGAGTGTGTAAGATGTGGTAGATGAGGACATGTAAGATGTGGTAGGTGAGTGTGTAAGATGTGGTAGGTGAGTGTGTAAGATGTGGTAGATGAGGACATGTAAGATGTGGTAGATGAGGACATGTAAGATGTGGTAGGTGAGTGTGTAAGATGTGGTAGATGAGTGTGTAAGATGTGGTAGATGAGGACATGTAAGATGTGGTAGGTGACTGTGTAAGATGAGCATGTAAGATGTGGTAGATGAGTGTGTAAGATGTGGTAGATGAGGACATGTAAGATGTGGTAGATGAGGACATGTAAGATGTGGTAGGTGAGTGTGTAAGATGTGGTAGATGAGGACATGTAAGATGTGGTAGGTGAGTGTGTAAGATGTGGTAGGTGAGTGTGTAAGATGTGGTAGGTGAGTGTGTAAGATGTGGTAGATGAGGACATGTAAGTTGTGGTAGGTGCGTATGTAAGATGTGGTAGGTGAGTGTGTAAGATGTGTTAGATGAGGACATGTAAGATGTGGTAGGTGAGTAGGGTTGGGCATCGAGAACCGGTTCCAACTGGAGCCGGTTCCAAAATAACGATGCCATTGGAATCATTTAGAAAATTTGTTTTCGATTCCGATCATCGGTTCCAAACGTGCAAGTTTTGGTTTCCATAGCGGGCACCGTATTTCCGGAAGTGCTTGCCGCGCACGCGCCCACTTGTTCTGTTGCAGACTGAACTCTGGGTAATGTAGTCGAGGAGCGCTGTGTTCGCATGTGCGTTGTTAATAGTGATACACAGAAGGAAATACGAGCTGTTTTCATGTTTATCTCAAGTTTATTTGCAAGTTTTGCCCTGCCACCCGGGTGTTCAGATGATGTAAACCTGATAAGAAAGCGATGGAGACTGTTTCGTTGGAAATAAAAAAATGTGCTTCGGAACAACGTTGTCTGCTCATCACTGCGTGTAAACAAACCCGAGTGAACTGTTACAACTACCGTCACGATAGCCGAGGCGGATGATAAAAAGGTAACATTTGTTACACTACAATCACTTACCTGATTGTGACGACGAGGTAATGTTTGTTGGCGCAGGGTTGCCCGAGGAGGACGAGACCGTTGACCTGCACAACACGTCGAACACGCTACAGTCCTTGTTAATTTGTACACCATGCAGGCGTAGGTGTTTAGTCATGTTTGTAGTGCATCCTCCCGTGCAAGAAATAAGTTTATCACATGTGTTGCACTGTGCCGACCCAGGCTTTTTTAATGTGAAATAAAGCCACACTTTTGAGCGTCGCTTACCGTGCTCCATGACTGCACGGTCTGCACTACAAGCCTCACATTCTTAAAGAGACAATACTCATTTTCCCGTAACACAAAGCGCTTAACCAAATTGCTAGTTGTGGTGAACAACAACGTTCCTAATTTTCTCCTACATAAGCTGCAGTTGAATCAAAATATACATTTCCTCTGTGAAATGAGCCTGTGTCATGTTTTGACTCCACCCCTCAAAGAATCGGAATTGAGAATCGAAAAGAACCGAAATCGAAAGGAAGAATCGGAATTGGAATCAGAATCGTTCAAATCAAAACGATGCCCAACCCTATAGGTGAGTGTGTAAGATGTGGTAGGTGAGTGTGTAAGATGAGCATGTAAGATGTGGTAGATGAGTGTGTAAGATGTGGTAGATGAGGACATGTAAGATGTGGTAGGTGACTGTGTAAGATGAGCATGTAAGATGTGGTAGATGAGTGTGTAAGATGTGTTAGATGAGGACATGTAAGATGTGGTAGGTGAGTGTGTAAGATGTGGTAGGTGAGTGTGTAAGATGAGCATGTAAGATGTGGTAGATGAGTGTGTAAGATGTGGTAGATAAGGACATGTAAGATGTGGTAGGTGAATGTGTAAGATGTGGTAGATGAGTGTGTAAGATGTGGTAGATGAGGACATGTAAGATGTGGTAGGTGAGTGTGTAAGGGCCTTTTTACACCTGGTCACTTCATGTGTTTTCTCCGATCGGACAGCCACCTGATTTGTTAAAACTGTTCCATTTACTTTTGGCCACATAAATGCGTCTTGGCAAAACGGATATGAATCCGATATTTTACCTCCGCCCAAAATGCAAATACACTATTTATTACTCCGCCTTAAAAAACTTAAGATGACATTTATGCAACAAATCGCAGCACTGTATGTTGTACTGTATGTTGGGCAGGGGACGCGCGTCTCCTTGCTCGGCATGAGCTGAAGCTCGCAGTACAGCGCAGCAGGGAGAGCGCGCGGTGATTTAATGCAGGTCCATGACGGAGAAAGCATTCACAAAACTGTCTCTTAACGTTTTATTTCTTTGTTTAATATCATTTGAGTTTGTCATTAGACTCTTTTATTGATTCTAGGAAGCTTTTTTACCCGCTGTCATCACTCCATAAAGCAATAGGCGTGTCATCTTTGTTGGTTTGGCGCTCTTCCAGCTTACTTGCGAGTGACGTGGTTACGTTTGGGAGGAGTAAAGCGCGACATATGTGGTTTCATCAACCAGATGCATTTACACTTTTCTGAAATGCGTCCCAGACCACCTCCTGAAGTGGTTTGAGCGATCGGATATAAATCCGTCTCGAAATCGTTTCAGAGGGCATTTACACCTGGTCTTTTTACGATCAGATAGCTATCCGATCAGAGAAAACGCATGAAGTGACCAGGTGTAAAAAGCCCCTAAGATGTGGTAGATGAGGACATGTAAGATGTGGTAGATGAGGACATGTAAGATGTGGTAGATGAGGACATGTAAGATGTGGTAGGTGAAGTGTGTAAGATGTGGTAGGTGAGTGTGTAAGATGTGGTAGATGAGGACATGTAAGATGTGGTAGGTTGTGACAGTGCACTTTCATAAGCACAAATTAAATAGCATTTTCTTTTGAAGTAGAGTAGTGTATGTTATAAAATGGCTCAGTTTAAACAATGGCTATTATTGTCCATGTTGGTCCGTTCTGGAATTCCGGATGCACGATGACGTAGGCGCTTGGGACTCTGAAAAGAGCAATGGCGGAGATACGAAAGTTAGAGCAGTTCAACGGGAGTCTTGCCTATATCAAAACCGTGTTCATTGTGTTGTCGCGACGGAAAGTGTGTTACGTCGGGGAACGGAGATTTACTTTATTGAATGAAATCACTGGAGGATGAATTATGCCGTTGCTGACGTTTTCATCGTTCAGTGTAATCAGTATTTGTTTCTATGAATACATTTATGCATACTTTGTAAGGATTGTTATTGAATGAACAGACACTTTATGAAAATCACATGGTTCTATTATAGTAGATAAGTGGTCCGAAAAAGACGTCTGATTTTAGGCTAAATTTGGACTGAATTAGAAGGACCAAACAGAGACCAGTTTTCAACGTCTTTTTTGGACTAAATGAAGGTCATGACGGGCCGACATGATTTAGCCCAAAAAACAACGTCTAAATGACGTCTTATGCATTGACTCGATTTGCTATTTTTTCCCATGTTAGCTCTCTCCCCACAGAGCACAAGTTTAAAGTTTAACCCTGTTATGGGTGTTCTTAATTACTAAGTTACTTAATTTACTTTTTACTAGCAAAAATAATGATTTGCTACTTTTAATTTTTCTGTAATTTATTGAAAGTTAATTCTGATGCAATTGCATTAAATACGGATTTAAAAAAAAACGTTTGTCTATCCTTTTATTGAGCTTGAAGTTGATATGGAATTTATAAAGACATAATCCCATATTTTTATTACATTAATCGAATAACTTTTTAGAGTAATAACTGTAGTATCAAAAGTGAATCTGTAAGAACAATAGCATACATAGTCAACCTAATTTTCATGTAGGTGCAATCCTGCAGGCATTAAAAGGACATGGCAGCAGCTAAAAATGAAATATAAGAACATACTTCAATCAGGTAAGACTTGAGCCGTCTTGTGTTAGGCTACCTGACTTTACAAACAGTTGACATAGTACTAAACTAAATATCATATCAGTGTCTAGCAGTACAACAGCATTTTTGACATGGTTCTATCATGTTTTCAAATAATTACATGTTCATTCTCATTTGACCTCTACTCAGCCAACAGAAAGAAGGCAGAGTCCCGGAAAACAGGTGGAGGACCTCCACCTCTTCCACTGTCAAATGCAGAGGAGATGGCCCTGAGCCTGAACTTTGGAAGGCCAATGGCTGAGGGAATTCCTGGAGGGAGCTCATCAGAGCCAGTCACTCCCCAGGATACAACTGCCTTAATACAATGTAAGAGGCCTAGCTATATGTTATATTTGTACAGGATATTTGTGATATTTTCTTTATATTCAATTTGGGTCTACACAAACAACAAATTCACATTTCTTCAAATGTTTGTATGGAACAGCCTATAGATGCGTTAAGTGTATAACCACAATTTTTTCTTCACTCCCTAGAGTATGGAAGAACAGCAGGAGGAGGGTCCATCAGATTCTGCTGCACATGCACAGATGAACACAGTCAGTGATGTTCAGTAAAGTTAAAGTAGAGTTAAATTCAACTACAGTAGAACTACATGTAACTGTAATATACTGTATTGTCAGTTATCAGTTAAAGAGTTGTATAGACATCAACTTATAAAAAGAAACCATAAATACGACAAGGAAATTATATACCTGGACCTCCAGATCCAAAAGGCAGATCTGGAAATTGAGATCCTGAAACAAAAACTAGAGGTGAGTGTAGGTCCCAAGTGAATTATAAAAATGTATGGAAGAATTTTAAAATCTAACAGTTGCTTTTGTATGTGTAGGAAATAAAGAAGAACAAATAAATGTGTGTTTTGTATTTATTGCTTTTGTTCTTTTTTTTGTGGGTGGGTGTGGTGGCTGATTAATTTGCAAAGAAATTGCGGCATATCATATCTCGGACTACCCTTCCATCCTGGAAATCTGCAGGGTGAATGGGGTCTTCCTCTGGGTCTTGTATTTGTAGGGCAGGGTGTTGCTCCCCTCTAAATATGGCAATATTATGGAGAACAACACATGCCACTATAATGTCGCAGGCCCTGTCAGGGGTTACCCTGAGGTGACGTAGACACTGAAAAAATCCTCTCCTGCGTAATTGTAACTCTCTGCGAATTAATGCAGCCTCTTCATCAATAGGATCCTCCATGAAAGGACATGCCATTTTCACTTCTCTGCGTGAAGGTCTCTGTATGCGCAATAAATGAACGCAGCAAAAGAATGAATGACGCATTTAAATACCACTTCCACTTTAAAAAGGGGGAGAAGACCGCAATAAACTCAGAGTTTACAGGATAAAACCTGCTCCCGATTAGTTTAGGTTCACAGAGTTAGTTACCCCGGAAACAGACTCTGAGTACAAGTTACCTCTCCTTCTGAAACAGGCTTGACTTACCCCGCTGTCTCAGATTTAACCTACCTCCATTTTTTAAACGGAAAACTCAGAGTTTCCCTCATTTCAGGGTTAACAAACTCTGAGTTTTCACTTAACCACTTTTCTGAAATGGGCCCCTGGTCTGAAGGTGAGTAACTTCTGGATCGTTGCTGTTGGGAGACACAAATGTTTAAAATGATTCAGTCTGATTTGGAGGACAGTGTTTGCCTTAAAGCAGTGGTTCTCAACTCCAGTCCTCGGGACCCACTGCTCTGCATATTGTGCATGTCTCCCTTATTTAACACACCTGATTCAGATCATCAGCTCGTTAGGATAGATTCCATGAACTGAACTGAGTGTGTCAGATATGAGACACATCCAAAATGTGCAGAGCAGTGGGTCCCAAGAACTGGAGTTGAGAACCACTGCCTTAAAGAACCAGTTCGAGATAATGATTCGTTCACAAACTAAACAGAAACAGACATCATTAGTAATCACAAATAGTATTTTGGGACGTGAGGATTTCAGCGTAGCCTGGGGGGTATTGCACAAAAGTAGAATTATGAAAGCCAAGCTAACAGAACAGTCGCGGCTTGACCTAGTTTAATCAGCGCATCCTGGCTTAATCTGTTGCACGTTTGCTGAGCCAGGATGAAAACGCCAGGTGTATATAGTTTGGATAAATGCACGTTCACGGCATTTTAAAAAGACCATAAAATCGATCACAGAATCATTGATGCAAAAATGGAAAAATCCTGTGCGCCATACTTTTTACCTAATGAGCAACAGCTTCTGATGAAAACGTATGAAGAAGTAAAACATATAATATGTAAAAAAGGCAATACAGCTGCTGTAATAAAGCAAAGAGAGAATAAACAATAGCGGACCGATTAAATGTGTAAGTAACGTTAGTCCGAATAACCAGTGCTCCACTGAAAACCTAATAATTACAATTCAATGAGTAAATTGTCATTACAAATAGTTGTATACTTTGCATTGAATGTTAGCAGTGGACATGCATTTAACAGAATAATTGCAAGCACTTATTTGATCTATTTTGTTTCTTTCATGTCTATAATCTGTTTAATCTTTCTGCTCTTATCTATTTGTATGTAGTTTTTTTCTAATCGATGCAATCTATAATCATAATTTTCTCTATTTTCTCTATCTAATGTTTTTGTTTCACTTGTATCTATCTATTCCTCTTAAAGAACAAACATGTCTGGCCAAAAAAGGACTTGGCAGCAAGTCAAGATTAAATACAAGAATATTTTGCAGGCTACATAAGTGACTTGTTTGCAAAAAAAGTAGGTGACGTGTTTGCTGACATTTTGTTGTCTCTGCTGATTTTAGCAATTAAAAAGAAAAGTCATATATCTGGTACGGGGGGTGGCCCTCCAACCCAAGACTTCACCACAGCAGAGGAGCTGGCCCTGGATTTAAATAAAGACAAGCCAGTGATTGAAGGGATCCAGGGAGGGACAGCCACTGACTCTGGCCCAGCAAGGGATACAGGCCTCAGTGTTTCCGCTATATACATTCAACCGTGGCGGGCCGCCACACCTAAAACATCCTCGCCACGCCTGCGGTTGTAGATAGAAGGGATACAGCAAACGAAATCTAGCTGTATAAGCACTGTTTTATCCTAATCCTTCACCCAAACCCAACTCTAAACACAAAATTTCACAGGATTGTAGGATGTATTTGTCTCTCATTTAGCCAGAGCCGCTGTTTTCATCCTAAAAATTCTACCTCCAAATCTAATCCTAAACTTTTCGGCATTATCTCTATCCCTTCTAGACAAAACCCACGGCCGCAGCTCGCAAAATAAATAAAGCTACCGAAATGTCCGCGCTGCCAGACTGGCGGTGTTAAAGAAATAAATTCCTTTCTGGATTCGCGTTGTTCACTCATTTATAATAAATAAATCTCCTAAAATATCATCATTTCCCCCATGGGTTTAGTTTCATTCACAACTAGATTTAAATCAACAGATGATGAATAGGCTACCTCTCTGTTTTGAGAAATATAATAAAATAAATAAACCTACACGAAATATGTTATAATTATCAGATTGACAAAACGAATAAAAAGTATTTGAGTTGCTGTTCTTTTTTTGTGAGGTGCTGTTAAACCAAAGCAGCAGAAAGCATGTCATGTTTTTAATGATTTTAAATAAGCACAAGGTTTTCTCCTTATTGTGAGTTTACACAAATAAAAAAAAAAATTCAGTTTCCAATGTTATTTTACTTTTATCTGTATGGCAATAAATTAAGGGTAATTTAAGTTGCAAGGTCATCACGCGTATGCTTTTCACATGCGCATATACACGGATGCAGCGCTGGGCTGCGAGAAAAGACTTGATTAAACTTTCGATTTAACATATTACGAGTTTTTTGGACATTCATTTGGAATCACTGTACTCATATTATCAACTTATCTGGTCATTAGTTATTCAGAATATAGGCTATAAGCGCAGTAGCGTGCTGCTGACCGCTCAGCTGTCAGTCAATCTTCTGTGCTTCAGATCGACCCTCACAAAGTTTCACATTAAATGATAAGATGTTTGTCCAAAAACAAAATGCTAAACACTGAATACTACTTATATGGGACTGCAAGACATTAATAGTCGAATCTGTTTGGAAGGAAACTTACATTATTCCAGTGGAAGAGACGGATGTTGGTAATTAAAACTTGAGGCAGACGGTGAGACGGTTTCATATATGTTTTCAGACAGCAGGATCGGGGTACCCGCGGGTGAACCGCATAATATTTGATGTAACGGGTGTAATAATATTAACGTGTCATTTGCGTTGTAGATGCAAGAGTAGGCTAAACTGCAGGTCTAACATCCAAGACCAAAATTCGACTCGATTCCGATAGGTAGCAGTTTTTAAATGGCCCTGTGCTTATTTGTGTTTAAGCTCTGTCTGAAGAACGTTAAAGGTTTATATTTAGCTGCGCGATTTGAGGTGTGACCGGGTCGGGCTCTTTATGTCAAACAGGCCGGGTGTGGAATGCTGGAAAAAATTGCTGCTGATGTCGGATAACTGGTCACGTTTTGTGTCAAATCACAGTGGTGTGGATTATCAAACAGGACTGTGCGTGACTTTGCAACAGCTCTGTAACGCTTAACATGAGCAAGAACTTTAAACTACAACTACATTAAAACTACACTGAAAGATCCGTATGAAGCTATAAAACTTACGTATTTTTTAAGAAAATACAGTTTAGATTAAATATAGAAAAGCAATATGCTATAAATATAAGGAAAAGTAAATGACAGCATGAAAATGATAAAAAAAATCCATGTTAGTTTACTGTAGCCTATATTCTACATAAAAAAAATTTACATTTATAATCATTATGGGCGCCCCCTGCCGCCACAGCTGGAAAAAATCCTAGAGGAAACACTGGGCCTCTTCATACAAGGTACATTATTGCACATATAAAACATTGCAATTTATTTATATTTTGTAATATGGACTGTGACTTTGCAGCATCTGGTAACACCCTTACACTTTTGGAGCCACCAGGCTATGATTTGCCGGTGAGTACTCTCTATTAAAATCATAGGCTTGCCATGTCCTGTGAAAAATATCAATAAAGGTATTGAATATGGCAGAGAGAGGGCACATCTACAGCAGTGGAATGCACTTCTGCCGATGATGAGACCGTGTCGCTGGACTCCAGAAGGCTCGAGGTATCATGTCAATTCTGTGGCCACATTTTTTACTTCATAATGGATAAGAAGTCAGGGAAGTGGTCCTAATAGAAAATCATTTGTTACAGGATCCCGACATTGGACAGCCTGATAAGCAGCCTGGTAACATAGTGAGTATTGCCTAAAGTAAATTTACATTACGCAAAAAATCTGATGTGCTAACTAAAAGGTGTTCACAGAATTCACAAACTGTCAGATATCTGTGCACAACGCATCTTAAGAGACAGATCGAGCTTGCGGAAGTCAAGATTGATGTGAACAAAAGAAAGCTGCAGGACATGGACCTTGAGATGCAAATAAAACGCAAGACAATGAGGAAACTAGAACTGGAAATCCAGAAACTAGAAAGAGAAGTAAGTAACTTCAGTTCACACTGTAACCATGACTGTAACACAATGTATTAATCTTATTTTTTTTCTCTCCAAAGCTCCAAGCGATAACAGTAAAATAATAAAAGAAAAAGAATCCAAAACCATTGTGGTCTTGTATTTTTTTATGAATGTCAAGTATACTTTATAGTTATTGATCCAGTGAAGTGGAACTAAAATTATTGATCAAGTGAAGTAGAACTAAAATTTGGGAACATAACCACAGTGTGTGGTACTGATGCCAAATAAAATGCATGTACACATGAAAAAGTTATATTCATTATTCTTTATTACGGGATGGGCTAAATTAACTGAAATAATTTGTAACGTATTGTTCTCTGACCAGTCTACCATTTCTGTTATCTGGAAAGATGGCAGCATTATCCCAATCAACATCCAAAGCAACTCTGGGAGCCCTCTCTTTTCTTAGGTTGGCAAGATTGTGTAGCACTGTGTAGGCAACAGTCACATCACATGCTCTGTCTGGGGGCACCCTCAGGTGGTGCAGGCACTGAAATCGGGATTTCAGGAGGCCGAAGGTAATTTCAATTCGAGCCCTGGTTTTGGCATGTGCATGATTGTAAGCTTGCTGTGCTGGGGTTTGGGGGTCTGCAAGGGGAGTCATTAGGAATGTTTCACAGGCATATCCTTGAGAATGCAAAACATAATTCTTATAAGTAGCTACTGTAGCAGAGTTAGGGCCAATCCCATTTCTCTGTCTTACCCCTTCCCCTTCCCCTACCACTTCGTCTTACCCCTAGCCCTTGTCCCTCAAAACCAAGTGTTAAGCACTAGGGGTGAAAACATACCCCTATGAAATGAGACACCGCTTGGTTACGGTTACGTCATCATACATCGTCGTTTGCTGGCTGCCAGTTAAAACTGTAGACAAGCATGCAGTCCATTCATGGCTAGTTAGAGAAATACGAGAATGTTGTGCAAATCAGCAAATACGGGAATGTTGTGCAAACCAGCAACGTAACGTTAGCGTAGCAAACTAGCGAAATTTTAAAACATTTAAATTAAGAACATAATTCAAATATATATGAACAGGACTGTGTAGAGCACAAAACAAGACGTTAGTAATTTTTTAATTAATTATTAAGCCGAAAATACTCTCTGGACACTCTGTCCGCCATTTTTGCCGGTTGCGCAGTGTATTCTGGGTACCCCTTGGTTTCAAGTAAGCTCACGGAAATTCTTGGTTTTAAGGGGTATCTACCACTTGCCCTTAGCCCTACCCCTTGATCAAAACGAGAATTGGGATAGCCCTTACTCTCACGTGAACGTGCAAAACTAAGGGGTAGGGGTAAGGGGAAGGGGAAGGGGTAAGACAGAGAAATGGGATTGGCCCTTAATCTTCTTACACTCTTGAAGTTGTTTAAAAAAAATGGGGTGGGTTACCTAGAGAGAGTCTCTGGTAAATTCTACTGGCCCGAAAGATTCGAGAGTCATGGACTAAGGCCACTTTGCTTTTGTGATCAGGCAGTCAGCATCACAGATCATCTGTAAAAAATATATGGCCTATTAAGGTAATTTAATGCACAAATAATTTCTGTAGCTGAAAGTAACCTAAACTCATTTTTTACCTGAACATTGATACTGGCGAAAGGATTTCCTGTTACCATAATCTCCCTCATGTGCCCCTGAGGGCCGTTTGATACGGACATGGGTGCAATCCACTGCACCAATTACATTAGGAAAAGCTGCAACCCAAAATAGAGTGTCATACTGTGACTGTGCTATAGTGTAACACATTTTGTAGTAATCTGTTATCATTTGTTTTTACCTGCAATCTTTTAGAACTCCTCCTTGATGTGGATGAATCTTCTGTGACCAGGGGAGGTGATACATATGTGCACAAGAGATTTCAATGCCAGACTTACATTTCTTATTGTGCGGCAAATAGTGGCTTTATTGAAGTGTTCTGCATCACCGACAGAATACAGAAACATGCCACTTGCAAAGAATCTCAGTGCCACGCAGACCATCTGTGGGACAATGAGAGCATGGCTCCGTGCTGTCCTGTGCTGTATGTTTGGACCCAGCAGCCTACACAAATATCTGATGCCATCACCTGAGAATCTGTACCTTTCAGTCAGATATTCGTCTCAAAAGGCCAATGGGTCTGCCCTATCTTGGAAGACTCTTTCATGCCTGAATGCTCGTCTGAGTATCAAAACTTCCTCATGAACTACATCATCCAACAAAGGGCAAGCCATTGTGAATAGGAAACACACAAATCTTTAGTCTATATATATACTACATATTGACCTCGTTACGGACTTAATTGAAACCATACTTGCAACACCATCAGTTAGGGTTAGGGTTAACCCTAACCCTAACTCCTCCAGGTGATATTGTTGACGCTCTGGAGCAGGCTAGCTGTAAAGAATAAATCTCCATAGTAATTTTATCTAGATTAATTTAGCCTCCCTTCATGCAACCGAGTCAGGGCTAAATTCAGCCAAGATACCTGGAAAATCCCAGCTTAATCTCTTATCTTGCTTTTGTGCAATACCCCTCTGGTTTAAACCGTGCTTGAGGTCGGGCAATGAATACTGATGGTAGAGCAAAGTTTCGAATCCAATTGCTTCAGGTAGGCTCTCGCTTGGGGGGCAAGAGAATAGAAGAAGGGAGCTGAGGAAGAGAAGAAGAATAAAGGGCGTCCGGGCCTGTACTGGTAGCAGAGGCAGCCTCACGCTACAGTTTTCGGTCAGGCCACAGCTGAAGAACAGGATTAGGAGAAGCCTGTTCCGCTAGCGGAGGCATGCTCACGCTTAGGAATGGCGAAGAATGCCCAAGAACATACTTTAAACTTACTGCTCTTAACCCTCTGGGGCCTAAGGGGGTTTTAGGGATTTTAAGCTTTAACCCTCTGGGGTCTAAGAGGTTTTTAGGGCCCTGGAGAAGTTTTGACATGCACTGACATTTGTGTTTTTTTCAGTTGCTTAAAAACATAATAATGGCAAAAGTCTTATAACACTGTGTTCAGCACAAACTGGGCTACTATATTATATGATCAACATGTAAGTACATATTTGTATTTTTGAGAGAAAAATGTTTATGTGGCTGATATAAGTCCAAAAAACCCATACTAAACATGTTTTCCCAAGACTTTTCAAAACAGAATCTAGTAGTCTAGAGTTTTTTCTTTAAAATGATGTGAAAATCATTCTGCTTACTCATTCACATAAGACAATATATTGATTTAAAATTTCAAAGTCACGTTTTGGTTAGGAAGGCAATGTGCAAGGAGGCTGGAAGCTCTTGAATAATCTGTGATTGACAGCTGAAGAACAAAACACTTGCATAATGAGCCTTTAGGTTGTAAGACGACGCCATTATTGTTACGTGTTTGTTTGTGAAAGCAACACAAAAGAAATGCCTTCCCACGCGTGATCCTGCGTTAAATAAACTTACTGTGCAGAGATATACGCGAACAAACAGGGTTTTAGATGTGTTTAGATGCGTCTTAATACAAATATTGTGTGTTTGTGTGCGTTTGGCCGTTGATCGCGTCTGACGGAAGCACAAAGAAAACATAAGCGCCTGGAGATAACTTTTATTTACAGGCGAGAGAGCATCTTTTATAATGATACCACAAAGTGCGTAAAATATGAGGCATCGTGTGTTTGTGTGTGCGTTTGGACATCGATCCCGTCACACTGACGAAGCACACACTCTGGAGTCTGTCTGGAGATAACTTTAGGAGCAAGTAAACAAGTAGATGTGATGTTTGCAAAGTTTTGACATGCACTGACATTTGTGCATTTTTCAGTTGCTTAAAAACATATTAATGGCAAAAGTCTCATAACACTGTGTTCAGCACAAACTGGGCTACTATATTATGTGATCAACATGAATGTACATGTTTGTATTTTTGAGAGAAAAATGTTTATGCGTGGTTTTTGAAAAAGCTAAATTTTTAAGTCACTGATATAAGTCCACAAAACTCATTCTTAACATGTTTTCAAAACAGGATCTCGTAGTCTAGAGTTTTTTCTTCAAAATGATGTGAAAATTATTTGGCCTGCTCATTCACATTAAACAATATATTGATTTACAATTTCTAAGACACTTTTGCTTGGGAAAGGCTGTATGCGTGGAGGCGGGAAAGCTCCTGAAAAATCAGTGATTGACAGCTGAGGAACCAAAGAGTTGGATAATGAGCCACATAATGAGCCTTGTGAGTATGTTCAACAGGAATGTAACTTTCTCTGTAGTAAAGCCATAATAAGGTTTACTTGGGAATTTATAAAAAAAAAATTCAATAGAATGTACACACACACACACACACACACACACACATTATATATATATAAGTATTGTATTGTTTGCAATCGCGTATTTTATGAGAATTCCAAAAACCGTGTCAAATTTCCTGAGTTTGTGTATGTGCGTTTCCCTTCACGACTGTTTGACGGAAGACAAAAAAAAACACTTGCGTCTGGAGATACTGACACACATACGCAAGTAAATAAGGATTTAGATGTCATGCTTGGTGCAATCGAATGAAACAACAAGGAATGGAGAGACTGGGTTGTGGATTGCGTATCCATTGACTGCAGGAGGCATGAGTTATGCAAATGGATGTCTCTGCTCATTCACTTCAATAGCGTGGGGGTGTGGCGATCTCATTTTGTTACAGTTAAACAGGTAACAGGAGAAAGACGGTACCTCTCCTCCTTCTCATACAGTTTACACAGAATGACAATATCTGTTTTCGATCTCACTTACATTCCAAGCATTATGTAGACATTTATCTTTTGTTTCTATGACAAGTGTTCGTTAAGTTACAGTTTATTTTTCTGACCCTTTTCTGAAATGACTTCACTGAGGGAGAGAGAACAAAACACGCATCATGTTTATTTTCTTAATTTTGCAAAAAGCACAACATTCTGTTTTTATTGGGAGTGGACAAAAAAACTAGACAACTGTATGTCCAAAATCAGCAGAGTAATCTAAGTCTCTTTGCGGAGTGATTGAAAAATAAAGAGTTTGTCGACCCCAGAGTGTTAAAGCTCTCATGTACCGAGACCACAAAGCAAATGGATTTTTGAGAAATAATTTGAGAAATAGTTAGCTACCATTATGTGATACTCCTACACAATGTGACTTTTGTGCTATAAAGGTTTGAATCTTCATCTTTAGTTTGTCGTTAGAGGTCACACTTGCAAGAAGGATTGATTACAAGTTCGAGTTCCATTTAGAGGATGTGATAGCAATTTCACTATTTCGTCGAGTTTTGCATCTCATATTTCTAGGAAACACAAAAATGAGAGTGTTGTGCATGTAGATCCCTGTAATGTAGAAAGGTGAGTTGCCACAGAATCTTTTACTCCGTCTGCACCCGTCTGGTGATGAGCCAGAAGAGACTCTTGCTGTCAATAAATCCTTCTTTCTGCTAAATATCACACTCTTCTATCTGAAACTTCAGGCTAAACTACTCTTGCCTGCTACTACAATCCAGACTATTATTGAGGGATATCAAGATGTTCATGATATCAGTCTGACAAATTTGCTTAATAACTTAAGTGACAAACTAACTCTTCTTGGATTCCCAGATGCCACAATCAATAACATTATGCTGGAACTCAGAAAAGAAGACCTCCTCACTGCCTGTAACAGTGGGCCTTTGAGCATGGACCAGAAAAGAAAGACCACTTTTAAAAAACATTTTAATTATGTAGAGCCTGTACCTCGGTTCTTGGGTAACAACGATAAAGGTAGGGAATTTTTGCCCAGTACGTACCTATTCAAGAAACATTGGCTACACTTTTTAAAAGCAAGTCTATTCAACAGTATGCAGCAACACATTCTTGAACATCATCAGAGGGTCTTTTCCAGAACATTAATGATGGGAAGGCAGCTCAGTGCAACCCTTTACTTAAAATGGAGCCATCCTCGCTTGGTCTGATATTATATCAGAATGCATTCGAAGTTGTCAATCCACTTGGCTCTTCAAGATAGAAACATACGATTTCCTTTAAATACGATGTGGATAGACAAGTTATTTGAGCCTCTCATAAAAGTCCTGAAAGCTCTTGAGGAGACTGGTATTGTGATAGGTGATGGGCAAATTGTCAAAGGGCGACTGTGCTATTTCAGGTGACAATTTAGGGTCTCACAGTATCGGCTGTTTTGTTGAGAACTTCAGTAAAAGCCATTACTTCTGCAGATACTGTGATGTAGAAAGAGCTACTTTTTCAGAACCCTTTAACCAACTATTCTTCTTTTATGTTTGCCAGACTGGGCTGCCCCCATGTCTTGGACATGACGTGTTTGAAGTCATTGTTTCGAGTGACCTTGCTTTGTTTATTGGTTATTTAGTTGAGGAGAAACATTTCAGTTATCTACATCTCAACAGGTGCATAGATCAGTTAAAGTATAAGGAAAATGATGCCCACGACAAACCAGCTGATGTATCACAAGGTATCAGTAAACTCACTGGACATGCAACCCAGAACTGGTGTTTCCTTCGTTTGATACCCGTCCTGGTGGGAGATAGGATTAAGAATCCATGTGACAATGCTGTTTGGCAACTTGTGCTGCAGCTTAGAAAAATTGTAGAACTCCTTTTTGCACCAGCAATCACAACAGATCAGGTCTGCTTATCTTAAGATACTTATTGAGGATTATGTCACAAGGTGACGATCTTTTTTTTAAGGGCGGAACCAAAGTCGGAAAGTTTTGGTTCCGCCCGGAAAGTTTCCCCACCGGGCCATATATGAGGACGGACCTTCTTACTTCCTGGTTGCCAGGACGACGGAATCAGGGCTTGACGAGCCGCAGGTGAGAGAGATTAAGGCAGCGAAATATGATTGGAGGCTGTTGAAATAAAAGGGATCTGCTGAAACACAAGAGGAGTTCGGGCACGAGAAGGGAGCGACGCGGGGAAAGCTCCTCTGCCTAGGGCAGCAAACAGATACGCACCTTTTGAAGAGCCCGCAGGCTCTGTTGATCCGGGCTGCGCTTGGAGCGCGCGGAGAGAAGACAGGAGCTGCCTGGGGTGAAAGGAAGGCGATGCGTGGACAGAGAAAAAGGAGCACCCCGAAGAGAGCAGTGTGTGTCACATTTAGTGTGCGTTAGTGTTGAGCTGAAGTACGGAGCTGTGCTCGTCCGTTACGCTTGGCAGTTGGTTGCACTTTCTCTCTTTCCCTCTCATAGTTCTCAGTGGATGCTACCGTAAGCAGAAACCCTGTGGGTAGAAGAAGACAACGGTAAATGTGACACGTTTGGAGTAACCAAGGATTAAGGAAACGAAGCTGGTTGTAAACTGTTTACCAAGGAGATCGCTGTGAGTATCGGCTCTAGATTTGATCTGAAACCATAGCTGCCAACTTGTGTGTTATTGAACGCTCTAGGAAGAGGAAAAGCGGCCCTACCCCCGATCGAGCGTGGTGGGCGAGCCGCAGGAATAAGTGGATTACATCGCCATAGCAGCAGACCCAAAAGCTCCGGCCGTAGTGTCATCGCCCCCATCGGCCCTTAGCGAAGTGGAAGACGCTGGGCGTCGCGTGTGTGCACCTGTAGAGTGGTGGGTGAGTTTATGTCCTTTGAAAACCTTTCACGTTGAAGTGGTGCTGTGTATTTGCTGTGGGTTGCTGTGCAAGTGCTGTGTGTCTTGTCAGACGTACCCCGCATCATCCCCTCCACTGAGGAAGAGACGGAGAGGCTGACGGTTGTGTGAACACTAACTATTGTATGCTGTGTGCGATTTAAGTGAACAGTGACGGTGTGGGCCGTGGAAGTTGCCCCGTCGGTGTGTTGACAGTTGCAGAGTGCGGCGGTGAAAACCTGGAAGCTGGCAGTGTGTGTGTGTGAGTACAAACACGTACCTGTATATTGCTACTTTACCTGTGTGTTCCATCTGTGGCAGAGTGAAGGGCGAAGGAGTTCCGCCGCCCCGTGGTCTCTACAAAGGGGCGCCCCTGTCTGGTATTCGATCGGCCTACGGGCATTGAGGACAGGGCAGCGCTCGGCCCGGTGAGACGGTGTGACGATTCGCCCCCCTGCTGACCAACGGACTCGCCGAGAGGGTTTTTGCCCCCGGCGCTCCTTTAGGAAGATCGTCGCCGTTTGCCTTCTGTGCAGGCCAGTTGTCGTAAGCCGCCCTGAGTATTGTCGACCGAAACACCGTATAGCGAGCTGAGGAAAAGCTGCGCTACCCCGAGTTGTAAACAGCAGAGAGGTGAGAAGTACCCAAGTTGCACTAACTGTGTTATTGTATCCAAGCTGCCTGTAAAGGAAGAGAGAACAAGAGTGAACGTCAGTAGAACGAACTGTGGACAGTCACACACGCCTGAGCTGTAAACAGCAGAGAGGTGAGAAGTACCCAAGTTGCACTAACTGTGTTATTGTATTCAAGCTGCCTGTAAAGGAAGAGAGAACAAGAGTGGACGTCAGTAGAACGAACTGTGGACAGTCACACACGCCTGAGCTGTAAACAGCAGAGAGGTGAGAAGTACCCAAGTTGCACTAACTGTGTTATTGTATCCAGGCTGCCTGTAAAGGAAGAGAGAGAGAACCAGAGTGAACGTCAGTAGAACGAACTATGGACAGTCACACATGCCCGAGCTGTGAACAGCAGAGGGGCGAGAAGTATCCAAGTTACACTAACTGTGTTGCTGTGTCCAAGCTGCCTGCAAAGGAGGAGAGCCTGGAGTGGCCGTCATTTTAAGCCCCCCCCCTTTTCCTTTCCCTATTTATCCTTTTTAATTAAATTAAATAAAGTATCTTTTAAATTATGTTTTCCTTGTGTGTCTGGTCATTGGGGTGGGTTTGGGAATCTCCTCGAGGTGGAGAAAGGGGCGTGACCCTATTTACATCTGGGTCCACCCCGACTTGTGACAGATTTGGCGTAGTCGGCAGTCCACCTCGGGTTGAGACCAAGGTCCCCCAATGGCCTACCACGTTTTTTAAAGAAAAGCTCCCATCAACGCTTTACCAGTCCCCAAACAACGCGTTCTCGGGACGAGAACGGATTGGCGGGGGAGGATGTCACAAGGTGACAATCTTTTTTTTAAGGGCGGAACCAAAGTCGGAAAGTTTTGGTTCCGCCCGGAAAGTTTCCCCACCGGGCCATATATGAGGACGGACCTTCTTACTTCCTGGTTGCCAGGACGACGGAATCAGGGCTTGACGAGCCGCAGGTGAGAGAGATTAAGGCAGCGAAATATGATTGGAGGCTGTTGAAATAAAAGGGCTCTGCTGAAACACAAGAAGGGAGTTCGGGCACGAGAAGGGAGCGACGCGGGGAAAGCTCCTCTGCCTAGGGCAGAAAAGCAGATACGCACCTTTTGAAGAGCCCGCAGGCTCTGTTGATCCGGGCTGCGCTTGGAGCGCGCGGAGAGAAGACAGGAGCTGCCTGGGGCGAAAGGAAGGCGATGCGTGGACAGAGAAAAAGGAGCACCCCGAAGAGAGCAGTGTGTGTCACATTTAGTGTGCGTTAGTGTTGAGCTGAAGTACGGAGCTGTGCTCGTCCGTTACGCTTGGCAGTTGGTTGCACTTTCTCTCTTTCCCTCTCATAGTTCTCAGTGGATGCTACCGTAAGCAGAAACCCTGTGGGTAGAAGAAGACAACGGTAAATGTGACACGTTTGGAGTAACCAAGGATTAAGGAAACGAAGCTGGTTGTAAACTGTTTACCAAGGAGATCGCTGTGAGTATCGGCTCTAGATTTGATCTGAAACCATAGCTGCCAACTTGTGTGTTATTGAACGCTCTAGGAAGAGGAAAAGCGGCCCTACCCCCGATCGAGCGTGGTGGGCGAGCCGCAGGAATAAGTGGATTACATCGCCATAGCAGCAGACCCAAAAGCTCCGGCCGTAGTGTCATCGCCCCCATCGGCCCTTAGCGAAGTGGAAGACGCTGGGCGTCGCGTGTGTGCACCTGTAGAGTGGTGGGTGAGTTTATGTCCTTTGAAAACTTTTCACGTTGAAGTGGTGCTGTGTATTTGCTGTGGGTTGCTGTGCAAGTGCTGTGTGTCTTGTCAGACGTACCCCGCATCATCCCCTCCACTGAGGAAGAGACGGAGAGGCTGACGGTTGTGTGAACACTAACTATTGTATGCTGTGTGCGATTTAAGTGAACAGTGACGGTGTGGGCCGTGGAAGTTGCCCCGTCGGTGTGTTGACAGTTGCAGAGTGCGGCGGTGAAAACCTGGAAGCTGGCAGTGTGTGTGTGTGAGTACAAACACGTACCTGTATATTGCTACTTTACCTGTGTGTTCCATCTGTGGCAGAGTGAAGGGCGAAGGAGTTCCGCCGCCCCGTGGTCTCTACAAAGGGGCGCCCCTGTCTGGTATTCGATCGGCCTACGGGCATTGAGGACAGGGCAGCGCTCGGCCCGGTGAGACGGTGTGACGATTCGCCCCCCTGCTGACCAACGAACTCGCCGAGAGGGTTTTTGCCCCCGGCGCTCCTTTAGGAAGATCGTCGCCGTTTGCCTTCTGTGCAGGCCAGTTGTCGTAAGCCGCCCTGAGTATTGTCGACCGAAACACCGTATAGCGAGCTGAGGAAAAGCTGCGCTACCCCGAGTTGTAAACAGCAGAGAGGTGAGAAGTACCCAAGTTGCACTAACTGTGTTATTGTATCCAAGCTGCCTGTAAAGGAAGAGAGAACAAGAGTGAACGTCAGTAGAACGAACTGTGGACAGTCACACACGCCTGAGCTGTAAACAGCAGAGAGGTGAGAAGTACCCAAGTTGCACTAACTGTGTTATTGTATCCAGGCTGCCTGTAAAGGAAGAGAGAACAAGAGTGAACGTCAGTAGAATGAACTATGGACAGTCATACATGCCCGAGCTGTGAACAGCAGAGGGGCGAGGAGTATCCAAGTTACACTAACTGTGTTGCTGTGTCCAAGCTGCCCGCGAAGGAGGAGAGCCTGGAGTGGCCGTCATTTTAAGCCCCCCCCCCTTTTCCTTTCCCTATTTATCCTTTTTAAGTAAATTAAATAAAGTATCTTTTAAATTATGTTTACCTTGTGTGTCTGGTCATTGGGGTGGCTTTGGGAATCTCCTCGAGGTGGAGAAAGGGGCGTGACCCTATTTACATCTGGGTCCACCCCGACTTGTGACAATTACATATACTTTCGAAGGCAGCACTTTCCTGATCAGCCCCTGAAGCCCAAACACCACTATCTGCTTCATTATCCACAGCTCATTGCTGAGTTCAGGTTCTTAATTCACCTTTGGACTCTCAAGTTTGAGAATAAGCACTCTTTCTTCAAGAGATGTGCTAGAAAGTTACTCAATTTCAAAAACATTTGTAAGACAGTTGCTGAGCGACACCAGCTTTTCCAAGCCTATTTGAGTGCAGGCGAAATGTTCCAGCCGAGTGTGTTATTTGATAACGCACAGAATTCTATGTAAATGACTACAGTGACAGAGAGGCTGTAGTTGGTTTGAATTTGCAATTTAAAGATACAGTAGCATCTCATGCGGTGACGGTGAAGGGCACTTCATACAAAAAGGGCATCTATATCTTGTTGGGGAAAACTGAAGAAGAATTGGAGGTCGGCAAGATAGAGCTGATCATTGTTCACCATGGCGTGGTGTCTTTCATTTCAGAAAATATTTGTTTGTGAAGTTGAGCGACATTGGTGTCTATTGCGTACGAGGGACAGCCCAAGAGCAGTTTGTTTGTGTGAGGCATGATGATCTGCTTGTATATTATCCTTTGCCATCCTATGAGATGTGTGATATGCCAATAATCTCTCTCCATCACTCCTTTGCAGAAACATACTAATGCAATGATTGCTGCATCAGAGGAGATCAGTAAGGCTGTCCTGGCTGCTCTTCCAGGGCTCCACCCAGATACTTTGATATCCTTTATGACAGGCCTGGAGAGCCTTGGTGTGCAGAGCGCTCAAACTGATTTTGCCAAGTGGTTGATGTCCTCAGGGCAACATATTGTGTTGATCCAAGGACAACATTTTTCTAAATAAAACCTAAACCCACCCCAAACCCCAACCATAACCAAACCTTAAAATCAGAGGGACATGATAAGTGAAAAACAATGGTCTAGAAACAGCTAATCCTGGTTGTAAGCTTAAACTTAGAACAAACTGTAAACTTATTTCTGAAATCTGATTGGCTGATTGAAATGTTGTCCCAGGGTCAACATAATGTTGCCCTGAGGACATCAACCACTTGGCAAAGTCAGGAGAGCCGTGCAGAGCAGAGAGGACCTCTACTATTTGAAGGAAGATGATCTTCTGATCTACCTCCCTCCAATCCAGTGCAGAAGGCTCATTTGTGCCTTTACACCAAAAGGTAATGGTTCTGTTAATATATCCACATACACATAAAGAACAAAAATTGGTTATGCTACCTATTCAATGAAATATTGTTGGAAAGGGACATGTTTATTGACATAAGAGTGAAGTCTAGCCTGTTTTTAAGGATATTTTCTCCACCGTGTTTGATCGACCACGTATTTCTAATATAGTTTGGTGAAAAAACAACGCATAAAACCACTAGTGTATGGTTCTGAATAAGCTCTGCATGTGTTTAGGTGAGAGTACCTGTCCAACATCTCGTAGTATGCAAATCTGCTGCCAACCTCACAGTTCCTCCTCACGTGTTTGTGTGTGCGTTTGTGTGTGTGTGGCGCGGACTGTTTAGCGTCGCAAGCAAAGCAGAAAAGACGCTTATAGAAGCACCGGCAGCTTCATTTAACCCTTCATTGAGGACATTTTTGTCTTTTTCAGTTTTGTTTTTTTGATTACTTTGCCTGCGTTAATGCTAACTGCATAAAATTTGCCACAGGTCGGCATTTTTATTGGAATTTTAATATTTCACCTTTATTTCCTTCATTCCCAAAATCTATTTTCTACTAGGTACACAAAATACTTCCTTTCAGGACCTTTTGGACAAAAAAGTCCCCATTGAAACCTATTAAAACTGCAATTTTTAATCCCGGTGCCACTCAACTATAAAATGATGCAATCTTTGTTAACAGGCTTTCTGTCACGACCGGGAACGAGAGCAAGGACACAAACGCAGGGTTCACACGAAAGGGTAACATTTAATATAAATAACATGAAAACAAACACGAGAAACAACATGGGCAGGTAAGTACAACAACTGGAACACTTGAAACAAACATGACATCAGAGACAATCATCCGGCAAGTGCACATACAACAGGCAGGGGTATATATATACAAACAGACTAACGATACACAGGTGTGATGAGGCAGGTAATTAATTAACAAGAGTCCAGGTGACGACAATCGGAACAGACACAAAACATGACACGGATTTCATTGTGACACTTTCATTCTGTTGGCAAGGCTTCAAAATTTAAATTTTTACTATTTTTTACCTGATGGTGCCATTTTTTTAGGTTTGGCATATAAAGCAAAATACCGCTTTGTTGTTTTCTGCTTATGCATATTATAGAGCAAATTAGATATATTATGAATTTATAATTGTGTGGGTGTGTTGGTATGGATGTCAGAGTGTGGTTTGTATGTGTGTACTGAAAATTTTATGTGTGTGTGTGTACCTGGTAACTATGGTAATTATCACGTTGTGGTGACCAATTGTCCCCACAAAGATAGGAATACCAGTAGGAATACCAGTCCGTTTGCCACTGAACCTGCATTAACGACGACAATGGGGCCTCCAGCCTTAGTCAAACGGGTTGACACGTATGGTCAGGTTGCCATGTTGGGGTTTTCTTGTGGTCTTGTAAATAGTATGCAATATAGACCCATTTGCCACTGAACCTGCATTAACGACGACAGTGGGGTTACAGGCCTTAGTCAAACGGGTCGACAGGTTTCATTTTCTCTTAAAGACCGGAAAGTGACCCTTAGTAACCATATATACCGTCGCAGTGGGCCCCCAATTTGCAAAATCCTCAACTGTGGATAATATAATTATGCCGCAATAGTTAGTCTGTCTGAAACTAAGTTGATTAAACCACATCACATGACACTTGCATTACTAATATGATTTAGTTTTTCTCTCCCTGTCTCGTCCTCGACCCTGAGGACAATGGGACAAACAGACCCAGTTCCGGTAGATGTGAAAGTCGGCACACCTCTGATCTACTGGTCGTCCTTCAACGTGATGCCCAGCTGATGCCTGACCAACGATCACCAACAGAACCAGCTTAATCTCCGCTTTACCCCCAGGGGTCCAAAAACGCGGGGACGCGTTTTGACGTGTTTTCTCTTATCATAGCAGAATCAACTTAAAATACTCCATCATTAATAATCAAACACTTAGGTGTTTGACATCATTTGAAACTCTGAAGGGTCCTCTTTAATTAGTGTACATTCACAATAACAAGAGATCTTTGTGTTTTTGTCAAATAAAGAAAATAAACAGGGTGCGCATTCAACATTTCTGTCTCCGCCAGCTGTCTCTTAAAACACGTTACAAAAATCAGTTGAAACTCCGCGAATACTCGTCACACAAACATAAGACACATATCCAAAGAAAGCCTGAAATGTCTACTTTTAAACACGCTAATTATAATCAAATATTTCCTGTTTATATAATCTGCATTGAAGTAAAGAGAGTACCGTTTTTCCTGGCTGAGCTCATTATCTCTAATGCGGCCACGCCCTCAGGCTGTTGACATGGTAATGAAGAGACGAGCAGTTCCAACAATAATAAACAAAGCGTAAAAGTTTTATCAGATTTAAAGACTTTACCGCATGTTTGGATTATAAACTTTATACACACACATGAGGAATATCTTCATTTATGTCTGGACATTGAGGAAGAGAGCGTTTATCTTTAACGTTACCTAAGAAGAAGAACAATGGAAGACGCAATGGAGAAGGATATATTCCTGAAGAAACTGTAAGTCATTTGTCTTCATTTATATTTGCTATCATGTAATATGTTATGGCTTGTGCAGTTCAGCCTACATAAGCAACCTTAGCAGACTGCACGCTTTGGATTTAAAAACTTTCACATTGTTTACAAACGAGGGCGCGTGATTTCACGTAATGGCGGATTTCATTGATACATGCTGTACAGTGTTAGACACAGTTATTCATTTTCGTATCCTTCATGGCAACTTTGAGTAATACTGCACTGGGGGATCTGCTGTAATATGATATTGTTTACATGCAACACATTCCATACATTGCGCTATACATGCGACACCATTTTATTATGAGCTCCGTGATGTTTACACGGAGACGCGAGCTCGCGCACATCCATTTGCGATGTGTTTTTAACTCATTCACCACCATTGACGAGTTATCTCGTCATTTATGAGTTCATATTTAACTAATAAAAATGCCTTTCTGGATGAATTTCAAAGTGAAAGTGTAATACCGCTTTTATCCACCAGATGGCGCCAAAACGAATTTATCAAAAACGGATGTTAAAAAGATTAAGATTTATTTTAAATGCCTTTATGTTTGATAGTCATTCTGAGTCTGATCTCTAACATAAATTCCTTTAAAAAAACGCAATTGTTTAAGCTTTTGGCTCAAAATGTTGTATTTTGAAGAGAAATATCCATATTTCAGTGCTTAAATTAAGTGGAAAAAGTAAATATATAATGAAACGTTTTTTTCCCCATTTTGTTTGTTTGTTTGTTTGTTTGTTTGTTTATTGTTTGTTTGAAAGCAGAGGGTGTGTTTTTTAATTTGATATAATTTGTATGTTTATATATTTATAGAAAATAATTTTTCCTGCAAGGAATTTTGTGAATATTTTGGTAAAATTACAAAAATGCAGGTGGGCAACTTTTCTCAAAAAGGCTGGCGGTGAATGAGTTAAAGTTCATACTCGCTTACAGAAACGCATTTAAAACAGAAGCTAGACGATAAGGGGATGGGAATCTGAAAACAGTCATCTGAAAACAGCTTTTTTTTTTTTTTTTAGAACTTATATGTTTATTTTGAATCATAAAACAACACAATATAGTATAAAATTGGTTTTTCACATGTCGGTCCATCCTATTCTAACAGCCTTGACAATAATTACATTTTGGTTACATCAGATACATTATCTAAATAATCAAAACAGATACACCTGGTACAGGGGAGGGGAGCTTAGAAAAGAATAAATAATATAATAAATATAAAAAAAACACAAACAAAGGAAAGTAAAGAACAACACACGAGAAATATGATCATATAATGTGAAATCACTGAAGTATTAAGGGCATTACAGGCGCCCATCTAATTAAGAAATTGACTTTCTGAAGTCGTAAGGTATATGTAATTTTTTCCATTTCGTACAACTCCCACACTTTTTGAATCCAGGCATTGTATGTTGGGGGGTCAGGTTTTAGCCATCTACATGTAATACATTTGAGTGCCGCGGCAAAGAGAATTTGTAGTAAATATATTTTGGCTCTACCCTCAAAGCCCTCTGGGCACACACCCAGTAGGGCAATTAAAGGGTCTTCTGGAATTTCAAAATGGAAGATTTCTTTAAGGGCATCAAATATGTCTTTCCAGTAATTTCTTAATTTTGGACATGTCCATAAAATATGGGTGTGGTTGCCAACATGCTGGCCACAGTTTCTCCAGCACTTGTCTGAGCAGGAAGGATTCCATTTTGCAATTATCTGAGGAGTTCGAAAAAATCTAGTTATTATCTTCCATTTGAATTCCCTCCAATTATTAGAGTTGGTCACATGGTGTACCTCACTGCAAACTTCCTCCCAAGTTTCCAGAGAAACTGTTTCGTTCATTTCTGCCTCCCATTTTTCCTTTATCTGTAATGTATTATTTGGGTTCTTCAATAAAAATAGTGTATATATTCTAGAGATTATTTTTTTGATTGCATGTCCATTTTGTATTTCTTTGAAAAGCAATTCTACTGGAGAGGGTTTTTTCACAATTTCGAGGTCCTTATGTGTTGTAAGGAAATGTCTCAATTGTAAGTATCTGAAAAATTCAGACCTTGGGAGTGTAAATTCTTTTCTAATCTGGTCAAATGATTTAAGTGTGTCATTGAGGAATAATTGGTGAAGATAATTAAGTCCATATTGAGACCACTTTTTGAAGCCCACATCTGTACGAGATGGTGGGAAGTCATTGAGATACCCAATACTTGCTGCAGATGAAATTTTTTTGGAGAGGTTAAATGAGGTTTGTATGGTTCTCCAAATTTTTAATGTGACTTTGGTCCATTCACCCATGGCGCTATTTTTTAAACAAGCATTGGAAAACGGTAAAATTTTTAGGGGGATGGAGCAGAGGCTATTTTCAATGTTGACCCACCGGGTTTGTGAATCTTCACTCATCCATGAAATTAGGGGTCTCAATTGAGCTGCCCAATAGTAAAACTTAAAGTTTGGGAGTCCCAGCCCCCCACTTGTTTTTGGTGACTGTATTATTTTAAGTCTTATTCTTGGCCGTTTTCCTTGCCAAATAAATTTAGAAACTATTTTATTCAGTAAATCAAATGTCAATTTTGGCACTTCAATAGGTAACATCTGAAACAAATAGAGTAATCTTGGCAGGACATTCATACGAATAGATTCGACACGGCCAATCAGAGAGAGAGGGAGAGCTGTCCAGCGATTTATGTCTTCACTAATATTTTTAATCACTTTTTTGTAGTTTGTATTGTATAGTTGATTCAGAGAGGAGGGAATGAAGATGCCCAAATATTTAAACCCATTCTCAGGCCATTTAAACCTGCTTTTTATTTTGGTTTGTTTTGAAATTTGGCCATTAACGTCTATGGCCTCGGTTTTATCCATATTCACTTTATATCCAGAGTAGAAGCCAAATTTTAGAATGAGCTTTTTTAAATATGGGATTGTTGTTTCCGGCTCTGTTAAAAAGAGTAGGACATCATCAGCATATAACGACAGCTTATGTTCCTCACCTCCAATTACAATTCCCTTAATTGCTCTGTCGTCCCGAATGAGTTGAGCAAGAGGTTCAATGCTGATATTAAATAGCAAAGGTGACAATGGACACCCTTGTCTACATCCACGTTCTAGAGTAAAGCGTTCGGATCTGCAACCATTAACTCTCACTGAGGCGAGTGGATTTGTATAGAGTGTTTGAACCCACTTTATGAAGTTGGGGCCAAATTTAAACCGTTTAAGTGTTTCGATCAGGTACTGCCACGATACTCGATCAAATGCCTTATGTGCATCAAGGGATAAGAATAGGGCCTTTACACCTATAGATTTTGTATGGCTCATAATATTTAGTGTTCTGCGAAGATTGTCTCCATAATATCTCTCTGGGATAAAACCCGTTTGGTCCGGGTGTATAATTTGACTAATGAATTTATTAACCCTTTTTGCCAGAATGGCAGTCAATATACGTAGATCACTATTTAGCAGAGAAATAGGCCGATACGATTGACATTCGGTAGGATCTTTGCCTTCTTTGTGGATTACAACAATAGTTGCATCCCTCCACGAGGGTGCTAGCGTACCAGATTGAAGCGCATAATGATATGCTCTCAATAAGAGAGGAGTAACAAGATCCTTAAATATTTTATAAAATTCATTTATGTATCCGTCCGGTCCTGGGCTTTTATTGTTCTTCAATGTAGAGATTGTGTCAATTATTTCACTTTCCTCTATAGGTTCATCCAGCTCCTTTGCCATTGACTCTGTTAACTCAGTTAATTTTATACTTTTTAAGAATGATCCCATAACATTATCGTCCGTACAGGTATCTGAGTTTTTGTATAGGGATTTATAAAAATCTGCGAAAGACTCTGCTATTTCATCGAGTTTGGTACAGAAGTTAGTAGAGCTGTGAGATTTAATTTTTTGGACAATATTTGAAGATCTTTGTTTTCTTAATCTAATTGCTAATAATCTGCTAGCCCTATTGCCGTGTTCATAATATTTTTGGTTAATAAATCTTAGATTACCTTCAATCTTATCAGCGATTAAGCTATTGTATTCTCTTCGGGTGTCCTTTATTTTATTTAATAATAGTGGGTTTGTGGTTTGTTTATGTTGTTTCTCTAAATCTTTAATAGTGTGTTCTAATTTTTGTTGTTTAGCTACTCTCTCTCTCTTCTTGGCACTTGCGAATGAGATAATCCGACCTCTGAGATATGCTTTTGCACAATCCCAGACTATGAGTGGTGATACCTCTGTAGAGTCATTTATACTTATATATGATTTGAATTCTGACGTTACAAAAGAGATAAACTCTTTGTCATTGAGGAGTGAAGCATTTAATCTCCATTGTTTGGAGGTTTGTCTATGTCCTATGTTCCATATTAGTTCCATGGGTGAATGGTCCGAGATCGTCATTGGTAATATCTTCATATCATCTATTCTGAAAAGCTCATCTTTGGGAGTAAAGAAATAATCTATCCTAGAATAGGACGCATGTCTATGAGAGTAAAATGTAAAGTCTCTACAATTTGGAAATTTACTTCTCCACACATCTACCAGACCAAATTCAGAGGACTGGTATTTTAACATCTTACTCATTCGAGAAGGTTTAGTGGTGGGAATAGGCTGTCTGTCCAATTGTTGTGACATAATACAATTGAGATCTCCTCCCATTAATAATATTCCAATGCTATGCTGTGTAATTATATTGAAAACTTTTTTAATGAAAGCAGGGCGGTCATCATTTGGTGCGTATACATTCATGAGTGAAACGTTAATGCCATCTATAGAGCCATTTACCAAAATGATTCTACCCTCTGTGTCTTTGTGAGTTGTTGTTAAGGTAAAATTTACCTGCCTGTGTATTAGGATAGACACTCCTTTCTTTCTCCCTGATGGATGAGAGGAGAAATAAGCTTTATCTGCCCATGATCTCTTTAATTTCTCATGTTCTGCATCAGAAAGATGGGTTTCTTGCAAGAATGCTATTTGGCAATTAAGTTGTTTAAGCTGCCGCAGAATCATTTTTCTCTTTACAGGGCTATGGAGGCCCTTCACATTATAGCTTATAACCTTTATAGATCCCAGTATTAGTTACATGAAGGAGATAAATTAGTAAATTGCAGAGTTGCAGCAAGAAAGTAGAGATGCCTAATGCTGGTATGTTCCAATATATGAAATAGGGATAAACATGAAGTGAGTTGCACAAGGGGGAGAAAAAAAAAAAAAAAAAAAAAAAAAAAAAAAACAGGTGTACAGTATAGTATAATAACCAATATGTTAGCTGTTTCATGAAAGGAAGTACTTTTTCATCACTTTTAACGGTGAGAGGTCTCAGGGAAACATTGAGACCTGCATAAACAGAACTGAAGGAAATGTTCTTAGAATTCCAGAACATAAATGAGTCCAGGTATTTTTTGGTGACTGACCCCAAGCTGCACGGGAAGAACAGGCAGCCACAAACGATCTTATCTCAGTACGTAAAAACAAACCTACTAGTGTCCACAATTATCTGTGCTTAAATCAAGATAAGAACCAGGGGTCGCGAATAAGCCGTTAAACTGGCTCCTGCAGAACCAATAATACTCAATCAATCAATCTTTATTACAGACTCGGGGTCCAGATAAAACAAAAGAATACTACAGACAAGACATTAAAACAAAATAAACAACCCACACATCAACCCACACAATAAATAGCTACAGAATACAACAATACCAATGTCTCCAAAGCTTTGACTGATATCGTGTAGTACTCACACTTATATTAGATAGACCCACAATAATCTCATTTTGAATTATTTAGCCGACAGTTAAATCTATACATAGGATTTTGTAACATTGCTTTAAAAGTGATTATTCTAGCACAAACATTTCACTTGCACTATACCATCTAAGTCTCTTTAGTAAAATTATCATTGCATCATTATAGGCTACCTGTAGGTTCTGTAAACTTGATGTTCTATAGTTAAACCACAGGTGAGCAGTATAAAGTGTAGTGCAAAATGCTTTAAAAAGAGACACCTTCACCTCATCTGAACAGAAACTAAACTTACGTAAAAGTATATTAGCCTGCATATACATCATATTCCGTTGTCTTTCAATATCCTCATCGTCTTTCATGCGTTCATGTGATAAAATGTCCAAGGTATTTTACTTTCACAGATACAGTAAGACTCTTATTAGACAACTTGAAGACTGGAAATTGTATACTTTTATCCTCCTTAGTTCTACAGATCAAAACCACACTCTTATCAGGATTATATAAAATATCATGTTCAAGACCATAATCAGAACAGACATTTAAACGCTGTTGAAGGCCAGCATTGCTAAAAATAAACACCACCAGATCATCTGCATACATAATATGATTCACACACATATTCCCAATCATACACCCAGTTTTATAAGCATTCAAACATTCTGATAGATCATCCATGTAAAGATTGAATAAAATTGGGGACAAAATCCCCCCTTGTCTCACACCATTACTAACCCCAAAAGGGGCAGAGACTTTATTGCCCCATTTAACTTGCATCCTCTGATGGGCATACCAATAAGCCAGGATTCTCACAATATATTCTGGCACCCCTCTTTGTTTCATTTTTAAAAATAACTTTGCATGGTTGACCCGATCGAAGGCCTTGGATGCATCAATAAAGCACATAAAAACTGATGAGTTTTTATTTCTATACTTATTTACAATTTCCTTTAATGCATAAATGCAGAGATCAGTACCATGTTTAGCCTTAAATCCAAACTGGTTGTCTTTAGATTTAATAAACACATTTAACCTGTCCAGCAAGATTTTTTCCAACACTTTAGACAGGATACTTGCTAGAGCTATGGGTCTATAATTATCTAAGTTGCCTACCATACCAGCTTTGTTCTTAATAACTGGGACTAACAGAACAGACAACATTGACTCTGGTAACACGCCATGAATCAAAAGGCCAGTAAAACAGACAGCTAGTAAAGGGGCAATCCTCTTACTTCCATATTTTAGATGTTCAGCAGAAATATTATCTAGTCCACTAGCTTTATTTTGAGGCAATTTACTCATAGCATGTTCCACCTCACATGACATAATCACCATGGAATCATTAGGTTGAATATCATCCACATCATATAATTCCTTTTGGATGCAATTAAAAAGACTATAATAATGCTGTCTCCATAATTCTGCAATATTATCTGCCCCCGAAACTCCATCCAAGACACAAGGAAGAGATACTCTGCATCTATTAATTGTTCTTACATCTTTCCAGAAATCTGTGGTATTTTGATTTAATAGCTTCATAGCCATAGAATCAGCCCTCAATGATTGCTCATTTTTACCAATAAAACGAATAGCGTACTTGTATCTTGCATTTGTAGATTTTTTATACTCAAGCTCAGGCCCCTGCCTGGGTCTACCTGCTATATCCCATAATTTAAAAGCTTCTCTGGCTTCATCCTGATATTCAGATACATATTTACTCCATCCAGGCCTAGTCTTATTTGGTATACCCTTCAATTTAAAAAAGGGCTTACTACAACCATGCAAGGCATTAACAATATCATTATACATTGAGCAGATATCTCTCTGATGACTTGGATCTTTACAGTTGACATCACTACACATGATCGCATCCCTAGGCAACTTAATGTTACCCAGACATCTATCTGTGTTTACATAATAAACCGAAAGATCCTCCTCTGTAAGTGCAGACCAATCAATTTTTGGTATATTGACATTATTATCATTATTAGACATTGCAACAAGGAACTCCGCATTTATCACAATGGACACAGGTATGTGATCAGTTGTTACTATTCCATACAGAATACTCATACCAGTCAGCGATGCATGTGCATCTGCTGTGCTAATACAATGGTCCAACCATGATGATGTGTTCCAAGCCTCACTAACATGGGTATAACTATCTACAGGCAAGCACACTTCTGTTGACAAAAAATATTATTATTATGACAAAACTGAGCAATATGACTGGAAAATAGAGACTTTTTGTCTGAAATATCTGCATTCATATCCCCAATGACATACACACTAGAAACAGTAGAACTTTCTATAAAAGAACTGATAAAAGCCAATCTATTTAAATACTCATCTTCATTATGATGACTTTCGTAAGGTGTGTACACATTTAGAATAATAAAATTCTTATCTTGATAAGTTATCTGTATTGCAATACACCAATTAACATCCAATCGAATTACCTTAACCAGTGGATCTAGCTTTTTATTCCATAGTATGGCTACACCCCCAGATATCCTACCTTTAATTATATCCATACCAAGATCCACTGTGGATTCACCAGCACCATGAAAATGATCATGAATAGAATTTAATTTATCTAAATCTTGCATTGGTAAAAAAGTCTCTTGCAGACATAAAATATCACAGTTCTCTAACAGACTGTCCACAACCACACGGCGGGCTTTGTCCCCATCACCCTGGCCCACACGAAGGCCACGACAGTTATATGACACAACCCGAATGTCCATGAAAGGTACACAATTGTTTATCCTACCCGAGGACGCACATTTTCCCCAGCGACTGGAGCAGTATTTGACCCATTGATTCCCACCCTACGCGGTTCATAATAGCGTCTTACAAAAGCCCCTTCGGGCCAGAGTTGTGGGTCATACATTTCACTGACTTCATTACATTCAGCGGATACTTTAAATGAACTGTATCTGCTTTGTATTGTTTCAATTTTCTGACAATCAACATCGCGACCAAGTTTTTGTTTCAGGTACTCAGACAAGGTCAAGGCATCTAAGTCAGGTGTAAACTTGGAGGCAAAAACACTCACCAGTTTGGTCTTAATCATTCGAATGTTGCCCACAGCTCCAGTGCCAACAACAGACTTGACATTACCGGACTTCTTTTTCTGCATGCTGGTATCATTAGACGATCTTGTTTTAACATCAGCATTCACAAAGCCTTGTCGACGACCCTTTTTTACGACGCGACTCCACTTCGGGGAATCCAAGGAAGATGTTAATCCTGTGGCTCCCTCCATTGACACATGACTTACCACTCTATCAGCAGTCAACGATAATGACCTCGCCATCACAACTCCTTCACCGCTTATGTCCATTTCAAGAGCTTCAACTGACGCGGCTCCGAGTGCCGTACCCTCTGTCCGCGCAGCATTAGCACCAACGGGCTTTGCAGAGCCCTCCGTGCTGGCAACCCGCATCCCATCCGTCGCTTGCTCCAAAACACTCACTCTCCGATTAATATCCACTGTGATAGCTCGTAGATCTTCATCCGCGTTAACATGTAGTTGCATTGCGTGTTTCATAGTACAAAGCTCAACACTCAGCTGCTCCATTCTTCCAAGCAAACTTGAGACATCAATGCTATCGAAAGACACTGGGGGTAACTCATCCAAGAAATGGGAAACAAATCTAGGAATGTCTTCGCCACATTCATTTATCACTTTAAGACAGCTTTTTATGTTATTGATGTCTTTCTGTGGCCCTTTATGAGAAACATTCCGTTGTGTTGTAGGACACAGTTCAAACAATACCTTCTTTGAGGCCTCAATCCAATCAGAGTCAAACGTTTTTGCAGCCAACAGGACAATTTCATCCTGACTCAAAGTCTTAATTTTGACAGCAAGAAAATTGAGGAATTCATCCTCAACAATAATTTTCCCGTCAACAGTATTGTATATCTCAGGTTTCAGACGAGAACGTTTAAATACAGAAGCAGACGATACAGCCAACCCTCGTGAGGCAGCGTCCGCCATCTTGACAATTACTCAGACAAAAGTATTATTACAACAGCACTGTAAATAATAATCACGTTATATGCATCTAATTTAACTGTGAATAGCTTAATCATCGGGACGCTCATTCAATATTTACATTAGGGATAATAATAATCCGCTTACCAGGGGTCATAGTGCACTTTAATTAAATATCGTAAATAAAGATCGGTTACTTATCGGGCAGTGACCCATTCCTCGAGGTTAAGACAGCATATCAAACATTAGATTGGGTCTCTGGAACAATTTTCCTGTTCACATAATCCATTGCCTCCGACGCATTCCGAAATTCTTTTTCTTCTCCGTCATGTGTAATTCGAAATCTGGCAGGGAACAGCAATCCATACCGCACGCCCTGACGCCCTCGAAGAATTCTTCTAACATCACTGAAAGCCGCTCTTGCCCTAGCAACGCTAGCTGTATAGTCAGGGAAAATTGTAATTTGTTTTCCATTGTAATTGAGCGGTGCGCGTTCTCTGGCTTTTTGTAAGATGTCCACACAATCTCTGTCATAGTGTAACTTCGCAATGATGGTGCGGGGTTTATCTCCCGGTTTCCTTGGAGCGAGGGTACGATGTGATCGGTCTACCTTCACTTCTCTACCCAGTTCCAGCATCTCTCTCAGGAGTTTGGATACAGCTGCTGGTGAGCTCGAACCAGGTTGCTCAGGGACTCCCGCGATGCGAATATTCCCTCTCCGCATCCGCCCTTCCAAATCTTCACACTTTTCTTTCAAGTCGTCGACTTGGCTGGTAAGTTTGGTTACAGTGGTCTGAAGAGTAACCATCTCATCTGACCAGGTGGAAAGTCCTCCTTCGACGTCTTTGATGTTCTCTTTCATTTGATCAATTTCGGAGCGCGTAGCGGCGGCATTACTTGAGACTTCAGCTCGTATCGCCTGTAGTTCGCTTTTTATTATGTCGAAATCTTCAGCCAATGCGTTCTTCAGCTCTTGTTTAATTACCGATGATATATCTGACCTCAAGGAAGAGAGGATGTCTGCTTTTACTGCCTCGAAGTCCATATTCATATCTTCAGGCCGATCGGAAATGGCAGTTCGGCTTGAGGCACTTTGTCCCGAGGCTTCAGGCCTTGCGCTAGTAGAGCCAGCGTACTTATATTTACGGAGATTCGCTGCCATCCGCGAAATCAATGTCAGACTTATTTTGTGTTTATTTATGGTAATTGCAGCGAATCCGGTATATTTTCGGACTTAAAATGCTGTTGTAGGATTAAATATTGACAGATTCTGCAGGAGCTCCGAAAAACACGTCTTACTCCATGCTTCGCTCAGCAGCGCCCCCCTGAAAACAGCTTTTTATATAACTAATCATTGCAGATGTTTATCTGAGATACTAATTTAGTTTATGATAGTTTATCTGAATGAAGTGCTATCATTTACCCATCAGTTATGTATGTAAGGGTATTTCTGTGGACAATTTGTGCTGACAGCTGTTCATAACCCTTGCATCCCTCTAATCAGTACAAAACTATGAAGTGGAAAAACATATTCACACTCTTTGGACATAAAGTTATATGGTAACATGAGCCACATGAAGTTTACAGCTCTATTGTTTATCAGTTTCTTATACAAGTTATGTTTTTTAATAGGGTTCGTTTCCAAATAAACTGATAATGTCCGACTGACCTTCATTTCTATTTTGATTATATTGTTAACTTCTTAATAAACCTCAAACAAACATGTACATTTGTCCTCACATTCTTTACTGTAGTTCCCTCCTGCCTCATTACGCAGCTCATTATGCGAGCCTTTGTTTGCTAGCTGTCAATCAATCCTTCTCGCATACGGCCACTCTAAACAAAAAGTGTCTTACCATTTCTAAATCAATATATTGGTTTATGTGAATGAGTAGGCAGGATGATTTTCACATCATTTTAAAGAAAAAACTCTAGACTACTAGATTCTGTTTAGGAAAGTCTTGTTAAAACATGTTTAGTATGGGTTTGTGAACTTATATCAGTGACTTAAAATTTTTGCCTTTTTAAAAACCACGCATAAACCTTTTTTTTCTCAAAAATACAAAAATGTACATACATGTAGCTCATATAATATTTTAGCCCATGGCTTTTTATGACTCCGCGGAAACCCTGTATTGGCTGTAAATTTACTGCAATTAGTTGCCAGGAATTTCCTCTAAAATTATAATTAAAGCCGCTCTATGCATTTTGGCGACCCCTAGAGTCGCTGGAGAATACTTGCAACTGTCGTAATTTCCCACTCTAGTACTCCAAAGATAATGACCAGGTAATTTTTCACAATTTCATTCAAATATTAGGCTACTGTATAGTCTACTAAACTACAGATGATGGTAATAGGATAATAAGAAGTTTATTCCAAGTGTAGAGTGCATATAATAATAAAGTACCTCGTTTGCTAGCTTATATAACGTTTTTACATGATTGCAGCTAAATCACAAGTAAACATTACAAAATGCCATGACAAACTTAATTGTGTACGTTGCATTATTTCATAACATTGTTTGCTATAATGTCACTATACATGATTATTGCTATTTATCATAATAGTTTGCAAATTGTGCATGTTTACACTATTTACAACCTCTAGGCTAATCTATGTCCTGATAATTATGTGAGATATTGACAACTGTTGTCATGATAATCGCATGACATACTACAAGCAAGCGCAACAACATAGACTCCAAACAAGTTTACAAATGAGAGATTTACTTACTAGTCCATCAACAAGATCGCCAGATCAGCATCCCATCCAGTGCTGTCTTTTAGCTCATGCCAACGAGTAAAAACCTGACCGAGTGGGACTCTTGTCCGGTTCTTAACGCGGTCAGATTCTCTTTTCCTTTTCCTACTCTCTTCCGAACGCGATTTCTTAACTTTTAAATCGCTTAGCCTCACGTCTCAAATTCGCACATGCAGTTGTTGTTATAGGCTTGATCGACTTGATGCAGCGCTGCAAGAACCGACAGCCGGATGACATCAAAGTGCCGTCTCGGATCATTTTCGCGGTACTTTGACGTCATCCGGCAGTCGGTTCTTGCAGCGCCACACAAAGTCGAACAAGCCTAACGTGTGTGACGTCGGTTGCCGTAAAGCAAGTCGTGATTCTCGCGAGATTTGTCAGGGGCGGTTCTCTCAAGCTTGCATTTCTGGTTTTGGTAGCAGCGTCCTCCCCGAGCTTCAACAAAAGGGATGATTCGCCTTACTATGACCTTGTTTACCACCGAAATAACTTTGAAGCTGTTGTGTAAGATGCAAATTATCCAACCTTTATAAGCCAAATACACCTAATTTCATATGTATTTCTTCTGAGCAATATAAACGTGTGGTTTATTATTTAATACTCCTTTTACTATGTTAAACTCTTTATGTTACTTAATACACCTAGGGTTGCTTTGATGTAAAGTATTATAAGTATATGCATGACAGCTCTTAAATTGCATGTTTAACAAAGTGACACATATATGGTTTTGTATTTACTAGTTTATTAAGAGTAGAGAGATTGATGCATGTATTAGATAGAACAAAGCTTAAGGGATACAGTTTAAAGCATGATTTAAAGACCTGTCTTCGTGGGAGAAAACGCAGAGGAGTTCGGAGAAGAACGACAAAGAGACTAAAGCCCTATTCGCACGGGATTAGTATTACCTGGAGACCTCTAGTGATTTGTAATAATTAAAGAGGTTGTCTGTCATCTTAATACCGTGCGAAACGGCCATGTCTGTAATATGTAGAGTAAAAATTCCTCAGCAAATGACCTACCATATTTCGCCGAACACCGAGGTCCTCTGATAATATTAGTCCCGTGCGAATAGGCATCTCTGTAATTTGTCCAGAATTTGTTACCAGTGAGCCTTTTTTTATTTATTTATTTTCTCAGTTTCTGCGCCTCTCGCACTGCAGCTGTGAAGCGCACATACAGAGACACATCCCTTCGATTTTTTTGGCTTTCATTGTGAAACTTGAGGACTTTATTAGTATATTTCTAATTTTAAACTTCTAATCAGTCTCTCTCGTCCATCTTGATGATTAAAAATATGCAGAACTGTCAATATTTGCGATCTCTAAGTTTAGGTGGAGCTATGGATGTCGTGGTAAAGGAATTTCATTTGCGGTGATTTTGCGTGGCTTACTTGCGTGGTATACCTTGTTTATTAAAATAAGATTATTACTTAAATCCAGAACAACGAGATGCACTGAGGTAGAACGCAGGGTGCTATCTTTCCCCTATGAGAATATATATATTATATTAAAGAACATTGTTTAGGCTTGAAGGCAATACATATTAATATAGGACATTTTCAATTTGTATCTATAACGTTTGAAATTAAGTTGTAAGATCATTTTTAGTCATTTGGCTTTTTTCATCATTTCAGAACAAGCTTAACTGCTATTCATAATAACTTATATTATATTCCGTGTGTTCCTTGGTTGAAAATATGTAGAAATATATGCGAGTAAAAAAGTACAGAACAAAAACATTTAGCTCACACGGAGTGCACGAAAAGCCGTTAATAAAGCGGACTCTCCGTAGAGGACGTGCTGAAACAGTCGAGTCGGCAGATAATCATGATGTTAATGTTTCATGCAGATATTGTTGATGAAAAACTTGCATATCTAAATGCCCAGGCGAGAGTCAAGTGTTCAGTCAGTTAATATACAGCCAGGCGTTACATTGGCTGCTGCCTCCTCGTCCACGGAGCGGAGAAATTCGGTTTTTATTAAAAGCGGTTTTAATGCTGGTAAGCAATCATATTTTGGCGCCTTGTATTTGTGTTGATCAGATAGTTAAAAGTAATTCTAATCTTTAAAACGGCATCTAGAGGCAGAGGACGCTAATTCTGTCATCTCAGTTTCACTTTTTTCCCCACACGTTCACTCACTGTATGATTTAACGAAATATGATTTGGTAAAGGTACCTTTTACAGCATGTCGCGGTGTTGCGTGATAGTGTTATGCAAAGCCTCAACATTATATCAGGGAGATAAGTCAGTAAATTTGAGTGAAATCACAGGCTTTGCTTATCCCGTGCGAACCGGCCACACGAAACTCAGATGTAGGGAGGTAATTTCTAAATCACACAGGGTCCCCAGGTAATACTAATCCCGTGCGAATAGTACATAAGTTGTATATTTAAGATATTAGGGGACTTTCCCAGTAGACTTAAGGATCAAAGGCGTGCCATGAGGCCCTGAATATGATTCCTGGAATTCGGACCCGAGACCGTGCCTATAAATTGATGCTGGTGCAGAACTGAGGCAGATCTGGAGACCGCGCAGCATCCAGCATCTCCGTTGTCTGACAGCCTGAAACCTTGTGTGCTCTAGACTTAGTACTTATTAGACTTTGTATTTTTGTCTTGTTACTTTTAGTTAACTTGGTATTTTTTATTTCTTTTCTTTTTCTTTTTAATTCGGCAAAACTTGTAATCGCAACTAGCTAAACTGTATTAATAAATTTTCTAAAAGACAAGAAGAAGTGTGCTTGCGTGAACTTAGCTCAAATAATCAACCACGGGGAAGTCTTCTAATAATTATGTGAGTATAATCCAATTTTCAGTTTCTATCTTATTTAAGGTAATGTACGATTGGTATACTAGGGAAGTAATTGTTAGATTTGATTATCCTTGCCTAACCCTGAATAGAAAGAATAGGCAAAGGTACAAATTTTCGTACCATAAAACAAAGCTGTTACATTAAGGTAAAAAAACTGCATAGTGTGTCTTTAATTTTTAACAGTGTGATTAAAATTAAGAGTTTAAACCTTTTCCATTGACAATGTCTATGGTAAAGTGAATTTCCAAAAAAAGGCCAGTGAAACAGAGTGCCAACGCTGTGGTTGAGTATGCATTCTGATACCACATAAACCAGCCTAGCTCTCCGGTGTTGTAATCAACCTTTTTCTGGACTGTGCTTTTTTATGTATTCCTTTTAGATGTTGCGTAGCCTAAATTATTGGTGTTGTTTCTGTTGTCTGAAATGCCTATTCTAAACTGCTCGAGCATTTTTGCAACTAATTGCATCCCAAGGATGAAACCAACACTGGTGCAAACATATTAGGGGTGACAACAACGTTGTTTGGTCCTGTCCCGGAATAAACAAGGTGGTGTAAAGAAATCAATAACACAGACTTGAGATACCTACAGTAATGATCTGTGGATGGTGATCCTCGCTGTGTAGCTAAAAGACTTCTAGGGTTTTAACGGCGACTGGGAACCATCGTAATATGTGCATTACCGCCACCTTCTGCTCAGGAGTGCGAAACAGACAGATTTATGGGCCAGTCACACCAAAAGCGCTTTAAACGCTTGCAAACGCAAGGCGTGACACACTGCCTTTTTAAAAAAATATCATATTGCTAAGCAACCAACGAGTCAGCTGTCTTGTCAATCAAATATTGAAGTGTAAGCGCTCTTTTGCTGTTAACTGTCATATTAGCAGAAACTTTAAAAAGAGGGCGCTTGCTCTGACCTTGTTTGAGAGAGTGAGCGAGTGGAGTCCGGTTCTTCAAAGCAGCTGTAAACTTCCCTCACCACAACGTAATGCCCGCCTCTCCCCTCATTCGATTGGACAATGCAAAAACGCGAATGACGTCGGGCGCTTCTCCGCTCTTCTTCAAAAACGCGTGCGCGGCAGGCGGCAAAAAACCGCAAGGCGCTCGGCGCGCAAACACGCCCTGCCCATAGAATATCATTCAAAAAAGGCGCATGCAACTGCCATAAACGCTTTTGGTGTGACTGGCCCCTTATATTATATTTATCAGTACCGTCTCCCTAATAAAACCTTTACTATTTATTTCACTTGACCATTCTATTAAATCCTCAAAATGTAATTCTTGAACTCCACTTTTCTTTACCACTTTTCATGATAGACACCCGAGTTTGTCAGTGTGTCTACCACGGAAGAATCCGTAGTGCCGCAAAAGAAATTCACAATAAGCAAAAGGCAACAAACTGAATTATACAGTTGTGTTCAAAATTATTCAACCCCCCAATGCTGTTAAGGGTTTTAGGGAATTTAGTGTACATTTGTAATTGTATTCAGAATGAAATCATACAAAGACTTCTTAAAGAACCATATGCAACTAAAATGACATCAATTGGTTTTGTAATATAGTAGTAAATGTTTCTTTTGTGAATTCTTCATTGACACAATTATTCAACCCCTTAAAGAACTACCACGGTGAAGAACAGAGGTTCATTGAAGTGTTTTCAATCAGGTATTGAAAACACCTGTGGATGTCAGGGAACAGCAATAAAGCCTAATAAGCACCAATTAGGCAGCTTTAAAATGACTGTGATACTCAGCTCCTTCTAAACATTTACTGGTGTGGTTACAAACATGGTGAAGTCAAAAGAATGGTCCAGGAAGACAAGAGAAGAGGTGATTAATCTTCACAGGAAGGGCAATGGCTATAAGAAGATTGCAAAGATGTTAAACATACCAAGAGACACCATAGGAAGCATCATTCGCAAATTCAAGGCAAAGGGCACTGTTGAAACACTTCCTGGTCGTGGCAGAGAAAAGATGCTAACTGCGACTGCTGTGCGCTATCTGAAGCATAGAGTGGAAAAAAGTCCCTGTGTGACTGCTGAGGAACTGAGAAAAGATTTGTCAGATGTGGGTACTGAAGTTTCTGCTCAGACAATACGGCGCACCCTGCGTACTGAAGGCCTCCATGCCAGAACTCCCAGGCGCACCCCCTTGCTGTCTCCAAAGAATAAGAAGAGTCGACTGCAGTATGCCAAAAGTCATGTGGACAAACCACAGAAGTTTTGGTATAGTGTTCTGTGGAAAATTAGAACTGTTTGGGCCCATGGATCAACGCTATGTTTGGAGGAGGAAAAACAAGGCCTATGAAGAAAAGAACACCTTGCCTACTGTGAAGCATGGTGGGGGGTCAATCATGCTTTGGGGCTGTTTTGCTTCTGCAGGTACAGGGAAACTTCAGCGTGTGCAAGGTACCATGAATTCTCTTCAGTACCAGGAGACATTGGATGACAATGTGTTGCAGTCCGTCACAAACCTGAGGCTTGGGAGACGTTGGACCTTTCAACAGGACAATGATCCCAAGCATACCTCCAAATCCACTAGAGCATGGTTGCAGAAAAAAGGCTGGAACATTTTGAAGTGGCCATCGCAGTCACCAGACTTAAATCCGATTGAGAACCTCTGGTGGGACTTAAAGAAAGCAGTTGCAGTGCGCAAGCCTAAGAATGTGACTGAACTGGAGGCTTTTGCCCATGATGAATGGGCGAAGATACCCGTAGATCGCTGCAAGACACTTGTTTTTTTTTTTTTTTTGAAAATGAAGTTTTTTTATTATTGGTTTTCTTTTATATATTACAAAACATACTCGTATACAATTACAGAAATAAAATACCATTTACAAAATAACACAACCACAAGTGAGTACAATAACATTTAACAATAGCAGTACATTTAAAAGCACAGCAGGATAACCAAATTCACACTTCATGAAGTGACAGCCTGAATAAAATTCTCAAACATGTTAAAATCCTTCTGATTCCCATTCATTCTGGCTAGCATTTTTTCATACGACACATTCTCTATCATGGATTCAGTCCACATTTTAAGTGAAGGACATTGCGTATCTTTCCAGAATCTTAGTATCTGACGTAATGCCGTAGTTACACCTATTGTAACAAGGGAAAACTCTTTATTTTTAATTTGAGGAATCTCAGATTTATCTCCTAAAAGACATATTCTTGGTGAAAATGGAAGGTCAAATCCTAAACATTTACCAATATATTTTAACACATATTTCCAAAATTGTTGAATCTTTGAACATTGCCAGAGAGCATGAAAGTATGTGCCAGTTTCTTGTTTACATTTCCAACATTTATTATCCGTCTGACAACCCATTCTAAAAAGTCGCACTGGTGTAAAATAATATCTATGTAATACATTATACTGTATAAATTTGCCTCTTGCTTCCTTTATATACCTTCCACTGTGGGACAAAATTCTGTTCCAAGTGTCTTTATCTATGTCAATATTAATGTCTCTTTGCCAAATCAATCTCAAGTTTTCACAGTTTTTGTCACCAGTCCTTAAAATGAGCTGGTAAAATGTAGATGCCTTTTGAACGGGTCTAGGTAGTTCAAAAAAAATTTCTAAAACATTCTTTTCTTGCCCCATAGGAATCTTTGCCACCAAACAGTTTCTTATCTGTAAATATTTCCAGAAGTGATCCCGGCCTTCTAAACTAAATTTTTCTTTTAAATTAGTATAAGATAAAAGCTTATCATCACTATATAAATCCTTTAGGGTACGTATTCCATTTCTAAACCACTGTCCCCAAAACAGGTTTTTTTTCCCTACCTTAATGTAGCAGTACGGTTTTCTATCCCCTGACGTCATCTGGCCAGCTGATGCGTGTGTTGTTGATGACCATGTATCTGCCTATAAAAGCGTTTCAGTTCACGTTATGCGGGTGCGTTTGTTCCATCAGCGAGCGAGCCGCCGTACTTCCGGGGTTTTTGAGTACGAATGGTAGTAAGGTAAGGGCTGCTTTCAGTGAATGATTTGCAATGTTTATGGTGTAGTGCACTGGGCTTTATGAAATTCATTGACTTAAGGGTGGACTGAGGAGCTTTTCGGGAAACCCGTTAATCGCTGCGTGAATGGAGACATTTATATTACACGTCTACATCTGTGCTTCGTGAGTTCCAACACAGGTATGTGGTGACTTTACTCCTAATGTTATAAAGGCTGTAATGATTGATTGAGTAAAGTGCGTTATTTTCCTATTTAAGGTGTGGGTCAATGTGCAAGGGACGTTACAGTGGGTTGCTGTAGTGGGCTTGCTGCTGGCTGCGTGGCTTTCTTGCGCTACGTGCATTGCTTACACTGCTGGCTTTACCTTCTGCTTTCAACTGCAGCCGCTTTGCGCTACGTCATCATCTGGGCTGTACTAACTCTACTGAAGGGATTTCGCGCTACGTCATCTGTGCTCTGCTTTGCCTGCATCGCTCTGCTTTGCCTGCTTCGCTCTGCATTGTCTGCTTCGCTTGGGTCAGCTGGGCATTCTAATTTACATTTCTGACGGGTGGCGCTCTGTGCTGCTGCGGGTTTGCGCTGTTTGCGGCGTTGCTGGGTTATACCAGCTGATTAACATTGCGCTGCTCATGTGCTAATAGTTTACTGTTGCAGCATTGCAGTATTTCGCAGGATCAGCTGGACCGTGGTCTGGATTTGGGGCGTGGTGCTTATCCAATTGTAGCGTGAGTAACTGATTTGAAATCGGCGTGTGACAGAGTAGTCATTATCTGACTGTCACTAGCATTATTCTACTCTGAATTCCTTTGGTTCTGATTTATTAGTTTATTTTTGTATTATCTCTATTATTTCTGTTGTCATTTATTCTTATTAGCATTATTCTTTACTTACTTTGATTATTGTTTTTTTATTATCTATAATGATATTTATTATTATTTAGAATTATTTTGGTCTATTACTTTATTGTTTTCAGTCTTGAGCTACCGCTTGTTTGTTTTCTTTGTATTAAGCAAGTTAAGTACTTTCTAATTTTGGTGACCTGTGAGGTGTTTTCTTTCTCTGTAGTTTTCATTGCCTCTGTAACCAGTTTACAGGCTTCCTGCCTATTGCCTGTTTGGTAGCTGGGGTGACCGGACGCGGCGCCTACAGTAATAACTTGGGCAGTTAATTGCATGACAAAAACCCAGATTGTTAGAAGTGATGTCCTTTTTTATTGTGTCTTTTAAATGTTACTTATTTGTTTTTGTTTTTTGTTGCTTTCTCTTCAGGTGTGGGTTGGCCGTATCAGCAGATTGTTCCTTTAAGGTGGTGGGCTCCTTATTTGGTTGCAGTGCTGTGTTCACAGTGAGGTGTGCCGTGCTGTAGTGTGCTGTGGTGCGTGTGTGCACGTGTGAGTGCTGTGTGCTTTCTGCCCAAAGAACGTCAGGCCTTCTCCCACCCTGAAATGTTGTTTGTCTTTCTTATTTGCTACTTTTACTATTTGATAACGTGAATAAAATTGAATTCATTTTAAATAAAGCTTTTCTGATTGACTCAACTCTTGTCTGATACCTGACCCAGTCGTGACGAACCTGTGTGCTGTTAAATTGAGGGCAATCCCGGAAATAGCCCCCGGGTGGCGTAGTTGGTACAAATCATTAGTCAGCAATGCCACAATAACATAAGGATTATTCCATACTGATGAGTAATGCTGACACATGTGAGAAATCTTACATTTTTTGTGTACGTTACTCCAAACCTCTTTAGAATGTAGCAATATTGGGTTGGTCATATGATGTACTAAATTCCCCTCTTGGTTTTGTGAAAAAGCTTCTATTGGCCGAAAAGGGTAAGTTAGTTGCCGCTCTATTAATACCCAGTCTAAATCTAAAGCATCTTCCTGCCAGTGTCTAGTGAGCTTAGATATTTCAAATGCTATATTATAAAACTCTACATTTGGTAATGCTAAACCACCCCTATCTTTAGGTAAATATAATTTATTAACACCAATCCTGGGTCTTTTACCATCCCACAAAAAATTCTTAATCATAGCATTATATCGCTTATATATCTGGTGAGGCATAGTTACAGGGACCATTCCAGAGATGTAATTAAACTGTGGCGCTATCATCATCTTAATTATATTAATCTTTCCCCACAAAGTTAGCATAAGTTTCTTCCAACTATCTAACTTTGTTTGTATTTTCTGTAACAATGGTATCATATTCAAATTCAATATATTATCTAAATTTGGGCTTAAGTGAATACCTAAATATTTAATCCCTTTATTCATCCATTTAAACTTAAAAGCACTGACTGAGGAAGACAAACACACTGCTGATACTGGCATAGCTTCTGACTTATGCCAGTTGATTTTATATCCTGAGAATTTGGAGTAAGATTCAATCATATTAAGGAGTACTGGTAAGGAACATGCAGGGTCTTTAACTACTAGTAATATGTCATCGGCATATAACAATAATTTATGCTCTCTTTCCCCGGCAAATACACCTTTAATTCTTGAATCCTCTCTAATCATTGAAGCCAGCGGTTCCAAAACTAATGTAAAAAGTAGTGGGCTAAGAGGGCAGCCTTGGCGGGTAGACCTGGATAGGTTAAAAAAGGATGATGTTATTCCATTAGTTATTACCGCTGCTTTAGGGTTGGAGTAAAGAATTTTAACCCACTTCACAAAGCCTGGACCGAAGCCATATTTTTCTAAGGCTGCGAAAAGAAACCCCCACTCCACCCTGTCGAAGGCCTTTTCCCATCAAGCGATATTGCTGCAATGGGATCAAGATTAGAATGATTCATCCACATAAGATGTAGTAGCCTTCTTAAATTGTCAGATGAAGATCTGTTTTTAATAAAGCCCACCTGATCTCTGTGTATAATTTTAGGTAAAATACTTTCTAATCGTGAGGCTAATAATTTTGTAAACACCTTACAGTCTACATTTAATAAACTTATAGGGCGATAATTAGCAGGATCCATCGTATCTCTATCCGGTTTTGGTATGAGTGAAATTAAGGCTTCATTAAAACTGTCAGGTAACCTATCATTCTCAAGTACTTCTGCGAATACCTCAGTTAAAATTGGGCTCAGCTCCTCAACAAACTTCTTATAATATTCTACTGGGAATCCGTCAGAGCCTGGTGATTTTCCAGGTTTCAAAGACATTATCACAGTTCTAACCTCCTCTTGTGTTATAGGTCCTTCAATTGAAGCTCGTTCGTCAGGGGTTAAAGTGGATAATGTAACATTAGCTAAAAAATCTTTTAACTCCTTCTGACTATAAATGGATTCTGATGTGTATAATTTTGAATAGTACTGATTAAAAACCCTATTAATTTCTTTGTTGGAAGTGTGCACCTTATTTCCATCCTTAATTGCAGGTATTACATGACATGCATCATGTTGCTTTAGCTGTGTCTGAAACCGTTCCCTCGTTCACTCATTCACTATTCCCTATATGGGGAATGACAGTTGAGTCCACTATATGGGGAAGAAGCAAATGAAAATGAGTGAGCGATTTCGAACACTGACGTAAATATCATGCGTCAGAGAGCTGTCGCAGAGATTCATCAAAAACACCTGTGTGGCTTTATTGATTGTGCTGTGAAATGGTAAAGTTTACTTTCTTACTGTTTTTCACATTTGTCATGTTTATTGTATTAGTTGATAATAAAGAGAACAAAACAACTGCTTATAATATTTATTTACTGCTGTTTATTTATTGTTTAATAAAAATGTGCACTAGATTTTAAATAAAAGATAACGCAATTATTTTTCATTTGTTTATTTTCAAACAGTAGAAAATAACTGACAACAAGAAAATGTTTGGTGTTTACTGTCAGTATCCTTCAGCTGATTCAAGTTACGCGTTCGTCTCCCGTTGCATCATGGGAAATATGAGTGAACGAGTGTACATCGAATGTACCCTCAAAATCAGAGTGCATTGTGGGTAAAAAGTAGTGAATGAATGTAGGGTATGAAGTTGTTCACTCAGGTGTCGGACACCACTACAAAATGGCCGACCCCCGTTATAGTGCACTATATAGTGGATAGGGAGCGGTTTCAGACACAGCTTTTATCTGTCTAGCAAGGAGTTTCCCAGCTTTTTCCCCACTTTCATAATACTTGGTCTTTAATCGAAATAACGCATGTTCTGCTTTTTTGTTAAATAATTCGTGAAAATCAAATTTTAATTGACAAAGTTGTTTAAATTTCAAATCTGTAAAACATTGCATCAAATCCTTTTCTAGATCACAGATTTGTTTTTCTAAGAGTTTCACTTTTCCTACACTTTCTTTCTTTTTTCTACTTGCATAGGCAATACATTTTCCCCTGATAAATGCTTTACAGGTATCCCATACTGTTGCTAATCTCTGGGTTGACCCAATATTCAGTTCAAAAAACATCTTTATGTCATCCTGCAATGAATCTACAAAGACCTTATCCTCCAACATAAAGGTATTAAGTCTCCACCTCCCCCGTTTCTTAAAATCTACCGTCATTTCTAATTTTAACTCCACATGTGCATGATCTGTCAATCCTATAACTCCAATTATACAATCAACAACAGAGTCAATTAAAGAGTTGGAGATCAGAAAATAATCAATTCTTGAAAAGGTCTTGTGGCAATTTGAGAAGAATGTGTATTCCCGTTCTCGTGGGTTAACCAGTCTCCAAATATCTATTAATCCATTGTCATCTTTAAGAGTGTGAATAGCCGCCCTATCTCTGGGGGTTGATCTGATGTTGTTTTGACTTCTATCCACGCTTCCATCCATAGTTTGATTAAAGTCACCTCCAAGTATAACATGTCCCTCAAGATTGGCTAATATTTTATTTACCTCATGAAAAAAATCAGGCTCCTCCTTATTTGGTGCATATATATTACAAAACACTACTTTAACATCGTTGAGCTTTGCTTCTATGCAGAGTATACGACCTTCCTTATCTTTGTGTTGATTCATCAATACAAAGTGTATTTTCTTCCTCACTAATATGGCTACTCCACTCCTCTTGCTAGACACAGAATTATGAAACACATGTCCGACCCAGTCATGTTTAAGTTTCAAAGCCTCCTTTTCATCTTTAAAATGCGTTTCTTGTAAGAATGCAACGTCAGTTTTCCTGATCTTAAGGTATGTAAGTAGTTTTTTTCTTTTAACAGGTGACCCACATCCATTTATATTCCAAGAAATTATATTTATACATTGTTTAGCCATCACCCACTGTGTAAAACTGTGCACCTGCTGTGCTCCGATGCAATTTGCTTGTTAACCTCCCAAAATAAATAAAAAATAACCCTTTAACATACAAACTGGTATTGTACCCACCATTATTTCTAATAGAAAACCAATAATTCAACTTCCAACATTTATGTGAACAGTAAAACCTTGAAAAACATACAGAAAACAAAACAAACAAAGGGAAAATAAATAAACTCAAAACACTGCCCTTAAGGGGCAGTGAACCCACTTTTGGGTCACACATTTGGTCCGTGATGCTCGCGGTCAGAGTGCACACGCTGACTCGGGTAGACAGACCCCAAAGCTTTCCCCGGCCCACCAAAACACCGTTTAATAATACTTCGACTTACATATTTAAGTCCCAGCCTTTTACTCGTCGCCTCCTTGTAGTTGGATGTGCTCCTTTATATATCTTTCTGCTTCCGCGTGATCAGTAAAACTCAGCTTTTTTCCTTTCCAAGTAAACTTCAGAGTGGCTGGGTGAACCAGTGTATGACGAACTTTGCGGTCCCAAAGTAACCTCTTCGCTGTGGTGAATTTTTTCCTCATCATTGCCCTCTCTCTCGACATATCCTCGAAGATGGAAAGCCTGCATTCATCCCATTCAAATCCCCTGCTCTTTTTCGCTGCAGCTAAGACTTTCTCCCTCGCGGTGTAACGTAAAAATTTCACCAACACGGCCCGGGGGCGTTGATCATCATTGGGCTTTGGTCCGAAGCTCCGATGACTCCGCTCAATCTCGAACTCCGGTCCCGTCAACCGGAGCCCATCTGATAGAATCTTTTGAACGTACTCGTTCATTTTGCATCCGACTTCTTTACCTTCTTTAAGGCCGATTATTTTGATGTTATTCCGTCGGCTGCGATTTTCTAAATCCTCAGCTTTGTTCCATAGCTCGTCCACAAGTTTCGTCATCCTCTCAGTTTCTCCAGTAAGGCGATCCGTTGAATCTTCCACGTGCGAGATGCGATTCTCGGCTTCGTCAAGTCTGGCCTGTACCGAATTAATGGCTTCTTTAAGTTCTGTAGTAGTTGACTTAATAGTTGTCACATCACTTGCTACCCCTTGTAGAGTAGCGTTCATTTGACTAATTTCAGCAAAAAGATCTTTCATGTTCGAGCCGCTTGAATCTAGTGACGGAGGATCGTTAGCTTCAGGGGTCGTTGTTTTCAGACGGGTTTGCACCCCTCGAATTTGTTGCTTGGACGATGTCATATTCGTTTGTCGGATGCTTCAAGCGAAAAGTAAGTTATTTATTGAAATTTGATTAAACTTGCGAAGCAAATATATAGTAAATCATGTAATTAGTGGTGGGTATCCGAGCGCTGCTCTAGCGTGCTGTCATCTCCCAGCTTATCATCACGTGACTCCTCTGCAAGACACTTGTGTCAAGCTATGCTTCACGTTTAAAAGCTGTTTTAACTGTAAAAGGATGTTGTACTAAGTACTAAGATTGAATGTCACTTGGGGGTTGAATAAAACTGATAATAATGTGAGCACAGAAAAGACATTTGTGGTTATTTCATTATAAATGTTATGTTATATTTGTCTGCCCTACACATGCCTCTTTGATGTAATTTTAAGCAGGATGATTGAATGATCAAAATCAATGTCAAACCGGCCAAAACAATCAATTTCAGTTGGGGTTGAATAATTTTGAACACAACTGTATGAAAGCATTAGTAGATGAGAGGTTGACAGGTTAATTGCCATCGTATACACGTTCCTGAAGACTTCTAGTGTCAAAACGAACAAATTACTTTGGCCAATATAGTCTAATGGGTGAAACTGTGGTGATCATGAAAGATACGTGACACCATCATGGAAGATTTCATGACACCATCACGGAACCTGAGCTGATCAGCGCTCAAATGGCCACAGAAAACTGCGGTGCAGTTATAATTGAATCCGGTTATCCGTGGGTGGACCACGGGTGATGCCTGTCATTGACTTACATTGGTATCACTTCCGTGAACTCATCACAGAGATTTCGTCAATTCTGTGATGTCACCACAGATTCTGAGTTAAGGGTTCGTGGTCATTACAAGGAATTCTGTGAGACCAGGTTGAAAACATAACATCACAAGTGAAATGTGCTCAAATCTCCCTGAATAAATACTGCCCAAAGTGCCGCACGAAACAAACCCCTTTGCAGACCAAACCCATATTTCAAAGATGCAGTGGCTGCAAAATACTAAGAAACAACGAGACTTACATCACCAAATATCACAGAGTTCTGGAATTGGAATACAATGACGGCAACTTCACAATCTCAAACTCAACCTTCCAGTCATTCCTAAAATGTCTCAAAAACAGAAACGATACAGACCAACAGGACATTGAAGAGATCCTCTTAAGCAGAGGACATGTTTGAGATCATCTTTAATGATGAGAACCAGATCACTAACATAAAAGAAGTGACTTGTGGACAACAACCAGCACATGAAGAAAAGACTCACCAACTGCAAAAGAATACTGGGAAAATGACTCAACAACATCTTCTGCATTCAACATTTCCTTTCAAGACCACCATCTTGAAACGGGTCTTGTCATAGGACGTAGCTAGGTAAGGCGGCTATGTCCGCCTGTACTTCGAATTCATGGTTGTGTTGTATGATTTTAATGTTATTATTTTGTAAGGCACTTTGGGCCAACGTCTGTTGTTTAAAAAATATGATATATAAATAAAGTTGCTTGCTTGCATGATAAATAACAAATCTTTATTCCTGTCAAATTTAAAGGCAGATTTTGCTCCTGAAAGAAAATTGTAAAAACCAGACAGTTAATAATGGATTTAAAGGGATAGTTCGGCCAAAAACGATATTAAACCCATGATTTACTCACCCCCAAGCTGTCCGAGTTGCATATGTCCATCGTTTTTCAGACAAACACATTTTCGGATATTTTAGAAAATATTTTAGATATTTCTGTTCATTAAATGTAATGTTACGGGGTCCAGCAATAGTCCACGACCTTCAAGTCCAAAAAAGTGCGTCCATCCTTCACAAATTAAATCCAAACGGCTCCAGGATGATAAACAAAGGTCTTCTGTGGGTAATCCGTGCGGTGTTGTTGTAGAAATATCCATATTTAAAATGTTATTAACTTTATAAACTAGCTTCCGGTAGCGCCGCCATTTTGGAGTGATGCGCATTCAGGATGAGAGCTTACGCAGCGTACAGAGTTTCTCTGCTGCTGCTCGGTGCCCCCGCCCTCCGAATTTGTCATACGTCACTAAGAAAAGTGCGTACACTACGCTAATCCTCTCTCCTGAGTCTAGGATGGCGGCGCTACCGGAGGCTAGTTTGTAAAGTTAATAACATTTTAAATATGGATATTTCTACAACAACACCGCACGGATTACCCACAGAAGACCTTTGTTTATCATCCTGGAGCCGTTTGGATTTAATTTGTGAAGGATGGACGCACTTTTTTGGACTTGAAGGTCGTGGACTATTGCTGGACCCCGCAACATTACATTTAATGAACAGAAATATCTAAAATATTTTCTAAAATATCTGAAAATGTGTTTGTCTGAAAAACGATGGACATATGCAACTCGGACAGCTTGGGGGTGAGTAAATCATGGGTTTAATATCGTTTTTGGCCGAACTATCCCTTTAAACTACTTTTTATTCAGAACATGACAAATGCAAATACTAAAATCTTGCTTTAATGTTTAGGCATCTGTATTGAATGTATATATTTGTTATGATCAACAGATTTCTGACACAGAAAGCAGCAGGCTACTGTCACTTTAAGATCCAAGACAGACTGCTTTAACTTTCAATATACTGAGTTACATCCAGCGGTTTATGTTCACTTAAACAACAAAGAAAACTTAGTTCAGTGATCACGCGTATTTTATACATATTCAAGCTATACACGCTGATAAATGGATGTCAAGAGCGTCTTGTTGCTGTGGGAGCGAGCACTCATACAGTGTATTCACTGGCACTGTGGATGGTTTTTCCTCATTATCCTGAATTTGTGAAGGTCCTGTAAATATACTTTTAAAGCTGTGCAGATGTGTGTGTGTGTGTGCAAGGCGGACGCTAAAAGAAAGTACTCTATAATGTACCTATTTAGTCTGCTGTGTTCCGGGCTTTGACAAACCCTGTTTGCACGTCCAACATTACACACAAGAAAATGTTTCAGCGCATTTGGATTCCGTGATTCCGTCCGCATTATCCGCATCACAAAAATATAATACTAATAATACTAATAAATTAATAACTTGCCTCATCTTCCACTCCTTCAAGTCAAACTGAATATCGTTAGCCAATTATCGCCCAGCACTACATCCAAGATAATATCATCGTGCTCATCATGATCCGGCCAATTAGGTTCTTCGAACACACCTGCCACTTATGATTAGAATAGCTGGATTGAATTATTCGAGATCATTGCGCGTTTGTGCACCACGCGAAAAGGTTGTTAGTAGAAACACTGATCAGAAACGCTGTGATTGTCCGGCTGATACAATGGCCCAGAACACACCAATTTTTAACCCCTGTGGTGCGCAAGCTATTGATGAAGGGTTATTGTGAACTTTTTATAATGCTAAATTTTTAAGCAGTAAAGCTATTTTGTACATAAAATCGCCCTACATAATGTAACATATTCTGTGAAAATATAAAATATCTTGATACCTTCATGTCAAAAATTAAAATGATGATTGTAATCAAACTTTGATGATCCTAAAGTACTTTAAGTCGTTTTTAAAAACAGTTAAATTTCTGTCTTGTTTGTTTATAACAGCAACCTAAAAAGCAGAATAAAAAAACAGGTGGTGGTCCTGTATTAGGGTGCATCAAAAAACACAATTCTGGAATTTTGATATGGCTGGGTGCTAAAAGGGTTCCAATATATGTAGAAACAACACATGCAAAATATTTTTCCAGTACATGAAGATTTAGGGGTGCCACCGCAGATCTGTTTTTGTTGGATAAAGTGGTTAACAGTGCTCCATGGTCGCCATGGAGATCTGAGGTAAACAATGCTACAGCTCAAGAAAACTGAGCTGATCTTTCTATACGGACTACCGGCACATCCGGGAACTTGACTGTAAATTTCGTCACTGCCCCTTTTTGGGGGATAAAAAAGCAGCCCTTCCATTCAAAATAGCGGAACAAAGCAACGTTTTTACACAGCCGGCAGGCGTAAACAACCCATGAAATCACTCAGATCAAACACGTCGAGCATTCATCCGTCCACCCTGCCTGCCACAGAGCCCGAAAGACACACCAACACACCCAACTTGGTCAATACAAAAACATGTCCCCTTCATTCTCACAGCGTCAAATCTGTGTAACAACGCCATCCAGTGATTGCTGGAAATATCGCTAAGCCAGTTAGTTGTATGGCTGGACGGAAAAGTTCACTCATTACTTTAAATATAAAGACATAATAAATAAATATGAAGTAACTTTCAAATACGAAGTAAAATCATTCACTTGCTTCCCTGTTGACTCGATGAGGTACGAGTAAATGTCCGGGTAAGACACCTCTGGCCAATAGGGAGCGTTGTTACACAAATTTGACGCCGGGAGAATGAAAGAGACATGTTTCCACATTGACCAAATCAAATATGTTAATGTATCTTTCGAGCTCTATGGCAGGCAGGCAGGGGTGGACAGATTATTACTCAACATGTTTAATCCGAGTGATTTCATAAGTTTTTTACGCCTGCCGGCTGTGTACGAAGGTTGCCTTGTTCCGCTATTTTGAATGGAAGCCAATGGAAGGTCTAGTCTGATTTTCCCCAAAAGTGGGCGTGAACCTGTTCAGAGACATTCTATGACGTTGCGCCGGTTGTGCGTATTTGAGGTGATCTTTCTGTGTTAAGCACAGACTAAGCAATTAAGTTTGAAGTTAAGTTAGTGTCAGCTATTACCTTTAGGCCTTGTTAGTTGCCAGTAAGTTAGCCACTATCACTCTAAAAACAAACAGTGCTAAATAGCACCAAAAGTGGTTAACTGGCTCGTAATCATAGGGGAACCATTTTAAGTGCCATATAACACCTATGTAGCACCTGTATAGAACCATATTGTGCTATACAGAACCATATACCGTAAAACTGCAAATAATAGCCCGGGCTTTTATTTTCCCAAACCTATCGTCACACCAGGCGTCTAAAAGAGACAGGCTTTTAATTTAATTGTTCCAGCATGAGGAGGTTACCACATGTTACGTTTTATTTATAATTTGTGTTTAACAAATTAGTTTGTGTAAGAATAACAGTCTTGAATTATTGGCAGTATAAATAAAGCAAACAAGGATATGTATTTTTAATGGTTGTTGCATGAAATCTTACCCAGATACAACAGTGCTATTTTCTGATTGGCTATTGTGTAGCCTCTTTCTTTTTTTATATTGGCTCGTTCGACTAGAACTCCAGGGAAGACAGGCTTGATAGAGAGAGAGCAGTGCGGCCAGATACATTTTGGGTGCTGCAGCATATTAAATATGATAAATAGTGTTTCCGCGTGAGAAATACAATGTGTGGAGGGAGTGCATGCATGACAAAAGACTGAAAGCCCGGCTATTATCAGCTGCCTCAAAACACTACCGGCCCACCGGGAAAAGTCCCGAATCTCCCGATTGCCACTTCGCTACTGTCATCATCACCTCAATCCTGACGACGAAGCTTGTTGTGTTGTCATAGTGATGAGTAACGGAACAACTGCGTCTGTCACGTGACATCTACCAGTAAGCAAAAAAAACTTTAGCGTGTTCAATCTGCACCATAGAACTGGCTTAAACAGACGATCTGACGGGTTTTAGAAGATTAAATACAACCCGAAACTAAAAAACAGACCAGGCCTTATGAGACAGGCGTTTATTTGCCCAAACCTGCCGTCACACCAGGCGTCTAAAAGAGACAGGCGTCTATTTGGGACTCGGCTATTATTTGAAGTTTTACGGTATGGTGCTATAGTTGTGCTACTGTATATCACCCCGTATGGTTCTTCATAGGTGCTACATAGCACTAAAAGTGGTTCCCCTATGATTACGAGCTTAGAACCACTTTTAGTGCTATTTAATACTCTTTTATTTTAAAGTGGAGGGGTTTTTCTTTTAAGTGTGTCAGTATCGCCCCTTGAGTGGGGTTTATATTTAATTAAACTTTAAGGGGTTGTTTTCGGACAGGGATTAGCTTAAACCAGGACTAGGCCTTAGTTAAATTATGAAATAGAACTAGTTTTAACAAAACATGCTTTACTAAAAACATTACTTGTGTCCATTTTGAGGCAAAACGAAGAACACTGATGTTTTTTAAGATATGTCAGTACAAGTTGTTTTCAGTTTGGACAGCTCTTACATTTATTTTAGTCCAGGACTAGTCTAATCCCTGTCCGAGGAACCACCACTATATGTGTGTCCGACATCCATCACTGCTGCACAAAATTCAGGGTAAGGCCACTTGAACATATGTCCCATTGACCTCCATTTTGTCTATAGGACAATTGAATAGAGAATCTTAAAAGTTATATTCTGAGAAATGCCCAAGTTGCCCAAAGGGCAAACAAACAACTTTTACTTTGATAACCCTATAGAACATATTACTGTATAAAAGTTCACTGTACTCAACATTTCCAGGTCAATCTTTTGGCAATAAGACTAAAAATTTCACATTTTTCGAAATTTCGCCAAAGTTCATGTGTTAGGTGGCACCCCTAAATCTCAATGGAATTCCTCAAAACTTTGCAAACGTCATTTTTATGTTAAATGGAACAAAATGCAATGCCAGATTGAAGTTTGAAATTAAAATTTCCCATTCAAATTTGATGCACCCTATCCTGTATCTTCATGTGATGTCCTGACAAGAGTGATGTCTCTACACTGATTGATTCTACAGATCATCTCCGGAGGCAGCTGCTCTTTTTAATACTAAAAGCCAATGCAACACTTTCATTATTGATAAATGAACTTGAAATGAATTATCTTTTTTGTTTGTAGTTTATTATATGCAGTTGTAGATAATACACTTTCAGCAGTTCCCAAGAATGTGGAAAATGAGGTATGATGTTGTCACGATCCCAGATGGTATTTTTAGGGCTATGGATGGGAGGCAACAATATGAAATTATATGGTTTTATTTTTGGTGTGTGTATGGGAGCCAACAACAACAGACAACTGAAATAGTGGGCAAAACTATGCAATTTATTAATGTACAAAAGGTGTTTAGTGGTGTGACAAGGTGAATAAAAGGTGATGATATTTACAATATTTACAAGTAACAAATAACAAAGACACAAAAGGGGAAAGGGGCACGAGCGGTGCCAAAACAAAGAAACAAACAAAACCGTTCTAGCTAATGTTTAACCCTCTTACCTACGCTACAAAATAACTTACCTACTCTACCTACCCAAACACAAAATGTACAGTGGGTGGCACACGCTCCTAAACTAGTGTCTCTAATACAGTGATTGTAACCTACGTGTTGCACAATGTATGTCACGTGACGTACTTACCTGTCCGCTTTCCCCAATATCAACAAAGACACACACAACAGAGAAAATAAACACTAACGTACAGACGCATAAACAAGTGACTAATAAACTGGGAACGAACAGTCTGACATACAAAAACGAGTAACAACACAGCAAAAGAGTTTTAAACAGTATAACACAACAACAGGGGTTTTACAGTATCAGTAGCCAGCGTACTGGATGAATGAACAGCGGTGGGTTTTAAATAGGCGGGATCGGGTGTTGATTGGCGGATCGACGAGTGAGGTGACACAGGATAATTAAGATTGACAGGAAAGGTGTCCAATGGCCGGGATCTGAGAAGACAGACAGTGGAGAAGAGAGAGAGAGAACAAAAAACACAGAAAACCAACAATCAACAGACCACGTAACAGATGTGCAGTAAGTAAATGTTATTATATTATAAGTATTATAAAGTCCAACTGTTTCTGCCATTTATCTTCAATGCACAGGACAGTAAAAAAATCCTCTCAGATGACAATCTTTCAGAGAAACTACCTGCAAGTGCCTATATAAGTTTACTTAAATTGCATTATACAACCCGAATTCTGAAAAAGCTGGCACGTTTTTTAAATTTGAATAAAATGAAAACTAAAGGAATTTCAAATAACATGAGCCAATATTTTATTCACAATAGAACATAGATAACACAGCAAATGTTTAAACTGAGAAATTTGACACTTTTATCCACTTAATTAGCTCATTTAAAATGTAATGCCTGCTACAGGTCTCAAAAAAGTTGGCACGGGGTAGGGATGGGCGATATGGCCTAAAATCCATATTGCGTTATACATTGCAGCCTCTTGCGATATGTATTGCGATATAATAATTTTAATAGGCTCGTTACCATAATGCCAATTTCGCGCGTGGAGCAGCAGTTAACTTGTGTAATTTATGGCTTAAATCCAAAAAATAGATGTTGCATCGGTCTTTTTCACGAGTTCCTATGTTTCGCTGACGCTTTCATCCATGTTTATTCGGCTGCAGCTCGTGGCTCTAAAGTTCGCGGGTAGATTGTGTCATCAACACGCATTATCGCATTATCTCTATCGTATGCTAATTTTCTATCGTTTATATTGCATATTGTTTATATTGCCCATCCCTAGCACGGGGGCAACAAATGGCTAAAAAAGCAAGCAGTTTTGAAAAGATTCATCTGGGAGAACATCAAGTTAATTGATATAGACCTTTCTCACAGTAACCGGAAATACGTAATCGCCGTGAAAGCGGAGTTCCTGTCAAGCGTCAACACATTAGAAAAACATAAACCCGGGCAAGTTTAAAATGGATCAAAGAGTCTACACAACTTTGTTAACGGATTTGCCAAATATAACATTTGCTGATGTGACACGACTAATAGAGGAAAACATTTTCCATGAAGAATTTGTCCATAAATTCTAGGTAAGTAGAGAGCGAGTTTAACTGTTACTGAACTGTTAACTAAAACAACACATTATTAGCGTGTCCACTTACACACAATGTATGTATAGTAGATGATATAGACTACCTTACTAAAACATTATAGTCTGCTTTGAATGAAGCATTATGGTACCATTTACCTTCAATTACTGCCTATGGTTGTCCAAGTGAACGTCTTGTGTGTTGCAACAATAACGTTAGCCGGATGATATCATTGTCAGTTAACATTTTTGTCTGGTAATGTCTGTGATTGTATGTGTGTGTGTCGGGGTGAACTCTGTCCAAGAAAAATGGGTAGAGACCTGTGAGCCCTAAAATGTAGTCGTCTTTAGTGAACTGTCTGCTGCATACATAAGTGCTCCCCTTTCTTATGGTGAAGTTAGGTCCTTAATCTCGCCGGATAGCCTGAATCCACTTCTGTCTAACTTCACCATCAACAGGGAATTAATGGAACAGATACGGCTTTTTACATTGCCTTGACTGCGGAGGAAGTAGATTTCCGCGACGATTGCGTATTTCCGGTCATAAATACGGAAGTTGTGAGAAAGGTCTATTAAGTCTGTAACATGATTAGCTATAAAAGGTATGTCTTAGAGAAGCAGAGTCTGTCAGAAGTAAAGATGGGCAGAGGCTCTCCAATCTGTGAAAGACTGCGTAAAAGATTGTGGAATACTTTAAAAACAATGTTCCTCAACGTCAAATTGCAAAAGCTTTGCAAATCTCATCATCTACAGTGCATAACATCATCAAAAGATTCAGAGAAACTGGAGAAATCTCTGTACGTAAGGGACAAGGCGGGAGACCTTTATTGGATGCTCGTGGTTTTCGGGCCCTCAGACGACACTGCATCACTCATCGGCATGATTGTATCAATGACATTAGTAAATTGGCCCAGGAATATTTCCAGAAACCACTGTCGATAAACACAATCCACCGTGCCATCAGCAGATGCCAACTAAAGCTCTATCATGCAAAAAGGAAGCAATTTGTGAACATGGTCCAGAAGGGCCGTCGGGTCCTGTGGGCCAAGGCTCATTTAAAATTGACTATTTCAAAGTGGAATCTATGCTCAGACGAGTCCAAATTTGACATTCTTGTTGGAAATCACGGACGCTGTGTCCTCCGGGCTAAAGAGGAGGGAGACCTTCCAGCATGTTATCAGCGTTCAGTTCAAAAGCCAGCATCTCTGATGGTATGGGGGTGCATAAGTGCATACAGTATGGGCAGCTTGCATGTTTTGGAAGGCTGTGTGAATGCTGAAAGGTATTTAAAGGTTTTAGAGCAATATATGCTGCCCTCCAAACAACATCTTTTTCAGGGAAGGCCTTGTATTTTTCAGCAGGACAATGCAAAACCACATACTGCAGCTATTACAACAGCATGGCTTCGTCGTAGAAGAGTCCAGGTGCTGAACTGGCCTGCCTGCTTTCACCTATAGAGAACATTTGGTGCATCATTAAATGAAAAATACGTCAAAGACGACCACAAACTCTTCAGCAGCTGGAAATCTATATAAGGCAAGAATGGGACCAAGTTCAACACCAAAACTCCAGCAACTTATAGCCTCAATGCCCAGACATCTTCAAACTGTTTTGAAAAGAAAAGGAGATACACCATGTTAAACATGCCCCGTCCCAACTATTTTGAGACCTGTAGCAGAAATCGAATTTGAAAATTAGCTCATTTTGTGCATACAATTGTAAAAATTCTCAGTTTAAACATTTGCTATGTTTTCTATGTTCTATTGTGAATAAAATATTGGCTCATGTGATTTGAAAGTCTTTTAGTTATCATTTTATTAAAGTTTAAAAAACGTCCCAACTTTTCTGGAATTCGGGTTGTATAACTTATTTCTGACTGCAACAATATTAGCAGGAGTTCACATTAACTGAAAGTCCTGCTTCTGCTGAGTCTGCACAGCAAAGTGTAGTAAAGAAGATAAAGATATGTGAAAATATGTGCAAAAAAAAAAAAAACTTTATCTGGTTATTGGCATTTTTGTCACAGGAAAGTGACAGGGTAACATCTTTGTAAACACAGTTTTAAAGATAGAATAGATGGGTCATTCTACCTAATTCATGCAAATTGCTGTGCCGGAACCAAAAAACTAATTTAAAAAAGCATTAATGTAGGAGAATGTTTGATATTAACCCCCAGAGGTCCAAAAACGCAGCGCCGCGTTTTTACGTGTTTTCTCCGTATCATAGCAGAATCAACTTAAAATACTCCATCATTAATAATCATACACTTACGTGTTTGACATCATTTGAAACTGTAAAGGGGCCTCTTTAATTTGTGAACATTCACAATAACAAGAGATCTTTGTGTTTTTGTTAAAGGAACAGTATGTAAGAAATTTATATCAATTAATCATAAAAAAGCCCTGATATGTCACTAGACATTCAGAAATCATGTTCATTTCAAATACTTTTATCACTGACAACAGTGGTCTGGACAGGATATTGTAATTTAAAAAGTGGAGTTGCAGCCCTCAACTGATGTTTATGTTGTCATTTTGTGTATTGGCCACCAGTTGTGTTATTGCAATACCAGTTTTAGCCACAAGTTTTGTGATTGCAATACCAGTTTTTCGCCACAATCCTACATACTGTTCCTTTAAATAAAGAAAATAAACAGGGTGTGCATTCTGACATTTCTGTCTCCGCCAGCTGTCTCTTAAAACACGTTACAAAAATCAATTGAAACTCCACGAATACTCGCCACACAAACACGATACACATATCCAAAGAAAGCCTGAAATGTCTACTTTTAAACAAGCTAATTATAATCGAAACAAATATTGCCTGTTTATATAATCTGCATTTAAGTAAAGAGAGTACTGTTTTTCCTGGCTGACTTCATTATCTTTAATTCGGCCACGCCCACACGCTGTTAACATGGTAATGAAGACCCAAGCTGTTCAACCCATAACAATCAAAGCGTAAAGTTTGATCAGATTTAAAGACTTTACCACATGTTTGGATGATAAACTTTACACACACGTGAGGAATATCTTCATTTATGTCTGGACATTGAGGAAGAGAAGCGTTAATCTTTAACGTTGCCTAAGAAGAAGAACAATGGAAGACGCAATGGAGGAGGATATATTCCTGAAGAAACTGTAAGTCATTTATCTTCATTTATATTTGTTATTATGGCTTGTGCAGTTCAGCTACACAAGCAACCTCAGCAGACTGCATGCTTCTGATTGAAAAACTTTCGCATTCTTTACAAACGAGGACGCGTGATCGTCACGTAATGTCGAATCTACATGCTGTGTTAGACACAGTTATTCACTTTCGTTTTCTTCATGGCAACTTTGAGTAAGACTGCACTGCAAGATCTTTTAAGTGTGTGGTGTAATATGATTCCATACATTGTTTAAAATTCCATCCATTGCGCTTTACACGCGACGCCGTTGTTATTAGCTCCGTGTTGTTTAGGCGGAGACGCGAGTACTCGCGCACATGGACGCCATATGCAATGTGTTTTTAAAGGCGCTCTAAGCGAATTGACGATTTTTTTTTTTTTTGTGCCGATAGCGATTTTTGTTTCATCAGCCTTAGCTGATACAGGCTGCCGATTTTCTTGAGCCGACACTTCTTTTGCTCACTCAGTTTACTTATGAAAATGACACGTTCATGTCAAATGTTACAAGTCTCAATTAAAAAAAAAACATTTATTGAACTTAAAAAACAATATTTCTGTCTGTAAATAATGCCGGAAAAACTCGGTGAACACAGCAGAAACAAATTGGCCAATGCCAATACACATAAAACTCGCAAAAATCGACAGATATATTGGTCGTTCACTAGTTCTTTTATATGAAAATGTATTCAACCTACCTCAAATCAAATAAAAAAATTAAGTTTACTTTAAACTCAAAAAAGTCAAACTCAGCAACAAGAGAATCAGTTAAGGAGGTTTAGAGAAGTTAGAATGTTTAATGGAAAAACAGGCACACATGTGTACACCAACATAACAGATGGACATGGGTGCACACACACCAAATTCTGTAGTTTATACTGTGGGCCTGAAGTTTTATATGGATATACATTATGTCATCTTTTTCTCAAGGGATGTGAAAATCAACACAGAATCTTGCATCCCTTCAAGGTCTGAACTATCCGCCATCTCATCCGCGTAATGACAGTGCAAAGTGCTTTTATATGGTGGTGCTTTAGATATTCTTTGTGCTGTATGTTTTGACTGCATAATGCCAACCATTTTTGACTAACTAATTACTTTTTTTACACAAAATATGGACAATCCAATATGGTCGTCACTACCGAAACATTACTGTCACTACCGAGCATTTGAGGTCATGACCGAAACAAATAATGATCTGGAAAAATAAAATAGGTTTTGTTATCAGAAAAGATGACATAATTTCATTTAGTTAGATAAAAATTTAAACTAATGAATCCTTGAATTTAAAAACTGTATCAGTGAATGTATGGCAATTACAGAGAAATATTGCTTTCAAAATGCATTTAATTTGATGAACCACTCTTATAGTTTTGTTAAAATAATATTTCTAATCAATATAACCAAGACACTGTCTTTAAAATTTTTTTTTAAATATATTTAGGTTAATGTAAAGAAAATCAAAATAGGCTATTAAATACCTAATTTTTATATCAAATGTTGTTGTGTTTCGGTAGTGCCAAATTTTGGGAGAGAGAAAACATTTCGAAACTGTATAAAAACCTGCTAGGAAACTAAAGTGTCCAATCAGTAGATTAGTGTTCCTTAGATGTTCTACTATGTTTATGTTTATGACTACAAAGCTTGCAGGAAAAAACACACTTTTTTTCAAGAAGTTTTGAAGTGTCAATTTGCACCAATTCGGTAGAATGGCCCAGATAGACTAAGCAAACCTTTCATACATGCATGACATTGTACTTGACAATCTAAAGAAAAAACTAAAATTGGAGATGAGTTAATTCAAAGGAAACCTCTTTCTTACTTATATTACTTACTGATTAATATGTTTTTATTGTATATCACATCCAGTACTGCTGTTTAAAGATGAATAATTGCTGTTTTTATAAGGGAAAGTTAAAATAAATTTAAAAATGATTATGGTCATCAGCATGTTTGTCTTGTAATTCGTTTAAGAATAATAATCAAAATCCCTGCTCCACAAAAATAAGTTGCAGAAGTAGGCTCCAGAAAATTTTTATTTTTTATAAACAGCTGAACACTGCTCAAAACAAAAAATCTCTCTGTAGAGGAAGTGATTACTTTTTAAAGTATTGTGCACCAATCAGGATATGGCATCAAATGATGTTTTATATAAACAAGGTTTGGAAGGAGCTGATCAGTTCAATTCAATTCAATTTTATTTTATTTATATAGCGCTTTTCACAAGTGTTAATTGTTGCAAAGCAGCTTTACATGAGAAGATGTAGAGGAGAACACAGAAAATCAATAGATAATATAAGAAGTAGAGATAGCGACTAAGGTTAAACCGTACAAACGAGCATATTAATAATGTAACGTATACAGTAAAGTGCTAAGTTAAGCCAAAGTTGGCTGACTCTCCCTGGGACGAAACCCCCCCTAGGAAAAAACCCAATGGGAAAAACTCCTAGAAGGACAAAAACCCTTGGGAGGAATTAATATATATTTATATAGATACGGTAGGGATAGGAGGCGGGTAAGCGGATTAAACTGGTTTAGCCGGTGGTTGTTGGTCGGGCATCAGCTGGTCATCACGTTGAAGGACAGCCAGTAGATCAGTGGTGCGATGACCTTCACAGCAACAGGAACTGGGTCTGTTTGTCTCATTGTCCTCGGGGTCGAGGACTAGACAGGGAGACAAAAACAGAGTTCTATTAGCGTAGGGGCCATTCGCATGTAATGCAAGTGTCATACATTATAGTGGTTTAAGTCAGCTCGGTTCCAGACAGGCTAACTATTGCGGCAATAGTATATTACCCATATGAGGTATGTAAGTACTTTGCTCTAGACAAAATAACTACTGCGGGAAAAGTAAATTTACTGGACATTTTATGTGAATGCTTTGTTAAAGAAGAATGTCTTAAGTTTAGATTTAAATTGATCGACTGTGTCTGATACTCAAACATTATTTGGTAAATCATTCCAGAGCTTAGGGGCTAAGTAGGAAAAGGATCTACCACCTTTAGACACTTAAGATATTCTAGGGATAATTAAGTGACCAGAATTTTGTGAGCACAGTTTACGTGATGGATTGTATTCTGATAGTAATATATGAGGGCGCTAGGCCATTTAAGGCTTTGTAGGTGATTAGTAATATTTTAAATTGTATGCGATATTTAATTCAATTCAATTCAAATTTATTTATATAGTGCTTTTCACAAGTGTTAATTGTTGCAAAGCAGCTTTACATGAGAAGATGTAGAGGAGAACACAGAAAATCAATAGATAATATAAGAAGTAGAGAAAGTGGTTAAACCGTACAAGCGAGCATATTAATAAAGTAACGTATACTGCAAAGTGCTAAATTAAGCCAAAGTTGGCTGACTCTCCCTGGGATTAAAAACCCTCTAGGAAAAAAAACCCAATGGGAAAAAGTCCTAGAAGGACAAAAACCCTTGGGAGGAATTAATATATATTTATATATATATATATATAGAAACGGTAGGGATAGGAGGCGGGTAAGCGAATTAAACTGGTTTAGCCGGTGGTCGTTGGTCGGGCATCGGCTGGTCATCACGTTGAAGGACAGCCAGTGGATCAGTGATGCAATGATCTTCACAGCAACCGGAACTGGGTCTGTTTTAGAGATGCGCGGTTGGCGGTTACAGCCGCGGACTCCGCGGATAAACCGCGGATCGGGCGGATGACGTGACGAAAAATAATATTTTAATTAAATTCGGGCGGGTGGCGGATCGACTGCTTGTTATTAGCTGTGTCCTTCAAAGCATGCGACTTTAAAAGGTGAGCACTCTGTCTTTCAAGGTGGCAGGCTCAGAAGTTCGCGAAGAGAACTGAAATGAGACGGTCTAGCCTTCTGAGGACCCATAATTTGGGTCACCTGTTGCACGCGCCCCCAGTAGCGCCCATCGCGCCTGTCAGCAAAAAAAAGGGGAGACATTTCTGACTTATTAAAATAAATATGTAATCAGAAAAATATGAATTTATTTTAGAATATATGACACATTGATGTAGATTAAACTATTCAACAACACTATATCAAATAATCAACCTTAGAAATATACGCAACATAAACCGAATAATATTAACACAAAAAATAACTTATAATACTAAAACAGTGACAAGAAAAAGTTTTCTAAATAAACTTTTATTTAATAAAGGTTTTAATTGTTTGGGATAGCCTCTGCTGTTAAGGATCCATTCGTTCTATCATTAACAGCGCGGAGAAATGAGGACACATTTTGACACAGCTCTTATCAACGCCGGCGAAGGAGGTACGTGGCAAACTCAAAAAAATGAGAATTAAAAACAAAGGAAATAAAAGTTCAGAAAAGGGTTGCCTGGAATAAGTTTTACAAAGTGGTAAATCAGGATGATACCAGTGCAGACTATGTAATTTGTGCGTTTAATTTAGGCTATTTATTTATTTATTTTTGTCCCATGTCATGTGCGCCGATCGGAGACTGGTCTTTATGATTTAAAAAGAAAGCATTCAAGTGAACAGTACTAAATGAGCTTGAAGCAAAAATAAATTTCAGCAAATGCAAACTTCAATCAAACATAGTAAGAGGTGAAGTATAGCTTTAGCCTACAGAAATGCTTATTGCATTAATTTTTAAATGTTTGCGAGGTCCGTGCACGTCCTCCGCTAGCAACACAGAAATTGCTGAAATAAAGTTTATTGTTTTTATTAATTTATATTCACAAAACTTATCAACAAAACATCGATTAAAATTAAGAGACAAATTATCTGAAACGAAATTCATTTTAAAGTAGAAAACAAAACTTAAATTAAACTCGAAAATAATGTCTGACCCATTACAATTCTCCCTTTATTGGCCTTTACAACGCCCTATATGGCGTTTAAAATTACAGTCTATCTTTCGTAATAAGCTAACTAAATTTAAACAAAACATAAACACATTACAACAATATTCAAACCCAACAATACTCAAACATAAATATAAAATAGACATTATATATGATGATACATGTTAAAACAATCCGATATAGCGTGTATAATAGCTGGTTGGTAGATGTTTACTATTTTTGTCAAAACCTCCGTTGCAAACCTCCATTTACCTGAATAAAATAATTTTTACTTTGAAAATGATGCGCTGTCATGTTAACATCAGCTGTTCGTTTACATAAGACTCCATCTACATTTACACTCAGCGCAACGTCTGAGTTCTCAAACTAAAACAGGGTCTGCAGCGTTGATGAACAAATCCGTTTATGAGGGTCGAAAACGGTGATGTAGTGTAGATGAAAGGCGTAAACGTAGCAAAAGTAACGCATTTTAGAGGATAAACGCATTAATGTAAACATAGCCTGAGTTCACTGCTTATATTCTAGGGCTTTCTAGTCTCGCGGCTGTCATCCAACCCGTCATCAGCAGCGGCTGTCATCAGCAGCGCCTTGCATCGCCCAGTCAGCGGATGGCGGGCGGGTGCGGTTTTGAAAACTGGTCAGAAACGTTGGTGCGGATGGATGGCGGACGGATGATGAGTTTTGTGATGCGGTTGCGGATGAAATAATAGCCCATCCGCGCATCTCTAGTCTGTTTGTCTCATGGTCCTCGTGGTTGAGGACGAGACAGGGAGAGAAAAACAGAATTCTATTAGCGTAGGGGCCGTTCACATGCAATGCAAGTGTCAAACATTATAGTGGTTCAAGTCGGCTCGGTTCCAGACAGGCTAACTATTGCGGCATAAGTATATTACCCATATGAGGTATGTGAGTGCTTTGTTCTGGACAAACTAACTACTACGGGAAATGTACATTTACTGGACATTTTATGTGAATGCTTTGTTAAAGAAGAATGTCTTAAGTTTAGATTTAAATTGATCGACTGTGTCTGATACTCGAACATTGTTTGGTAAACATTTAACTGGTTGCCAGTGTAAAGATGCTAGAATTGGACTGATGTGGTCATACTTTTTAGATCGAGTAAGCACTCTTGCAGCAGCGTTTTGAACCAGCTGTAGCTTGTTTACCTGATTTGCATGGCATCCCCCGAGTAACGAGTTACAATAGTCTATTCTAGAGGTCATAAAAGCATGGATAAGCTTTTCTGCATCTGATGCAGACAGCATATGGCGTATTTTTGAGATATTTCTAAGATGGAAGAATGCTGTGCGGCAGACGTTGGCGATATGACTATCAAAAGATAGATTGCTGTCGAACATCACGCCTAAATTCTTAACTGTGGAAGATGGCACCACCGTGCAGCCATCTATGGGCAACTTGTAATCTGACATATTATGTTTGTAGCGATTTGGTTCAATAATAAGTATCTCTGTCTTATTGGAGTTTAGCATAAGAAAGTTATGTGCCATCCAGTCCCTAATATCACTAATGCAGTCTGTTAGCTTAGAAAACTGGTGGGTTTCGCTAGGATGCGACGAGATGTAAAGCTGGGTATCATCCGCATAGCAGTGAAAACGTATGTTTCCTGATAATGTCCCCTAGAGGTAACATATATAAAGCAGCGCTGTCTCTGTGCTATGGTGGGGCCTGAATCCTGATTGGAACTTTTCATATGTATTATTATTTTCTACAAATGTGCGTAGCTGGCTTGCCACTACTTTTTCTAATATTTTAGAAAGAAAAGGTAGATTTGAGATTGGTCTAAAGTTATTAAGATCTCCCTGGTCAAGGTTTGGTTTTTTAATGAGCGGTCTACTAACTGCTAGTTTGAAAGCTGTTGGAACGTATCCTAATTCTAGAGATGAGTTAAAGATATTAAGTACCGTGTCTGACACTACAAGAAATACCTCTTTTAGTAATTTTGAGGGTTGTTATGATTTTTTTTAATACGCGTACTGAGATAGGTAGATCTTGCAGTTTTAATAGCCTGTCTGTAGTGTTGAACACTCTCTTTCCATGCATCAGTCAATGAACACACCTGGCTCTCGATCATTAATCAATGAACACGGCTGGCTCTCAATCACTAATCAATGAACACGGCTGGCTCTCGATGATTAAGCAATGAACACGGCCCGTTATCAATCACTAATCAACACAACAACTTAGTACCAGCTCTATAAATAATCATAGAGTCTTTACCCTCAATTCTCTGGAAATTATCGCAAGATGTCCAAACAATAAAACCCAGCACAGGAAATGCACCATACCGTGCAGGATTATACCGGGCCTTCCAACAGCGGTCGGGATGTTTCAATTGAGCCCGAGGCCTCCCCACAGGCCGGGCGATCTTCCCGCATTGCTACACGAACCCCGAGGAGAAAAGGACCGTCTCCTCGCAGCCCGCAGAGGCGCTCCCCACCATCACCGGCATCTTCATAAGCTTCTGCTTCTCCAGGAATCCCCGACATCAAGAAATGGACCATCCTAGGCCTCAAACTAGCTCTTGAAAATGCGGATATTCCATTCACGTAAACAAACAAAGGTGCAACTGTTCAGCCTACTCCGCAATAGCCAAAGGGCTACTCAACCCCCGCAAACAGCCGTGACAGCAAGCTCTGACTCCTCGTCTCCGCAAGCACGGAGTACACCGTACTCCCGAAAGACACCAGGGAAAACACGGAGGTCTCAAAGACACCGCATGAAGCCATCAGCTAGCCTGGGCCGCCCGCCGATGTCTCCAGCAGCCAGCCCACAAGCGAGGCAGCTAGCAAGCCAGCCAGACAGCGTGAACATGCTTCCGCTCACGGCAATGCCTTCGCTCCTCCCACTGCCGCTTCCTTCTCCCGGCCAATGGCCTGCTGCCCCTCTCTATCACACGGGGTTGCGTTCAGCAGCAGCGCCGGCCACATCTATTTTTCCTTCTCACATTTCTCCCACTTTTGCCGCAGGAGCCGACACGAGCGTGAGGATGCCTCTGCTAACGAGTCAGGCTCCGGCACCCTCTATGACTTTTGCACCTGATAATTTCGCCCACGGATCGACCCAAAGCGTGAGGCTGCCTCCGCAAGTGGCTCCAGCAGCTCCTTTTTCTTTTGATTCCTTTCCCCAGACCCGTCAACCTTTCACGCTGGCTACCCCAGCACCAATTCCCATCCCACGCAATGCATTGGCCATGGAACCTCCCCCTGTCATCAATTCCATCAGGCAACAGATCCTCGCAAAAATTCAGGCAGCCGGCACCAGAAGCGGATCTTTCCCTAACACCAGTGCCTCCCTATTCAACTCTAATATTCCCATAAATCATCTACTCAAAGACCTTCTAACCGCCTCTCTAGATACTATACTCCAAGCAGTCTCCATGGGAACTCTTCAAACCTATCTGACAGCTTGGAGAAGCTTCAGAACTTTCCATCATTTACACCAGATCCCTTTAGCCAACTTCTCTATACTTACCATAACATCATTCATATCGTACCTGCATGAAGTCAAACACCTTCGAATCAGCGTATATGAACGGAATCCAATTTTTTCACAAACTAATGTTAGGTTCACCCTCAACTGCTATCACTAATCCCCAGACCGCCATGCTCTTAAAAGGTATTGAAAAAACAAGTCCAGATCCCAGGTTACCCATAACCATAGAAATCCTTTCAAAATGTCTTGCCACTCTTCGCAAAGGCTACTCCTCAGTACATACTGCCCGAACCCTAGACGCCATGTTCGTGTTAGCCTTTTTTGGTTTCCTCCGCTGTTCAGAATTCACTGCTTCAGCCACCTTTGACCCAAACCTACACTTAACCATCTCTGATCTAGCCATAATAGATAATGAAACCATCTCATTTTTTATCAAACACAGCAAGACGGACCAAATGAGAAAAGGACACCACATATACATTTTCAAAATTCAAACTCCCATCCAACCATACCAAGTTCTCAAAGCTTACACTTCCTTCAGAGCACAAATTTTCTCCTATCCCTACATATTGGCAGCAGCAGAATTTGCTTCCCCGGAGCCCCCTATATTCTTCAAACTACAGCCTTTGGGTCCAGGCTTCTGCCCCACCTCATACTGTCCTTCTCAACCTATCTCTTCACAGCACTTCTCACCAGTGCCCACTTTCCTGAGCTGCCTTTTCAATTCTACCCACTACTTCAGCATTTTCCCCCAGTGAGGGCCAGCACCGCGCCTTCTTAAGCCAGCCTTCTTTGGGGAATTGTTTTTGACCCGTGCCTGTTCTTTGGATATTGGCCTTCTGCCCCACAAGACACAGGGATTACACAGGGGACAGCCCATGAAGATAACATTGAGTCTCTAAACAGAAATCCCAACTTACAAATTAAATTGCTGGAAATTAAAAATTAATATTACACATTAACCCCCTGGGGTCCAAAAACCCGGGGCAGCGTTTTGACGTGTTTTTTCCTTATCATGGCAGAATCAACTTAAAATACTCCATCATTAATAATCATACACTTAGGTTTTTGACATCATTTGAAACGGTAAAGGGTCTTCTTTAATATGTGTTAATTCACAATAACAACAGATCTTTGTGTTTTTGTCAAGAAAGAAAATAAACAGGGTGTGCATCCAGACATTTCTGTCTCCGCCAGCTGTCTCTCAAAACACGTTACAAAAATCAATTGAGACTCCGGGAATACTCGTCAAGCATGATACACATATCCAAAGATATCCAGACTTTTTTTTTAAACAAGCTAAATATAATCGGAAACAAATATTGCCTGTTTATGTAATCTGCATTGAAGTAAAGAGAGTACCGTTTTTCCTGGCTGACTTCATTATCTTTAATTTGGCCATGCCTACAGCTGTTGACATGGGAATGAAGACACGAGCTGTTCAACCATAACAAGCAAAGCGTAAAGTTTGATCAGATTTAAAGACTTTACCGCATGTTTGGACTATAAACTTTATATACACACGTGAGGAATATCTTCATTTATGTCTGGACATTGAGGAAGAGAAGCTTTTATCTTTAACGTTACCTAAGAAGATCAATGTAGAACGCACTGGAGCTGGATTAGAAGTAAGTAACGTTTACCCCCTGGGGTCCAAAAACGCGGGGCCGCGTTTTGACATGTTTTTTCCTTATCATGGCAGAATCAACTTAAAATACTCCATCATTAATAATCATACACTTACGTGTTTGACATCATTTGAAATGGTAAAGGGTCTTCTTTAATATGTGTTCATTCACAATAACAACAGATCTTTGTGTTTTTGTCAAATAAAGAAAATAAACAGGGTGTCCATCCAGACATTTCTGTCTCTGCCAGCTGTCTCTCAAAACACGTTACAAAAATCAATGGAAACTCCGCGATTACTCGTCACACAAGCATGATACACACATCCAAAGAAAGCCTGAAATGTCTACTTTTAAACAAGCTAAATATAATCGAAAACAAATATTGCCTGTTTATGTAATCTGCATTTAAGTAAAGAGAGTACCGTTTTTCCTGGCTGACTTCATTATCTTTAATTTGGTCACGCCCACAGCTGTTGACATGGTAATGAAGACACGAGCTGTTCAACCATAACAAGCAAAGCGTAAAGTTTGATCAGATTTAAAGACCTTTTACCGCATGTTTGGACTATAAACTTTATATACACACGTGAGGAATATCTTCATTTATGTCTGGACATTGAGGAAGAGAAGCTTTTATCTTTAACGTTACCTAAGAAGATCAATGTAGAACGCACTGGAGCTGGATTAGAAGTAAGTAACGTTTACCCCCTGGGGTCCAAACACGCGGGGCCGCGTTTTGACATGTTTTTTCCTTATCATGGCAGAATCAACTTAAAATACTCCATCATTAATAATCATACACTTACGTGTTTGACATCATTTGAAATGGTAAAGGGTCTTCTTTAATATGTGTTCATTCACAATAACAACAGATCTTTGTGTTTTTGTCAAATAAAGAAAATAAACAGGGTGTCCATCCAGACATTTCTGTCTCTGCCAGCTGTCTCTCAAAACACGTTACAAAAATCAATGGAAACTCCGCGATTACTCGTCACACAAGCATGATACACACATCCAAAGAAAGCCTGAAATGTCTACTTTTAAACAAGCTAAATATAATCGAAAACAAATATTGCCTGTTTATGTAATCTGCATTTAAGTAAAGAGAGTACCGTTTTTCCTGGCTGACTTCATTATCTTTAATTTGGTCACGCCCACAGCTGTTGACATGGTAATGAAGACACGAGCTGTTCAACCATAACAAGCAAAGCGTAAAGTTTGATCAGATTTAAAGACCTTTTACCGCATGTTTGGATTATAAACTTTATTCACACACGTGAGGAATATCTTAATTTATGTCTGGACATTGAGGAAGAGAAGCATTTATCTTTAACATTACCTAAGAAGAACAATGGAAAATGCACTGCTGGATTAGAAGTTTGTAACGTTAACAGTTAATTTATACCATTTATATTTGCTATCATGTAATTGAATATGCTCATGGCTTGTGCAGTTCAGCCTACATACAGTAACGTTAATCAACCTTAGCAGACTACACGCTTCGGATTGAAAAAGTTTCGCATTGTTTACAAACGGACGCGATCTCACGTAATGGCGGATTTCACTGTTGCATGCTGTAACAGTGTTAAACACAGTTATTCACTTATATCCTTCGTGGAAACTTTCAGTAAGCCTGAACTGTTGTATCTTTTAAGTGTGTGCTGTAATATGATTCCATGTTTACATGCTTATTAACAAACGAGTACGCGTGACCTCCCATAATGGCAGATATCTGTTACATGTTGTACAGTGTTGAGACACCGTTATTCACTTTCGTATCTGTCATGGCAACTTTGAGTAAATGCTGCACTGCGGGATTTGCTGTTAAATGATTCCATATTGTTTACATGCAAGGTAATTCCATACATTGCGCTTTACACGCGACACCGTTTTTATGAGCGCTGCGCACGGAGACGCGAGCTCGCGCACATGAGATGTGTTTTTAAAGTTCATACGCGCTTACAGAAACACGTTTAAAACAGAAGCTAGACGATAAGGGGATGGGCATCTGAAATCAGTCATCTGAAAACAGCTTTTTATATTAATTGCTGCAAATGTTTATCTGAGATTAAGTTTATGTACAAGATAGTATATGAATGTTACTTATATAACTGATGGATAAATATCACTGATACTAAGTAAGGGTATTTCTGTGGACAATTTATGCTAACAGCTGTTTATAACTCTCTTAGAGGTCTGCATCTCTCTCATCAGTACAAAACTATGAAGTGGAAAAACACTTTTTGGACAAAGTTATATGGTAACATGAGCCACGTGAAGTTTACAGCTCTGTTGTGTATCAGTTTCTTAGTTTATACAAAGTTTTTGAATAGGGTTTGTTTCCAAATAAACTTAAAATGTCCTACTGACCATCATTTCTATTTTGATTATATTGTTAACTTTATAAACCTCAAACAAACATGTATACATTTGTCCTCACATTCTTTACTGTAGTTCATTCTCACATTCCTGCCTCATTATGCAGCTCATTATGCGAGCCTTTGTTTGCTTGCTGTCAATCAATCCTTCTCGCATACGGCCCCTCTAAACAAAAAGTGTCTTACAATTTCTAAATGAATACATTGTTTTATGTGAATAAGTAGGCAGTGTGATTGTCACATCATTTTAAAGAAAAAAACTCTAGACTACTAGATTCTGTTTAGGAAAGTCTTGTTATAACATGTTTAGTATGGGTTTTGTGGACTTATATCAGTGACTTAAAAATGTTGCTTTTTTAAAAACCATGCATAAACATTTTTCTCTCAAAAATACAAACATGTACATGCATGTAGCTCATATAATATTTTAGCCCAGTTTGTGCTGAACGCGGTGGTATGAGACACTTGCCATTATTATGTTTTAAAGCAACTGAAAAAAGACCAAATGTAAGAGCATGTCAGAACCTCTGAGAGTGTCCCAAAATGGTCGGACCCCAGAGGGTTAAAGCTTAAAAGATTAAAGAATACTTAATGATTGTACATATGCTTTATGTAAATAAAATAGTGTGTTGACAAATTTGTGCATATTTAAAGGTTTTGCTTACCCAAAATGTAAAATTGCAAGCAGTTCCTTGTTAAGGCTCTCCCTGAAATGCTTTGCATTACGTAATATTACTTTTCTGAAGTAACGAGTCAAGTAACGCATTACTTTTATAAACGTACATATTAATATTTGAGTTACTTTTTTTAAAAAGTAATGTGAGTGTAACGTGGGGTGCTTGAAGAAAGCGAAGGAGAGTAGAATCCATGTGCAAAAGAGGTTTATGAAGTAAATCCCAAAAGGGCCATCAAACACATCCAATAAGGGGCAATCCAAAACGTAATCCAATGACAGGCAATAGGTCAGGCCAGGCAGCAAAACAAACAATATCCAAAGAACAGGCACGGGTCAAAAACAGGCAGACAAGGAACAAAATGCAGCATAACAGATCACAGGTAAATACAGACAGGCTAAACAGGCTGGACATACAAAGTAATAATCAGCAGTGACTGAACAGAACTGAAGTGGGTTTATACACAACAAACAGGAAGTGGGAAGTGAAGTGTGACATGGCATGATATCAAATAAAAGTCAGAACAGAACGGGGTGTCAAAATAAAAGTACTAATAACAAAAACAAACAGAACACAAGACAAAAACCCTTACAGCGAGTTACTTTTCAGTTTAATTAATTGAATGGAAAAAAACAATGTACTGCATTAAACTGAACTTAATAATGTAGATTTGCACACTTTTTGCGGAAACAGTTTCAGTCATTTTTGCGATGGAAAATGTAATTCTGAATGCAGAACTTAGACCTAAAAGAGATCAAGTCTCAGCCAAGTAAGAAAAAGTAACACAAAGGTAACGTAAGCATTACTTTCCATAAAAAGTAACTAAGTAACGAAATTAGTTACCTTTTTGGAGAGTAACCTAATATTGTAATGCATTGCTTTTAAAAGTAACTTTCCCCAACACTGATGGTCACTAGGGTGACCACCCGTCCCGCGTAGCGCGTAAACGCACAGCGTTTGAAGCCCAATTCATGCGTCCCGCAAATTGAGACCGTGTCACGCATAATCAATGCTTGCTCAAAAAAAGTTGGTCGCTCTATATCCTTCAGCCCCACGCAGCCAAACGGACATTACTAGACAGTTCAGGCTCGCTCGCCACTCGCTACTCACACGCTACTGTTGCCCCTCAGCTGAACTGCTGACAGGTTGTTGTCAACTTTTCGTTGTTGTCATGACAGCGCAGTCCGCACGCAGGCACGCACGTGCATCCCTTTTAGATGCGCGCTTTCCAATTCGAAAAATGGAGAAAGAGACTGAGTCTGACTCTGCACCGCCATCATCAATTAAAAATGGAAGGTGTGGGTACAAGAAAGACTGGGAAAATAAATATTTGTGGCTGAAAGTCCTAAAGATGTTTCCAAAACCCTGAACAGTTTTTTTTTCCTGCGCCTGCCTTTACTAACATGCAAGTTCACCATCTTTCCTCCCTCTTCTCGTTCCGTGAACCTCTGGAGTTGTGAGTTAAGACTTTTTTTTAACGGTTTCTGTGTTGTTGAGCAACTTCAATTCCTGTTAATTCTATAATTTTATATTATAATGTATTTAAAGTGAATAAATTATAATGAAAAATAAATGAAATAGCTAAAGTAAATCGTAAGTGAAAGTGCATCTGTCAATCATTGAATGTTCAAAATATTATGAATTTTTATTTTAAAAAAATACACATTGGTTGGCCTATTCATGCGCATACATCATGTTTAGGGGAATAGGGCATTATTAATATGCCATGTACACTGCAAAAAAATGATTTTCAAGAAAAAAATGTCTTTGTATTTTTGTCTTGTTTTCAATAAAAACATCCAAAAATTCCCAAATCAAGATGCTTCTTCCTAAAGAGCAAAACGACCCAAGAAAACAAGTCCAGTCCCTAGACCAAAAATATAAAATTTAAGTGATTTTGTGCATAAAACAAAGAAAAATCTTAAATTAAGTGTTTTAGAAAAATGTTCAAGATTTTTTTGCTTACCCCATTGGCAGATTTTTTTGTTTTGTGCACAAAATCACCCAAATTTGATTTTTTGTGTCCAAAAACTAGACACACTTTCCTGGGTCGCCCCGCTCATCAAGAAAAAGCATCCCCATCTAAGAATTTCCAGATACCCTTACTGAAAACAAGACAAAAATACAAGATTTTTTTTTCTAGAAAATAAGTTTTTTTGCAGTGTAAGGTGGTATGTGCTAGAAATGGGTAAACCACTATCAATAAGTCGGCCCGTGGGTCGGGTGCACCGCCGGGCCAGGGAGTGTCCCACATTGTCCCTCAGAAACACACCCCTTGTCCCCCCTTGGGCTTATCAGCAGGTGGTCACCCTAATGGTCACCATTCTCACTGTCATTGTCAATTATTAGCATTTTTATCATTGTCATCCATATCAAGCAGTGAGAAGTTATCCGCTTTGCAAATATTGTGCAAAATGCCACAAGCCGTTATAATATGACTAGCATGCTCAGGGGAGTGTCAAATTTCACCATGAAGGACATTAAATCTCATTTTCAGCTGTGCAATTCTTCTCTCCACCACAAGTTTGTGTGCTCTTCATGACAAAAACAACAAAGGAACATTGCTCAGATAAATCAAGAATGCACTTGTGGCGGGGCAGTGGGGAGGAACTGAATAATTAAAGCGCTTAATACTCAATCTCAAGATGTAATAGAAGCAGACTACGCCACCCCTGTTTACAGGGGACAATGAAAACCCAGAAATAGGGCACAAAGGTTCATTACCATGGAGGGCAAAGAGACGTGGATAACAGTACAAAAATATATTTTATTTAATCACACAAATGGGTAAAAACTTTCAATGTCAATTAAAATATTTCTCTAGAAGCCACAATGCGTGAATTTTCTACACACACACACACACACGACAAGCTTTAAGGCAACCAAGGCTTTACCGTAGCCGGGCAGGCTAGCAAAGAATAATTATCATAGGCAAACCACACGCACACACACCACACACACACACACAGTGAAGTGCAAGCAAACCACACTCCGTGCTCAAAGACCACCACCACACGGCAAGACAGCTAGCCTCCCGACCCGGGGCCTGGCTGCCTGAAACAAACAAAAGAAAGACCATTAATGAATGAATAAACAAAACAACAAATTATAATAAAGGTAATTTCCAAGATGTTGGGGGCTAAACTTACAGTTGGTAATCAGTCAAAGAAATCACTAAATATCTCAAACAAATAGATTAGTTTTAACAAACAGAATGTCCATAAACAAAATGAAAAAAACAAATTAATTCATAAAATTGTATGAATTATTAAACTTTTGAAAACAATCAATTTCACACACACACGCTTACAAACAGCCAGTGGCGGTAACTAGAGGGCCGTGCACACGTCACACATGCGGCCAGGAAGGGATTTAAAGCAGTCCTACTCCAGCCACCAGCCGTGGTATAAAACAAAACAAACACAAAAAAAAGGAAAATCTGCACACATGCAGCAGAGCAATGCAGTCCAACAGCACAGCAAAGCAGAGCCACCAAGCAGAGGAGCGAAGCAAAGGAGCAAAGCAGAGAAGCAGCAAGACAGCAGCGCCGTCTTACATTTAAGCAGCAATCCGCCACCCCAGTATTTACTTAAGAGCGCTCATTCAGCAAATCAATCGTCCGGTGGTTCCAATGAGACTCACACACAACGCAATCACTGACTGTTAATGAAAGAAACTCGGTTAACTAAACTGATTTAATGTTCAAGTAAAACAGGGAAACTATACGTACCAAATAATGTTCACAGAACCACACATTGTACCATAGCTCACAGTATATGCCACCACAGCTTACACGCCTGAGTGAAACCTCGCAGCTAAAACAAAAGCACTATTTAACGTAACGGCATATTCAGTTCAACATACCTGAGGATTAATAACAGCCTGGACCCACCGCGATGCCTCAACAACGTGTTATTCCAGCTATAAAAACAAATGATTTACGAAGATGCCACGTAAGGGCAGCCTCATAGTTCTCCTGGAAACTTAATTTAGGGTGTTTTCATATCTGTAGTTCGGTTCATTTGGTCCAGACCAAAAGCAAAAAATTATACATTGTAACTTTTTTAGCAGTTTTGGTTCCTTTTCACACCACACTGATTGCTCTGATCCGCACCAGTTAAAACGAACCAAAATTCTGTCATGTGGTAATATCAACATCACTTATTGGGCACATGTATTTGAAAATATTTTCTAAACTGCTTCTCGATTGGTCAGAATCAATGTACACGAAATCCAACGGAACCCCGGAAGTAAACAAAAAGAAGGAAAATACAGCAGACACCATGGACTTCAGCACTCTAGACAAACCGTTCATTTTCAGAATGAATCGCGGATGTGGCTTGAAAACAACGTTTTAATGCATTACAAACGGCAAAGACAGCAAATTTCTGAGGCTCCGCCTGCACCTCCTTGCAACTCCAGATATGTCCGCGTCATTGTGCTAATATTGCTCATAGAAACTGTCAACAAACACTTCCTTATCTGATAATGCATTGCGCAGCTGACTACGGCAGCTGGTTTAGTCCAAACCCTGCTAAAAAAAACAGCATACCAGCAAGACCAGCATATGTTGTGTTTTGGTGCTGGTATGCTGTGACCACCAGCTAAACCAGCATAGACCAGCATAATTCCCATGCTGGTCCATGCTGATTTGATGCTGGTTTTTTCAGCAGGGAAATGTGCATTACTTTTGCAGTTAGGTCGGTTAGATCTCGGATCGTGTTCTCACCACAAACAAACCGCTCTAGAGTTCGTTTGAAAGCATACCGAGACCACGTCCACTTGTTTTGTTCGCTTTTGGTGTGCACCAGAGTTCGATCGATGATTCTCACATGCCCAAACGAACCGCACCAATTGAGCAATCGAACTCTGGTACGATTCAACCCAACTAAACAAGGCAGGTGTGAAAACTCCCTTAGAATCAATAATCGTCCCTAGGTATCTAGGATTGTACTTTTTTAACACTAGATAAATGTTATTTTGAATAGGCATTTATCACACTTCTGCGTGTTGTCATAAAAAAATAATAGTCTAAACCAACTTCCGGTCTAGTCTGAAGCAATAGCGGCGAGCACAGCGAGGGATTGTTGATGCACTATAAATGTTTTAATAGTTCTAATAAACACTTGTATATCAGTATCCATTCTATTCCAACTGATGAAGCGAAGACAATGTGGATTCATGCTATTCGGCGGGATGAATGCAAAAGTTTTGTCGTTTTAAAAGGTAGAACGTACTTAACAGTTATGCGGGCAACACTTCACTGAAGAATCTGACTATTCGACAACAGCCGATCGTAAACACCTGAAACATGGAGTTATTCTACCGTCCAGATTCGGGTGGAACAACTAGAGGAAAACCAATTAATAAGGTCATTCAATGAATTAAAGAAAACCACACCTGGGATCTCTAACATTATTCATCTCACAATGACAGGCACAGTTAACCAAATATGGTCAAACTGGTGTGTAATAGCTACTTGCCAAGGCCCACTTGATGTAAATGATGACGTTGTATAAAACGTTTATACAGAAAAGAAACAGGATTTAAATAGTCACCAATCAAATGTCTGTTATTTCATAACTTTAATGAACTACGTTTAGAGTTTAAGTTGTACAAAATATTGAAATGTGAAAACTGTTGCAGTGTTACAAAAATTCTGTGGTAAATGAGTTTACAAGATGCAAACTAAAAAAATTTTATTACAATTTCTTTATTGTTCCACTTTTATACATACATGTACAAGTATTGACTGCATGTGACAATTAAAAAGTTAACTTGCATGTCTCATTCATTTACAATTTACAATGAACTTACATTTTTAGTAATGCTTATTCATAACCAAGATAAGACTTAAAGATGCCCAACCAAAATTAACATTCCCACCCAGACAGGGATTATCTTAAGCCAGGACTATGCCTTAGTTTAAAGGAGCGGTGAATCAAATACTCAATTTTAACTTGATAATTTGTTATATAAGAGGTCATCATTCTTAAATGAACATCCTGCAAGTTTCAGAACTGAAAACGTCCGTGCTACTGAAATATAACAGTTTTTGGCACCAAGCCAGTATAACGATGAAGTGTGGAATTCGGAAAAATATGACGTCAAAGTAGAATTGAAGCACCTCCCCAAAGCCAAATACAACCACCACTTTTGTAGCCCCGCCCACAGCTTCGCGTGACACGTGTGTCGCAACAAGTAAACATGTATTTAAAGATTGACAAATGTAACCAAAATGACTTTTAAATAATTTTTTTCTGAGAGACTTTTATTTTGACGCGGTGATCTGTTATGATAGACTAACCATGGAAACTAGTGATGCTCCGATCGATCGGCCGCCGATCGTAATCGGCCAATAACGGCATTAAATGACGCGATCGGCACTCGCTAAATTTGCCGATCTCATGAGCCGATTTTTCTGTTTACTTTTGTCATCATAGCGTTCCTGATGCGGCTGCAATTAGAGACCATTATACACAGTGCGAGCATTTTGTAACCCATTGCTCATGTGTGACGTGATTTCCCTCTCTGCCTTTACAGAGATATGCGTATTTTCTATGAGGACGAGCAACACACACACCTCTGCTACAAATGAACAGCGTATACAACACATATCTATCGCGGACAATTGCATCCTCGTGCCGAAAGTTTATTACTTGCATTCGTTTTAAAGTTTTGAAGGTTTAAACATCCATTTTCCTCACAGCTGCTCTTGTTTGCGGACTATGAGGACACGCTCTGGTCCTCAGCGCAATGCGTCTTCACATCCCTATCAAACAGCGTATACAACACATATCTATCTCGGACAATTGCATCCTCATGCCGAAAGTTTATTACTTGCATTCGTTTTAAAGTTTTGAAGGTTTAAACTTCCATTTTCCTCACAGCTGCTCTTGTTTGCGGACACCCGGCGCACGCATACACAGCAGCCTGTCATCAGTGCACGTGAAGAGAGCGATCTCTCCCACGTCTTAAAGCTACAGTACCCTTATTCATCTCTCAATAAAATTACTCTCTGCTCATCATTGAAGAACTGTTGTACTTCATACGAATGCGTGTATATTTAATTAATACAGTAAAGACTGTGAAGTGTTTTATTTTAATTACTTTTAACAGACATAAACCTTTTTAAAGGCATATTACATTTCTCTTTGCAAGAAGAAATATTTGTTGTGCTTATTTATTTGATTCTCTATTAAAACAACAATATACCTAATTTATAGTTAGTTTCATTTCTACAAATGGTTTAAACTCTGCTAGATTATAGATAAAAGATTCCCATTCCACTGCCATTCTGTGATCGGCACTGATCGGCGATCGGCAGATCATGATCTTGGTGATCGGTAATCGGTGATCGGCCCCCAAAATGCTGATCGGAGCATCTCTAATGGAAACGCATTTTTGGTTGTGGAAGAAACGTCTATGGGAAGAACACAGACGCTGGATAACGGAGGCTCAGAACATAACATTAGGAATGCGGGGATAAAGTTTGCTTTTGAAGAAGTTCCAGCTCGTGTGGGGAGTGTTTCATTACTTTGTGTACACGGATTCATTTGTAAAGAAGTCAATGTTGGATTTGCAGAGAGACTGTGATTAAAAGCACCACTTATACTGGATCTGACAACAATGACACAGCAGTATAATACACAGTAAGACATTTTACTTTAAGTTACTGCGTTTCACTATTGCTTTGTTAGAAAAGATTGCTTGATATGTCCTGTTGTAACATCCGTGTCTAAACACGTTTGTTTGACTGTTTTAATTTACTAAAAACATTAAACGATTAGTAATGGTACAACACTTAACAATATGACTGTAATTTAAAGGTAGAAATATACAAAGTTAGTTATAAGGAAGGATTTATCAGCCGCAGTTTAGATTCTGATGCCTGTTTACTGTGTTGTATACGGTAATTTAGGCAAGTTGTGTTTGAAAGGTCAAACACTCAACAAAGCTTATTTTTTATCATATAACTGTGGTATGTAACATTACGTGAATGTAAAAGCAACCTCACAAGCACAATAGAAATATACAAAGTTATTGATAAGGATTTATTAGCCGCAGTTTACATTCTGATGCACGCTTACTGTGTTTTATACGGTAATTTAGTCACGTCGAGTTTTGTTTCTACTTTAATATACGTATTGTCATTTATGTGTATCATCTTTAGCACCCAGAATCTTTTGTGGCTCAAACATATTTGTGTTCGGCTGCTATTTTTATCACATTAATGTTTTTAAAACATTTTCCCACATGTAATGACGGGGAATGAAGCCGTCCAATCATAGCAGTGGGCGTTACATCCAGGTCTTCAATGCGGCCCGCCCCTTCAAACGAACCATTTCTCCAGAGAGCCACTAATCCATGTTACAAAATAGTGTATTACTTATTGCTTTTGATGTTTTTGAATGTAAAAATCACGCGAACATTATAAGTAGACATCAGACAACAGTATAAAACAATAAAATCGACAATTCACCGCCCCTATAATTAGGAAATATAACATACAAACATGCCTTACTAAAAACATTACTTGTGTGCATTTTGAGGCAAAGTGGAAGTTGTTTTCAGTTAACAATCACCATCAGCACTAGTTAAGCACATCAGCACTTTTAAGAGTTAAGATATGTATGTGTATCTAGACAGATATGAATGTAGCTATATATACACTGGGCATTATGTACATCTACTAGGATGGCATGAGGGTGAGTAAATTATTGCATACATTTCATTTTTGGGTAGGGTGACCAGGCGTCCTCTTTTGCCCGGACATGTCCTCTTTTTGAAACCTAAAAATGTGGGAATTTCAAAATCGTCCGGGATTTTGTTATTCTAGTATCAAACGTGTTTATGGCGAATTTGCATTGCTCTCTCTTTCATTCACATACTAGTCACGTCCTCCGCCTACAGTTCGCTTTGGATTGAGTGGAAGTGTAGGGTGTAGAATTTGTCGATAGTATTCTCTGTAAACATTTAATTGGTCAGTCACCTCAAGCGCGAGCTTCCTTGTTTACCACTGGCAGAGCGCATGGCTACCCGGTATCTTCAGACATGCCGAAACGCAAGTGTAAGTTCACTGACGAATTAAAACAAACATTTCCATGTTTTCGTGACGTTCGAGATCAACATGAAGTTGAGTGCCTGACCTGCAAAGCAGGGACTTACGTGTCGGTCGCAAATAAAGGTGCCAACGACCTAGAGGCACACATATGTTCAGCAAAGCATCAAAAGGCAACGAGGGGCGAGAGCTTATCAGCTAAAGTGACAGAGTTTTTCGTAAGTAAAAACGAAAGTACAGCTGTCACTGCTGCTGAGGCTGCCTATGCTTTCCACACGGTTAGGTGTTTTTTGTGTAAAATTGGGTGAAAAAGCCATATTCGTGGCTCTATTTCTCGGCCGTGGGAGGTCGTAGAGACTTAAACAAGGGTTCATTGGAAAGGTCTGGAATTGGTCTTTCGTATGAACTCAAGGGCGGAGCCACGGGCAATCAAAAACAGAAAATGTGTGAAAAAGGCTAAAGTTTAGGGCTCTTTTTCTTAGCCCGGGGAGGTCGTAGAGACTCGAGACGGGGTTCGTTGGAAAGCCCCTGACGAGACCTTTCCAACGAACCCAAGGTCGAGGGCGTGGTCCGCTCGAGGGCGGAGCTAAAGGAAATTGAATATAAAAGCTCATTTTTTATATCTCCGGAAGGGGAGGTCCTAGAGACACGAGGGTGGTGGCGTTTTGAAGGGGCCGTAACCGCAAGTCTCCACGACGTTCCTAGGCCGAGATAGTGGTTTTCATTTTTGAAAACTGGCAAGAAAGTCCTGTATTTGGAGCTAGATTTCTCTGCCGGTGAATATAGTAGAGACTTGTACGTGGGTTCGTTGGAAAGGCCCGGAAGAGTACTTTCGGGGGCGGAGCTACGGGTGTTTGAATATGGGTAAAAACCGTCTTGGACTTGGGGGTTTTTTGTGTTTGAAACAAACTGTCTACTACGGCCTCTTTAACTGTTTGGCCTCAATTGTTTTTGCCTTATGAGATGCCCAAAGTTTGGGTCTCTTTTTCTCGGCCAGAGGCTCGAACGAGGGTTCATCGAAAAGCCCTGGACTAGGCCTTTTCAACGAACCTGAAGTCGAGGGCGTGGCCCTTTCGGGGGCGGGGCTAGGGGCATTTGAAAATAATAGCTAATTTTTTATATCTCCGGAAGGGGAGGTCCCAGAGACACGAGGGTGGCGTCGTTTTGAAGGCGGCAGAGACACCCGCAAGGCTCTACGACATTGCTACGTCGAGATATTGTCGTTCCTTTTTTGAAAATTAATGAAAAAGGCTTGTATTCAGAGTCGTGCATGGGTTCGTCGGAAAGGTCTATTCCAGACCTTTCCGACGAGCCTGAGCTCGAGGTTCTCCGACCTTCCCTGGCCAATAACTGCCAGGGAAGGTCTGGGCGGCTCGCGGGTAGGATCGCCTTAACGGGTGCGGCGAGCGCGTTTTGATGAGCCGAGGCTCCGGTGCGCGCGACCTTCCCGGACCGAGAACGGAAGCCGCTCGACATTCCTTTCTAAAAAGACCAAAATAGACCCGAAAACAAAGCGGCTTGGCTTTCGGGTCTAAAACTTCAGAAATAGACCCGAAAGTGAAGCGGCTTGGCTTTCTGGTCTAAATCGGACAGCCGAGCTCCGCCCCATCTGTCACAGGTATATAACCCCTGCTCTCTAGCCCTCCCCATTCTTTCTGTCTCAGCTAAGAATAAACAAGCAAACATGTGTAACCAGTGTCCTCTATGCAATAGGGCTTACAGCCAGCTGTCGCAACACCTAAAGGTCTCTTACAAGGTGAGGAATGTAGAAGAGCGGAGGCTACTTCTGGCCTTAGAGTCGGGCAGGGTCAACGTCCGTAAGGACGTTGCCCTGTTGCCAGCTGCAACAAAGAGACCTCCAGACTCGATAGGCATCTCCGGGGGCACAGCGAGCTGACGGCCAAGGCTCGCTGTGTGGCCTTTGTAAGAGATGAGTTGCAAGAGGTGCAAGAGGCAGAAGACGAGGCTGAAGGGTCTGGTCAGCGACCTAAACAAACAGGTCGACGCCTTGTCTTCTGCCTTGCAGGAGGTGACCCGGAGGTGCAAGCGCCTCATCCGCCGGCCCAGTGCCCATCAGACCCAGCAGGTGAAGGACGTCGCCAAGAAGCTTCTGAAGGCACTGGAGGTTCCGGCGGAGGAAGACACCGCGACTCCGGCCGTCACCTCGCCGCCGCGCTCGCCCGAATTCAGGCCGTCGACCTCGCGGGCCACGGAGGCGGAACACCTGGGAGAGAGAAGCCCCGCTCACTTTCCGGACCACGTGGCGGTTCTGAGTGAGTTCAGAGGTCTCGCCTTTAGCTGGCATCCTCCTGTCGATCGTCTGTCACGCTAACCTTTGTCTCTTTTTTTTCTGTCTCTCTCCAGACGAGCTCCTGGAGTCCTACAGGCGGCACCAGGAGGGACTGGCTCTGTCAGGTAAGTTGAAGGAGAACGTGAGCGGGAAGGTGTTCCGAATCAGATCCTTCGTGGCCCACATGGCGGAGGGCCAGGCCAGGCTCCAGACACTGGCGTTCTTAGACGACCCCGAAAGGATCCGGAGGTACGTCGCGCTCCCTCTTTCTGCCGTCGATAAGACGTGAGCGTGTCGCCATTAACCAGTTCTTTGTGTGTGTTCGCAGGTGGGGCGGCAACCTAGGGAGGTCCAAGATCACGGCCACGACGGTTAACCACTACCTGAAGAACGTGGCCCAGTTCTTGGACTTCCTGGCTGAGACCCCTCCGAAGACCTGCCGGCTGTCGAAGAATGCCATGACGAGGGTCGGACGGGAGGTCAGGTTGCTGCTCCGGTCGATGAAGCGGCCAGTGACGATGCACCAGATGGAGGTGAAGGAGGTGAAAGAAGGTCAACTCATCTCCAAGCAGGTGCTTCGTTGCTGCAACGCGGAGGCCAAAAAGGCGAACCCGCGGATCCTCGGTAGGTCGACGTCGGCAAACCTTTCTCTTGCTTTTAGACCGTTTGATTTTACTCACCCTTTTGTTTGTCTTTTGTATCTGCAGACAAGCTGGAGAAGGACCTCTGCCAGAAGACCCAGTACAGCTTCTACGGGCACTTGACGGCCTTCTTCGCCTCCATCTATGGGCACAGGTGTGGGGTCTTTCAAAACCTGACGATCGCGGAGGTGGAGAAGGCCGTCAAGTCGTCCAGCACCGGGGCGTACCTGATTAACGTGAGCATTTCCCCAGCGCGAGCATATTTTCCCAGCCCAGCTGTCGGCATCGGAGGACTTTGGGTGGCTGCAAAGGTTTCTGGCCCTCAGGAACCGCCTGGTCGGCGGCAAGACGGCCACCTATTTTTTTTTTACATCGACACCCAACCCCTGCAAAAACCTTAACAATTACTTTCAGGGGGCCTGGGTGTCAATGGGGCTTCCCGGGAAGCCCAACTTCACAGACCTCCGGACCTCCATCGCGACCCACATAAGCGTCCGACCTGTCCGTCCTACGTAGATTTCTAGACGTTTGCTTCATACTGACGTGCACTTTTCTTCTCTCTTTCTCAGGCCAAGAACAGCCACAAACGAAAGGCCAAGGCCGGAGCGGGAAGCGCGCCGGGGCGAAGGAGGCCTCGCCGTCCGAGTCGACGTCGAGCAGCAGCTCCGAGGAAGAGGAGAAGGTCCCTTTCCAGGAGTCTGGGGTGTCCACCCTCGACTCTCCATCGGTGAGTCGTCCACTGTAGATCTCGTTCGAGTCGACAGCGCGTTTGGGCTCGTGTCGATGCTAATCTGTTTTTCTGTCTTCTCTTTCAGAGCTTGGAAACCTACCCCACCCACCTGGAAAGCCCGGACCGATCGCCATCGTCCTCCTCTTCCTCGGTCGTGCCTCCGTCGTCCCGGGGCTCTCTGGAGCTGTCCGTCCCCGAGCGCGCGACCGCCCGGGACTCCGCCGACTCCGAGCCGGACGTCCCCTCGCCTGCCGTCCCCGACCAGGACGTCCCGAAGCCCGCCGCCGCGGAGCCGGACGTCCCCCTGCCCGCCGCAGCCACGCCGGAGCGGTCCAAGCGAGGTGCCAGGATCGCCAGGAGGAGAGCCGTGGTGATCCTGTCACCTCTCAAACCTATTACCAGTCCGAGGAGGATCAACAGACAATATCAGCTCTCTGGCCTCGCCCGCGCCATTCGGGCACGAGCAAAGGTCCGGCGGGCCCTTGAGGACCAAAAGAGGAAGTAGCCCGTGTTCGAAAGGGACTTCCTCTTCGTGTGTTTTTGCTGTCATGTGTTCGAGTGTTTTTGCTCTATTATTATGTGTTCATGTGTTCTATGAGTGTTTTCGTGTGTTCTTTTGTTCCAATAAATGTTTTAAATTAAAAAATGCCTGACTTGTCTTCATTTCTGGTTTTGACATGAATAAATTCCAGGTAAATGAAAAAACACCAAACTAAAATAGCTTTAATTGAAAGGTGAAATGTATTATTCATAAATACAATCAGTAGCAACAAATCTGAAACACTTGAAAACAAATAAATAAAACATAAAACTTAATCTAGAGTGAAAGGTAATAAGCTTTTGGCCAAAAGAAAATTAACAAGGTGAAAAAATTCGATAGAATAAAGTAAAAACAGAGCCAATACAGAAAACCGGAAGTGAACGGGGCTAATAATTAATAAACTAAAAACGTAACATTAATTACGATCGAAATGCAATTAACATCCCCACGTAAAAAGAAATGAGATAAAATGAAATTAAACAATCATTTCAACTTTGACAAAAACGTAAACCCAAAACCGGAAGTAACCGGTGAGAGCAAAATAACGAAAAACAAAGCATTATTCTTCATCGAAAGGGCAATGACAGCGTAACCAGTGGTGTAGTCTACGTGATACGCAGGTATACGCCGTATACCCACTAGAAATTGTCAAGGATTTCCGTATACCCACTAAAAATAGCTTGAGGATGCGTAACAGCATGTTTTCTGACATTTAAAACTTTTAGTCATAATTCAGATGTAAAGCACTGACCAGTAGCATGCTACACTTGCTATTTTAGCGGGTTGAACTGCATATATATATTAGGCTATATATTTGGTGTGTTTGAATTGCTGCCGAACTGCGCCATCCGATTCGCGTATGAAATCAAATTACCATAGCGGCGCGACTGGGGAGCAGACTGGTGTTGCACCAGAAGAACCCACAGGCGAGTGACAGCAAAGTACCGCGAGAGCAATTGCATTTATCACATGGAGAAATCTGCTTCGAATCGCTCTCGCGGTACTTTGACATCACCAAAGGGTATGCTTGGCGCCAAATGAAGTCGAACCTGCAGTGTAGCTGCTCACGCGACACTGTAAACAAACAATCCATGTGAAGTGAACGAGCTGCTGCAATATAAAATCCGGAGAGTTAACAACGCACATGTGAGTAAACAACATTTAAAACATCAGTCCAGTTTATTACTTTATCTGGAGGTAAGGCTCCAAATGCAATTATATATGCGCGTAATTATATGCTGATGGTTTTTGGGTTCAGCATGTTTGCTTGTGGTTCATAGTGTTAATCTTTCCTTCTCTGTGTTAATTTATATATCTACGTTCTAGATGTATATGATCTTAATCTTTTGTGAGGAAAATCATATCTGCGTTGATGTTCAGTTCAGACTTGCAAATTAAAGATCATTTTCTTCACTTTGGTTTGGGTGTCTAATATTAGGCTACATGATAGGCTTTTACTTTATTATTACAAGACCATTTTCATTTTTAGACACTGCTTGTATTATATGCATAAAATAAGCTTTTATTTCAATGACTATGCAAATTACAGTTAATTCATGGTCATCTTAAATGTGTATTAATTAAAAACATTTACACCATTAAATTACACATGGTAATGTTATCACTAGGTGTCATATAATAGCTATTGAAAGAGTGGATACTTTTTCTCCTTCAATGCATGTGTTAGCCACGGATTGAAGATTGGAAACAGTTTATTTAAGTTGAGTAACTTTTGGCCCTGAGTTAGATTAACACTAAACCAGTCTAAAAATCCATCCAGTTTCCCCAGCTGTAAACCTATTGACTGTTAAAGTCGTTTTTTCTTATAATAAACTGACATGTTGATAACACATTCCGTTTATGTGTTTATGAGTACACTTTCAGAATGCTCTGTAACATGAAGATCCATACTGTATGCATCTGTAAGTGTGGTGGTGCTTATGGGGTGTCACGCTGGGACGAGTGAGCATAAGGGTGAGAGGGAAAAATCACAGTATACTCACTACAAAAATCTAGACTACACCACTGAGCGTAACGTTAACATATACTACATGAAATAAGCCCATAACGAACTTAAACAGTCAGTGTAAGTGGCATAAAGAAGTAAACAAAAACCCGGAAGTAAACTGCGATCGAAAATTAATAAATTTCAACATAAAGATGTTGTGGTTTTCCTTTTCCTCAAATGAAACAATCTTCAGTCTTAGGTTCTGATTTCAAGAGATAGACTTTTATTTTCCGGACAAAACAAAAGCCGAGGCCTGCCCTGATGAATCCCCCCAGAATCTGAGTCCTGGGAGGACTCTCCAAAACCAGTCTGCCCCTCCAAGCCAGGGCCTGGCAAATATACAGGTCCTGGTTCCCTCCCCTTATGGCCAAAACAACACAGGATTTGTAATCTAAAACCACATGACATTCCTCAGACCCATGACATTCCTCAGACCCGTGGCTCCTTCCCACGACCTATTTGACCCTGGGCTATTCCCTTTGTGCCAGACATGAATGCACACATCTTTTCTTAAATCCACACAGATGGCTTTTAAAACTCCTAACACATAAGACACCACATAAGACACCACACAGATGGATTATAATGGTAAACTCATGATGCACATTTAAAGATTAAAATAAACTACTTCAAAGACGGCTTGATGAATGATGTCAATTACCTTTAATAGTTTAAAAAAATCAAGTACAAATAAAACAATGCTTATGAAACGCAAACGAATCCCATTGGATACTGTACTTTCAACGGGAACCCCCGTGACGTAATCTACCTATACAGCACGGCTAATTAAAACATCGCATGCATACTGATTGCAAACTTGACGAGGTACGTTTAATTGCTTGAAACTTTCGTGAACAAAGTGAATGTGTTAATTAATTTGTTAATTGCATATGTACAAAGTTGTAAACACGAGCACCTGTAATGCAAAGGTCGTGATTTATTAAATATATTCATATTTATTGATGTGACGTAAACGGTGATGTCACGTTCAGCGTCTGTGACGCATGTTTTAATATCAGGGCATTAAAATGGTGTCAATTAACCTCTGACCTTTGCTATTTTCGTTCAGATAATGCAATAACTAAGTGCTGGTTGCATTATGCATAGGCTTATGCATACTAATGTCACGTAACATTAAAGGTTACGGCTTGTGGCTTCTGTTTAAATGGTTTAACTGCAACAAATAGGCCTTGCAACGTGACTCTGACTCTGACCTATGCTTTTCTCATCTAGACACTGTCATATCTTGGTGCCGGTTGCATTATGCATACGCTTAGCTTTGCATTAAAGTCTAGAGTCTAGATTAAAGTTTAGCTTAAACATTAAAGTCTACAGCCTGTGACTCGCGTTTGGATAGCAAGGCTTATCTATTGCATTCAAACAACGCGACTTTGCTCTTGTTTCATAGCCCGCATCGTTGTTATCAATGTCCTCTTTTGTGTCATTTCAGAACATGGTGAAGGTTAAATGCCCGTTTTGCAGAAAACCCATCGCAAACATGAGGCAACACCTGCTGGAGGAAGGTCAAATGCCTTTCCATCCGTGCCCATTGTGCGGCCGGACTTTAAAGCACATCCGGCCGCACTTTGCGAACTCCCACCGCGAACTGTCGGTAAGTCTACTGTTAAACTTTCCTCGTTGAAATGTCGATAGCCGGTAAATCTCTACGATCCAGGTTTTAAACACATTTTGTCTCCTAGGCCAAGGAGCTTAGGCGAGCTGTCCGACAGTTCCAGTGGGAGGTGACGATGGAGAGGCTTCGTGACCTGCAGGCCAGCCGCCCCGATGTGAAGCTTGTTACGCTCGGGGAACCCTCTGGTAGGTGTCAATCAGAGACTCCTGTTTGAACTTTGCTCCATTGTCTTTCCAGAGACAGCAAGTAAAGCTAATCGTGTGTGTGTGTTTTTTGTGATGTTTTAGAAGCCCCTGAGGATGAAGGAATTCCTTTAGCTCCCACACCCTCCATCACGCCCGCAGTCTCCTTCACGCCTGCACCCTCTGTCTCCCCACCACACCCCGTCATCACTTCACCCCCCATGAGCCCACACTCCTGTGCAGTCGTGGAGGAGATTGCGGTGGAGCTGAAGGAATTCCTCATAAGCATGGATGAGTCTGATGTCACCACTTTGCTCTCAGCTCATCTCTGTCATTGTTCTCAAAACACAAACTTTTACGTTTCTTTTCCCTCGTTGTGTCATTTCAGACATTCCTGGCATGCAGTCAGAGGGCGTTCCAGAGAGCGGCCTTTCCTCGCCTGACCTCGGCGTGGCCATCAGTAATTTTCTGAGTAGGCCTCGAGACAACGCCCTGGGTGACCCTTTGTCGTTCCTTCTGATACAGAAATTAAATGTTTGTTTCATTACAGTGACCCTGGATGGCGATGCTGAGGCCAGAGCGGGGATCGAACAGGTCTCTGGTAGGTTTTCCATTTCGAATCACTACTTTCCTAGCAAGTCATCGGTCCAGAGACTTAAACGAAAGCTAACATTTTGCTTATCTTGTTTCGTTTTTCGTGCAAAGAGTGGGACGCCCCGGCATTCGTGCCAGAGACAATTGGGTTTGTCCAGCTACTGGAGATGGACTCCATGGATGGCGAGATGGCCCTAGGTATGTTTCAAATCGACGCTGTGCCTTTAATTGTGTTACTGATAAAGGAAATCATTTCAGAACCTAACAAGTTTCATCTTTCTTTTGTTTCAGGGCCAGGGTCCCCCACACTGGAGGCTATTTAGATAAATTTTAAGAATTATATTGTTGTTGTTGTTGTGTTTTAATAAAGTTTTAAATGTGTTTTAATCACGTGTTTGGTTGTTTCTACATATTTTTAATTGCATGGTAAATAACATGCAATATAACTGCATAATGGATGCGTTTTTGATCCAGGTAAAGCAATAACATTGTGTCACATTTTTAATTACATGGTAAATAACATGCAATGTCACCGTTTAACAACACAGGTGGGGAGGATGTCTCTACGACATTCCTGGGCCGAGATGTTTTTTTTTCTTTTTCTTAAACTGTTTAATACGGCCTCTTTAACTGTTTGGCCTCAATTGTTTTCGCCTTATGAGGGGGCCAAAGTTTGGGGCTCTTTTTCCCAGCCTGGGAAGGTCGGAGAGACTCCACCGAGGGTTCGTTGGAAAGCCCTGGACTAGGCGTGGGCGTGGTCCTTTCGGGGGCGAAGCTAGGGGCATTTGAATATGAGGACAAATTTGTTATATCTCCTGAACGCAAAGTCCTAGAGACTCATGGCCGGTGGCGTTGGAAAGGGGACAGAGAGACTCTACGACGTTCCTAGGCCGAGATGGTATTTTACCCTTTAAAAAATTGTGAAAAACGCTTGTATTCAAAGCTAATTTTCTCGGCCCAGGAAGGTCGTAGAGACTCGATTGAGGGCCCGCACCAGTCCTTTCCAATGAACCCGAGATCGAGGAAGTAGCCCAATCAGGGACGGAGCTACGTTCATTTGAATATGTGCAAAAAGATGTTTTTTTTGTTTTTTAAACTGTTTAATAGGGCCTCTTTAACGGGTTGGCCTCAATTGTTTTTGCCAGAGAAGGGGCCCAAAGTTTGACATGGGGGTGGTGCGTGGGGACTGTGGACGTGGGGGGGTGGGGGGGTGTCGTCTGGGGGGTGGGGGAGTGATCCTCACAAATAATGGGCAAATGGACAAATAACGGGTCCGTGAACGTGTTGGGGGGGGGTGTCGTCGGGGGGGAGTGATCCGCACAAATAATGGGCAAATGGACAAATAACGGGTCCGTGGACATGGGGGGGTGGGTCGTCTGGGGGGGTGGGGGGAGCGATCCGCACAAATAACTGGCAAATGGACAAATAACGGGTACGTGGACATGGGGGGGTCGTCTGGGGGGGTGGGGTGAGCGATCCGCACAAATAATGGGCACATGGATTAAAGTGAAAAAAATTCTTCTGACTGAAATTTTTTTCAGGCCACGTCATATTCCTTGTAAATAGGCGACACCAATAGCATTCTAAGGGGAGATGTTTTTTTGCCATTAATGCCATATTGAAGTCTACTGTGGCATTTATAGGGTTGCCAACTGTCACTATGAAATGCAGCAGCGGTGCGAGTATGTTTTTTTTGTGAATAAACAGTGTTAACACTTAATTACAACATATGATAGGTTTATTAATAGTTTGTTAATTTACAGCTTTACTTTTAACACAGTCCTTTAATTGAACCATTACCTTTAATATATGTCTAAAACAAAACACTTGTGACTCCTGCACTAACAGTTAAAACGTTATCCCGTCATGTTAATCTACTTGTGACAAACTAAAAAAAATTCTGTAAAATGTAGTTTGCAGGGCATTTCAGATTAAGGTGAAACCGCTAAATAACTCACTATATAAAAATAAATATGAATATCACAACCTTTAATGAATCTTAATTATTTATTAATTGTAAATCTTATTAATTTTGGCATTTACTTATACATTTTTTTAAATCAAGGTTGGAACTGTTAACATTAGTTTTATGCACCATGAACTAACATCAATTACTTTAATGACATAAACATGAATTAATAAATGCTTATATACTCTATATTTTTCATAGTTTGTTCATGTTATATAATGCATTTAATAATGTGAACAAATACAACTTTTTTAAAAGTGGTACAGAAATGTTTATATCATATTATTCAGTACACATAAACGAATAATCCAGGGTCTGTTCTGCTCACACAACAGCTTACAGTCACAGCTCTAATACAGTATGAATATAAACCCTGAACGAGCAACTCGAATAAAACTCGTGTAGAATTCACACAGAACGCCTGTAATCATAGTGACAGTTACATTAAATGACTGTACCCTTTATCAACAAATTATTATTTTACAATAGAGGCAGGGCTGAGGTGCTATTTTCGCAATGTTATGCACTTAAAACAACGCATTGTACGCAACGTGCGTATATTACACAATAACAAAATTCAGGCTCACTTAGGATAAACAGTCAGTGATGAAATAAGGATAATAAACAATAATGTATCTTAGTAAAGGTATAAATTGATTTAGTCAGTGAAAGATTAATAGACCCCTTCACGGTTCACGTCACAGGCAGTTTCCACTGCGCATGTCAGGGTCAGAAAAGCCATTACAGCAGATAGAGTTGCGTATTATTCGGTATCTTAAAAAATGCCTACTTACGTCGTGGGTTGTGAAAATCGCACCAGGTCTTTCGTTAAGTTTTCGCGATTCATGCAGAATCTCAAAAACAAAAAAATACAACATCTGCAGCTGCAAGCAATTAACGTGCAGACTGGAACAATGCAAATATCAAAGAGGCTTGTGTTTGTTGTGTTCACTTCATTTGAGGTAAGTCATAATTTTTCAGCCCTGTTAGATTACATTATAAAGCCTGGATGGTATGAACAGTTTGACCCCATGCTGCGCGCGCACCCGATAGTCATTCAATGTTTACAAACTTTAAAGGGGTCTATTGTTTGATTAACATTAGTGACAGATATAAGCAAAAAAGGTAACTTACCCTTTTTTCTGCTGTTTACTTTCTCCTAAATCCTAAATGGTCGTGTTTGAGGATACTTGCAAAGAGGGGATTTTTGACGCATAACCTTATGTGTATTTAAGGCCAATAAAGCGGCAAAAATACTCACAAGCTCAAAGAGAAGCGAATGCGCGACTTGCTTATTCCCCTCATACAGAAACAGCGCGCACATTTAAGACTGTTGTTATTGTTTCAACTTGCTTTTAAATGCGGATACATGTACAAACGTCAAGATTTCCTGACCACGCGCACATGCAACTGCAAGAACTGACAGGTGGGTGACATCAAAGTACTGCGAGAGCATTTCGGAAGCAGTCTCGTCTAATGAGTTCTCGGTTCGCTCTCACAGGATTTTGATGTCATCTTTGCGCCACGTGAAGTTTACCCATGAGTTTAACAAACTCGTTGTATCAGCAAGTGGTTAGATTAGCGTAGCAGTAAAAAACTATCACGTACGAGACAAATCAATTACCCCAAAAATACAGGACCCTAGGCTTACTGTGCAAAGACACGTAAATGGCTGTTTGAATTTCTTAGCCCACGAACTGAAAGCTTGCCAATCTTCCTCATTTCGCTAAGCCAAGTTAATCTCCATTGGTCTTATACACCTTTATCGATGTCCAAAACATCGGGTCCATACCTTTCTGCATTACAAGTATGTCCATGCTAGCAGAAATAAAGTTACCTCAGTTTAACGTGAGATACAGCTAGAAAACCCGGAGTGGATCTGGTGTGTAGTGATTAGAACGCTTACAGTGGAAAGAGGAACGTGATTTGGCTCCACTCCAGGCTTTGATCACATTCCACTTAACAAGGTGAGTACACGGCGTCTTTATGAAAAGATATTTTAATAATTTTGCAACTGACGGAAATCCGTCGACGGAGAACTTTAATCCATGTGGGCAAATGGACAAATAACGGGGCCGTGGACATGGGGTGGGGGGAGCGATCCGCACAAATAATGGGCAAATGGACAAATAGTGGGTCCGTGGACTTTGGGGGGGTCACTGGGTGTGGCCGGACCTATGACGAGCATAATTGGCAATTGGACAAATAGAGGGTCCATGGACGGGGGTGCAGTCGCCCCCTTGTGTCGAAGTGTTGTATCACACCAAAAAGCCAATAACTTCAACCCCCCTTTGCTCAGCTCGTGGGGGGGCAGGGGGGCAAACCGACCGCTCACCGACTCGGGGTGGGGCGGGGTCACGTGCCGCATCACCCGTCGGGTGGGCAAAAATTTTGGGGGGCGGCGCGCAGCGTACACAAAGTCGCGTCCACGCTCAATATCCGTAACTGGCTAGTGTACGCCCTTGACTTTCTGTGCCCTTAGGCGGGCGTGTCTACTGATGGCAGCAATCATTGAGCAGTAAAGATATTCCCTCTGCTCATTCAGTATTTTAATTGGAAAACGGCAGTGTGCAAAGTAAATTACTTGAAATTAAAAACACCCCAAATTAATTAGCTGAAACTATTTCACAGTACATTAAAGACACAATGGAAAAGAAAGGGATATTTTCTAAATGCATTGCATTTACTGGTGACAACTGCAACACAAATTTTGGAGGAATCCAGCGTAATGAGGATGGGAAAAATGTTTTTGCAAGTTTAAAAAAGTCCCTGCAGAACACAGCTCTTATTGGTGTAGGCTGCCCAGCACATATTTTGAACAATTGTGTTCACCACGGAGCAGACACACTGGATGTTGACATTGAGCACATAATTTTCAAAATTTATCAGCACTTCCACATCTACACTGTGCGTACAGAGAGTCTGAAGGAGTACTGTGAGTTTGCTGATGTTGAATTTAGAACTCTCCTCTCTCACAGCAAGACACGATGGCTGTCATTATTCGCAGGAATCGAGAGATTGCTACAGATGTATCCAGCTGTGAGAGCATTCTTTTTGTCACAGGAAAAACCACCAATGCACATCAGGAAGTTTTTTGAAGATGAGTTCAGTGAGATTTACCTCTGGCAAATGCATTTTCAGTTGTGGAAGTAAAGAGGATTCTATACAGTGTCCATAGCATGCTTCATGAATGCAAGATGAACAACTTCATGCCTCTTAAAGTCAAAAGTATGCTGGCACAAAATCAGAAGGATGGGTATGGTCAAAGGTGTGAGCATTTCAGTGCTCAAGTACAGGGCATGTACAGTACATGTTTGGACTATCTAGAGAGATGGATGACACCCATGGAGGAGTTTTCCACTTTTATGTGAATGAATCTGAGTGAGATTCCTGACTGGAATGACATAGAGGGCTGTATCAGGCACCTAGCTGGGAAAGGGGTGGACATTGATGATTCAAAGTGCTTTGATCAGGTCACCCATCTAAAGAATTTAATTGAGAGAAGTAACAGTGATGCAGACTTCAGTGATCTACAAGCACACCAGAGGTGGACCAAATTCTTTGAAAGATCCAAAAGTGTTGATTTTCATTCAGAGCTGCTTAAGTGGGCACAGTTTTTTTTTTGCCATACCTGCTCACAATGCAAATGTTGAGCGTATCTTTTCACTGATGCAAGCCCAGTGGACCAAGGCGGGTAAGGGATATGAGGTTTATCCCTAAATTTGTATTTTATTTGTCACAGGTGACCGTCCAAGTCAAAGTACTAAGGCTCTTGTTTCAGAAGCAGTCCCTGACTCGCAGTAACCAGCAAGTGTTGAGGAAAACTTAACGCATTGCTGACAAGACTTTCAGCATGACCTAAAGTGTGTGGGATGATGGTTATGTTGATGTTGGAAAATGGTATGAGTTGCAGAATGTTTCTGTGAGGAAGACTGGTACAAAGCCATGCATTTCAACCACTCTGCAGACCAAGATGAAGCTTTTGAAGGATTTGGGTTGCTTCTTTGAAACTGCTGAAGATAAAATCGTCACCATGGAGAGAGAAATTGTCGACACAAATAAAAGCGAGTCATTTATGTCCGTATTTCCACAAAATGAATATGGTAAATGCCTCTACGTTAATGAATTATTGTAATCAATGTGATGCCTTCTGTAAAACAAAAAAATCAAGTCCATTTTGAATGGACATAACAATTAATGTAAACTCCACTCACAACAAAATTGTGATGGATGATGGCAATTTCTGTGAGCTCTTAAATTTCTCCCAAGATTTTAAAGATAACACTGATGACCTGGCATCCCAAATTTTGAGCCACAACAATCTGAGAGTTGAAATGATGGATCGTGAAGTTTTAAATGCAGAGTTCGTTAAGGTTAGTGAATGTAGAAGTGTTGTTCCTGGTTGTAGTAGCGGTTCAAATGCGACCATGGCAAATGCAGTGTGTGATGCAGAATCCCAAGGGCTTGACTTTGTTTTCTCAGAGGAACAAGAATTGTCTTAAGTTGTCTTGATGAAGCTCAATGAACAAGTAGTGTGCTGTTTTTAGTTTAAAAGCAGTATTAAAGAATGGTTTAAATAATGTTTTGGCATGGATAACTGTAAATAATGCATCATTTCACTCATTTAGGTAGTTTCTCCTCGCCGCCGTCACCTTCTGGCTTGATTACTGGGGTTTTAAGGCAAAATATTTTCAATGTAAACTGAGTAAAGTCTTTGTAAAGAATGTTAAAAATACAATTGCAAGCAACAACTATTAGGCCAAGCCCGAATGAGCTGTAACCCGGAGCTGAGATGGCAGGAATTCATTGTACATTAAGAAAAAGATTGTTTCAGAAGTCCGAAATTGAAAAGTAGTTCAGATGAGAATCAACAAAAACACTTTTCTCATTTAATACGAACACTCCAAAAAATTCCAATGTCTGAAACAGAAACAATAGTCATGCCACCTCTGACCACAGCACATCTGACAAACTTGGGTCACTCACAGGATTCGAACACACAACCCAAGCAGTTTGGAACCAGGGGCGGTTCTAGGGTCAGTGGATATCCGGGGCTTAACCCAAAGACATCCAAGCATGTGTCAAAAATACACTTTTAATAGCTAAAACATTCTAAGTGGTATTATTTTTGCCAGATTAACTTTTTAATGGTGCTCATTAAAATAACAATTCCACTGAGTTAAACTGAGAACACTTTACACTGATATCAAAGAAGTTGTTCACCACAAAATGAAAATTCTGTAAACTTTTACTGCACTTCTTGTAATTTTAAACCTGTATGACTTCTGCAGAACACAAAATAATATATTTTGAAAAATATTGTTATATTTATTATTTCAGCCAGGATAAATAAAAATTTCATCCAGGATATGTTCCTGGATCTCAAACTCAAACCCAAGATTGACATCTGGTTGCAAGGCTGCAGAGCTATTTTAACATAAAATACACAATATTTCTGTAAATGGCATATTTTTCTATTATTTACCACAGAAAGCACTGTTTATATTGCACTGTATATTTAACAGTATAAACATTTTCTTAACCTTATCTTAAATAACTTTATATTAAAACTTGGCACTAAACTAACACATTAAATTCCTGAGTATGAATGTATTAATGATAATATATTTTCTGCAACCAGGTAGTGTTTCTGTTTTGATTTATTTAGGATTTATTAAGTTACTAACTTGATTTGGTTATGTTCAATCTCTGTAAAAATGAATAAGGCTACTGCTCTATGAGTAACTTAAGACAGACACAGCAAGCAACATAATGATATACTTCATACAATTCTTATATTGAGATATGTGAGCTTCATAGCATACAGTCTTTTATTTTTTGCACCTTTCTCCTCATCTTTCCTCTTTTCTTGACCTGGGCACTGATGACTCTATATTTAATCCATGGTTTAGTATATGTTACATCTCCATCTCTACAGTATATGAGGTGTAAGCTGTGACTTGGTGTGAACTAACCCCGTGCAGCTCTTTGAGTAAAACAGCTGAGTAACCCCACAGACAGAGTAACAGATCTTCTCTAGACGAAAACTTCAAAGTCCCGACAAGTTTAACTGATTGCATGGTGGCAATGATATGATTGACGTGTGGTGCATATGAGCAATTTAAATCCGATCACGCATTCTTTTTACTCGCCGTTACGGAGAGCGCGCTCATGGTTGCCTACATAGCAACGAAAGACGCGCTACCTCTCACGCGCTTTGGAAGGGAAAAGAAAGGTCTATAACCATTTACATAAATAATCAAACAAGCAAGTTGACAGTTCTTGACGAGAGATTTACAGTTCGGTTGTAGTAGAAAATATTTTAACAGATTAAAATTAGTGACGCGCATTATAACAATCGGGGCTTTACAAAATAGATCCGGGGCTCAAGACCCGCTAGCCCACCTCTAGCGCCGCCCATGTTTGGAACCAGGAACGGTAGCAGAGCACGCCACTCAGTTGATGTGTGTTCAACAGGCTGCAGATGAAAGGCTAAAGGGATAGTTCACTTTAAAATGAAAATTCTGTCATCATTTTCTCATTCTCATGTTGTTCTAAACCTATGTGAATTTCTTTGTTTCTGATGAACACAAAAGAAGATATTTTGATAAATGATGGTAAACACACAGCAGTAAGTGACCATTGACTTCCACAGTAGGAAAAAAAAGATGGAATTTAATAGGTCTCATCAACTGTGTGCTAACCATCATTTATCAAAACATTTTATTCATCATTTATCACAATACTTTCAAAATATTTTTTCCTACTATGGAAGTCAATGGTCACTATCTGCTGTGTGTTTACTATCATTCCTCAAAATCTCTTCTTTTGTGACACACGCCTTTGATGTGAGAGACCCAGGTTCGAATCTACTGTGACACACCATTGTGTCCCTGAGCAAGACACTTGCTCCAGAGACGTGCGACCTCTGACATATATAGCATTTGTAAGTCGCTTTGGATAAAAGCGTCAGCTAAATGAAATAGTAAGTAAGTATCAGTCACGCTTAAATCAGTTCCATAATGGTTAGTAGAGGTTTACGCAGTCCTACTAATTTGAACGAGACTCAAGAAGTCAAGATAATAGTGTGTGCATGCTATTCTTGAGCAGCCCTAGAGGTCGAGCGTGGATCAAATCGCGCAAAGATAAAGAGAAAACGCTGATTTGTGATAGAAATGTATGAAGAATGAACTACTGACTAAAAATGATAATACTGCTGTAATAAACAAAACCACATAAAAGGCTGGAAAGTCCTTATGAATTAACTCTTTCGCCACCATTGACAAGATATCTCGTCAATCAAGAGAAAACGCTTTCCTGCCAATGACGAGTATTTCCGGCTTTCCGGAATACCTCTATTATCCACCAGGTGGTGCCCTTCTGCAACTTTTTAAACCCGGAAGTTTTGCCCTATGGCAAGCGGCTGCATGTCTGTTTTAAAGATCGCTCTGAATGGGATCTCTATGAAAAGTCGTCACAAAAATGGAATTCTTTCTGCTTTTTGCTCAAAATGTGGTGTTTTTGCAGAAACCTACCCATATTCAAAAGCTGATAACAAAAGAACTACTGAAGGTAGCTTGAAAGTTTTTTTTTTGTTAGAAACCAGAGGGTCTGTTCTTTCATGTTTATATATTTAAAGAAGAACATTTTCTAGAAGGCATTAAACTTTTGTGAAAATCATGAAAAACGCTGGCTGGCAACTTTTTTTAAAACGCTGGCGGCGAAAGAGTTAATAGCTTTTATGCAGCAGCTAAATTCAAATTTCAGGCTAAATTCAAATCACACCCTGAAAGTGTACCAATCATCGAAGGTATTAAAGGCGGAGTCCATGATGTTTGAAAGCCAATGTTGATATTTGAAATCACCTAAACAAACACGCCCCTACCCCAATAGAATCTGGACCTTCTGTTGATAGACCCGCCCCACACATACGCAACCCGGCATTTGATTTGATTTGATTGGCTATAAGTGTGTTTTGGTAGTCGGCCCGTCTTCTTTTCCAAAGCGTTTTTCAAACATCGTGGACTCCGCCTTTAACACGATAAAAAAAATTATAGTTTTTATTTATTTTCACTTAATCCTCCAGCCCTAATTTTGAGGCTATATTGCCCACCCCTAGTTTCAAATTTATCGATCCAAATTCAATTCCCGCTTATCTATTCCGATTCCTAATGTTTCTTGGTTTCGATTCCAAAGGGGTAAAAAAACAATAAAAGTCAAGCCTTTATAAATCAAAAATATTAATTTTGTGCAATTACAGCTGCAAATACACACATTTGTTGGCTGCAATCAAATAAAGAAGTGTACAAAGTGCACTTGAACTTGCTATTAAAAGTACAAACAAAGATCTACAGATTGTACATATGTATTGGTTAGATAGGAATCTTGTAATGTCAGTGTCACACACGAGGGCTACATATTAGTTTGCGTTTTCAGTTGTCTGTGGCACGGCTTTCTTTTTCGTGCCGGTTTCACGTGTTGATTGCTCGATTGTTTTTCCTATTTTCTTACCATTGTCGCTTGGAATTGGGTTTAGAACGACTTTCTGTTACATAAAATGATATCCTAACACAAACCCAACTCTAACCCCAACCCCAAGACAACAGTTTAAAATTCTGACAAATAAACATATAAACCAATGCTTAAAATTACATCCACATTTATGCCAAACCACAAATCTAACCCCAATCCCAAGCCACAATGGCTGAAAAAAAATTGAGTAACCAATACGTGAAACTGGCACGAAAAAGAAAGTCGTGCCACGGACACCTGAAAACGTGGAAACACATAACTTAAACGCTCGAAACATTTCAAGCTGAATTCAAAGCCAGTCACATTCCTATCTAACCATCTGAGCTACTCACCTGACCAACGGTGAGCTTGAATTGCTTCACTGCAGAAGCTGCCTTGAAGGCTCCGGTTGAGGACTTTCATTGGTTCACAAAAATGACCAATCAAATTTCTTTCTGACCCTGAGATCATATTTAAATAAAACTCCTATCTGAACTGGTTTGGGGACAAAATGAAGCGTTTCACACACATTGGCCCTCATGACTGTTCCCTATCTCAGTTTAATTGAGTATAGGAACACACCTGTTGACAACCTCTTCATGTCTCCAGCTCATCATGAGTCGCAGACCCTGATCCATACTGCCAACCACAAACCAGCAGCAGCTCCTAACAGAGATTGTCAGTTTCACAGAGGCATGCTACAATGGAGTAAAGCAACAGCAGCATCTGAAAAAGTATTATTATCGCTCAGCTTGTCCACGTCACAACTACACACTGGACAGCTCATTCGCATACACTACCACGGCCTATGGAAACCAGCTGTTGTTGTTCACCATGCCAATACACAAAAATCCCATCATGTTTGCAGTTCAGAGGGTCAAGTATAGTTCAGAAACTATCGCCATGTTCGTTCTTAGCACAAACAAAGAGCCCACGGAAGATGTACACACATCTGCGGCTGTAAGGGTGGAAGAACAGCACAGCATTCAAAGGCAATGAGATCCAGCCCATAAAATACCAGAACAGGTCATGCAGTGCGACCAAGAGTAATTCTTGATTTGTAAATTATCTTGGGCCGGTTAACTAATCTGAACTTAAAAAACGCATTATGTCCTATGTAGAATTGACACATGTTGCACCATCTTGGCACAGCATACGTCAGAGACTAAATCTTACGTCTAGTCAAAGGTAGGCGTAAGTATTTATTTATTTATTTATTTATTTGAGCAGTAGCTATTCTGCTTAAAAGGAGTAGGCAGAAGCAAAAAGCTTAAAAACGCCCTCCCCAAAAATTAATATTACAGTAATACAAAAATCATAATACAAAACAACACGACCACAATACAACATCAATCAAAACAAATCAAACAATATACAATCAGACAAAATTTATATACACTTGCAATGTCCAATAATAACAATACTCCTAATGATAAACGCGTTCTTCTTTATACCCTTTAAAAATATTTTGTTTGTATATTTATATTTAAATAGATTAATATTTGGACAACATTTCATCTCCAAATTATTCCACTGTCGCACCCCATTAACTGTAAGGCTAAAACTTTAAGGTTGTTCTATGTTTTTGCATCCCAAAATTCATTTCATCACGTAATGCATAACCACCAGTGCGTTCTTGGAACCTTCTTTGTATTTGGCTTGGTAACAATTTGTGCCTTGCTTTATATAGCATCTGTACTGATTGAAACTCAACAATGTCATAAAACTTCATGATCTTAGATTTTTAAAATAATGAGTTTGTATGGTCCAAGAACCCAACTTTGTGAATTAATCGGATAACTCTTTTTTGCAACATTACTATTGGTTTTAATGTACTTTTATAAGTACTACCCCATACCACAGAGCAGTAATGTAAATAAGGCAAAATCAGAGAACAATATAAAGTATGCAAAGCTTTGGTGTTTAAAATGTGCTTTACTTTTGCAATTACCGAAATGCTTCTTGAAATTTTAGTACTTACATATTTAATATGAGAGTTCCAAGTAATTCTATCATCTATAATAACTCCAAGGAATTTAATTTCATGCACCCGCTCTATGACAACGTCCTCTATCTGAATTACTTCCTGAGCATTAGAATTACCAGGTCCGAATATCATCATTTTGCTTTTTCCCAGATTTAATGATAATTTATTTTCTTTGAACCACTTATTAACACGTTTGAGTTCCAAAGTAACTATTTGACACAGTTGTTTTAAGTCGTTTCCAGACACAAAAATATTTGTATCATCTGCAAACAAAACAAATCTAAGTATTTGAGATGTTTTACAAATATAATTTATATACATGTTAAACAGTTTTGGGCCCAGTATTGAACCTTGAGGCAAACCACACACGATTTCTTGATAACTTGATCTCCTATTTTCACATATTGTTTTCTATTTTCCAAATAACTGATCATCCACTGTAATGTGACTCCTCTAATTCCATAATGTTCTAGCTTATTAATTAAAATATCGTAATTTATTGTGTCAAATGCCTTACTTAGGTCAATAAATAATCCTATTGCATATTTCTTATTATCTACAGCATTAATTATTTCATCAATTGTATCAAAGAGTTAGCCGGGTAATACCATCCTCTGCTATTTTGATTCGCTTCATAGACAGAGTCTGGCTGGGCATAATTGACAATCGTTTTCCTTCTCGTGGGAGGGGCTTGTCTGAAGTTTAAAATCATTGGTCTAAACGTAAGCCAATCACACATAACATTTGGATATGATGTGCTTTATGCGCCGGATCAGCCGCATCAAATCTCTGCTGTAAAATACACGTATGATGTGAAAACAAACCCATCGAGCGAAATACCAGAGTTAACATGGCTATGAACGACTTTTGCAGATTATGTAAAGTAAATCGGGCAAGAGCTAGTTGAACACTATCCTTACGGTGGCTTTCCACTCACGTCTAACGGGAGGAAAGCCCCTCTCTCCTCTCAAACTCTTCCACCAGACAACCATAACCATATGTAAATTAAATCACCCTACCTTATTTTCTGGTTAATCAGGAATGTCACCAAAGAATGCTTGCCCACGCGTCCTCCACCATTAACTGTGAACAATATAATTCCCTTCCATGATTTCTCGATCGTTGTGCACGTCAAGCTGTGCTGCACACAGTTTCTCGCTGACGATCGGTAAAGTTGATAAATTAAACTTTTCCAAAAACTTGTCGGGAGCAGGGCAACAACATAATCTCCATTCAAATGTTTAACAAACACTTTTCTTGTTCGGGTTTAAGTTGGCAAGTGCCGGTTCTCCACAACAGAGCTTTCTGTGTCTCCATGTCCACAACAGACTACAACCGTGATTCGGCGTTTAGCCTCTACGTCACGGCTCTCAGCCCGCCCTCTGTTCGTTGATTGGACGGTCGTTTTTAGACCGGTGGAAAACGGTTTGAATGGGAGGTATCTCAGACTGAGTACAGAAGCGTAATGAAATTTAGCGGAAGTACGAATTCTGACGTAGTAAGGCTATCAAAGAGTGCATGCGAAGTTGAACAATTATTCCTAAAACCAAACTGATTATCTGAGAGTAATTTATTTCTTTCAATAGAACTACTAAGTCTAGAATTAAAAACCTTCTCTAAAATTTTTGAAAATTGCGGTAAAAGTGAAATCGGCCTATAATTAGTAAAGAGATGCTTATCTCCTGCCTTAAACAGGGTTTTTTAAATCTGTTTGGCTGAACAAAAATCCACAGAAGGTGAAGACGCCCAGACAAAAGATCTTCACTCAGGGTACGTTGAAGGGTTGAAGGATTCCAAAAAATGGCCGCTGCTGCGTGAACGCCTGATGTAGGCGTCTGACTAGTTTATTAATAACTGCTGCTAAATAATCGAGATATATTGCCAGCCATTTGCCAGGTTGATTGAGCAAACTTTTATTCCTAATATTTGAAGACTTAGCTGCAATTATAGCAGTATTAAGGACGCTTTTCAAGTTTGTCTTTGTTGTGCGTCATGGCGGAGATCTCGCTTCAATCTATTTGGGATGCGTTGCATCAAGTGAAAGAGCAAGTAACAACTGAAGTAAAAGCACATTTGGACATGCAAATTGGGTCTGTTCAGGCAGGCTTAATGGACATTCAACAGTCAATGGGCTTACTTACTGGACAAATTAATGAGTTGCAGCAACGAGTGAGCACAAATGAGGACACGATTGGTAATCTGGAGGAGCGAGTGTGTGCTCTGGAAAAAGATAATTCTTACCTGAAGGAGAAAATTGAGGATTTTGAGAACCGGAGTAGGAGATCCAATTTGCGCTTTATTAATATACCGGAGAGAAAAGAAGGGGGAGGCATGGTTGCTTTCATTGGAGAGCTGGTTGTCACGCTCTTCGGTAAGGAACATTTTCCCACGGCGCCTGTTGTGGAGAGGGCTCATCGCTTACCAACATTCGTCCGCTCGACTAGGTCTGGTGAACTTCCAAGGCCTATCCTGGTAAAATTCTTGAATTTCCAGGACAAGGTGAAGATCATGAGACTGGCCCGGGAGAGGAGGATTCTAAAGATAGGAGAATCTACGATCTACATCTACCCGGATTTCAGTCCTGGTCTTGTGAAAAAACGCAGGGAGTTTGACCCGGTGAAGAAAAAGCTCCGTGCCGCCGATATCAAATACTCCCTGCAGTATCCCAGTACGTTGAGGGTAATCGTGGAAGGGAAGCCAAAACTTTTTCACTGTCCCAAAGATGCTGAGAAGTTTTATCGCGACCTCCCGGAGGGGAAGTAAGTACTGTTAAATAAACGGTAAGCACGTACTAGCCAAGGGCTGCTGCTAAGTATAAAGTCTTAAGTTTAGCTGGACTTTTTCTGTTTTTCCTCTTTGACAAGGACGATGTAATATAGCGGTAGCCCGGTGAGTTCAGTATTTTTGTGTTTGCCGTAAAGTAATGTGTCTAATACACTTGTGCTGCAGTGAACTGTCGTTAGGGAGTTACCTGTGTCATATTAGTTTTAGTTACTTATATATTTTTTTCTCTTTTATATTCATAATGTTTTTCTTTCTCCCAATGCCTTAATTTAATTCTAAGAATGCAGCAAAAACACTAAATAAAATAATAAAATGTATATTAATAGTCAGTGCCTCATAGGCATCTTACTTATCTTTATTTTCTTGTTTTTCCTTAATTTTGCTTTATTATCTGTGTTGTGTAAGTGTGTGTGTGTGTGTGTGTGTGTGTGTGTGTGTGTGTGTGTGTGTGTGTGTGTGTGTGTGTGTGTGTGTGTGTGTGTGTGTGTGTGTGTGTGTCTGTGAGTGAGAGTTTGGGTATGTGTCTTCTTAAATGTTCATGTTGTTGTGTGTTTGTTTTTGTTGTGTGTCTGGGGCCCTCATTCTGTGATGATCATACACCCTCAACCTTTAAACATGTTTCTGATATAATAACAGATGTATAATTCTGATAGTGATGGTAGTTCCTTTGAAGTTGAGGATGAATTCCATATAAATACACTAAATTTAGAAACAATGAATAATTTATCAGATCATGTTGATTATAAATTACCAATATGTATGGACTCAATTGATCCAGACAGTAATATCCTTTTAAATACAAAAAATGATTGTTTATATTATACTAATAGTACATATGAGAAGACATTTACTTTAGATAAGAATATTTCTCTGATTCATTTTAACAGTAGGAGTTTACAATCCAATTTTGAAGCCATTCAAGACTACCTGAATCTTTTTAAGTCTCATTTTAATATCATAGCTATATCAGAAACATGGTTGAATGATGATAAAATATGTGAGTTTGATATAAATGGTTACGAAATGTTTTATACAAACCGGACAAACAAGAGAGGAGGTGGGGTGGCTCTCTATATAGATAAAGATATTCATTGTAGTATTGTTGACAACATGTGTTTAGTGGTGGATGATCTATTTGAATGTGTGACTGTTGAATTGGTACTTTCAAAAAATAGAAATATTATTGTAAGTTGTATTTATAGGATGCCGGGATCTGACTTGGCATCATTCAGGGAATGGATAGAAAAAATATTTACTAATAATAACAAAAAATATATTATGTGGAGATTTTAATATTAATTTGTTGAATCCACATAAACACAAAAGTACAGAGGAGTTCCTTGACACCATGTTTTCATTGGGTTTGTACCCACTTATTACTAGACCCACTAGAATAACATCACACAGTGCTACACTCATAGATAATATATTTTGTAATATTTTTGACAATAATATAACAGGCGGTTTGTTAGTGAATGATGTCAGTGATCACTTACCAGTGTTTATGGTATACAATCTTAACTGTAAATTATCTAAAACTGTACCGAGTGAATATTACCGTAGAGTCATAACTGATCATTCAATTATAGCACTGAAAAATGAATTGGCAAACCAAAATTGGGAACCTATTTATCAATTGTCAGATGTAAATGTGGCATTCGATAATTTTCTTGATATTTTTATTACACTCTATGATAAACATTGTCCCATTAAAAAATGTACAACAAGAAAGCACACAAAAACACCTTGGATAACAAAAGGGCTTGCGAACTCGTGTAAAAAGAAAAATCTTTTATATAAGCAATTTCTTAGGTATAGAACTAGTGAAACTGAACAAAAGTATAAAATATATAAAAATAAATTAACTAGCATATTGAGAGTAACTAGGAGTGAATATTATACTAATTTATTGATTAATAAGAAAGATGACATAAAAGCAATTTGGAAAGTCTTGAACGCTGTTATTGGTCGTGGTTCTAGCAGCTCATGTTATCCGGAGTATTTTGTAGAAAATGGTACAATTATAAGAGACAAAACAGTAATTGCGGACAGATTTAATCAGTTTTTTGTCAATGTTGGACCTGAACTGGCGAAAAAAATTCCATCTACAAACGAACACATTAAGGGACTAATTGATATAAATTCAAATACTATGTTTCTCGTTCCAACCGATGAGAGGGAAGTTATGAAAGTAATTAAGAATTCCAAAAATAAAATATCCCAAGACATATATAATATCGACATGAGGATTGTTCGTAATGTTGCAGAAGAAATTATAAATCCATTCACATATATTTGTAACTTATCCTTTCAACTTGGTCTTTTTCCATCGCAAATGAAAACTGCTAAAGTCCTACCAATATTTAAGTTAGGGGATAAACATTATTTTAATAATTATCGGCCTGTTTCCCTTCTGCCACAGTTTTCCAAAATTTTAGAAAAATTATACGATAACAGACTTCGGAGCTTTATCGATAAACATCAATTATTATCTGATTGTCAATATGGGTTCAGGGAGAATAGATCTACATCACATGCATTAATTGATTTATTGGAAGAAATTACAGATGGTATTGAAAGAAATAAATTTGTTTTAGGAATCTTTATTGATCTCCAAAAGGCTTTTGATACCATTGATCATCAGATTTTAATAAAAAAGATGGAGGACTATGGCATAAGGGGAATAGCAAAAAAATGGTTGGTGAGCTATCTAGACGACAGGAGTCAGATTGTTGAGGTTGATCAAATCAGATCAGGGTTTCTAGAAATAACTTGTGGGATACCGCAGGGGTCAATACTTGGACCAACTTTATTTTTAATGTATATAAATGAAATATGTAGGTTATCAGCGAAAATGAAATTTATTCTTTTTGCTGATGACACTAATATTATTTGTACTGATGACAACTTGGAGCAACTTTTGGCCTCGGTAACTGTGGAATTGGTAAAGTTAAAAACCTGGTTTAATATTAACAAATTGTCATTGAATTTGAAAAAGACAAAAATCATGTTGTTTAGTAATCGTAAATCTAATACACCTGTTAATATTGTTATTGATGACATACATATAGAAAAGGTTCAACATAACATATTTTTGGGTGTTATAATAGATGAAAAGATTTCTTGGAAACCCCACATAAGTTACCTGAGGACAAAAGTGGCTAAATGTGTTGGAATGATGAAAAGATCATGTAATTTATTGAATATGAAAGCACGACTCTTACTGTATCATTCCTTTATTATGTCATATTTATATTATTGTGTTGAAATCTGGGGAAACTGTTATAAAACCCACTTACAGCCCTTGATTACTCTGCAGAAAAAGGCTATCAGGATTGTTTCAGGTGTTCACTATAGACATCATTCACATCCTTTGTTTGTAAAGGTGGATGAACTTAAATTGCAAGATGTGATTAATTTTAAAACTGTTCAAGTTATGTTTAGGGCATCTCAAAACTCTTTGCCTTCTAATGTTCAAAACTTATTCCGTGATAGAGATGCTCATCATAGGTACACATTAAGAGGAAACAAAAATAAATACTTGCCTAATTATAGAACCACTTTAAAATCTATGTGTGTCTCAGTGCGGGGAGTGAAACTTTGGAATGATTTGGAGGATGAATTAAAATCATGTTCAAATATAATTAAATTCAAATATTTATTTAAAAAAAGAGTACTAAAGAAATATATAGAGCACAGAGAGTGATGCCCTCAGCATGATGCCAGTGGTGAGAGGGTGTAGGGTCAGTGAGTGTTTGGGCCAGTGTCTTGTGTAAGTATGTGTGATGTTTTGTTTTTTGCTTGTCTTATATCATTATATAGTGACAATTGTTCCCTGTATGTGTTGTATTAGAATATTGTTGTTGTTTTGTTTTTGAATTATTTTGGTTGTATATTTTTTTGTATTTTCTGTTGAATGTGAGGGGGTTTGGAATTATATAAGCATTTGCTTCATCCACTCCCTTTTCAAACCATGCACTTTTATAATATGTTGGTTATGTTGCCTGTTATGTTGTTTTGTGAGAAAATTTAGAATGCAGGTTTGAAACAAACAAACAAAGGAATCACTTTTGCTATTTTCATACCTTCAGGAAATTGGCCAGTTTGCAATGATAAGTTACAAATGAATGTTAACGGCTTACTAATACTTTCAATAACACTTTTTAAGGTCTTCATATCCATATCATAATGATCTGTCGAGGTTTTATTTTTACACCCTCTAACAATGTCCAATATCTCATTTTCCTCAACATGTATAAGAAACAGTGTTTTAGGATTTGTATCTATTAAATCACAATTGTATCTCTCAACATTTGCAATATTTGCAGCAAGGTTTGGGCCAACATCCACAAAGAATTTATTAAACCTATCAACTACTGTATTCATATTGTTTATAGTTTTATCCTTATCTCTAAAATATTGTGGGTAATTAATCATTCCAGATTTATTTCTAATTAAATTATTTAAAATATTCCATAAGCCTTTACTATTATTCTTATTGCTATCTAACAATTTATTATAATAATCCTGTTTACATTTTCTTATGATACCAGTCAATTTATTTTTGTATTTCTTGTATTTATCCTCCACTTCTTTTGATCTATATTTTATAAAATTTCTGTAAAGTGAATTTTTTTACAAGCATTCAACAATCCCTTAGACATCCACTCATTTTCTTTGCACTTTTTTTTACAGTGTTTTTTTATTGGACAATTTTTATCATAAACTTTTTGAAATATTCGCATAAACTCATCGTATGCCTTATTAGTATCATTTTCTCTATATACACTACTCCAATCTTGCATTAGTAATTCTTTTTTAAGTGCTTCAATAGTTTTCTTTGTTTTTACCCTTCTAAACCAATACATAGTATCCTCTTCATTTTTTTGAAATTCATTTTTATTTAATACAAAAACTGGAAGGTGATCGGTGATATCATTTATCATTAGTCCGCTGACTGTGTTATGTCATTGGAAAAAATATTATCAATCAAAGTCGCGCTATAGTTTGTAATTCTACTCGGTTTCGTTATTAGAGGAAAAAAACCTATACTAAATAGAGTAGGCCTACTAATAAATTCGTCAGTCTTTTTATGTTTATTTGGGTTAAGCAGATCGATGTTAAGATCACCCCCAACAAACATGAGTTCCTGATTTAAATGTGAAAAGTGTTCCTCCATCCACCTATTAAACACATCTATATTAGACCCCGGTGTTCTATAGATACAACTTACAATTATATTTTTCTTTTTTGGCCTTAAAATTTCAATAGTAAGACATTCTAGTATATCATCCACCACCATCGTCATATTTCCAATCATTTTATAACCATAATTTACATCTACAAACATAGCTACGCCCCCACCATGCTTATTTCTTCTGTTCAGTCTTAGGAACTCATAACCTTCGATATTAAAATCCATTTCTCTATCATTATGTATCCATGTTTCTGTTATTAAAATCACACTGAATGAATTTGAAAACTGTTTTAAATAGCTCTTAATATAATCAAAGTTTGCATAAAGACTTCTACTGTTAAAGTGGATTATAGAGAATGTATGGACATTTTTAAATTTACAATTATAATGATCCTCTGTATAATATTGACAATCATTAACAGATCTCGTAAAGAAGTTACTTTCAGGGTCAATCTCAATCTCAGTGCTCTGTAAATCATATTGTGAATATACAAAATCCATATCATTTGGTTCCATAATTTTTCCATGAGAGTTCAAATCGGAAATTCTTATAGTAGATTTATTAGAGACCATATGTAAGGAAGTGCTTAAACATACCAGACTTATGCAGATTATCATGATGTTTATCCTAGGTTTGGTGTGCTGGTGCGTTGATGAACTATTAGCTTATCATATCGCAAGAAAGCAATATCACCCCTTTCTCTTGCGGCCCTCAACTCTGGCATCAATTCTTTACGCTTCCTTTTAACTGTGTCCGTATAGTCCTCGTTTATAAAAATTGTAGTTCCTTTGAGACATTTTGCATGGTGCAAAATAATTTCGCGGTCCTTCCAGTGTCGTAGCTTCACAATTATGGGTCTTGGCCGGTCTCTCCCACCGTCAGGTTTCCCTACCCGATGCGCCCGTTTCACCTCCACCGTGTGCTGCAGCTGTAGCTTCTCCACCAACAGATTTTTAACTTTTTCCTCCGCGTCGGCCCAGGTTTCCCCTGCCGATTCCATCACTCCCTCAAATACCAAGTTGTTTCTGCGACTTTGCCCCTCCAGGTACTCCATTTTGTCAGTGATAGTGAGCATACTGTCGCAAACTTTATAGACGTCAGATTGCAACTTGATGTTACGTTCCGATAGCTTTGCATTCTCTTCCTTCAGATTGTCCACCTCACCTTGTGTAAACTGTAGGCTTGTTTTAAGTTCTTGAATGTCCTTTAATATTGCATCCATTCGGATATTTGTAGTTTCCACAATAATTTTTATGAAACCTTTGAAGTTCTCCTGTTGTTGTTGGAGTAGTTCCTTGAACATATCCTTCTGTTGATCCATTAGCCCAATGACTCGACTGAGGCTAACATACTCTTCTTCCGTTGCCAAATCTACCTGCTGCTTAATCTCTGTTTTTGATGGTTTGGGCATTTTGCTCTCCTCTCTCGACAAGCACAATAAGATTTGGTAAATTGAGAATCTAAATCCAAATAGCGTAGTTTAGCGTAGTTTAAACGCGTAGTTTAAACGCATAGTTTAAACGCGTAGTTTAAACGCGTAGTTTAAATGCGTAGTTTAAACGCGAACGTTGCGACTCCACACAGTTTCAAGGTGAGTCGGTACGCAGCGGTGTACTGTGGCGAGATAGATTGTGGTGTCTCCGCGCTACATGGTAGATACGAGCGTGCATGGGTCTTGACTTGTTTATATGGCAAAATAGAAATAATTAAATTGACACTGACATTGGTGCATATAATGCACAGGGGAGCAGTGGGCTTTCATGCATGCAGAGTGAGAGACCGCACCAATGCATTCTTATATATCATATAATACTTAATATTTACAAAGACAGACAGATTTATTTTGTTTTTATTCAGAATTGTTAGAATTAATCGCCAAATTATTAGCACATACATTAGGAAGTGGTCGTAAGATGTGGTTTAGCACCAGTTGTGTGTGACAAGAATATACTGCTGCAAGCTTATTAGTAAAAGCTCAATTTGTACTTACTCTTAGTCTCCTTATTTAAACCTGCACGTCCTGTGGAATTCACAAAAAAAAAAACAAGAACAAGACAGAAGCAATAATAAGAGAAGTGCTTAAAGGTATAGCGGAAGATTTTCCCGAATTATTTAAAAGAACCGCCCCTCCGTATTTTTTAAAAAATGCACATGAAACTCTCTACCTCCTCCCGAGAGGGAACGCTTGTTAAACGCGTGCACGAGACAGAGAGAGAGAGAGCATGCAGGAGCCTAGTTCTTCTATTCGCTCTGTTTAAAAGTTGCTGTCGGCATGTTTACCGTGTCTGTGCGGTTCGTGACTCGTGCCAGGGCTAGCATTGCTAATCATAACTTACATCAACTTTACTAGCAGTGATTTTAAATTGATTTCTCCAAATAGCATGACAAAATGTACCTTTCCTGTAGAAACTTCGCGTGGGAAGCCCAACCTGTCCTTTTAGCTCACACCAGCAGCCAGCGTGTGAAATAGTCTCCCATAAACAGTCTGGTCTTGTTTCTTTCTTTATAGTCCTTTCTCTTCTTGTCATACAATTCGTAGACACTTTTTCTCTTGCGACCCTCAGACATTTTGAAAATAAAAAACACAGCTAGAACGCGAGCTTCAATGAATGGTTGAAACCGTAGCACAACACACATACACGTGAAAGTGCGCATGTGCAGAATGGCCTTTAACTCGTCTACTTTAAAATGTTAATGTAATTTTGATAGGGGGGGCAGGCGTGTTTGTGCTCCTCACTGTAACTTTTGCAAATTCACAGAAAACCATTAAAAAACTGTCCAAAAGTTGACACTTTTTGCTCGCTCGCCTATCTCATCTGCTGAACTTTGCTAATCTGAAAATGAAACCCTCCTGGGAAGTCCAAGACAGGGTCCCCGCGGGTCCTTAAAAAGTCTTAAATAAAATTTTTGATTTTTTAAGGTCTTAAAATGTCTTAAAATCTGGAATTTCCACTAAGAAGGTCTTAAATTTCATGTCAGACTCATCATCCAGTGTTTCCCATACATTGTTATATTTCATACATTTTCTATATGTATTTGTAGTATTATAATTGTAATATTTTAGTATTAAAACAGCTTTATTCATTGTTTCGAGCGCTCAGCGGCGCCTCTCTCGTGTGCGCGTGCTTTCTCCCTCTCATCCTGCGTCGTGTAGCACCTCACACATGGCACGTGGGGGAAGGAATTAAAAGTTGGCAGTGTTTATTCTCTCATATTTTATATATATGCGATCTACAATAATACTTTTACTTTTAAAAGCGCTTATAACACAACAAGACGAGAAGAGCAACGGTAAAGCTCTGCACTGCATGAGACACAAAGGTAATGTAGCCAAAATCACCTCGTAATGTTATATCAGCTCTTAAATGTAAATTTATGGTGATATTGTCAGAAGCATTTAACTATAAATCAGGATTTAAGCAGCAAGTAACGTGGTTGGATTAAACACGAGGGTCTTGTTATTGGGTCGTGTTTAGTCATTATTTTTTAGTCAGTAACCCTATTTATATAAACAGGCTCTCAAGTCTCACGCATTGACCGTGAGACACACGCATTTCAGTCAGTTCACACGCAACACCTTGTATTTCTCACGCTGCGAAGAAAGAAATAAATTGTCCAGCTATATTCAATAAATGGACGAAGTGCATGGCAGTTCTGTCAAGTTCAGCTGCTTCCTTCGAGTTTTTTAAGTGTGCTTTCAACTTTACGCAGCGCCACAAAACCGACACACAGATGACATCAGGGTACCATGAGAAATCTTGCGAAGGAGGATGATTTCAAATCGCCTTTCGCATTACTCTGATGTCATCCACCTGTCGTTTTTTTGCAGCGCCTAATGAAGTCGTTCACACAATGCATCCTACCAGGCAATCAAAAATAAACGAGAAATTGTCTCTGGTGATGTTATCCCCCTGCTAGCAAGTTCATTACTAACATGGATTTAACGGAGTGGAAGTTGGATGAGCAAGATCCAGCAGTGAGCAAACAGAAGACAGAGGTATATATGAAGAGTTTGGTTCCAAAACGCAATAAATCCATTTTGACAAATTTCGGTAAAAACGTGTTTTCTATACCAAGAAAGTGACAAGATGAAAACCACTATTTTCTGTTACAAACTTTCACATAGCATCTTTAGGTTATAAAAACATAAAAAATTCAAATCCATAACTTGATTTGCAAAGATTTATTATAAAAACGGATAATTTTTTCCACAAAATGCAATAAATCCATGACAAGTTTTTATTCAAAATGCTATAAATCTATTGAATCAATCGCCTATATAAATGTGCATTCATCTTTGCCTATTATATTCATTTAGTTGACTAGTTGTACACACCAATTAAACATATAAACATTATTGTCATTAATCAAAACACTTACTTTGTGATATTAAGAAGTCATCGGTTATACTTGACGTCCTGGCTTAACGTTTTTCAAAGCGATCAGCTGTAAAATGTTTTGGTCCTGCTCGATTTTCGTTGACTTTGAGTAAAATTATGTAAAGTTTTTCATAAGATCCCCTGGGGTTAATGTGTTATCATGACAGCAACTTGATGCTGTCAGCCCGGCCAAACAAGCACCGGTCTCCCGAGTTCCTCTGCGTAAATTATTACATGTTGATGGCTTACGTTTCTTTCCCGTCACAGAAAACCATCACAGGTTTATCAATGCTATTAAAGTATTATTTTGTTTTTGTTTGTTTGGTGATCACGAAGTACAAAGTAGATGAGGAAAACTAGGATTCTGTGTACTCAGCGCGCCGCCATTCTTTGTTTACATTGCGTGAATGGTGCGCTGTAATCTGTGGAGGAGTGGATTTATGGCATTCTGTAGAAAAGGGGGAGTGGCGTTTATTGCATTTTTGGAAAAAAGGGAGAAAAGATGACAGAATAACACTGCGGAAATTGGATTTTGCATAAAATTAAGAATTTACTTTATAATACTGACCTGATATAATACTGATTCTGGCAGTAACTCATTTTTTTCAAAAATGGCGTTTATTGCGTTTTGGAACCAAACTCTTCATATACACACAGACTAAATGACAAACAGGTGTGATGAGGCAGGTAATTAATCAATGAATGTCCAGGTGATAACAATCGAAACAGAGACAAGACATGACACGGATTAACCGTGACAAATATAGCCTACATTTTTTGTTCTTTAGTACATTAATATGAAATATGCTAAAATGTAATATAAAAAAAAATGTATTTAGGTACCACTTGAAATAAATTTGAACCCATCTTTGTATGAAAGATGAGTACACGTTAACTTCAAGTGGTATACATTTTTGTAATACGAGATATGTTAAATGCATTTCAGTTCATATTAATGTAATCTCAAAATAACACTGATAATGACACTTAGATGTTTTTAAGATTATCTTAAGTACTAAAGTAGAAACTTTGTATTATGTACAAAACTATTTTGTGAAAATAGGGCACTTTAAAGGGATAGTTCAACCAAAAATAACAATACTGTCATAATTTTCCAGCTATATTCAATAAATGGACGAGGCGCATGGCAGTTCTGTCAAGTTCAGCTGCTTCCTTCGAGTTTTTTAAGTGTGCATTCAACTTTACGCAGCGCCACAAAACCGACACGCAGATGACATCAGGGTACTGTGAGAAATCTTGCGAAGGAGGATGATTTCAAATCGCCTTTCGCATTACTCTGATGTCATCCACTTGTTGTTTTTTTGCAGCGCCTAATGAAGTTGTTCACACAATGCATCCTACCAGGCAATCAAAAATAAACAAGTTCATTACTAACATGGATTTAACGGAGTGAAAGTTGGATGAGCAAGATCCGATGAATGCGGTAGATATAACCCATTTTTTAAGCATTTTGATTTTAGGATTCCTGGACGAAATCATTGCCTTTGATCAAGACAATGAAAGCTAATATTGGGGAATAAAGCCAAATTCGTGCTAAATTATTATTGATTCAGTCAAAATCTCCAACAGCTTTGCAACCAGAAGCTTTAGTTACCTGAAATTAGGGGTCATTATATAACTGTGAGACCGACGGTTATAGTTGTACACCTTCATTAGAACTCTATAACCGCCAAAACCGTGTTATTAAAATATTTTTAAAACCTTTTTTTATCATAAAGAATTTTTAAATACTATTTATAATATTTGTTAACAGTCTGTGTTACACGCCTCACCATGTTCTCACGCAGTGAAAAATACAAAGCGGAGCAGACACTGACAACGCGCTGACATACAGGACAGACCAGGTTTACTTTTGGTTACGTTTGAGATTAAACATGTTAAACAAAGTCTCACCTTTGAAATCATCTCTTCCTTCTTGTTAATTTATAGCATCAAATAAACATGAATGACCATAAGAAGGAATGTTGTTTTAACCGCGGAAAGGTGTCAGTACACTCCGCTTTTCAAGTTCAAATCCTCCCATGCTAATCTACTAACTCTCCTGAAAGCACATTCACTGCTAGTTCTCTTTGCTGTTAATTTTAAACAAAAAGAGCAAGTAGCTAATCAGTGTGTAGTTTATTCAAATGCCGGTTTCACATCGCAAGCTTGAGCAGCGCGTCTGCGGAGAGCGTTTGCCGCGCGTGGCACACCGGCTGCGTTTGCAGCGCATATGTGCAGTTTAATAACAGTATAACAATCTCAAGTTCACATTACTTTCTTTTACGTGCATTTATGAGCAAAACCTCTTCAATACGCTTTTTAACCCACATTGTTTTCGTGCTGTTCTGGTCCGTGTAATGGCAGATATAGACACAATTACAGACATAAAAAGCCAATGGCACAAATCTGTTTCTCTAAAGATTATTAAGATAGATGATAGATAGAGGATTAATTTATGCTGGGCAGAGAGTGACAGCGCAGTCTTCTGGCAACAGTGTGCTGTTTAAATATTTCATTGCTTTCTGTTAAATTGCTCAAAGTAATCATTGTTTAAAACACACTTGGCATCACATTCATGATTTTATGGTAAAATGACACTTTTGCGTCAATCCACGAGCATTTAAATGAGCAAAACGCCCCCCCCCCAATGGTTATGTTACGAAACGTCACATTTGACTCACGTCATAATCGTCATCACCAATTCTGAAACCGGCACAGCCCTACCTGAAATTCAGAAAAGTACTACAGGCTTCCTGAAATATATAAAATGTAATAGAGATGCATTTCATTATTATTGCCCTTTCATCATTAAATGTTCTGCAATTCTGTATGTGTACAGTAAGCTCAAGTTAAAAGAGTACAATTCCATAATCCACTTAAAGTGCTCTATTTTCATGTAGGCTACTAATGTTGTACTTAATATTGTCACGAACTGGTACGGGAGTGAGGAAGTGAGGACGCAAGTGCAGAGTTCTGAGGGGTATTGCACAAAAGCAAGATAAGGGATTAAGCTGGGATTTTCCAGTTATCCTGGCTGAATTTAGCCTGACTCGGTTGCATGAAGGGAGGCTAAATTAATCTAGATGAAGTTACTATGGAGATTTACTCTTTGCAGCTAGCCTGCTTCAGAGCAGGCTAACAACCAGGCTAAGATTAATCCTAGTGATTAATTTAATTCAAAGAACTTTATTAATCCCAGGGGGAAGGTGCTTTAAAGGTGCAATTGGTAAGATATTTGCAGTAAAATCTCCAAAAACCACTAGGCCAGTGTTATATATTTTGTCCACCTGATTACTATCAATATCTGTAATGTTTTCAACTACTTGTAAATCGTGAGAAAATTTCCATTCAAAACATTGAATGGTGGCTTGAGTGTCGGTTGAACAGCCACTGCTGTCACTAGACTCGCGCTAGGCGGGCGTGGTTTCACCTCAGCTTCACCCATGTCCCTCCTTTTTACTCATTTTCGGTTTTCCGCGATTAATTCGCGGGGACGCACGGCCAAGATGGCGACGGCAGGCAACGCCTACTTTAAGCTTCAAAAGCGATCTTAACAAACCAATGGGTGACGTCACGGACACTACGTCCATATTTTTTTACGGTCTATGGGAACTACGCGCTTGCTTATGGACTTATGGATATCTCTGTATCGTCGGCCGCTGGTTGTGTCAGCTCCTGTAAGCGTACGGGCCAACCAAACGAACCAAGAAGAGTTTGGAACAAAACGAGGGAGGATCAATTTGGTGTTGCATTATCTGGATAGAGAGAGCTTCACGACAACATTTAACTAGACCGAGATTCTGATCCTGCTTGTGTTTTACGCGATGGGTGAGTTGTTTTGATTCATAACCCTTCAAAAAACGTATGCTATTATATTGATCACAACATTAGTGTAATCAGCGCGTCTTCCCGCGGAGGATATGCACATCAAAAGGTATTGTACAGCAATATAAATGGTCATTTTAAGACACTTTACAATAAGATTTGTACTGTCAATACATTATGTGAAAAATCATGGTAGATTGTAAGTTGAAAACTTAATTCTGAGCTGTGTTTACCATCGAATTTGGACTAATACTGTAATATCAATATGACTAACAATTTCGTTTTGAACATCACATATAAACTTACATAATGAAATAAACGATGTCATCAAACGCAACATTTATAAGACTTGATTACCTTATCCATCAACGTGATTTCTCGTTCTCGTCTGATATGGCAAAAGTTAAAGACTACAAATCCCATAATTCCACGCTGCTTCAGAGCGTCAGTAAACAACATCATTGTTTTTGTTTGATCTGGCGCCATCTTTCGGCGCATTTTACAAATTGTATCTTTAATGTTACAATTATAGAAAAGAAAGAAATTAAAGAAAAAAGAAATAAAAACATAACTGCCCATCAATGTTTTAAAAATTAATAGATAAGAAATAAAAAAAAAAACTATAACTTTTCCCATATAAAAAAAGGTAATTTACTTCAATTTGTAAGTGCTGGGACAATTCACTATTGGAGTTAAACAGCCTAATGACCACAGGTATAAAGGATCTGCTAAAATGCTCAGTAGAACACTTAGCAGTGATCAGTCTCTGACTAAATGTACTTCTCTGTTCGGCCAGCACCCTATGTAGTGGGTGAAAGGGATTGAATATAGTTTTGAGAGTATTCTTTTCTCAGCCACAACAGAACAGAGTCCAGCTCCATACCAAGTACAGAGCCAGCGCCTCTAATGAATTTGTCCAGTTTATTTCTGTCCGCCACCTTCATACTAATTCCCCAACAGACCACTGCATAAAAATTGATGCTAGACACCACAGACTCATAAAACATCCACAGCATGGTATAGCAGACTATACCATTTCAGATGAATCGGCTAGTTTCTCTGAATCCTACTAGATATTCATGTGTTTTAGTCACTTCATGGTCTTGCATAAAAATACTAGATATACTGTAATTTATTTAGTGTTATTATTAAGACTTCTGTCAGGGGTTTGATGAATACATTTATTAATGCAGTTGTAAGTAGGGGTGTCACGATTCTCCAAATCCTCGATTCGATTACATTTTCGATTCTAAGGTCACGATTCGATCCGATTCTCGATTTTTACATATTTTTTATATGGCATATAATTTAGACAAAAATGATGCCATTATTTATTTATTATTATTATTATTATTATTATTATTATTATTATTATACTTTAACATTAACATGCACATTGCACAACTCGCATGGGGGTTTGTGGGCTTAACGCGAGAGCTTTTTTGGAGAGAGGATTCCTTCTTGCACACACATGGACTATGCGCGGTTGGCAGTTACATGGATTGGGCGGATGACGTGACGAAAAATAATATTTTAATTAAATTCGGTCGACTGCTTGTTATTAGCTGTGTCCTTCTAAGCATGCGACCTCTCTGCCTTTCAAAGTGGCAGCCACAGAAGTTCAAGAAGAGAACTGAAATGAGACGGTCTAGCCTTCTGAGGACCCACAATTTGCGTCACCTGCTGCACACGCCCCCAGTAGGGCCCACCGCGCCTGTCAGCAGAAAACAGCGGAGACATTTCTGACTTATTAAAATAAATATGTAATCAGAAAAATATTAATTTATTTTAGAACATATGACACATTGATGTAGATTACTCTATTAAACAGCATATAATCAACCTAGAAATATACGCAACATAAACAGAATAATATTAACACAAAACATAAAACATAACTTATAATACTAAAACAGTGACAAGAAAAAGTTTTCTAATAAATACACACTTTTATTTAATAAAGCTTTTAATTGTTTTAATTGTTAAGGATCCATTCGTTCTATCATTAACAGCGCGGAGAAATGAGGATGCATTTTGACACAGCTCTTATTAACGCCGGCGAAGGAGGTACGTGGCAAACTCAAAAAATGAGAATTAAAAACAAAGAAAATAGAATGTCAGAAAAGGGTTGCCTGGAATAAGTTTTACAAAGTGGTAAATCAGGATGACATCAGTGCAGGCTATGTAATTTCTGCGTTTAATTTAGGCTATTTATTTATTTATTTATTTCCCTGTGCGCCGATCGGAGACGGAGTTCACTGATATTCTAGAGCTTTCTAGTCTCGCGGCTGTCATCAGCAGCGTCTTGCATCGCCCGGTCAGCGGATGGCGGGCGGGTGGGGTTTTGAAAACTGGTCAGAAACATTGGTGCGGATGGCTGGTGGACGGATGATGAGTTTTGTTATGCGGTTGCGGATGAAATAATAGTCCATCCGCGCATCTCTAATGTGGACTAAATGCACATGGACTTATGCGTGTGTCTTGGACTCATAGCATCTGAAATAAATCCAGCATCATAAGCAGCTGCGCTTCTCTCTGTCTCACGTGCAAGCGCTCTTGCATCTGTCCGAAGTCTGAACATAAACTAAAGTAGTAATCCTTATGTATTTGTTCAGTTGTATGCGTTTCATGCAAGCTGAGGCAAACTATCCTTTTGTTTGAAATATAACCCGCTGCATCTTTGCGCCTCCCTCACTATCGCGCACGTGCAGAGAGCTGCGCTCTGTCCAAAGTCAGATCACTGGTAATCCTGTTTATTATTTAAGGAGCATTTCAAGGAGTTGTAGCAATACATCCCTTGTGTTTAAAATATGATCGCTTTCTGCTGGACAGATGTTTTTAAAGGCATCTCTGAGAGTTTTTTTCCTCGCTTGGCAAGCCGACCAGACGTGAAATGGGGGCGTGGCAGCATCGACGATCCCATTTTTTAATTCGAAGTTCGAAGCTGTGACTTAATTTCGATCGATTTCGATTTAAAATCGAAATCGTGACACCCTTAGTTGTAAGAAATGGCTGATGAAGTTGAAATGCGGTTTCAATTAAGTACATATGTAGACTAGCATTAAGATATGAGAAATACCTGATTGAGAGGTACGGATTCTCATGTGATGTAAGAAATGTCAGTCTAGCACTGAAATCACTTCTACTAGATTGCAAGTAACAGGAACAGATTACTCCATAAAGTGTTACATAAGGGCAGTCACGCATTATTTTGTGTAACAGCTTTCCCTATTGTCTTTGGATGCAGTGGATGGCACCCACCCCTATGACAGATATATAAGACTTTTTTAAATGTTAAACTTAGTACAGACAATAAAATATGTCAGCAGACACTACATGTGTAGATTTATTTCTGCAATCAAGCCATCAGCATGCAGAATGTTCTTGATCTTGATTATCTGAAAGTGATGGATGGTCCAAATTATTATGCACATGCTATTTTTGTTTGTTTTTTAAAATAAAGTCAGTAAGTTTACAAATTGTATTTTAATCTCAATAGTTATATGACATTGTGCATGTTATTCTATTTAAATACATAATTTGACGTATTTTAAAATCTCAAAAGATACTTTATTACTTAAATATGCAAATTATGCTTTTCCAAATTATTATGCAAAATGCACTTTATCAAAATTCAGTGTGTTAAAATAATCCAAATGTGCTGCATAGACAGATAATAAAAAAACATTGTAAATCAAATAATGTATTTAAGACAAGTTACATAATAATATATGAGCATGTTTTTGACATGACTTTTACTGTCCCATTTATTAAACTTGTAAGTCTATAGTTTTTGTCTTTTTTTCACTTGAAGATGCTAGTATTGTATCCCAGAGTTTATGTTTGAATATGAATGATAGTGCTGTCCACCTCACAGATCTTTCATATAATGATACTCCATAAAGAGGTCAGCGGATAGTATTCATACTGTACCTTAATTTTTTTTTATTTCATGGCCATATTAAAATAGTCAGTGTTGCTTTTTTTGCAGCATGCTATAGTGTATTATCCTGCATGAAAGTAAATTAATTTCAGAAGACATGATTCATTTTTTTCCCATGCCCATCTTTAGGGTACTCTACATATCTTCCAGATGTCCTTTTGGCCCCCTCAAGGGACCTACCATCTTACTTCCCAATATTCCAGTCCAAACCAGCCTTGTTTGAACATGGTGGCTATTCACCAACAATCCAGAATATACTATTCAGTGTTTTATAGCATGTCAATGAATACAACTGTTTGAAAACTTTATGAAGCTCACAGTAAATGTAGTATTTTTGGAAGCTTTAGTTTGGGGGTGGGGTTGAAATCCACTTGTATGCACTGAGGGATCCCATATTGAGGGCTTCTTGGTATTACAGAGACACCAGCATGTTTGCTTTTTAGCAGTGGCATTTTTATTGTTGCCTTTTCCTAATATTTTCCTTAAATTCTTCATATGGTCAAATCCTGTACATAAATCTTATAATAATTCAATGATTTCTGTTTAGTTCCACCAAATATAAATTGTTATAGAAAATAAATAGCTTTTTTAAGAAAATGCACACTTTTTTGCATCAAATACTGTAGATACACATAGTAGTAGTTAAGTGTTTGCAGTTTCATGATGAATTTTTATGAGTTTTATCAATTTTTGCATCAGTGATTCTGTGATCAATCCTGTGGTCTGTTTAAGAATTCCGTGAACGTGCACTTATCCTAGCTAGCTACAACAGGCTTGACATAGCTGCACGTTCTCATCCTGGCTTAGCAATCGTGCAACAGGCTTAGCCAGGATGGGCTGATTAAACTAGGTCAAGCTGGGCCTTTTCTGTTATCCTGGCTTTCTTAATTCTACTTTTGTGCAATACCCCCCAGGTTGAATAACTAACATTTAATAAATAAACAAAACAAGAAACAAAACACGAGGAGTAAAAACAACAGGCAAGTAAGTAACACAGGAACATCAAACGTGGAACAAGAACAGACATGAGAGTAACGACAATGATCCAGCAGTGAGCAAACAGAAGACAGAGGTATATATACACACAGACTAAATGACAAACAGGTGTGATGAAGCAGGTAATTAATCAATGAATGTCCAGGTGATAACAATCGAAACAGAGACAAGACATGACACGGATTAACCGTGACAAATATAGCCTACATTTTTTTGTTCTTTAGTACATTAATGAAATATGATAAAATGTAATTTAAAAATGTATTTAGGTACCACTTGAAATAAATTTGAACCCATCTTTGTATGAAAGATGAGTACACGTTAACTTCAAGTGGTATACATTTTTGTAATACGAGATATGTTAAATCCATTTCAATTCAAATTAATGTAATCTCAAAATAACACTGATAATGACACTTAGATGTTTTTAAGATTATCTTAAGTACTAAAGTAGAAACTTTGTATTATGTACAAAACTATTTTGTGAAAATAAGGCACTTTAAAGGGATAACAATACTGTCATAATTTTCTCACTCTCACATTTTTAAAAAAACCTGTATACATTTTTTTTGTTCTAAAAAACACAAAGGAAGATATTTTGAGGAATGTTTGTAATCAAACCTTTAATGAGCCCCATTCACTTCCATAGTAGGATAAAGTATAATATGAAATTCAATGGGGCCCATTAACGGTTTGTTTACTAAACATTAGGTAAAATTAAACAGTTAGCATAAACTTGAGAATTGGGTGGGGCCGAGGGGTCACTGTTGCAAATACCCCTCTCCTGACATCTCACTCCAAACTTTTGGTAAAACTTTAGAGCCCTGATATACATGTCCGAAAACAAAACAGATAATATGTAAAAAATATAATTAAGTTGTGTTAAATACAATAGGCTATAACTCAATTAACCTACTTAAGTCTGTGTCATTAATGTTAATCAAACAACCCAAGACAAAGAGAAAATCACTTCTGTAGCTCTAAAAAATAATCATATTTAATTTATACAAAGACTTTACCTAATGTGCAACTTTCTTTTTTTTATAAATGTTGTTTAAAAAAAGTTGTTGTTTCCCTGCGATGTGTCTTGAGTGTGGCTCAGGGGAGCTGTGCCGTGATATGCTCAGTTTTGCCAACTATTTTCAATGGAAAGTAGCTAAAGCTTGATTGGAAAGTGGCTAAATGTCTCTAGATTACGTCATTGCCTCATTAGCATACCAGTGATGTCATCATGTCGTATTTGCATACTTACTACATTGGCTGTTTCACGTTACTCTTTCTCTCTGAACTTTCACAAATTTAATTTTAATACACATAAATGCCTAAAAGTGTTTTCTGGTTCGTTTATCTGCTTCTGTTCTTATTTAAATATAAACATACACACGTTTCGTTTTATGTCCAAACAGTCCAGATTCAAAACATATGAGGATACGCTGATAAATTATGGAAAATGTTGTTTTCTAGGTACATAGCTCATTTACGTGTTGATCAGTTCTATAACAGTTTGTCTGTTCTGACTGTGCTGCTGCTGCTCAGCTCACTCAAATACATTTATTTTTTTGGTACCGTGATTTTTTTGTTCAAAGATCATTTTACATTTACATGCTGCCATAAATGTAAGTCATTGCGGGATCAGCCAGCTCCGGCTTCCCGCATGCACGATTATGCCGTCTGAACGCAGAGAGATTAACCACATCTCCTGCCCTGACTGTATGCAGCTGGGAGAGAACTGGTCTGCTGCGCGAGGACTACCCCGCCTGTGAGTGCTTTGGGATGGAGCCTGCGGAAGCGGCGGCAGCTGCTCGTTGAGAAGAGTAAACGACACGCGCTTTCACGTCAAAATCTCCAAAAGTCTCCAACAATGCCAGAAAAAGTCGCTAGATTTGTCGCTATAGTCGCTTTTTAAAAAAATAAGTCGCCAAGGGGGTCTGAAAAGTCGCTAAATCTAGCGACAAAGTCGCCAAGTTGGCAACACTGGATATGCTTCAACACACAATTCTGTGTCGTGTCGCGCTGAATCATTTTTTTTATGATTAAGTCTTACATTTTTGTTTTTCGCTGCAAAGTATTTCGCAAAATGTGTGTCAGGTGCATTCTTGAGTGTCTGGAAAGCCTATATTGCCTAAGCAGAACATTGTCCAAAAGAGTGAGAATATCTCTTCGATCTCTAAGAGGCCTTTCTGGATCTCTCTTGGTTGACAACCAAAGTATTTCCATCTGGAACACAAACATCCAATAAGCCAAGTGTGCTGGTTTAAATTAGTAAAATCTTGGAGTGGTACAGTATTTATGATAACACTTTAAAAGGTGCCATTACAAAAAATATTTTTATTACACTTGGTTAATGTTATATAATTGTTCATTTTTTGTTTAAGTTATTGAAACCTTTTAGAAGTGTTACTGTATTTATTATTTATTATATGTTATCTGTTATATTTTATAATATCCCTGCTGAAAAAAACAGCATCAAACCAGCATGGACCAGCATAGGAATTATGCTGGTCTATGCTGGTGGTCACCAGCATACCAGCACGAAAACACAACATATGCTGGTATGACCAGCATGGGATGCTGGTGCTAATGCTGGTTTAGCTGGTGCTAATGCTGGTTTTGTGCTGGTTTAGCGGGTGCTAATGCTGGTGCTGATGCTGGTTTGATGCTGTTTTAGCTGGTGTTCACTAGCAAACCAGCACCAAAACGTTTGAAACATCCCAAAAATTAATTAAATCTTACCCTGTGGGTATCTACGTCAAGATCTGTTATCTTAACCTTAAGAAGGTATTTATGATGATTTTTTAAAAACGTTTCTTTCAAGAATTTGTATTCTTCTTAAGTTTTGTCTTAGGAAAGATCTTGAGTAAAAAACTAAGAACATTCTTAAGAAGAACTTTTGAGAATACAACATATTCTTAACTTTTTTCTTAAGTTTGAATTTAAGAAAAAAAATGGCATTTAAGAAAAAAATTCTTCGTAAGAATGTTTCGTGAATCCGGCCCCAGGGCGTCATTTGAACAACACATTGACACCAACTGGACATGCCTAGGAATTACATTCTCAAGTTAAGTTGTATGGGCAATCTGCCAAATGGCGTTCAGACTTGGAAAAATACTTTGCCTAACTGACAGGTTGATCAGATGTGCAACTGGGCATCAAGTGCGTCCCATGTGTGATTTTAAAAATGTGGTATCAAAACCATGTGAATCCCTAGATTTTGAATTTTTTAACGAGGTTATAATTTTTATAACCTCTAATTCAGATATTTCTTTTAGTTTAAAAATAGGTTTAGTTTTCAATCAATAGGGATAGATGGTATAGTTTCAGTTGGGATACTTTGAACAAACTCCCTAACTGAGTTTATAAAAAAATCATTAAATATACTTGCTATCATATCAGTATCTTGGGTCAAGATTCCATTCACTTTGAGTTCAGGTAAAGTTATCTAGGCCTGGCAAACTCAACTCCTTTAAAGGATCCAGGTTATTGTGAGTCACTCACTAAAGTGATCGGGTTGTGTGAGTCACTTAAATCACTTGAGTCAGTATTGCTAAATTGCCAAGGAAACTCAGTACAGACCCACTTGTAACCGGCTGATCCACGCGACTCGAGATTCTCAGAGCCGGAAACATTGCAGACTTGCAGACCATGGGACTCGCTCTACAGATCCGGTTAGGCTGATTCGCGTGGATCAGCCAGAGTGGATCTATAGAGAGACTGAAGTCTCCTCAAAAGCAAATCCACAACAAAAGCCTTTCACTTCTGAGATAACATGCTTATAGGTTTTAGGTTTGGTGTGTATGGTCAACCATTTAAAAAAAATAAGCCTAATAAAAGCACAATAATATAGAAAAAAAATGTGTCCTGCTTATGTAGTCCCCAGAGCCGGAGAGACAGTTTGCACGGATCAGCCGGTTACGGATCAGCCGGTTACGAGTCGAGAGATTCTCGAGTCAGAGCAGATTCGCAGGTCTCTCGAGTTTGCAATGTTTCCGGCTCTGAGTGAGAATCTCGGGTCAGTTCGCGGCTCGCGCAGATCTGCAGGTCTCTCGAGTTTGCAATGTTTCCAGCTCTGAGTGAGAATCTCGGGTCAATTCGCGGCTCGCGCGGACCCGCAGGTCTCTCAAGTTTGCAATGTTTCCGGCTCTGAGTGAGAATCTCAGATCAGTTCTCACGCAGATCAGCCAGTTACGAGTGGATCTGTAGTGCAAGCGAAGTCTCATCAATAATGTTGAAAGAGGTTTAGGTGTGTGGTGCCGCTGTTTATGGTTTTTCATTGAATTGTAGTAGGACTCAACTGATCCAGGTAAATGACACTACAGACTCGCGACTCATGAGTTAATTTAAAGATCCGGGTTAAAGATCCGAGTGAGTCACGACTCAAACAGGTCTAAGGTTATCCAAAACTAACAACAACAAAGTTACCCAAGCCACAGAATATACCAGATTATATATGAGCTCTCGCTCTCATTATGTCCACGCAACACAAGCTCAAACGCGCCACAAAATTTCATGTTGTGCACGTCTATCACGCATTCAGACTTTAAAACGGCAAACAGGGAAAAAAATAAAACTCAAGACTTACATGATATCCATCTAGCCAGCTCCGTTTGCATGAGAAGTGGTGGAGCACACAGACTGCCATCATTTGACTCCGTTGGTCGATCTGGGCCCGTATGTATAAAGACGCTGAAAGTAAAATTTTAAGAATGATGTCATTTTACTGTTATTCCTAGACTTAAGAATACATTTGATTTATAAAGCCTCCTAAGTGTTAAGACTAGGTCTCAGCTCCTAAATTATTTAAGAGAGCTGGAGAGGTCTCTTAACCTAGTTAAGAGTAAAAAGATGGCAGCAGAGAGGAGGAGGAGGCAGCACACTTTTCAACAACGAAAGAATGTGTTGGAATTATATGATGACAGGGAGTTGATAAAACGATACAGGCTTGATCGGCAAGGTATTCTTTTTATTACTGATCTTGTCAGAAATGTAATAACTTCTCCCACTCTACGAAACAATGCTTTAACTGCAGAAATGAAAGTAATAATGACCCTGCATTTCTTGGCAACTGGAAGAATGCAGCAATGCACTAGTGATGACTTGGGGCCATAACAGTCCACAGTTAGCAGGGTCTTAAATAGCACTGTTGCAGCACTAACCACACCAGACATAATAAGGCAGTTCATTTACTTTTTAACTGACCTACAAACTATCAGGCAAAAGCAAGCAGATTTTAGGAGGATTGCTGGCTTCCCTGGAGTTGTTGGAGTCATCGATGGCACCCATGTGCACATCATTGCTCCAACTGTAAATAAGGAGACATACATTAATTGAAAAGGATTCCACAGCATCAATGTTCAAGTGGTATTTGATGCCAATTACAAGCTTCTCGATCTTGTGCTAAAGTAGCCAGGGTCAACACATGATGCTCAAATTCTTTCCCAGAGTGGCCTAACTGGGTTATTTGAACAAAACCTATCTTCGTCCAGTCATCTGCTGGGTGACTTGGGTTACCCTTTAAAATACTGGCTTCTCAGTCCTTACAGAAGACCACAAGGAGAACAGCAACTCAATTATAACAGGTGCTTTACTGGACTAAATTGTAGACAAGATAATTTTGTTCAATCTATGCATTCTTGATTTATCTGAGCAATGTTTATTTATTGTTTTTGTGCCATAAAGAGCACACAAAGTAACAAGGGCTGCGGTGGAGAGAGGAATTGGACAGCTGAAAAGGAGATTTCATGCTAGTCGTATTATTATGGCTAGTGGCATTTTGCACAATATTTGCAAAGCTCGTAACCTTCCACTGTCTGATGATGATGATGATGATGACGACGACTATGATGAAAATGATGATGCTGACAGTGATCATTATTATAATGAGAATGATGACAATACCAATGACAACACATCACAAAGCATTTTAGGGAGAGCATCATTAAGGGACTGCTTTGCAGACTTACATTTTGGGTAAGCAAATCTAGACAATGCACAAATTTGTCACACTATTTTATTTACATAAAGCATATGTACAATTATTAAGTATTCTTTAATCTTTTCAGTTTAAGTGTGTAATATTCATTTTGAATTTCCAGCAATTTAATTTCTAACTTCAGCTTTTTTTCTTTTAAGACACTCAATGTCATCTTCAGGGGCTGCGCCCTGTGCAAACCCTGTGTCTTGTAAGGCAGAAGGCTCATCTGAAGAACACAGGGAGATTAGTGATGGGAAGTCCGATTCTTTTTTGCGAATCAGTTCTTTCGGACAGTTCGTTTCAAAGAACTGGTTCAAAAAACCGATTCACCAGTTCTTTTACGTCCTTACGTAACGACGTCATGCATATCCAAATATCATCTTGGCGGATGAACATACACAAACTATAAACACATTTAAATAAAAGTAATGTCTATTGCATGAGGTCATGCAACGTGTTCCCAGAACACTAAATCCTATTCTACTGTATTCTATTCCCGCGGTCCAACCGCAACGTGTTCCCAGAACACTAAATCTTATTCTACTGTATTCTATTCCCGCGGTCCAACCGCAACGTGTTCCCAGAACACTAAATCTTATTCTACTGTATTCTATTCCCGCGGTCCAACCGCAACGTGTTCCCGGAACACGTATCAAATTTGTCCTACGCTAACAACGTGGTACGTGTCCACGTTCGGGTCCCGGACCCTAATTTTGGAATAACCCACAGAACACTCGTCAGTGCCGGGTTTCCAATTCTGCGTTCCAAACGCCTCCTGGTCCCGGACCAGTTATAATAATATTTCCTTTCTTTTGTTTTACTATTTTTATTTTATTTTATTTTATTTTAATCGTATTCTTGTTATTTCCCTTTTTATTTTATTGACACATTTAATAGTTCATTTGAGATATACAATTTAGATAAAAATGACAATAATCATTGTATCATTAATTATTCTTCACGACATTTAAATAAAGCAGAATTTTGATATAACAGGTATCTGCTTACCTTTCCTATTTTGCGCAAGTGGAATGTCGAGAAGAAAAATCAATGATGTCTGATTCTCCTCATCACGTCGACGGGGTCACCAATTGTTGGACTTTTATTTCTAGTCCGGCATGTTCTTTTGAATGAGGAGATCAGACACGTAATTCAAATCAAATTATTTTTAATAAGTATCTCAAATGAAGTATTACAGAGCTCTGGGTCAAAACTGTCCCTATCTTTACACAACACCAATGCAGAATCAGGTCCCCCGAGGAGCGGTTGATCTGATCTGCCTTTCCCTCTGACCCCAAAAATATATATGTGTGCCGTTGGGTGGGGGCTCATTCAATGGAAAGTTTTACTTCTTTCTTAAAAGTTCACCATGCTATAAACATCTATGACCGTTATTTCACCCTGTCGCCTTGACATCCTGTTTCTCGTTTCCCCAGGTATCTCTGCAAAGCAAAAGTTAAAAAAACACACATACATACATACCACACACGACTGCATGCCTCCAAAATCTGCAGACATGACCTTTTAGAGTCAAATGCAATGGATTCATATATAAGCTTTGATCATGCACAACAAATAAGACCAATCATAAACATAACTAATTTCAAAACTATGTGATAAACTGCTAAATATTAATACTCATAACTGCTTTATAATATTAGAAGCAATGCAATTATTAATAATGAAAGGATATACTGATGTGGGAAATGTTCTCATTTTCCTTCATCATATAGCTTATCTGTTTAAATTAAATCATCAACATCTTAGAAATGTTGTTTACGTTTTGCATTAAATCACCCAATACAGGCACTGATGTGCAAAACGTTAATGTTTTAAGTTGTCAGTAAACAAACTTACTCAGTTCATCTGTGCTCATATCAGCAGCGCAGCACTAGCCTTTACACTATGTCGAACGCATTTGATTCGGTCGGTGTCCAAAAAGTGTGTGTATTAATGTCAGACAGCATGCGTTGCGTCCTGCTCGGTAGGTCGCGCATGCTCAGTATCAACAATTCGTTGGTATCAGTATGTCGGACGTGTCCAAAAGTATTAACGGTTTGTGATTGTACTAAACTTTAGCAAGTTGCAACCAGTATGTGAATCGGATCTCAAGAACCGCTGTCTGCTGTACCACTTTGCGTACTGGGCAGTAGGTGGCACATGCTCAGTATCGGATGTTACTGAAGGAAACAAGTTCTTTGCTAGGAAGTTTGTTTGACAGTTTTACAAATCAATGTATTTTGTACTTTTAAATTACCATGGGCACACAACTGGAAACTGTATTTAATTTGGTAATTCTTTAAAATTAAAATAATAAAGATTGAATACATTTGTACAAATATTTCTAAATCTTAGACTGTTTAGTCCTTGTTCAATTATTTGTGTTCATGTGGCATATTCAGGTTTTACTTTTTTATGCTATTTTTTTATTATGCTATTTATGTGTATTCGGAAAAGCAAAATAAACTTTTTTGTATTCAATGTTTTGGTTTTACCTTACAATAGAGATGTCAAAAAGAGGTTGGCCTGTAGGTGGCGGTGCCCTCAGTTCTGTACATTGTACAACTAAGTGAGGGAATGGGAAGTTCATGCCTTTTGAGGTTACAGCCAACAGGATAGAGACTTGCAGGTGATTTAATAACCAGAAGATAGTAAATTGATTTATATTTCTCTTCACATTTATCTTTGCAAGTATTTAATTTAAGTATTTCCTCCAATAAGTTAAACCCTAAAGTCATAACAACCAAGGCTGATAGAATAGGTAGCAGCAACCAATTAAAGATGACCTCCAGAAAAAGAAGTAGTATGTGGCTTCATTTTGAGGAGGCTGGACCTAATAAGGCAAAATGCAAGTTTTGCAACAATATTTTGTCAGGAAAAGGAGGAACAACATCAAATTATAGACGCCATCTCCAAGTAAAGCATCCAACTGCATTGCTTATGCAAGTAAGACAAGAGGATCCCATGGAATCTACACCAGCCTCAGGTAGTAGTGCTTCTGTGACCGCAGTCTCCTCTAATACTGGCTCTACGGCATCCACATCTGGAACTGGCACCAGTGTCCCACTAACAAGACAAAGTCAAATTACAAGCTTTGTGAGAACACCAATTGGCCCTATCAGACAAAACAAATTGGATGAGGAACTAGTTAAAATGATTACATCAGATTTACAACCTTTTTCAATTGTTACCGACACAGGATTTAGAAGATTTGTGAAGGCACTTGATCCATCATATGTTTTACCCAACAGAAAGACCATTTCAAATACTCTGGTGCCACAGCTTTACAACAAAATTAAAGAAGAGCTGATGGTAAAAGTCAGCAATGCCGCTGCTGTGTGTCTGACCACTGATTGCTGGACATCACGAACAACTACCAGTTTTATGGCAGTCACTTGTCATTTTATTGATGAAGATTTTACACTTTCATCATCTCTTCTGGACTGCTTCTCATTTACAGACAGACACACTGCTGAAAACCTAGCAGTTGAACTTAAAAAGGTTTGTGAAGAGTGGAAAATCACAAACAAAGTTGTTGCTTGTGTTTCTGACAATGCCAGCAACATAAAAGCAGCTATTCGGAAAGCCGAATGGAGGCACTTGCCATGCTTTGCCCATACTTTAAACCTTATTGTAAGGGAAAGCTTGAAACACATTCAAGAGACAGTGACAAAAGTGAAGAATGTTGTTGAATATGTCAACAGAAGCACAGTTGCAACAGAAAGATTAAAAGCAACACAAAAACAAATGGGCCTCGAAGAGCTTAGGCTCAAGCAGGATGTAATAACAAGATGGAACTCTACTTATTACATGCTGAAAAGATTTTGGCTGCAGAAAGAAGCAATCATTGCTACACTTGCCCTGGTTAACCCCAACCTTCCAACACTCACACTTGATGAATGGGACATAATTAAAGATGTATGTGAAATTCTTCAGCCATTTGAAGAAGTCACTGTTGAAATGTCTGCTGAAAGGTATGTGTAATTTAAGTGTATGATTTTGTACAATTTAAACCAACATGAACTTATCTTATTATAAAAATATGGTAACTTATATTTGATCTGACTTAGTTCTTTTGTCTTTTTATTAAAACAGATATGTGACTGCATCCAAGGTCATTTTGATGTCAAGGGGACTGCAAAAAGTTGTCCAGCGATTGAGGGGTGCTGTGACTAACCATGGCCCAGTTATGGCAATGATAGACTCATTGGCTGAAGACATGCAAAGGCGCTTTCACCAAATTGAGCATTTTCGTCTTTATTCTGAGGCAACACTGCTTGACCCCAGATTTAAACAAAAGGCATTTCATGATGCAGCAGTTGCAGACGAAGCAGCCAAAAGTATAACTGCTGCTGCGGCAAGGGCTTGGTCCAGCACCGAAGAGCAAACTCAAGCAGAGCGCACAGCTCCTTCTTCATCTGAACAAGTGTCTTCAATCTGGAAGGATTTTGATGAGAGAGTGTCTGATGCAGTCTGCATCAGCAACCCAACATCCACTGCAATGGCAGCAATGAGGGGTTATCTTGCAGAGACCTTAATTCCCAGAACAGAAGACCCACTGGCGTGGTGGAAATCTAGGCAGACCATATATGAAGGGTTAACTGCTGTTATGAAAAGGAGGCTTTGTATTGTAGCTACATCTGTGCCTTCAGAAAGAGTGTTTTCAAAAACAGGCCAGATTATTTCAGAAAGACGAAACAGACTGAGTCCTAACAAGGTTAGGCAGATTGTTTTTCTTAATGCAAACCTAGCCTTGTAAGACAACATACCAACAAGAGACCAAATAACAAAGCTGCTTATTATTTAGTTTTTTCACTGCACTGGTTCAAGATGTTTAAATCTTTATTTGCATGTTAAGAATGCAAAGTAACATTTGTTATTTACCAACAAGTTTTGACTACATAGTTAATTACCGTTTATAAGTGGACTTTTACAACAATCTTTTTTTGTTACAGATGTAATGGAGTATAGCTTGAAACACTTAAATACAGTTTTATTAAAATATTTCCATTTAATTACATTTGTTATTTACCAACAAGTTTTGACTACATAGTTAATTACCGTTTATAAGTGGACTTTTACAACAATCTTTTTTTTGTTACAGATGTAATGGAGTATAGCTTGAAACACTTAAATACAGTTTTATTAAAACATTTCCATTTAATTACATTTGTTATTTACCAACAAGTTTTGACTACATAGTTAATTACAGTTTATAAGTGGACTTTTTCAATCTTTTTTTTGTTACAAATGTAATGGAGTATAGCTTGAAATACTTAAATTCAGTTTTATTAAAACATTTCCATTTAATATAAATTCTACTTGTGAAAGTGTCATGATTTACTCTAATAATAGTAGCCTACATTTATTTATTTATTTTCTATTAAGCAATCAGCTTTTAAGGAAAAACAATGAATCACAGTTTTGTGCAGCATCCATGATTATGATCATACAAACATAAATAAATACAAAGGACACAGACATTTATCTCATTACATAAAAAATTTAATACTTTAAAAATGCTTATTTTGCTTGTTTCATAAACTGTAATATAGCCGACTCAAAGATCTTTATACCGTGATCAGAAAGTAAGTCATAAACATATTTCCACTTTCTGGTGTTTATTAAATTACTTTTTAAATATACAATCCATTTCGTCCCGCTGAAATTACACGCATGCTCAGTATCGTTGTTATATGTCGGAACATGTCGGTTTTTGATTCTGTGTACTGGAGATTCAAAAACTAGCAACCAGTATATGAATCGAGTCTCGAGAACGCGGTACCAGCATGTGTACTGTTTGGTTAGCCACGCATGCTCCGTGTTAACAGCTCATGATCGTTCTCAGTATGTCGTACTACATGTCCAAAAGAAACGGTTCTTGATATAGTAGGCTACTGGTGACTCGAGAACGGCAGTATGTGTGTTGCTCGGAAACGGCAGATATGCGCATGCTCAGTGATGATAACTTTGCTCACTTGTTCAGCAGCATGTTTCAGTTTATGTCTGTACTGTTGGAGAAACCAGTGAAGAATTCCATTCTCAGGGATGTTGATTGATTTTGAGTCGTATAGACTGTCCTACACATTCGAAAGTGAGTAACTTGAGTAATTTTGTTGATTAGTGCTGATTTGAGACGCGAACTGTTTTAAACGATTCAGTCCGATTTGGTGAACTGGTTTGACCGGTTCACTAAAAAGAACCAGTTTAAATGAACGATTCGTTCACGAACTGGACATCACTAAGGGAGATGCCTTGAGGTGATAGAAGAGAAGATGTGTCAGATGGACCGGCTTCAGCATCATCCTCACTACATTCACATACAGATAAATATTAAAAAGTGCAAACATGTTTATTCAATGTGTTGTTGTTCTCTGTCATGTCTGTAGATTAAAGAAAACCAAAAAGTGTCATTTACACGTATCATTTTCTTGTTACCTTACCTTTGAAACTTCTTCAATTTGAGTCGTGCAGGGTCTGGGGCATCAGCAATGCCACAAATTGAAGGATTGGCTGTTCCAAGTATCTCCTCTACTATCTCTGCAATATCAGACAGAGCTTTACATGGAGGGCCTCCACCTATTTGACAAGAACTCAGCTGCTGACCACATGGAAATTATATTGTAATATGAAAGAGTTTAATACAATAAAAATTTACCTGTGGCTCGCATGCTTTCTTTATATGCTGCAATTTCCTTGCGTGCTGTTGCCAAAACATTGTACCACCTTTTTTCACAATCCTCTGCTGAACGTTTTGTCAGAGGAAATGCTGCATTTACAGTCATTGCAATCTGTTGCCATGCACCTTTTTTGTCCTTACTTGTTAAAGTTGGACAAAATTTTCCTCTTATCACCTTTTTCCATTTAAGGACTGACTGCATCAGAAGAACACTTTCTTCCTTGAACCAGTTTGGTTTTCTTTTTGATTCCATTTTTTTACTGATTGAACTGTGGTCTTTATTTTATATACAGCTGGGAGTAGAATTAAGATTCATTAGCTTAATTACTTAACTTGCATCTCATTTGTCCATTCTATAAATGTGTTGAAACTCATATTTGAAATTGTTTCCAATAAATGCATACACTTATTGTTAATCTTTTTTGAATATAATGTCAAAAATAAATTTCCTAATAAATTAAAATGTCAAAACGACTATTAAGTCCAATTAAACCCATTAATTAATTGTGTCATGATGCTGTGACATCACCTTTGCAAGCTTACTTTTGGCTGATTCAGTGGTTTATGGCGGGCCATTTTATGTTGAAATCATTGTAGTCCTCAGTTTGCACCACTTAAGGGCGCACTCACATTATCCAAACCAAACCGCGCCCGGGCGTGTTTCACCCCCAAAGCCTGGTTTGTTTGACAAGCGTGATCGCTCTGTTCCGCGCCCGGGCGCGGATTGGTTAATCGCGCCGCGACCGAGTTGCAGAGGTGGGCCGGAGTGTGGTTCACTTGGGCTCAGGCGCGGAAGGCTGTGGTGTGAACGCGATTAAAAAGGTGAAGACATCAGTTGCGCGACCACTCACCTTCATCTGCCTCCATGAAAACCTTTTTTATGCGCGCAGCGGGGTTACGTGAATGTCCGAGCTGCGCACGTGACAGATCAACTAAGCAATATGATGACATGTGAGAGGGCTGTCTGTAATCGCGCACCAAACGACTCAAAAACACAGACTTATCATTACGGTGGGTTCCAGTGTTAAGAGAGAGCTTTACTTCCTGCTTTTTTCAAAACAATCGCATCTTAATATAATGACGAAAGCGCGCCCGGACTTGGATCGATAAAAAGTACAGTGTGAGTGCGTGCACCTGGGGGAGTAGGGAGGGGTGACAATTGCCCTGGGGCATGGTTTGGTTTGGATAATGTGAGTGCGCCCTAAGTCAGCACCTAAGAATGGGTCTTACACTTTACTGAAAGTTGCTTTCAGCTTCTTTATAAACGTCTCCTATCCTCAGACTGGTCCTACTCCTTACTAAGAATCCTGCATGCTTTGTAGTCATAAACATTGTAGGACATCTAAGGAACACTAATGTACTGATTGGACACTTTAGTTTCCTAGCATGTTTTTATACAGTTTCGAAATGTTTTCTCTTTCCCAAAATTTGTTACCACCGAAACACAACAACATTTGATATAAAAATTAGGTTTTTAATAGCCTATTCTGATTTTCTTTACATTAACCTTCAAAATATATATATATTTTTTTTTACATTTTTTTTAAGACAGTGTCATGGTTATATTGATTAGAAATATTATTTTAACAAAACTATAAGAGTGGTTCATCAAATAAATGCATTTTGAAAGCATATTTCTCTGTAATTGACGTACATGCACTGATACAGTTTTCAAATTCAAGGATTCATTAGTTTACATTTTTATCTAACTAAATAAAATTGTCATCTTTTCTGATAACAAAACCTATTTTATTTTTCCAGAACATTATTTGCTTCGGTCGTGACCTCAAATGTTCGGTAGTGACGACCATATTGGATTGTCCATATTTTGTGTAAAAAAAAGTCATTAGTCAAAAATGGTTCGCATTATGCAGTCAAAACATACAGCACAAAGAATATCTAACACAACACCACATAAAAGTACTTTGCACTGACATTATGCTGAAGAGATGGCGGATAGTTCAGACCTTGAAGGGATGCAAAATGCTGTGTTGATTTTCACATCTTTTGAGAAAAAGATAACATAATGTATGTCCATATAAAACTTCAGGCCCACAGTATAAACTACAGAATTTGGTGTGTGTGCACCCATGTCCATCTGTAATGTTGGTGTACACATGTGTGCCTGTTTTTCCATTACACATTCTAACTTCTCTAAACCTCCTTAACTGATTCTCTTGTTGCTGACTTTTTTGAGTTTAAAGTAAAGTTATTTGAGGTAGGTTGATTTTTGCGAGTTTTATGTGTATTGGCATTGGCCGATTTGTGGCTGCTGTGTTCACCAAGTTTTTCCGGCATTATTTACAGACAGAAATATAGTTTTTTAAGTTCAATAAATGTTACTTTTTAAATTGAGACTTGGTATCATCGTGTAATTTTTACAAGTAAACTGAGTGAGCAAAAGAAGTATCAGCTCAAGAAAATCAGCAGCCTGTATCGGTCATCGGCTAAGGCTGATGAAACAAAAATCGCTATCGGCACGAAAGAAAAAAAAAATCCATATCGTCGATCCCTAAAAAGAACTATACACACAGAACTGTCTTTTAACCATCTTCCTGTGTTTGTCCTGTCTTTTCCTCCATTCTTTTCTGACATTTCTTTGCTCCCTGTCAGATAATTCTTTGATACTTTTCAGCATCCCTTCTTCCCTCCGTTTCTGATTTCGTTCTCTTTCCTTTTTTTTTGGTACCTCTCTGGGTCCTCCCTCAATCTGTCTGTATTTTCTCAGTCTGTCCGCTCTACTTTCATCTTTCTGTCTATGCATGTTGGCAATTTCTCTCTCTCTGTAGCTATCTCTACAAATTAACCAAAGATATTTACATTTACATTATTAGTGTGAGCCTGCCATGTCTACACTTAACAATAACACGTCAATTTACAATGATACTAATAAGTGCTATCTGTTATGTGAATTATATAAAGCAATCAGTCAAAGTCCCGCCAAATTAGCGCAGAAAGTTTTCCTAGAGACCAGAGGTAGAATCATATAGCCTTCATTTATATCATAATAATAATAATAATAATGCATTTTATTTCATGGCACCTTTCAGAACACCCAAGGTCACCTTACAAAAGAAAAAATAATAAAAATATACAAGTCACTGCATAAGACAAAACACACATCAAAGAAACAGCATACATGTAAATTACATTTAAATCTTAATTAAAACATTCATAAAAAAGCCTGTATAAAAAGATATGTCTTAAGACGCTTTTTAAAAGTCAACAAGCACTCGCTATTTCGAACATCAAGGGGAAGGGAGTTCCATAGGCGGGGGGCAGCATAACTAAAAGATCTGGCACCCATGGTAGTAAGTCGAATCCGGGGTACCACAAGAGAAATTGAAAATCAAGATCTAAGTGCACGTGAAGGAGTATGAACATGAAGAAGTTGTGTAAGATACTGTGGTGCAAGATTATGAAGTGCCTTATAAGTGAGTAGCAAGATTTTAAAATCTACTCTATACTTTACTGGAAGCCAGTGTAAGTTGTTGAAGAACCGGAGAGATGTGAGCAGTATAAGGTGTTCTAGAAAGAACACGAGCTGCAGAATTTTGAACCATCTGAAGCTTATGCAGCAATTTGGAAGGAATACCTGTAAAAAGAGCATTGCAGTATTCTATACGTGAAGTGACTAGTGCGTGAATAAGAACTACAGTATTATTATTTGAAATAAAAGGGCGAAGACAGTTAATATTACGCAGATGGAAATATGCAGTCCGCGTAATATTATTTACTTGTGCTTCAAAGGATAGTGTGGTATCCATGATGACACCCAAGCTTTAAACCTGTGAGGAAGGACAGCTTTGTGTTATTATCAATGGTGAGAGAGAAGCAGTTAGGTTTAGACACAACATGTCTAGTGCCAACCAACAAAGCCTCAGTCTTATTGCCATTTACCTTTAAGAAGTTTGCTGAAAGCCAATCTTTAATTTCAGACAAACAGTTTGACAAGGATGGCGGAGGAAAAGAACCAGTGGGTTTGGCAGACAGGTGAAGTTGGGTGTCATCTGCATAGCAGTGAAAATTGACACCATATTTCCTTAAAATGTAGCCAAGAGGGAGCATATATATATAATGAAAAGAAGTGGGCCCAATACAGAGTCCTGTGGTACACCAGTAGTGACTGTTGATATTCTTGAACTAAAACCTTTTAATTGAATACGCTGACTGCGTCCAGATAAATATGACCTGAACCAACACAGAGCGGTGCCAGCAAAACCAATAGAAGCTAACCTGTCAAGAAGTATCCTATGTGAAATAGTATCAAAGGCAGCGCTCAGGTCAAGAAGGACAAGTATACTTAGAAGCCCAGAGTCAGCTGCCAACAGTAGACATTGGTTATTCTGACAAGAGCAGTCTCAGTGCTGTGGTGGGGATGAAAGCCAGATTGGAATTGTTCATACAAGTCATTATTAGAAAGGTGTTCATGAATTTGAATTGCAATACACTTTTCCACTACCTTAGAGATAAATTGTAGATTTGAAATTGGACGAAATTGTCAAAATCTAATGGGTCACATCCTGGTTTCTTAAGTATGGGTGTATTAATAGCAGATTTAAGAGATGGAGATACAAGACCAGAACTAAGTGAAGCATGAACGATTTTTGTAATTAACGGCAAAAGAGCTGGTAAACAAGCTTTTACTAAAGGAGTTGGTAGAGGGTCTAACTGACAAGTGGAAGATTTAGACTTACCTATCAGACCCATTATCTCTGAAGCAGTAGGTAGTGTAAAGTTAAGGAAAACAGAATGGACAGGTGTGTGAGTTATAAACTGACAAGAGTCATTATGAAGAGTACCAGTAAGTAATTGCTGATGTACATGTTCAACCTTAGATGCAAAGTAAGTCAAAAAGCGATCACATAAGTCAGTGGAATACATATCAGATGGCAAATAATCAGGTGGTTTCAGAATATTGTTTACCACTGAAAAAAGAGACCTAGAGTTTCCATTGCTAACTCCAATTATATTGGAGTAGTAATCAGATTTAGCTTTAGTCACTGTATCTTTATACTTTTGAATATGTTCAGCATACATTTCCTTATGAACAGTAAAACCAGTTCTGACACACAGCCGCTCTAGACTACGGCCTTTAGTTTTAAGTTCACGCAGTTCAGGTGTGAACCAGGGAGCTGAGTGTACAAATGAAACAGTTCGAGTTTTCACAGGTGCAAGTTCATCCAAGATCGTGTTCAGTCCATCATCATAATATTTTACTAAGTCATCAACAGAAGAGGAATCAGATTTACTGGAGAAGATGGCAAGTTCATCAGCAAGAGCAGACAAATCAATGTTCTTAATATTCCGAAATGAAATCGTACGGGACAGGTTTGCCTTATATATGGCCAATTTGGCACAAAATGACACCAAAAAGTGGTCTGATATGGAAAGGTCAGAAACAGTACAATTAAAAGGGATTATACCGGAGCAACAAACAAGATCAAGAGTACACCCCTTAATGTGAGTGGGCAGTGTGTTATATTGTTGTATACCAAAGCAATCCAAACATGATAGAAATTCACTTGTAAGTGCATTACTGGTATTATCAGTATGAATGTTAAAATCACCCAGAAGGATAACATTTGGAGATATGGAACATAGATGAGTTAAGAGCTCAGATAGTTCAGTTAAGAAAGTGTTATTACTCTTAGGAGGGCGGTAAATAGTTGTAAGGATGGTAGGAGTCGCACCATTGATTTCTATGGGAGTTGATTCAAAGGAAGAGTATGTGGAGAGAGTTAACTGAGATACTTTCAATTTCTCTTTATAGAGTATTGCTAGACCCCCTCCTCCTTCCCGTGTCACGAGATTTACAAACATACCTCTAGCCTGGGGGAACAGACTGCTTTAAATGGAAACAGTCATCTGATTTCTGCCATGTCTCAGTTAGACAGAGAAAGTCATACTTACGATCAGACAACAGATCGTACACCAGGGTCCTTTAGTGGAAAGCGATCGTATATTAAGTAATCCAAAGGAAATATTGTTCTTACCAGAATCCTTGCCAACCGAACTGGCCGGATTAATTAAAACACTGCGATCGACAGTCCGTGTAAGCCTCCTAGGCAAGCGAGGTTTAGATGACCAGAAGGATCGTATTTGGCATGAGTCATCGATGTTATAGTTCCGCCGAGACCCGCAGTGTATATATTTCCGACGCGGTATGTACATAATATCCAGGGGAAGATTTGAAGTTAACTGAAGAATAAAAGAACGCAAACGGAGCTGAATTAGCTCCGCCGCCGAATACTGGAGAATTAGCGTCCATGCTACCGAGTGGTATACTGCAGAGAGGACGACCCAGATGTAATTCATCCTCACCAGTAGCTCAGCTATCTTCATAGTTGAACCGCGCGTCAGATGCACCACGAACAGCGGTCAGCAACTGGCAGCCAGAACGGCAACCACAGAAGGCGTCAACAGTCAACACGCAGGCAGATCAACCAGCGTACAGACCCGCCGAATCTGCACGGACACAAAGGTCGGACTCCTTAAAATGTTTTAAAACAGTAATGAAACAATAATGAGTCAAGCTACTATGAATTAATCTGACCTAGTTCATTTTATCTTAGTTTGTAGTCCTAGTCAAATCACATACAACATTACAGAAATATGACTGACGTATTATTTGTACTGAAAAAGAATATATGTGCACTTGAAAGTTTCTATTTATTTATTTATTAAAATAAGGAAATAAGTGTCATTTTTTCACTACTTGATTTAAGCTAACTTTGATCCTACTGCTAAGATGCTAATCAGTACGTAGTTAGTTAGCACAGTTCTCGACATTGAAACATGAGTAAAATCTAAATGACCAGTAGAAAAAAAAATTAATTAATCATTGAAAATGTGTGATCGGTAGTGACATTCACAGACTGATTTCCAAAATTTTGATCACATTTACTTCAAAACCATGGGACTGATCTAATCACCATGTCACCACAAGGGAGAGAGGCACAGGCAAAGTTTCTGGTTCAAAATGGAGGGGAGTGGCTTAAAGCAGTATTATATTATTGACCAAACTTGGCAATGTTTTGGTAGTGACGTGAAAATCCGGGACAGTGTTTTTTTTACATGATTTTTATTGAAAATATCCAATAAATATATTTTTGGTTTTAATTAACAAAAGTATTCAAAATTTGAGGTTTGGGACAACCACCTCTCAATTGAAAGCACCATATAAATGATGATATTTTATATATAAAGCCTAGCCTGGCTCCGCCCTCTTATGTGCTTCTGCTTAATTTTCATTTCGCTTCAGTACTACGTCTGGGACTGCTCTGTAGAGTTTCGTTTTCTCCTGCAAAAATCTGCAGGACCAATCAGCAAACAGATGGGGTTGGCTATAGCTTGCAGCTACCTCAAATATTACTTTGGATTTTGATTGCTATTTGCTTATATTTTTTTATTATCAAACATTTTCCTACATTAATGCTTTTTAAATTAGTTTTTTGGTTCCGGGACAGCAATTTGCACATTCGGTAGAATGGCCCGTATAGAGTGATATTGTAATGATAAAATCATATTTTCCTTCATCTCAAGATATTTCACTTGCTTTCACTGATCAGTACTGTAGCTATCAGTTAACACAGCAATCTGCAACGCAGTTATGAGACTCTGAGAACAGCCCAATCACAGGAGGTAAAAAAAATTAAAATCAATATTGATTCGCTTACAACATAACTGGGAGGATTTGGGGCGCACAGTCCTGCACCCCAGGGCGGATCCGAAACCAGCCAATTAGAGCTCAATCTCAGGTCACATGTTTTTACCCATTTTACTGACCTACATAGACACTCATTAGGGGTGCGCCCCAGACACACAAACATGACCCACACACAACAAACTTAGTTTTGATTTTTAATTTTTTTTAAATAAATTATAACAGGACTAAAGGTTTTGTTTAGTTAAGTGAATGGGTAGGTTAAAGTCATCTAGGGTTCCTGACCTTATGGTTAGGGCAGGGTTTGAGTTAGCATAGTCATTATTTTGTATCCCTATGGTGCCTGACTTTAGGATTAAGAAAGATTAGGGTCCACGGTTGTTTGTCATAGTGGTTAAAAATCGCTAGCCTTAGGTTTAGGGAAGGATTTGAGATGAATATCGTATAATGGTTTGATTTAGTTACTATCCCTATGGTGTTTGATTTTAGGATTGGTCAAGATTAAGGTGTATTTTAGTTTGTTTTAGTGTTTAAAACATCTTGACATTAGGTTTAGGTATAGGTTAGGTATTTATAGGTTTGAGTTAAGTATAGTGATAACTGACATTAGGATTAGAAAGAGTTAAGGTAATTGGTAGTTTGTTTTAGTGTTTAAGGAGTATTGATTCTAGGTTTAGGGAAGGATTTGAGGTGAGCATAGTATAAAAGTTTTATTTAGTTGTTAGGTGAACCAGTAGGTTACGGTATTCTAGACTATACTTTATGCTGTTGTTTTGTTATCATTTAGCATGACACAATAGGTGTCTATATGTTTTTATTTCACACACTCACAAGTAATTTCTACTAAGTATGTATTATATTTAGTTATGTAGAAGTATCACCGTCTCCTCCTAGGTTACAAAGCTGTGGCCTTCTCCAGACCGGATGTCCCATTTCCGCATCCACCAGCTTTCCCTCTTCATCCTATCCTGTTTGGTCCATCTGGGGTTATGTTCCAATCCAGTGATCCATATACTCTTCTCTCCATGTTCCATAAAGTGTATTGTTATAGGTCCTCTGTCTACCTGTCCCGTCCTCACGTTCGGTAGGTCCTTGAGATTTTTATTTCTACAGTATGCTATGATTGGCCGATACTTACCCTCTAATGTCGTATTATCTGTAAGGTTGAAGAAATTACTTTTAATGGCCCTAGCTAGTCTTGTGTTTGTTTTAGAATACCTAGTTGTTAAAGGTATGATTTTCCTATCCTCTATGTCCTGAATTGTGTCCTTCTGTGTTTTCAGATCCCTGTATACCATACGCAGAAACCCACGTGAGTACCCTCTCCTTCTCAGGGCCCTGAAGAGAAGCCTATTTGCTTTTTCTTTGTCCTCCTCCCATGTACAGATTCATAGGAATCTTAACAACTGCGACTTCACTATGCCTTTGAAGGTGTGTTAAGGATGACTACTTTTTCTGTGCAATAGTGCATGGGTGTCAGTTGGTTTAAAATACACCTTAACATCTAACCTCCCTGGATTTTTAAACTCTGTGCCTTTGAATGTGGTTGTATCCCAGAACTCTATTGTGTCATCGTGTAGGACGTATTTGACCTTGATGGATGGATGATGTGAGTTCAGGGTGTTTATGAACCGGAAATAATGCTTGGGCCATGTAGATGTTAGCATAGGCCGGAGCAAACTTTTTCCCCATTGCTGTCACTTTGACTTGTAAGTAATATTCCTCTTTAAATTCAAAATCATTCTTTGTTAAACTTAGTTGAAGCAATTTCATTATGCTTTTGTCCGGTCTGTCTTCGTCTGGGTATTCTGAAACCACTTCTCCACCGCTTGTAAGCCTTTATCCGTTTCTATATTTGTATATAGATCGTCAATATCTACTGAGAAGAGCTTGCTGGATGGCGTTATTTGGACATTCCGAATCTTTTCTACGAAATCGTACGTGTCCTTTATATAGCTATCATGTTTGGTTGAAATGGGGTTTAAATAATAATCTATGTACTCTGCTATTTTATGGCTCTCGGTTGAGTAGTCTGGTACTATCGGTCTTCCTGGTGGGACGTCCTCAAAGAACCATTGGTTTCTTGGTTTGGCTTAGGTTAGGGTTAGTATTGCAGTATGTAGGGGAAGTGGCGCATGATGGGATGCACCATGTCCATTTATACCCATATTATAAGTGAGGGCAAAGGCCAATTCTTCCTGTTTTTTCTCTGTGCACCCTTGCAAGTTTACGGGGTAAAACAAAACTCCATATAGAGTTTTTACAAATAACTTTCATTTTTGTAACCAAATAACTGGTTTGTAAGGATGAGTCAAGTAAACTTTTTGTGACTAACCATTACTGCCTCCAATGCAGGCAACTTAAAACAACATCAGACTGAAGAAAATGCCATGCGGAAACATAGCATATAATAATTAATTTAACGTCACAATGTTAACTGAAGTGGAACAAAAACTTTAATGTGGAGAGACACTGGTTTAAATCAAAAACTATTTTTTTAAACACAAATGCAATGCCATGTTCAGAAATGATTATATGAATTTTATTTCATTTGAAAAAGTAAATGTGAAATGAGTTACAGCCTAATATGAACAACAAACTGCACATGTGAAAAAAAAACTGAAATTAAACATAGTGTAACAGCCTAGGTCCCACTTAATGTCATTCCAAAGAGCCATTTGTTTAAAACTGAGGTGGTGGATATATGAAGTCTATGGTTGTAACTATGGTAACAATAAAATGCTGAAAAAAATGTTCCCCTTAATGTCCAAAATCACTGAAATTACAGGAATTTTACACATGAAACACAAACTAGTACATTACAAAACTAATAGATCTGTGGATTTTAGATGCTTTCAGTTGACGCTTGATCTTTTCTTTTGACTCCTCTTTGGTTTAGCCATCGATACATTTTTACGTTAAAACAGAATGGCAAGAACTGATATCACAGTTTCACAAGTCCATTAAAAATCTAATTAAATAAGTGACGATTGTATAAACACTTGCCTAGTTTAGGTCATCTTTTGGCAGACAACTTGGGGGGTTTGGCGGACTACTAGTGGTCCACGGACCACACTTTAAGAATTACTGCACTAGACCTAATCAACCTAAAAAACAGCCGAAAAGAAAGTATGATGACTTTTGTCAAAGACAAAATTCAAACACAGTTGCATTATTATTATTTACTTTTAAACAAAGTCTTATTATTGGGGGTCATTCGTGGAGATTTCGATTGATTGCTTTGGCTAAGAAGTGTTTGTGATAAGATGCAGGTGGCTCAGAGTTTGTATCTGGTGAAACAGGTGTCCAACTGAAGAAGTGCCTGTGTTCTGTACTCCCTGCTCTACATACTGGCTCTGCAAGAAGGCACGAAGGGTGCCAAAGCACACTTTGGAAGAGAGCTGATCGCTGACCTGAAGTTTGTGTGTGGAGACCATGGATTTTACAGAGGTGAGTAGGGGTGTGACGGATCACATTACAGTTTTTGAGGCACGGATCGGATCCAACATGACTGTGCATCAGTGCACAAAGCAAGGTCCATTAAGACATGGATGAGCGAGTTTGGTGTGGAGGAACATGACTGGCCTGCACTAGTGATATGCAGGTCAACGTTTTTTCCACCCCCGAGTCCCGTTTTTATGAAATATTTGGCAGCGTTTGTATTATCTATTCACAAATTCCCTACCTTAATTTCTCCCGCAGATCGTCTTTTATGTTTTATTTCTCCCTTTTTTTGTTGTTGTTGTGGCTAGCAGCGGGACCTACTTGCTTCCATGATGTGACACCAAAGGTTTGGGGATATCAAGTTACGTTGCCATGTAGGCCTGGGTAATTTAAAGGACAAGTTCAGTATTTTACACTTAAAGCCCTGTTTTCAGATTGTTTATGGTGAAATAGAACGGTTTTGACTGAAATTTGGACATATGCGGCTGCCCCGAGAATTTTAGGGTGTTTGCGTTTCACCTCAATGGGTTTAATGGTGCACTGGAACAATCCTTCCTAAAATGCATTAAACTTCCGTTTACAAAGACGTGAAACTCACCGAGTGGTCAGGGGTGTTCACTGATATGCTCACACAAAAATCGCTGCAAAAGATGCTTTCCAACAGCTGTTTAACCTTTATCCTTATCAAAGAACTTAATAAAATATAAATATATATATATTCCCAAATATTTAATATATATGCTACAGGGAATTAGACGCAACATATCTGTTTTTTTATTTTGTTTTTAATGACCCGCCCCTACCCGCCAAGCATTAAAGTTAAAAATTCTTTACCCGCCCCGCGGGTTACCAGACGACCCGCGCATCACTAGCCTGCACTAGTCCTGACCTTAACCCAATAGAATATCTTTGAGATAAATTAGAGCAGAGAGTACGAGTGAGGCCTTCTCACCCAACATCATTTTCTGACCTCACAAATGCTATTAGAAGAATGGTATAAAATCCTCATAAACACACTCCTAAACTTTGTTGAAAGTCTTCCAAGAAGAGTTGAAGCTGTTATAGCTGCAAAGGGTGAGCCAACTCCATATTAAACCCTATGGATTAAGAATGGGATGTCCTTCAGGTTCATGTGCTATAAAGGAATGTGTCCCAAAATCTTTGGCAATATAGTGTACATTTGTTTCAATTGGCTCCTAAGTAGTATCAGCCTAAAATGATTAAAATTTATTTCCACAGGGAGTCAATCAATTAAAAACAATAATTTCCTTTGTGACATTAGCTAATGAAGCCTTATCTTGATGGCCTCCAGGACAGCCTTGACAGAAGGTTCCAAAAGCCTTTCAAGTGTTGGGGCCCCAAGCAGTCAAAGTCAAGGAGGATAATTCCATCAACTTTGAAAACATCAAGACCCTGTCTACCAAATTCCTGCAGCAACCGGACAGACATGCACTGCTAGATTGGTAATCTTTTAAGCAGCATATGCTGACTGGAGCATTCAAGGTAAATTAGTTACAATTTAAGTTCTTCAGAAAGTAACCCAACATAATCGCCTACTGTCTGTGTTGTAATGTTTCAGGATATGGACCAGCTTACCATAATGAGCAAACTGGTATCTTAGCACGAAGAGTGGTGTCAAATATACCTCTCCCTCAGTAAGCTGGCAGCCGTTGCCCTTACAGTGCCAATCTCAAGTGTCAACTGTGAGAGAGATTTCTCCACCATGAATAGGGTAAGACATTTCAGTGTTATGTGAAATGAAGATTGTTTGGCTATCAATATCCCTCACATCACTCCTTTTTTTTATTCTTGTATAGGTGAATACAGACTTAAGGAACAGACTGCAGGTGGGCCATTTAGCAGAATATATGCTACTCAGCATCAATGGGCCACCTCTTTCTGAATTCCCTTATAACCGAGCCTTGGAGTTATTTGTCCAAAAACCAAGAAATACGAATTGCAAGCTGCCAACTTTTGCCACTGAAAGTTCTTGTATATACAGTTCAATCACAACTGAAATTAAAACTGCAAGCAGTGATGGAAGGGCCCTCGCACGCATGACACCGCCACGCCGTGGCATAAGAATTAAAGGGAACAGTAGTAAATAGGCATTTAAGCATGTAAACATAGGTGAACTATTTAAAAGTGTAGTATAATGTGCCACATTTCCTGTTGCTAATTACAAATTACAGCGAGGTAGCATCGTGTAAGACAGCATGAGAGAGAGAGAGAGACAGAGAGAAAGAGAGAGTGAGTGAGCGAGTGTGTGTGTGTGTGAGTATGAGTGACTACATGTAAATATAGGCACATAGATGTGTTCAGTCCAGGGGCCTCATGTATAAAACTTTGCGTAGATTCCATCCTTAAAGTGTGCGTACGCACATAAGGCAGAATTTGCGTATGCACAAAAGTTTTCAGATTTATAAAACCATGCATACTCCAGAAACTGCGCAAAATTCCATTCATAAATCCCAATGAGCGGAAGATTGTGCGTACGTGCGTCCCACCCCCATCTCCTCCCGAAACAACCAGATATGGAGCGTACAACCCTTAGTTTTACTGGGCATAATATGGTCTGCATATCATTTTAATATGGATTGACATTACAAAACACAAGGAAAATATCGTAAAAATATATTTTTAAATTTAAAATAATTAAAAAAATGCCAAAAATATATATTTGCTGAAATATATTTTGAAATATGTTTACAAAAATAATTTTTCACAAGTAAATACATTTTAAAACATTAAAACATATATTTAGCCCTTCATATATTTTAATTAAAGGAAATATATTCACGTCGCATTGGAAGAAAAACTTTGTTATGAACCTGTAAACAAAACAGTTTTAAAAAGATTAAAATTAAATAGTTTCAACTTAAGTTAATTTTATAAATTATACTTTTTATTTAGCATATGTTTAAAATATACTTTTGGCCAGAGAAATTATAATTTTTTGCCTTATGGGTTTTTATGAAATTATAAAAACGCTGTTTATACACTGGCATTGTCAAAGTTGATACTGGTTTCACATATGGCCAGACAGGTGTCATTATATTCATAACATTTTTAATGGAAAACAAACTCAGAGGGAGATTAAATGTTTTTGACCAGCTCGTCTTTATCTCAGGCGGCAAGTGCATAATTTATACCATTGAACGCGACTTGTGCATTAAGACTGCAATATTACATACCTTATAGAGAATATGCTGCTATAGGCAAGTAGACGAGCCCAGCATATAAAAGTTTTGCATTAAGTGTTTCCCATAATAAAACATAAAGACAATGATTTATTACGCGGCGCAGCCATAAGGCATTAAGATATAAAAAAACAAAAGTTCAGCAGCTACAAACGAAAAGTTCAGTACAAACCTAAAAAAAGCATATTTACAGGTAAGCAGATGAAATCAGAATATAAAAACCAATGAGTTTAAATAACTTACGTGTTAGTGTTTTTCTTATATAAACCCGCATTGAACGTATCTTTGTTTTAGGCTAAACTTTAAATGGGCTACGTTATTAAATGTCCTAGTACATCACATTATTTTTCATCATCTTACAGGTTATAAAGTTTATTGTAAAGGCACTCGGGTTACTTCTGTCAATTGGCCCAATAAAATCAAAACTATTTTTTACAGTTTTGTCTATGATTAGATGATAAAGACTAACAAACTTCTTATCATTCCTCAAATACATGAAACATAAGCCTTTAGTGTTTGAGTGAAGAGAAGACTTATTCATATAGTTCTTTTGCGTTTCAAACACGCAGACGCGCTCATGACAGATGTATGTGGGACTCCATTCACCGCAGAGGCTTCGTCTTTTAATACTTTTCATCTGTTAAATATTTGCTACGCATAGGCAGATGCGACTCCTATATGCAGTTTGAGTGCTGATCTTCATGAATGAAACAGGAATATTCAAACTAAATGTGTTCTTTCAATCCGCTCAAAAAGAGTGCGTACGCACAGTGGAGAGCATCCGTACGGTGCGCACTTATTTACGCCAAGTTTGTTTTTTATAAATCCCACTATGTGCGTGGAAAATTGCGTACGCATATTTCTGTGATCAGACATTGCATAATCAGTGTAAACATGTCACTTCCTGTTGCCAGCTCGTGGCGCTATGACCATAAGTGACTATTGACATGAAGATGTGTTCAGTTCAGGACTCTTATCAATTATGTGAAGTTTGGGACAAATCCGACATTGCATAATCATTATAAACATGTCACTTCCTGTTGCCAGCTGGTGGCGCTATAACTATAAGTGACTATTGACATGAAGATGTGTTCAGTTCAGGACTCTTAGCAATCATGTGAAGTTTGGGACAAATCCGACATTGCATTATCATTGTAAACATGTTACTTCCGGTTACCAGCTGGTGGCGCTATGACCATAACTGACTATTGGCATCATAAGTGACTATTGACATGTAGATGTGTTCAGTCCAGGACTCTTATTAATCATGTGAAGTCAGGGAAAGATCAGACATTGCATAATCAGTGTAAACATGTCACTTCCTGTTGCCAGCTGGTGGCGCTATGACCATAAGTGACTATTGACATGTAGATGTGTTTAGTCCAGGACTCTTATTAATCATAAGAAGTTTGGGACAGATCCGACATTGCATAATCATTGTAAACATGTCACTTCCTGTTGCCAGCTGGTGGCGCTATAACCACAAGTGACTATTGACATGTAGATGTGCAAGGGAACCTAGTGGGTTCGTGTCAAAAATGCCATTCATTTAGTCTGCCGTTGTAACCATAGTTGGGGCGAGGGATCGTACGCCTTTCGTGTCAACCATGGACGCGTTAAACCGGTTACAGAATGGACACTTTCAAAATTTCAAAGATTTTACCTGCAAGGCTAGTTCTACCAGGTAATGGACACCTCTAGGGGTGCCATTGAGTTGCGAGACCACCCCCCTCGACCCCCACTGACACGGATCCACTATTTGTCCATTTGCCCATTATTGGTCCAGATTTAGCGCCACACCCCTCCGGACCCCCGGACACGCCCCCCAGGACACGCCCCCACTGACACGGACCCACTATTTGTCCATTTGCCCATTGTTGGTGCGGATTAACCCCTTGGACACTCCTGACCACCCCCCCGACCCCCCCCATGACACAAACCCACTATTTGTCCATTTGCCCATTATTGTTGCGGATTGACCCCCTGACCCCTCCTGACCCCCCACCGACCCCCCCATGACACGCCTAAGGGCACAGAAAGCCAAGGGCGTACACTAGCCAGTTACGGATATTGAGCATGGACGCGACTTCGTGTACGCTGCGCGCCGGACCCCAAAATTTTTGCCCACCCGACGGGCGATGCGGCACGTGACCCCGCCCACCCCGAGTCGGTGAGCGGTCGGTTTGCCCCCCTGCCCCCCCCACGAGCCGAGCAAAGGGGGGTCGAAGTTATTGGCTTTTTGGTGTGATACAACACTTCGACACAGGGGGGCGACTGCACCCCCCGTCCATGGACCCTCTATTTGTCCAATTGCCAATTATGCTCGTCATAGGTCCGGCCACACCCACTGACCCCCCCCAAAGTCCACGGACCCGTTATTTGTCCATTTGCCCATTATTTGTGCGGATCTTGTTTTTTGGACGAAATTTTCGACCTCGCCCGATCTCCACCAAATTCGAGCCGCGCGTAGAGGGGGTCCACCGTAAGACGGGAGCGTTGGTCCCGGCAGTCTAGCTCGTTCCTGTGCCGAGATAGAGGACTGACACGTGCGTGTAAAAAGCTTGCCATTGGACGAATAATGGGTTTGTGTACATTTTTGCCTTCTCGGCCTAGGAACGTCGTAGAGACACGGGGTTGGTGTCGTTGAAAAGGTCTCTCCGTCCCCTTTTCAACGCCACCAGCCACGAGTCTCTAGGACCTTGCGTTCGGGAGATATAACACATTTGTCCTCACATTCAAATGCCCCTAGCTCCGCCCCCGAACGTCGGCCACACTCGAATCGGGCGCCGTTCGAACGGTCTCTCCGTCCCCTTTCCAACGCCACCAGCAACGAGTCTCTAGGACCTTGCGTTCAGGAGATAGAACGACTTTATCCTCATGTTTAAATGTCCCTAGCTCCGCCCCCGAGGGTGCCACGACCTCGGGCTCGTTGAAAAGGTCTAGTTCATGGCTTTCCAATGAACCCTCGGTCGAGTCTCTCCGACCTTGTCAGGCCGAGAAAAAGAGCCCCAAACTTTGGGCCCCTTCTCTGGCAAAAACAATTGAGGGCAAACAGTTAAAGAGGCCGTATTAAACAGTTTAAGAAAAAGAAAAAAAAAACATCTCGGCCCAGGAATGTCGGCGAGACATCCTCCCCACCTGTGTTGTTAAACGGTGACATTGCATGTTATTTACCATGCAATTAAGAATGTGACACAATGTCACCTGGATCAAAAATGCATCCATTATGCAGTTATATTGCATGTTATTTACCATGCAATTAAAAATATGAAGAAACAACCAAACACGTGATTAAAACACATTTAAAACTTTATTAAAACACAACAACAACAACAACAATATGATTAAATAAAACTGATCTAAATTGCCTCCAGTGTGGGGGACCCTGGCCCTGAAACAAAAGAAAGATTAAACTTGTTAGGTTCTGAAATGATTTCCTTTATCAGTAACACAATTAAAGGCACAGCGTCGATTTGAAACATACCTAGGACCATCTCGCCATCCATGGAGTCCAGCTCCAGTAGCTGGACAAACCCTATGGTTTCTGGCACGAATGCTGGGGCGTCCCACTCTTTGCACGAAAAACGAAACAAGATAAGCAAAATGTTAGCTTTCGTTTAAGTCTCTGGACCGATGACTTGCTAGGAAAGTAGTGATTCGAAATGGAAAACCTACCGGAGACCTGTTCGATCCCCGCTCTGGCCTCAGCATCGCCATCCAGGGTCACTGTAATGAAACAAACATTAAATTTCTGTATCAGAAGGAACGACAAAGGGCCACACAGGGCGTTGTCTCGAGGCCTACTCAGAAAATTACTGATGGCCATGCCGAGGTCAGGCGAGGAAAGGCCGCTCCCTGGAACGCCCTCTGACACCATGCCAGGAATGTCTGAAATGACACAACGAGGGAAAACAAACGTAAAAGTTTGTGTTTTGAGAACAATGACAGAGATGAGCTGAGAGCAAAGCGGTGACATCAGACTCACCCATGCCTATGAGGAATTCCTTCAGCTCCACCGCAATCTCCTCCACGACTGCACTGGAGTGTGGGCTCATGGGGGGTGAATTGATGATGGGGTGTGGTGAGGAGACAGAGGGTGCAGGCGTGAAGGAGACTGCGGGCGTGATGGAGGGTGTGGGAGCTGAAGGAATTCCTTCATCCTCAGGGGCTTCTAAAACATGACAAAAAACACACACACGATTAGCTTTACTTGCTGTCTCTGGAAAGACAATGGAGCAAAGTCCAAACAGGAGTCTCTGATTGACACCTACCAGAGGGTTCCACGAGCGGGACATCGGGGCGGCTGGCCTGCAGGTCACGAAGCCTCTCCATGGTCACCTCCCACTGGAACTGTCGGACAGCTCGCCGAAGCTCCTTGGCCTAGGAGACGAAATGTGTTTAAAACCTGGATCGTAGAGATTTACCGGCTATCGACATTTCAACGAGGAAAGTTTAACGGTAGACTCACCGACAGTTCCCGGTGGGAGTTCGCAAAGTGCGGCCGGATGTGCTTTAAAGTCCGGCCGCAAAATGGGCACGGATGGAAAGGCTTCGTGACCTTCCTCCGGGAAAACAGGACCCACAGCTGCCTCTCCCGGAGGTTGGCAACACCGTGCGTGAGGCGCAGGTGTTGCCTCATGTTTGCTATTAGTTTTCTGCACAGGGGGCAATGAACCTTCACCATGTTCTGAAATGACACAAAAGAGGACGTTAATAACAACGATGCGGGCTGTGAAACGAGAGCAAAGTCGTGTTGTTTGAATGCAATAGATAAGCCTTTTAATGCAAAGCTAAGCGTATGCATAATGCGACCGGCACTGAGATATGACAGTGTCTAGATGAGAAAAGCACAGGTCCGAGCCCAGAGTCACGTTGCAAGGCCTATTTGTTGCAGTTAAACCATTTAAACAGAAGCCACAAGCCGTAAACTTTAATGTTTTGGCCAAAAGCTTATTACCTTTCACTCTAGATCAAGTTTTAAGTTTTATTTTTTTTTCAAGTGTTTTAAATTAATAATTGTCATTGATCGTTTAATTATAAGTTTTTCTTTGTTTATTCACTTGGATTTGTTGCTACTGATTGTATTTATGAATAATAAATTTATTTATAAAATTAAAGCTATTTTAGTTGGGTGTTTTTTCATATACCTCCGGGACGTCCTGGTCGGGGACGGCGGGCAGGGTGACGTCCTGGTCGGGGACGGCTGGCGGGGGTACGTCCGGCTCGGAGTCGGCGGAGTCCCGGGCGGTCGTGTGCCCGGGGACGGACAGCTCCGGAGAGCCCGCTTTCGGAGAGCCCCGGGTCGATGAAGGCACGACCGAGGAAGAGGAGGACAATGGCGATCGGTCCGGGCTTTCCAGGTGGGTGGGGTAGGTTTCCAAGCTCTGAAAGAGAAGACAGAAAAACAAATTAGCATCGACACGAGCCCAAACGCGCTGTCGACTCGAACTAGATCTACAGCAGACGACTCACCGATGGAGAGTCGAGGGTGGACACCCCAGACTCCTGGAAAGGGACCTTCTCCTCTTCCTCGGAGCTGCTGCTCGACGTCGACCCGGACGGCGAGGCCTCCTTTGCCCCGGCGCGCTTCCCGCTCCGGCCGCGCTGTGTCTTGGCCTTTCGTTTGGTCCCCGCCTCCGAGCCGGCCGCCTTCTCCGGCGACCCATCCTCGCCCAACAGCGCCTGCTCGAACAACCGACGGTGCTCCACGGCCTGCCTAGAATTAAGGTTCATGGCGTAAAATTTGTCGGCCGTGGAGGTGTCGTGGCACATGAACTGTGCCACCTTCCGCCTGTTGTCCGCGCTGTGGCTGTTCTTGGCCTGAGAAAGAGAGAAGAAAAGTGCACGTCAGTACGGAGCAAACATCTAGAAATCTACGTAGGACGGACGGGTCGGACGCTTACGTGGGTCGCGATGGAGGTCCGGAGGTCCGTAAAGTTGGGGTTCCCGGGAAGCCCCATCGACACCCAGGCCCCCTGAAAATAATTGTTCAGATTTTTGCAGGGGTTGGGTGTCGATGTGAAAAAAAAAACGTTGCGTTCTTGCCGCCGACCAGGCGGTTCCTGAGGGCCAGGAACCTCCGCAGCCACCCGTACTCCTCCTCCGTCGCCGACAGCTGGGCCGGGCCGAAGGCCTAATTAGTCTTGTGGAACTTGACCTACGGAAACACAAAGAAAAGTGTGAGAAAAGAGCGAGACCACTCGCGAAAATATGCTCGCACTGGGGAAACGCTCACATTAATCAGGTACGACCCGGTGCTGGACGACTTGACGGCCTTCTCCACCTCCGCGATCGTCAGGTTCTGACAGACACCACATATGTGCCCGTACATGGAGGCGAAGAAGGCCGTCAAGTGCCCGTAGAAGACGAACTGTGTCTTCTGGCAGAGGTCCTTCTCCAGCTTGTCTGCGGATACAAAAGACAAACAAAAGGGTGAGTAAAATCAAACGGTCTAAAAGCAAGAGAAAGGTTTGCCGACGTCGACCTACCGAGGATCCGCGGGATTGCCTTTTTGGCCTCCGCGTTGCAGCGACGAAGCACCTGTTTGGAGATGAGTTGGCCCTCTTTCACCTCCTTCACCTCCATCTGGTGCATCGTCACTGGCCGCTTTACCGACCGGAGCAGCATCCTGACCTCCCGTCGGACCCTCGTCATGGCATTCTTAGACAGCCGGCAGGTTTTCGGAGGGGTCTCGGCCAGGAAGTCCAAGAACTGGGCCACGTTTTCAGGTAGTGGTTTACCGTCGTGGCCGTGATCTTGGACCTCCCCAGGTTGCCGACCCACCTGCGAACACACACAAAGAACTGGTTAATGGCGACACGCTCACGTCGTACCGACGGCAGAGAGAGGGAGCGCGACGTACCTCCGAATCCTTTCTGGGTCGTCTAAGAACGCCAACGTCTGGAGCCTTCCCTGGCCCTCAGCCATGTGGGCCACGAAGGATCGGATCCGGAACACCTTCCCGCTCACGTTCTCCTTCAACTTCCGTGACGGAGCCGGTCCCTCCTGGTGCCGCCTGTAGGACTCCAGGAGCTCGTCTGGAGAGAAACAGAAAAAAAGAGACAAAGGTTAGCGTGACAGACGATCGACAGGAGGATGCCGGCTAAAGGCGAGACCTCTGAACTCACTCAGAACCGCCACGTGGTCCGGGAAGTGAGCGGGGCTTCTCTCTCCGAGGTGTTCCGCCTCCGTGGCCCGCGAGGTCGACGGCCCGGACTCGGGCGAGCGCGGCGGCGAGGTGACGGCCGGAGTCGCTGCGTCTTCCTCCGCCGGATCCTCCAGTGCCTTCAGGAGCTTCGTGGTGACGTCCTTCACCTGCTGTGTCTGATGGGCACTGGGCCGGCGGATGAGGCGCTTGCACCTCCGGGTCACCTCCTGCAAGGCAGAAGACAAGGCGTCGACCTGTTTGTTCAGGTCACTGACCAGACCCTTCAGCCTTGTCTTCTGCCTCTTGCACCTCTCCGTGCAATCGTGCTCGTCCTCGTCCCGTTCTTCCTCTCTCGGGAGCGGCCGCCCCTTCGTCCTCGAGATCAAAGGCAGACACCATAGGCACCACCGGGTTGCTGGCTCGCAGGACGGCCAGGTCCCATATGACCTTTGCCTTCTTGCAGTCGGCAAAGGCCACGCGGCGAGCCTTGGCCGTCAGCTCGCTGTGCCCCCGGAGATGCCTATCCAGTCTGGAGGTTTCTTTGTTGCAGCCGGCGACAGGGCAACGTCCCTTACGGACGTTGACCCTGCCCGACTCTAAGGCCAGGAGTAGCCTCCTCTCGTCTACATTCCTCACCTTGTGAGAGACTTTCAGATGTTGTGAAAGCTGGCTGTAAGACCTATAACATAAAGGGCACTGGCAAGACATAGTTGTTATTCTTAGCTGAAACAGTTGAAACAGAAAGAATGGGGAGGGCTAGAGAGCAGGGGTTATATACCTGTGACAGATGGGGCGGAGCTCCGGCTGTCCGATTTAGACCAGAAAGCCAAGCCGCTTCACTTTCTGGTCTATTTTTGTTCACTTTAGACCGGAAAGTCAAGCGCTTCACTTTCGGGTCTATTTCTAAAGTTTTAGACCAGAAAGCCAAGCCGCTTTCCTCGTTCGAGTCTTCCCAGGCCGAGAAAAAGAGACCAAAACTTTGGGCATCTCACAAGGCAAAAACAATTGAGGCCAAACAGTTAAAGATGCCGTAGTAAACAGTTTGTTTTAAACACGAGAAAAAACCCAAGTCCAAGACATTTTTTACCCATATTCAAACACCCGTAGCTCCGCCCCCGAGAGAGCCACGCCTACGATTCTGGACTCGTCGTAAAGTACTCTTCCTGGCCTTTCCAACGAACCCACATACAAGTCTCTACTATATTCACCGGCAGAGAAATCGAGCTCCAAATACAGGACTTTCTTGCCAGTTTTCAAAAATGAAAACCACTATCTCGGCCTAGGAAAGTCGTAGAGTGGCGTTCGAAAGCTCCCCACGGCCCCTTCAAAACGCCACCACCCTCGTGTCTCTAGGACCTCCCCTTCCGGAGATATGAAAAATGAGCTTTTATATTCAATTTCACTTAGCTCCGCCCTTGAGCAGTCCTTTTTCACACATTTTCTGTTTTTGATTACCCGTGGCTCCGCCCTGGAAGGGGTCACGCCCTCCGCCTTGAGTTCGTAGGAAAGACCAATTCCAGACCTTTCCAACGAACCCTCGTTCAAGTCTCTACGACCTCCCTCGGCCGAGAAATAGAGCCACGAACATGGCTTTTTCACCCAATTTTACACAAAAAACGCCTGTCCAAACCCAAAAAACCTTCTCACAGAAAGTTTACCAGGTGAATCTGCGTCGTCCGAAACGCCTAGAAAACTTGGTCCCTGGTGACAAAATTTTGCGTCCCATACTAAAAACACGAAAAAACTACGAATTTCCGAGCGTCGCCGAAGGGCCGCGGAAGGGTCTAGGTGCCCCAAATTCGGGGCCCTGGCTCGCAGAGTGCCCCTCTACGGCATGTCCGAAGCTCGGTGTCGTGGCGCGAAAAAAAAAACGTAGGCCGGCGTCCAAAACCATGAAATTCTCCCATTATAATTCGCATAGGCCTCAGGCTTCACTTTTTCGTTGCTTTTTTGGCATCTTTTTTTTCAGGAACATCGCAGCGGCCTGTGCTTCGGGGGTCCGTCTAGGGTGACCTCCGTGAACCGGCGTGCAAAGTTTCGACCCCGTACGCGAACCCGCTACGAATAGCGGGAAACTGTCTCGTAACCTGCGCCTCCGCCGTAAGCCCTGAGCTCGCCTAAATCGAAGAGCCGACAGCAGGCGAGCGCCCCTTCGACATATTCGAGACCAGCGCGCCGGCGGCCTGTCACGTGCGCGCGGCTCCGACGCGAAAATCTAGGGTCAGGGTTCGTATCTTGGCTCGCGAAAGGTTCTCGGCCACATCCTTCCGTACCCCGGGCCGGGACGCCGGTGGGATGTGACGTCGGGCGTATCGGGACCGCGCGATGGCGCGTACACTTTTACATTAAACCAATGCGTTTTTCCGTAATGGGTCTGCGTACGCGCGCCCCCGCGGCCCCGAACGGTGTCGAATCCGCACGCCTCGAGGGGTGTCTCCTCGTGGGCCTAAGAACACGCCAACGCCACGGCGTCGAGGCTTTCGCGACTTTCGAAGCGCCGTACACGAACCCGTTATCCTCACGTATTGGATTAATGGGGAAGTTGGATTTCCTCGGGAACGAGCCGCGGGCCCGAAATCGCTCACGGCGGCTATCCGAGGCCCCCTGAACGACATATCCGCGAGGTGAGCGTCTGGCTACGTTTTAAGACGTAGTTGTCTGAATGCTTTCAAAATCACTCTTCAGGATCCTCTTGGTGTCCCAGACCACCAGACCATGTTAAATGCTGTTTGAGCTCCGTTTCGCCAACTTTTTTTCTGAACGTCTCAGAAGTCCGCGCTTCGGGGGTTCGTCTAGCGGGACCCCCAAGTGCGCGCGTGCCGAATTTCGACCCGATTCGACACTGTACACGAACCCGCAGCATTTAGAGGGAAACTGTCAGGATTCCCGCGGCGGCTGGGAAAGGCCTAAGCGCACCGAATTCGACGTGAGGCCTGTTGGAGATCTCCCAAACGACGTCATCGAGACCCGTGCTCCGACGGCGTACGGCGCGCTCGCGGCTCTCTCGCGAACTTGCTTAGTGTAGGTTTCGGAAGTCCGCTCCCTGCGGGTCAGCGTTTCGCGATCCGACGCATCTCGGGGTCGCGGGGACGAGTTGACACGAACCCTCTACGAAAATAACATTGGTTTAATGGAGAAGTGTCAGTGGCGTCACGCGGCCCCGTAAGGGCGCACGGCTCCAAAACGCACGCGGTATCCCGGTGCCGCCGGCCCAGCTGGGGAGTCCTGCAGTCTGCCCGCAGAGAACCCTTTGTGAGCCTACTTGCCAACCCTAACCCTAGGCGCTTTGCGATCGCACTAAGAGGCACATCGAGGGAGCTGTGGGCAGGCCGCACGCCGAATTTCGGGCGCCTAGGCCTTTTCCCGGCCTCGCGGGGGCACTGACGGTTTCCTGCTAACGACCGTCTGTTCGTGCCGGAGTCGGATCGGGTCGAAATTCGGCACGCTGAATGTCGGAGGTCTCACGAGGCGTACCCCAGAAGCGCGGGACGCTGCGACGTTCATGAAAGAATAGATAAAAAAAAGCAACGAAAACGCAAGGCCTGAGGCCTATAGAGATTATAATGGGTGAATTTCATGTTTTCGGACGGCGGACAAATGGTTTTTTTGGGGTGCGAAAATTTGTCACCGGGGAACAAGTTTTCTAGGCGTTTCAGACGACGTTGATTCACCTGGTAAAATTCTGTGTGAAGGATTTTAGAGTTTGGAAATAAAGCTCAATTTGGGGCTTTATTGCTCGGCCCAGGAAGGTCGTAGAGACTCGAACGAGGGTTCGTTGGAAAGGCTCGCCACTTTCAGGGGCGGAGCTATGGCGATTTGAATTTAAAAGCTCATTTTTTATATCTCCGGAAGGGAAGGTCCTAGAGACTCGGGGGAGAGGGCGTTGTAAAGGTCTCAGAGAGACCTTTCGAACGACACCAGCCTCGAGTCTCTACGATGTTCCCTCGTTGAGATATAGTTTTTGATTTTTGAAAAATTATGAAAAACGCTTGTTTTCAGAGCTCATTTACTCAGCCTAGGAAGGTCGTAGGACTAGTCCTTTCCAAAGAGTCCAAGGCCGAGGGCGTGACTCTTTCCTGAGCGGAGCTAGGGCCAGTCGAATATTGAAAATAAGTGAAAAAACTCAAGGTTAGGGCTTTATATCTCGGCCTAGGAAGGTCGTAGAGACTAGAGTGAGGGCTCGTTGGAAAGGCCCGGACTAGGCCTTTCCAAAGAGTCCGAGGAAATGGGCGTAACTCTTTCCTGGGCAGAGCTATGCGTTTTGAAACATTGGTTTTTCGGAAAGGAGGGGGGCATAGAGACTTGGGGGTGGGGGCTTGTCGGAGGGGGCGTCGAGACCTTTCAAATGACACCACCCCCAAGTCTATACGACACTCATTGGCCGAGATAGATTTTTTATTTTTTGGCTGAAATGTTCAAAAAAGGCTTTCTTGAAGATTGACCTCAATATCTTTTGTGTGTGAAAATGGGGAAAAAAACGCTGATTTTCAGGGCTCTATTTCTCGGCCCGAGAAGGTCGTAGGCACTCGAGTGAGGGTTCCTCGGAAAGCCCCTGGGGAGACCTTTCGAAGGAGCCCGAGTTCGAGGGCGTGGCCCTCTAGGGGGCGGAGCTACACGCATTTGAAAAAATGGGCAAATTTCGTATATCTCCGGAAGGGAAGGTCCTAGAGACATAGGGGTGGGGGTGTTGGAAAGGTGGAGGAAAGCCCTTTCCAACGAGTCGAGGTCGAGGGCGTGGCACTTTTTGGGGCGGAGCTAGGGGCATTTGAAAATAAAAACTCATTTTTCATATCTCCGGAAGGGGAGGGCCTAGAGACTTGGGGTCGGGGTCGTTTTGAAGGGCTCAACGAGAGCTTTCGAACGACACCAGCCTCGAGTCTCTAGGTATCGCCGAGATATCGTTTTTAAATTTTTGAAAAAGTATGAAAAAAGGCTCATACTCTCGGCTCTATTTCTCGGCCCAAGAAGGTCGTAGACACTCGTGTGAGGGTTTGCCCGGACTTGCCCTTTCCAACGAGCCTAAGGTTGAGGGTGTAGCCTCATCAGCCTCATCGTTTGAATATTGAAATTATGTGACAAAACTCAGGTTTAGGGCTCTATTTCTCGGCCCAGGAAGGTCGTAGCTACTCGAGTGAGGACTCTTTGGAAAGGCCCGGACTTGCCCTTTGCAAGGGTTCGTGTGAGGGTTCGCCCGGACTTGCCCTTTCCAACGAGCCTAAGGTTGAGGGTGTAGCCTCATCAGCCTCATCGTTTGAATATTGAAATTATGTGACAAAACTCAGGTTTAGGGCTCTATTTCTCGGCCCAGGAAGGTCGTAGCTACTCGAGTGAGGACTCTTTGGAAAGGCCCGGACTTGCCCTTTGCAACGAGCCTAAGGTTGAGGGTCTAGCCTAATCAGCCTAATCAGCTGAGGTCATTTGAATATGTGTAAAAAAAAGCTTGGATTTAGTGTTTTTAAATTTTTTTTAAACATATGAAATAGGCTAAAGCTTAGTGCTCTTTTTCTCAGCCGAACAAGGTCGGAGACAGTTGATCTTGGGTCCGTTGGAAAGCCCCGGACCAGGCCTTTCCAAAGAGCTCATGGTCGAGAGTGACCCAATTTGGGGCGGAGCTAGGGGCATTTGAATACGGTCGGATCGTTTTGAAGGGGGCGACAACACCACGCCCACAAAACCACCCACACGTCTCTACGACATTTCTGGGCCGAAAAGTTTTTTTTTTCTTAAATCGCATTATAGGGGGCCTTTAACAGGTCTGCCTCAATTGTTTTTGCCAGAGAAGGGGCTCAAAGTTTGGGGCTCCTTTTCTCGGCCTGGGAAGGTCGTAGAGACTAGGCCTTTCCAACGAACCCAAAGTCGAGGGCATGGCTTTATCGGGGGCGGAGCTAGGGGCATTTGAATGGAAGGATAAATGTGGTTTTATCTCCTGACCGCAGTGTCCTAGAGACTCGTGGCCGGTGTCGTTGAAAAGGTGAAGGAGAGACCTTTCGAACGAGCCTACATATATATAATTCGTTATATCTTTGGAAGGGAAGGTCCCAGAGACTTGGGGGTCGGATCGTTTTAAAGGGGGCGAAGAGACCTTTCCGATGACACCGACCCCACCGCTCTAAGACTTTCCTGGGCTGAGATCATTTTTTCTTTGGTTTTTCTTTAATTGTTTCCAAAGGGCTCCATCCCAGGAGACGTCTCTACGACATTCCTGGGCCGATATAGTATTTTTGTGTTTTTACTTAAATTGTTTCCAAGGGGCTGCACCCCAGGAGAGTCTAAGTCGAGTTGGGCAGCTCGTGACATCCAGGGTGTGAAATAGCAGGAAAAGTGAAACAATTGACTTTCGGGTCTAAAAAGTCAAATATACACGAAAGTCAATCCGTTTCACGTTTCTATCTAAAAAAGCCGGAGAATAGATAGAAAAGTGAAATACGGGAGGTTCCGGTCTATATCGATGAGCCAGTGCTCCGCCCCCTTTGCAAGGAGTATATAAGCTTAGAGCTCAAGTGACCTCCCCATTCTTCTATTTCTCTATGCGCAATCATTTTGTCAATGTATTCCAAGTCTCCATTGTGTGGTCGTGAGTACGCTCAACTCAGCCAGCACCTGAAGGTGTTGCACGGTGTGGTGAATTTGGAGGAGAGACGCCTCCTTCTGGCGCTCGAATCCGGCCGGGTCAACGTCCGTCAGGGACGTTGCCCCGTGCCGGGATGCCAGAAGGCGGTGTCCAGGATGGATAGACACCTCTTCTCCCACTCCGAGCTCTCGGCAAAGGCACGCCGGGTCGCCGGGTGTTAAAGGAGATGTGCTGCCCTAATTTGGAGGCTCTCTTCATTAACTGTAAGCCTTTTTATTCACAGCGGGAGTTTTCCTCGTTTATTCTGGTGAGTGTTTACATTCCTCCTGACGCTTGCGTAAGCGCGGCGCTAGAACAGCTGGCTGATCAGATCACACACACAGAGCAGCGTTACCCAAACACTTTCATTATCATTCTCGGTGATTTTAATAAAGCTAATCTCACCTGTGAACTGCCTAAATACAGACAACACATCACATGCCCCACCAGGGACAGTAACATACTGGATCATTGCTACACTGCTTTAAAGGGTGCATACCACTCTGTCCCCAGAGCGGCTTTGGGACTCTCTGATCACTGTTTGGTTCATCTTCTACCAGCCTACAAGCAGAAACTCAAATCTGCTAAGCCTGTGGTAAGAACTGTAAAGAAATGGACCAGCGAAACAGAGCGGACTTTACAAGCCTGTTTTGACTGCACTGATTGGAGTGTTTTTTGAGGCTGCAGCCACTGATCTGGACGATCTCACCGACATTGTGACGTCCTACATCAGTTTCTGTGAGGATATGTGTGTTCCCACCAGGACTTATTTATCATATAACAACGACAAACCTTGGTTTACTGCTAAACTCAGACAGCTTTGCCAGGCCAAAGAGGATGCTTACAGGAACGGGGACAAAGCCTTGTACAAACAGGCCAAGTACACACTGAATAAGGAGATCAGTAAAGCAAAGAGAAAAAAAGCTAAAAAGCTAGAACACCAACTTTCAGCCACTGACCCAGCATCAGTTTGGAAAGTCCTGAAAACCATCACCAGCTACAAGACCCCATCTCCCAACACTGTAGAAAACCAACATTTGGCCAATGAGCTGAATACATTTTACTGCAGGTTTGAAAAGCCTGGTCTCACACCCCGCACCCGCTCTGGCCATCTCAACACACAGCCATCAACACCCCCCCTCCCCTCGCTCCCCCCTCCTGCATCTCAGCCTGCACTTCAGATCAGTGAGAGGGATGTATGCAGTGTCTTCAGGAAACAGAAGACAAGAAAAGCCAAAGGCCCAGATGGTGTTTCACCAGCCTGTCTCAAAGCCTGTGCTGGCCAGCTGTCATCCATCTTCACACTGATCTTCAACAGATCACTGGAGCTGTGTGAAGTCCCCTCCTGCTTCAAACGCTCCACCATCATCCCTGTACCCAAGAAACCAAAAATCACTGGACTAAATGACTACAGACCTGTTGCTCTGACATCTGTGGTTTTGAAGTCATTTGAGAGACTGGTGCTGGCCTACCTGAAGGACATCACTGGACCCCTCCTGGACCCCCTGCAGTTTGCTTATCGAGCAAACAGGTCTGTGGATGATGTAGTCAATATGGGTCTGCATTATATCCTATAACATCTGGACAAACCAGGGACATATGCACGGATCCTGTTTGTGGACTTCAGTTCGGCCTTTAACACTATTATCTCGGATTCCCTCCTGAATAAATTGACCCAGCTCTCTGTCCCTAGCTCCGTCTGCCAATGGATCACCAGCTTTCTGACAGACAGACAACAGCTAGTCAGAATGGGCAAATTCACGTCCGACAGCCACAACATCAGCACTGGTGCTCCACAGGGATGTGTTCTCTCACCACTGCTCTTCTCCCTCTACACAAATGACTGCACCTCTAAACATCCCTCTGTCAAGCTCCTGAAGTTTGCAGATGACACCACAGTCATCGGTCTAATCCAGGACGGAGACGAGTCTGCTTATAGACTGGAGGTTGAAAAGCTGGCTGTTCGGTGCAGTCTCAACAATCTGGAGCTGAACACACTCAAAACAGTAGAGATGATAGTAGACTTTAGGAGAAACCCCCCTGCACTCTCCCCACTCAGCATCATGAACAGCACTGTGGAGGCAGTGGAGTCATTCAGGTTCCTGGGCACCATGATCTCTCAGGACCTGAAGTTGGACAATCACATTGACTCCACTGTGAAAAAGGCTCAACAGAGACTGTTCTTCCTTCGTCAGCTGAGGAAGTTCAACCTGCCACAGGCGCTGCTGACACAGTTTTACTCAGCTGTTATCGAGTCAGTTATGTGCACTTCTATAAATGTTTGGTTTGGGTCAGCCAGCAAATCAGATATTAGAAAACTGCAACGGATTGTCAGGACAGCTGAAAAGATTATTGGTGTACACCTGCCCAACCTTCAGGACTTGTACAACGCCAGAGTAAAGAAACGGGCAGGTAACATCATCACAGACCCCACTCACCCCGGACATAACCTTTTTGCACTACTGCCCTCAGGCAGACGTTACAGATCTTTTTGCACTAAAACATGTAGGCATAAGAACAGTTTTTTTCCCCAACGCTATCTCCAGCTTAAACTGTTAAACATAGCAATTACCCTGTTTAGTATTCACTTTTACTGCTGAGAGTAAATTCCATGTGTATATATATATATATATTCTATTCATCCTGTTGTATATACAATACAAATCTCTATGTCTCTGATCCAAATGTATACCACATTGGTATTATTATTTATTTTATTTTACTTATTTGTTATTACTTACTTTCTTAGTTTTACTTTTAAAATGTTCCTTCTGTTCTCACTTGATATGTATGTATGTACCAAGAGCTCCTGAAAACCACAACAAATTCCTTGTGTGCTTGTGCACACCTGGCAAATAAAACTCATTCTGATTCTGATTCTTTGCCGAGAGCAAGCGGCAAAAGATATTGAAGGAGTTGGCATCCCTGAGAGCTACGAACCCGGTGGTGCCGATGGTGTCTTCCCTCGACCTGCGGGGGGAAGGAGAGCAGGCCGGGGAAGGCACCTCGGCAGCCGCCGAGGAAGACGCGGAGCCGCAGGACTGCTGGCTGAGGGCGACCAACGCCGACCTCAACTATCAGGTCGACGCCCTCACGTCTTCCTTGGCGGAGCTCACGAAAAGGTACAAAAAACTTCTGCGTCGGCAGACGGCGAGGCCGGCGCAGGAAGTCCGGAGGGTGATGGGTAAGCTTCTCAGCGCTCTGGAGGCTCCGATGTCTCCGGACCGGGAGGAGGCACCACCGGAGGCCACCGGAGACTCTCCTCCGGAGGTAGAAGCTGGGCCCGTTACGCCACCCCTGCAACCTGAGGAGGAAGAGGGGGGAGAGTCAAGCGGCCCTCAGTTTCCTGACCACGTGGTCGCCCTTAGTGAGTAGCAGTCTTTATTCCCAGCGACCTCCTACTGTCGGTAGTCTATAATGCTAATGTTTATCTCCCTCTCTCTCTCTCTCTCTCTCTAGACGAGCTCCTGGTGGAGTTCAGGAGGCACCACGAGGGTCCAGAACCCAGCAGGAAGCTGAGGGACAATGTTACAAGCAAGGTCTACAGGATCAGGGCCTTCGTGGCCTACATGGCGGAGGGGAAAAGCCGGCTGGCCACGTTGCGGTTCATGGACGACCCTGAGGATGAGGACGTAAGTTCCAGTCCTTGTTGTCTTTCTGCTGTCGTTTTGACGCCGGCGGGATGCGCTATTAACTCTCGTTTCTCTTTGTGTGTGTCCGCAGGTGGGTGACCAATCTCAGGGCGTCCAAAATGACAGAGACTACTTTAAATCATTATCTCAACAACGTGGCCCAGTTCTTGGACTACGTGCACGAGACCCCTCCGCCGACCTCCCGCCCGCCCTGAGCCCGTTGAGCCGCAGCAAGATATGCAGGGTCTCGGGCGTCGCCCGTGCCAGTCGGGCACGGGCGAACCTGAGGCGGGCCTTGGATAAGGCCAGAAAGTAGAGACAAATGTTCAAATGTTCTGTGTTGCGTGCTATTTAAATGTGTTCATCGTGTTGTGTGTTTTTTTTATAAATAAATGTTCATGTTCTTTTGAAAAATGACTGACTTGTCTTCATTTCTGGTTTTGACAATAATAAATTCCAAGTAATCAAACAACACTTAAGTAAAATAGCTTTATTTGAATACCAGCATTTTTTATTAATTAATACAATCGTTAGCAAAGAGAATCCAAAGGAATTAACAATTAATAACTAACATGAAACAATTATTAAACAATTTATTAAAACAATTTATTAAAAACACTTAAAGCAAATAGATAAAACTTAAACATTATTCTCTAGTGAAAGGGAATCATCATTTGGCCAAAGGAAAATAAATAAGGTCAAAATATTTGATAGAATAAAGTTCAAACAGAGCGAAACTGAAAACCGGAAGTGAACGGCCCTAGAAATTAATAAACTATAAACGTAACTTAAAACGTGATCGAAACAGCGTAAGGTAACGAGAAACTAGATGAAATAAGGTCAAAATTGAATTTAATAAGTATTATTACGTTTATAAACACGTAAACTCAAACCCGGAAGTAACCGCTGCCGAGTAAATCATTAATGATAAACGTAACTTAAATTATGATCTAAACGTCGTAACGTCACGAGAAACTAAACGGAATAAGGTCAAAATTAAAAAAAAAAATTTATTACATCGTTTATAAATATGTAAACACAAACCAGGAAGTGAACAGCGCCTAAAAACAATTAATTTCAACATAAAGACAACTTAATGAAACGTAACGTTGATCTCGAATGATGTAAATTAACTTTATTAGTTTGAGAAAAACAAGTAAAAATAAAACAACGACTTCAAAAGGTAAACGAATCCCATTGGCTACTGTACTCTCTACGTAGGACTTGACGGGAATTTCGGAAACCCCTATATATATATTGACTACAGCTGATTAATGACTCATATATCAACAGATGATCGATTTAATGAGTAAGTTTAATTATGTTTTGATTTGACGATTTGAAACTTTTAACAAGTGAGAGTGTCAATTGATTTTTTTTTAAATTGGATATGTACAAAGTTGTAATACGAGCGCCGACATGTCTCGTTAATGCATAGATCGTGATTTATTAAGTAATTATCTGTTTAACGTCACGTAAAGTCACAGTCCAGCGTCTGTGACGCACCTTTTAATACCAGGGCCTACCTATTGCATTAAACATGAGTTGATTGATTGATTTAACCTCTGACCTATGCTTGTCTTATGGAAAAAACAGTAATTTCTTGGTGCTCGTTGCATTATGCACACGTTTAGCTCTATCAGTGTCACTTTACATTAAAGTTTACTGTCTGAGACTCGTGTTTACATTGTTTTAATGCAAAAAGCAGGCCTTGTAGTGCTACTGTAACCTCTGACCTGTGCTTTTCTCATCAATATGCTGTTATATCTTGGTGCCGGTTGCATTATGCACACGTTTAGCTCTATCAATGTCACTTTACATTAAAGTTTACTGTCTGAGACTCGTGTTTACATTGTTTTAATGCAAAACGCAGGCCTTGTAGTGCTACTGTAACCTCTGACCTGTGCTTTTCTCATCAATATGCTGTTATATCTTGGTGCCGGTTGCATTATGCACACGTTTAGCTCTATCAATGTCACTTTACATTAAAGTTTACTGTCTGAGACTCGTGTTTACATTGTAACCTCTGACCTGTGCTTTTCTCATCAATATGCTGTAATATCTTGGTGCTGGTTGCATTAAGCATACGTTTGGCTCTATTAAAGTCTGTTATTTGCATAGACCGTAAAAAAATATGGACGTAGTGTCCGTGACGTAAACCTCGGGCCAACATGAGGCAACACCTCCAGGTTTCCCACGGCATCCTTAACCTCAGGGAAAGGCACCTTTGGGTCAGCTTTTCCCTGAGGAAGGTCACGGAGCCTTTCCGACCGTGCCCGTTGTGTGGCCGGTCGGTCAAATACATCCGGCCACACTTCGCCCACTCCCACAAGGATCTGTCGGTGAGTGTCGACCGTTAAACTTTCTTTGTCAAAATGTTGATAGCTAGTAAATCTCTATGAACCGGTTTTAAACACGTTTTGTCTCCTAGGACAAGGAGCTCAGGAGAACTGTCCGGCATTTCCAGTGGGAGATAACCATGGAGAGGCTCCGTGAGCTAGAGGCCAGCAACCCGGAGGTGCCTCTCGTGACACTAGATGAACCCTCTGGTAGGTGTACTATGTCTGAACTTTGCTCCGTTGTCTTTCAAGACACAGCAAGTAAAGCTAATCATCTATATACATTTATGTGTCGTTTCAGACGATCCTGACACGCAGATCGAGGTCTGCCCGCCGGTCTGCCCGCCCGTCTGCCCGCCGGTCATTCCTGCGAGCAGCGACCCTCACACTGGCTTCTCCTTTGATGCCTTTCTAAGTAGGTCTCAATTCATCGCCCCGAATGGCCTTTTGCCTTTCCTTCTGATACAGAAATCAAATGTTTGTTTTTTATTTCATTACAGTGACCATTGGAGATGGGGTCGAGGCCAGTGTGGGGGTCAATGAAGTTGAACCGTTTGAGATGGACATAGTGTCCATGAGCTTTATGCAGATGCTTGGTAGGTTTTAAATCTGCTAGCGATTCTGCATTATCTCGCTCGGACAGCAAGAATGATTGAATGATTTGTTTTACAGAGGACAATTCCATGGATCCTCTCCAGTGGGGGGATACGCTCCTAGGTATGTATCATGCTGTGCCTTTAATTATGTTACTGTTAAAGGAAATAATTTAATTAATTTTAATCTTTCTTTCGTTTCAGGGCCGCAGTACCCCTCACTGGAGCATATTTAAAAAGTTTTAATTGTTTTAAGTGTAATGTATGTTCAATAAAGTTTTTATATGTGTTTTAATCATGTGTTTGGTTGTTTCTTTATATTTTTAATTGCATGGTAAATAACATGCAATAACACTGTTTAACAACTGAGAACTGGTACGTATTCAATTGCATGGTAAATAACATGCCATTTCACTGTTTAACAACGTAAATGGATGCATTTCTGAACTGGTTTTTTGTTTTGTTTTTTGGAAAAATGTTCAAAATAGGCTCTTTTTGAGTTTGACCTCAATCGTTTTTGCGTTTGAAAAAATGTGAAAAATGCTAAAGTTTAGGGCTCTTTTTCTCGACCTAGGAAGGTGGAGGGTGCGTTGGAAAGGTCCGGACTAGACCTTTCCAACGAGCCCAAGGTCGAGGGTGTGACCCTCTCTGGGGCGGAGCTAGGGGAATTTGAATATAATAACTCATTTTTTATATCTCCGGAAGGGGAGGTCCTAGAGACTCGGGCGTGGGTGCGTTTTAAAGGGGGCAGAGAGACTCTACGACGTTCCTTTGCCGAAATATAGCTTTTCATTTTTGAAAATGTATGAATAATGCTTATATTCACGGCTCTATTTCTCGCCCCCTGAAGGTCGTAGACACTCGAGTGAGGGTGCGTTGGAAAGGTCCGGACTAGACTTAGGGGCGGGGCTGCAGTCATTTGAATATGTGTAAAAAAATGCTTGGACTTAGTGTTTTTTATTTTTATTAAACATGTGAAATAGGCTAAAGTTTAGTGCTCTTTTTCTCAGCCGAACAAGGTCGGAGACAGTTGATCTTGGGTTCGTTGGAAAGCCCTGGAACAGTACTTTCCAACAGTGCTGGGCACGAGGGCGTGTCACTCTCGTGGGCAGAGCTATTGGCATTTGAATATGAGGAAAAACAAGTTATGTCTTTGGAAGTGACACCGCCAACATGTCTCTACGACGTTACGGGGCATATTTACATTACTGACAGTTTCCATGTATTCGTGCATTCAATAGTCTGCCATTGTACGAATAATGGGTCCGTGTCATTTTTTCCCCTTTAGAGCCTCGCTGATTTCGAACGCATTACCGCGACACGGACGACGCGCGGAGAGCGGCGAGGTAACTTTTGCGCGCCTACGACATGTACACGAACGCACTATTTACGATTGAATTGAATAGCTAACACGTGTCAGACCTCTATCTCGGCACAGGAACGCGCTAGGAAGGCGGGACCTGCGCGCCCGTCTTAGTCTCGGCACGGTCGACGCGTGGTGCGAATTCGGTGAAGATCCGGCGAGGTTGAAAATTTGGTCAAAAAAAAACGACGAAATTTTCAACGTTGCCGGATTTAGCTCAAATCGCTCACGCGTGATAAGGGGGTTGGGCCGTGCGCGTAAACGGGGCGGAGTTACGGCCCTGACATGTGTCATTGATTCCATTCAAAAATAAATAACGGGTTCGTGTGCATGTCGTGCGTGCGCGTGGGTTGCCTTGACGCTCTCCGCGCGTCGTCCGTGATGCGGGAATGCGGTCGAAATCGCCGAGGCTCTAAAGGAAAAAACTGACGCGACCCCATTATTTGTCCATTGGCCCACTATTAACACGCAAGTGTCAGGCCTCCATCTCGGCACAGGAATGAGCTAGGAGGGTGGGACCTGCGTTCCTGTCTTAGTCTCGGCACCCTCTACGCATGGTGCGAGTTTGGTGAAGATCGGGCAAGGTCGAAAATTTGGTCAAAAAAAACGACAGGCCTAGACGGTGCCGAGACTAAGACAGGAGCGCGTGTCCCGCGTTCCTAGCTCATTCCTGTGCCGAGATAGAGGCCTCGTCGTCTTAGTCTCGGCACGCTCTACGCGTGGTGCGAATTTGGTCAAGGTCAAGGTCACTTTATTTATATAGCACCTGTAAAACAGCATTTTTGCTGACCAAAGTGCTTCACAATAAAATACATAGGAACAGTCATACCAAAATTTGTTATCATGTACAGCAACATAATAGCCATATAATAACAAAAAATAAAAAAAATAAAAAAATAAAATACATAAAATTAATTAAAACCTAGAAGAGCTTAAGATCTACAAGTTACGAGTAGGCCTGAGAGAAAAGATGTGTTTTCAGAACTGACTTAAATGAAGATAAGGAAGGTGAAAACCTGATTGACCGAGGTAGCAAATTCCACAGCTTAGGGGCGAAAACACTAAAAGCTATGTCACCTTTGGATTTTAAACGTGATGATGGAACTGCTTGTAACTTATCTGAAGATGATCTGAGGGTTCTTTGGGTAGTGTATGGACAAATAAGATCTGAAATATAGGCGGGAGCCAGTCCATGCAAGACTTTATATACAAAAACCAAGATCTTAAAATCAATTCTGAACTTGACAGGTAACCAGTGTAAATTTGACAAAATAGGGGTGATGTGCTCACGTTTTTTCGTCCCCGTCAAGAAGCGGGCTGCAGCATTCTGGACTAGTTGCAGACGGGCTAGGGAATACTGGTTTATACCAGCATATAATGCATTACAATAATCAAGCCTCGTTGAGATGAAGGCATGAATAAGTGTCTCTAAGTCACCAAAGGATAAAAAGGATTTTAATTTCCGTAAACACCTAAGCTGGAAGAAGCTAGCACTAACAACAGAGTTTATTTGCTTATCAAATTTTAGCTCTGCGTCAACAACAACACCCAGGTTTTTTACACAAGTGCGGATATTAGCTTGTAAAGGACCTAATCCTGGAGTCAGACCATGCACCAAATGTGGGGGACCGAAGAGAATTACTTCAGTTTTATTTTCATTCAATTGAAGAAAGTTTTCACCCATCCAACTTTTCTTCTGATACAGAAATCAAATGTTCTGATACAGAATTTGGTGAAGATCGGGCGAGGTCAAAATGATCGGTCAGGAATACGCGACCGGCGTATGCCTTAACGTCTTGGTCTCGGCACGCTCTACGCGCGGTGCGAATTTGGTGAAGATCGGACGAGGTCAAAATGATCGGTCATGAACACGCGACCGGCGTACGCCTTGACCTCTTAGTCTCTGCACGCTCTACGCGTGGTGCGAATTTGGTGAAGATCAGGCAAATGGACAAATAGCGGGTCCGTGGCGTGGGGGGGTGTCAGGGGTGCGGTCAGGGGGTCAATCCACGCGACTAATGGGCAAATGGACAAATAGTGGGTCCGTGTCATGGGGGGGTCGGGGGTGCGGTCAGGAGGGGTCAGGGGGTCAATCTGCGCAACTAATGGGCAAATGGACAAATAGTGGGTACATGTCATGGGGGGGGTCGGGGGGGTGGTCAGGAGTGTCCAAGGGGTTAATCCGCACCAATAATGGGCAAATGGACAAATAGTGGGTCCGTGTCATGGGGGGGGTGCGGTCAGGAGGGGTCAGGGGGTCAATGCGGGCGAATAATGGGCAAACGGACAAATAATGGCCCCGCGTACGTTTGGGAGGGGGCCGGGGGGCGTCGCCCACGATAATTGGCAATCGGACGAATAGAGGGTCCGTTGACGGAGGGAGAGTCTCCACCCGGTGGCCGAGTGCCGAACGACGCCCGAAATACCTAAAATCCGTGAGAAACCAAGTCGGACCCCCTGGGGGGAGGGGCGCGAAAACCCACCCGCCTCGACCGGGAGGTCACGCGGGGACCGCCTGTGGCGTTTGATTGGTCGTGAAAAATTTTGGGGGCGTGGCGCGCAGCTGACAGTTTCCCCTTCCCGCTCACCTCTATTTTAGTCAAGGGATGTACCCTGCCCTTTCGTGGTTCCCTAGGGCGGGTTCAGGTCAGGACTCTTAGCAATCATGTGAAGTTTGGGACAGATCGGACACTGTATGCTTGAGTTCCAGCAACCTGTTTCATAGCGAAACATCAAATTTTGGCTGGCCGAAACAGACACAAATGTTAACATGGAATCAAATCCTTCGCAATTAAGCATCACAAAGGCCTTAAGATGAGACTCGCCAAATATGATGATGATCCGACGAAAACTGTAGGAGGAGTTAATTAAAGTATGACTGCTGGAAATGAGAAAAACTGAGCCAAAATCTGAGAAATAATTCAAAATAGCTGACTTCCTGTTTGGTGTAGGGCGTTGCTCCAAGAGACTTTTTTGTAGGGCTTGTAATAATACATGAGCATACAGAAATTCGTACATGTACATTAAACACAGTCCAATGGCTGCTTCATTGAATATTTAAAAGTGGCGCTAAAACATGTTCCTTCAGGTTGCCAGCTGGTGGCGCTATGGCTATAAATGAAAATTGTTATGTAGATGTGTTCAGGTCAGGACTCTTAGCAATCATGTGAAATTTGGGACAGATCGGACATTGTATGCATGAGTTCCAGCAACTTCCTGTTTCATGGGAAAACATCAAAATTTGTCGGGCAAGAACAGACACAAATTTTTACGTAGAGTCAAATCCTTCGCAATTTTGCATCACAAAGGCCTTAAGATGACACTCACCAAATATGAAGATGATCTGACGAAAACTGTAGGAGGAGTTAGTTAAAGTATGATGCCTGGAAATGACAAAAACTGCGCCCAAATCACAAAAATAACTCAGAATAGCTGACTTCCTGTTTGGTTTACGGCTTCGCTCCAAGAGACTTTTTTGTAGGTCTTGTCATGCTACAGAAGCGTACCAAATTTCGTAATTGTACGTCAAACACAGTCCGAGGGCTGCTTCGTTGAAAATTTGTAGGTGGCACTATAGAGCCATTTTCCCACGCCTAATTCCAAAGCCTACACCACATGTAAATATTCATCACTCTGGACATCTGTGCAAAATTTCACGAGATTTCGAGTATGTTTAGGCCCTCTAAAGTCCCGCTGAAGTCGGAGAAGAAAAAAATATATATATAGCTGCAAGCAGCGATGGCGGGCCCTCACACGTTTTTTTACCGCTACACGGTGCCTCCTAGAAAACGATGCAAAGTGGGCACGTGCATCAAGCGGGTAAATATCAGTGGACTATTTCATGTTGCTACTGACCAATTTGGGTACTGTAGGTAAAAGAAACCCCACATTTTAGACAAATGGGGGCTCTAGTGAGCCACTAAATAGACACACCTTTATCTGACCTTTTTGTCAACACTTAACAGCCGACAACTCTGATGTGTGTGCCAAATTAAAAGTTAATCTAAGCACGCCAAGAGCCTTAAATATGCCTGAAATTAAAGTAAAGTTTGAAAAATTGCCATGGCAACACCGTTCGAGATGTCAAAAATTCCTTCGCAATTTAGCATCTACAATGTCTCAGCATCATGTTGACCACTTTTGGTGTCAATCGCATAAACATTCTAGGAGGAGTATTTAAAAGAACATAGCATGGAACTGTCAAAAAAATCAACCTTTGTGACTGCAACACTTCCTGGAGCCTGGTGGTGGCGCTATACCCGAGACTCACAATAGGCACATCGATGCAATCAGAATCTTCAGACGAACAAACACCCCGTGTGTCTTCACAATAAGACATTTTCTACCTTAGATATTAGACACTTCCTGTTTCTCTGAATTCGCCATAAATTTGTCGCCTCGCCATGGCAGAACCGTTCGAGATATCAAAAATCCCTTCGCAATTTAGCAAGAACAATGTCTTGGCATCATGATCACCACGTTTGGTGTCAATCCCATGAATTCCCTAGAAGGAGTATTCAAAAGTTCACCGTATGCATTTTTTAAAACCATCCAAAATGGCCGACTTCCTGTTGGGCGAAGCAAATAGGTTTGATTGTGAAAGTTGTTCGGGTCGATGGGATCTATATACGTACCAACTCTCGTACATGTGCGTACATGTTTGCCCGATTTGTGCACCAATATATTTTTTTGCATTACAGGGGGTGCTACAGAGCCCTACTGCCACGCCCGTGTTCCAGCGTTTGCCGAGTCCTAATGGCAGACGACTTTGAGGTCTGTGCCAAATTCCCGGTGTTTTCGAGCATGTTAAGGCACCCAAAGTGCATGCCAAGTGCTTAAATATGCCTGAAAATGAAAGTAAAGTTTGACGTGTTGCCATGGGAGCAGCATTTGAGATATCAAAAATCCCTTCGCAATTTATCATCTAACAATGCCTCAACATCATGTTGACCACTTTTGGTGTCAATCGCATGAAAATCCTAGGAGGAGTATTTAAAAGAACATCGCATGGAACTGTCAAAAATCCACCTTTTATGACTGCCACACTTCCTGGTGCCTGTTGGTGGCGCTATACCCAAAACTCACAATAGGCACATCGATGCGATCGGAATCCTTGGCCGAACATACACACTGTGTTTCATCCCAATAAGAAATTTTTTGCTTTAGATATTAGACACTTCCTGTTTCTCTGAATTCGCCATAAATTTGTCGCCTCGCCATGGCAACACCGTTCGAGATATCAAAAATCCCTTCGCAAATTAGCATCTCCAATGTCTCAGCATCATGTTCACCATGTTTGGTGTCAATCGTATGAATCCCCTAGGAGGAGTATTTAAAAGTTCATCACATGCGTTTTTGAAACAATCCAAAATGGTCGACTTCCTGTTGGGCAGAGCTAATAGGTTTGAGTGCGAAAGTTGTTCGGGTCGGTGAGATCTATATGCGTACCAACTTTCGTACATGTGCGTACATGTTTGCCCGATTTGTGCACCAATGGTTTTTTTTGCATTACAGGGGGCGCTACAGAGCTCCCTTGCCACGCCCATGTTCCGGCCTCTGCCCGGTCGCAATGACGGACGACTTTGACGTGTGTGCCAAATTTCAAGAGTTTTCGAGTATGTTTAGGCACCCAAAATGCCCAAAAGTGTTAACAAAAATAAAAAAAATAAAAATAAAATATAGCTGCAAGCAGCGATGGCGGGCCCTCGCACGTTTTTTTACCGCTACACGGTGCGTCCGAGAAAACGATGCACGGTGGGCAAGGCCATCAAGTGGGTAAATATCAGTGGACTATTTCATGTTGCTACTGACCCATTTGGGGACTGTAGGTAAAAGAAACCCCACATTTTAGACAAACGGGGGCGCTAGTGAGCCACTTAAGAGACACGCCTTTATCTGACCTGTTTGTGCACACTTAACAGCCGACAACTCTCATGTGTGTGCCAACTTTTAGGTTAATATAAGCACGCCAAGAGCCTTAAATATGCATGAAATAAAAGTAACATTTGCGGAGTTGCCATGGGAACAGCGTTCGAGATATCAAACATCCCTTCGCAATTTATCATCTACAATGTCTCGGCATCATGTTGACAACTTCTGAAGTCAATCGCATGAATATTCTAGAAGGAGTATTTAAAAGAACATCGGCGTCACCTGAAAGGCTTAAATATGCCTTTAAAATGAAAGTAAAGTTTGACGCGTTGCCATGGGAACAACGTTTGAGATATCAAAAATCCCTTCGCAATTTATCATCTACTATGTCTCAACATCATGTTGACCACTTTTGGTGTCAATTGCAGGAATATTCTAGAAGGAGTATTTAAAAGAACATCGGATAGAACTGTCAAAAAATCCAGCTTTGTGACTGACACGCTTCCTGGCGCCTGGTGGTGGCGCTATACCCGAGACTCACAATAGGCACATTGATGCGTTCGGAATCTTCAGATGAACAAACACCCCGCATGTCATCACAATAAGATATTTTTTTGCCTTAGATATTAGACACTTCCTGTTTCTCTGATTTCGCCATGACTTTGTCGCTTCGCCATGGCAGAACCGTTCGAGATATCAAAAATCCCTTCGCAATTTAGCAAGTACAATGTCTCGACATCATGATCACCACGTTTGGTGTCAATCCCATGAATCCTCTAGGGGGAGTATTCAAAAGTTCACCGCATGCATTTTTTAAACAATCCAAAATAGCCGACTTCCTGTTGGGCGGAGCTTAAATGTTAGAGGGCGAAAGTTGTTTGGGTCGATGAGATCTATATGTGTACCAACTCTCGTACATGTGCGTACATTTTTGCCTGATCTGTGCCCCAATGTTTGTTTTTGCATTACAGGGGGCGCTACAGAGCCCCTGTGCCACGCCCATGTTTCAGCCTTTGCATGAGCCTAGTGGTACGGGACTCTGACATGTGTGCCAAGTTTCAAGAGTTTTCGAGTATGTTAAGGGACCCAAATTAGGTCAAGTGTTGAAAAAAATAAAAAATAAAAAAATAATAAAAATAAATATAGCTGCAAGCAGCGATGGCGGGCCCTTGCACGTTATTTTACCGCTACGCGGTGCCTCCAAGAAAACGATGCACGGTGGGCATGTGCATCAAGTGGGTAAATATCAGTGGACTATTTCATGTTGCTACTGACCAATTTGGGTACTGTAGGTAAAAGAAACCCCACATTTTAGACAAACGGGGGCGCTAGTGAGCCACTAAATAGACACGCCTTTATCTGACCTTTTTGTCAACACTTAACAGCCAACAACTCTCATGTGTGTGCCAAATTTGAAGTTAATCTAAACACGCCAAGAGCCTTAAATATGCCTGAAATAAATGTAAAGTTTGATGCGTTGCCATGGGAACAGCGTTGGAGATGTCAAAAATTCCTTCGCAATTTATCATCTACAATGTCTCGGCATCATGATCACCATGTTTGGTGTCAATCGCATGAATATCCTAGAAGAAGTATTGAAAAGTTCACTGCATGCAACTGAAGGGCTTAAATATGCCTTTAAAATGAAAGTAAAGTTTGACGCGTTGCCATGGGAACAGCGTTCGAGATGTCAAAAATTCCTTCGCAATTTAGCGTCTACAATGTTTCAGCATCATGTTGACCACTCCTGGAGTCAATCACATTATTTCCCTAGAAGGAGTATTTAAAAGTTCACTGCATGCAACTGTAAGGCTTAAATATGCCTTTAAAATGAGAGTAAAGTTTGACACGTTGCCATGGGAACAGCCTTCAAGATATCAAAAATCCCTTCGCAATTTATCATCTACAATGTCTCAGTATCATGTTGACCACTTTTGGTGTCAATCGCATGAATATCCTAGAAGGAGTATTTAAAAGAACATTGGATGGAACAGTCAAAAAAATCAACCTTTGAGACTGCAACACTTCCTGGCGCCTGGTGGTGGCGCTATACCCGAGACTCACAATAGGCACATCGATGCCATCGGAATCTTCAGACGAACAAACACCTCGCGTGTCATCACTATAAGACATTTTTTGCCTTAGATATTAGACACTTCCTGTTTCTCTGATTTCGCCATGACTTTGCCGCTTTGCCATGGCAACACCGTTCGAGATATCAAAAATCCCTTCGCAATTTAGCAAGTCCACTGTCTTGACATCATGATCACCACGTTTGGTGTCATTTGCATGAATCCCCTAGGAGGAGTATTCAAAAGTTCACTACATGCATTTTTTAAACAATCCAAAATGGCGGACTTCCTGTTGGGCGGAGCCAAAATGTTAGAGGGCAAAAGTTGTTCGGGTCGATGAGATCTATATGTGTACCAACTCTCGAACATGTGCGTACATGTTTGCCAATCTGTGCATCAATGTTTTTTTTTTCATTACAGGGGGCGCTACAGAGGCGCTTTGTCTGTTCGCAATGACGGACGACTCTAACGTCTGTGCCAAATTTCAAGAGTTTTCGAGTATGTTAAGGCACCCAAAATGCCCAAAAGTGTTAAAAAAAAATATATATATATAGCTGCAAGCAGCAATGGCGGGCCCTCGCACGTTTTTTTACCGCTACACGGTGCGTCCGAGAAAACGATGCACGGCGTGCAAGGGCATCAAGTGGGTAAAATATCAGTGGGCTATTTAATGTTGTTTCTGAGCCATTTAGGGACTGTAGGTAAAAGAAACCCCACATTTTAGACAAACAGGGGCACTAGTGAGCCACTTAAGAGACACGCCTATATCTGACCTTTTTGTCAACACTTAACAGCCGAAAACTCTGATGTGTGTGCCAAATTTAAAGTTCAACTAAGCACGCCAAGAGCCTTAAACATGCCTGAAATTAAAGTAAAGTTTGACGCATTGCCATGGGAACAGCGTTCGAGATGTCAAAAATTCCTTCGCAATTTATCATCTACAATGTCTCGGCATCATCTTGACCACTTCTGGTGTCAATCGCATGAATCCCATACGAGGAGTATTTAAAGGTTCACAGCATGTAACTGTCAGCCTTAAATATGTGTAAAAATGAAAGTAAAGTTTGATGCATTGCCATGGGAACAGCGTTCGAGATATCAAAAATCCCTTCGCAATTTATCATCTACAATGTCTATGCATCATGTTGACCACTTCTCGTGTAAATCGCATGAAAATCCTAGAAGGAGTATTTAAAAGTTAACTGTATGGAACTGAAAGGCTTAAATATGCCTTTAAAATGAAAGTAAAGTTTGACGCGTTGCCATGGGAACAGCGTTTGAGATATCAAAAATCCCTTCGCAATTTATCATCTACAATGTCTCGGCATCATGGTGACCACTTTTACTGTCAATCGCATGAAAATCCTAGGAGGAGTATTTAAAAGAACATTGCATGGAACTTTCAAAAAAATCCAGCTTTGTGACTGACACACTTCCTGGCGCCTGCTGGTGGCGCTATACCCGGGAGTCACAATAGGCACATCGATGCGATCGGAATCTTCAGACGAACAAACACCCCGCGTGTCATTACAATAAGACATTTTTTGCCTTAGATATTAGACACTTCCTGTTTCTCTGATTTCGCCACAACTTTGTCGGCTCGCCATGGCAGAACCGTTCGAGATATCAAAAATCCCTTCGCAATTTAGCAAGTCCAATGTCTCGACATCATGTTCACCACTTTTGGTGTCAATCGCATGCATCCTCTAGGAGGAGTATTCAAAAGTTCAACGCATGCATTTTTTAAACAATCCAAAATAGCTGACTTCCTGTTGGGCGGAGCTTAAATGTTAGAGGGCGAAAGTTGTTCGGGTCGATGTGATCTATATGCGTACCAACTCTCGTACATGTGCGTACATATTTGCACGATCTGTGCATCAATGTTTTTTTTTGCATTACAGGGGGCGCTACAGAGCCCCCGTGCCACGCCCGCGTTCCAGCCTTTGCCCGTTCGCAATGACGGGACGACTCTGACGTCTGTGCCAAATTTCAAGAGTTTTCGAGTATGTTAAGGCACCCAAAATGCCCAAAAGTGTTAAAAAAAAAATAAAATAAATAAAAAAAAATAAATAAATAAATAAATTCGAGCAAAACCAATAGGGCTTCGCACCTTTCGGTGCAGGCCATTCTGGCCTGCTCCTCGGTGCTCGGGCCCTAATAAAATAAATTTGAGCAAAAACAATAGGGCTTCGCACCTTTCGGTGCAGGCCATTCTGGCCTGCTCCTCGGTGCTCGGGCCCTAATAATAATAATAATAAATATAGCTGCAAGCAGCGATGGCGGGCCCTCGCACGTATTTTTACCGCTACACGGTGCCTCCGAGAAAACGATGCACGGTGGGCAAGTGCATCAAGTGGGTAAATATCGGTGGACTATTTATGTTGTTACTGACCCAATTGGGGACTGTAGGTAAAAGAAACCCCACATTTTGGACAAACAGGGGCGCTAGTGAGCGACTTAAGAGGCACACCTATGTCTGACCTGTTTGTCAACACTTAACAGTTGACAACTCTGATGTGTGTGCCAAATTTGAAGTTAATCTAAGCATGCCAAGAGGCTTAAATATTTCTGAAATAATAGTAAACTTTGATGCGTTGCCATGGCAACAGCGTTCGAGATATCAAAAATCCATTCGCAATTTATCATCTACTATGTCTTGGCATCATGTTGACCACTTTTGGTGTCAATCGCATAAACATTCTAGGAGGAGTATTTAAAAGAACATCACATGGAACTGTCAAAAAAATCAACCTTTGTGACTGCAACACTTCCTGGCTCCTGGTGGTGGCGCTATACCCGAGACTCACAATAGGCACATCGATGCGATCGGAATGTTCAGACGAACAAACACCCCGCGTGTCATCACTATAAGACATTTTTTGCCTTAGATATTAGACACTTTCTGTTTCTCTGATTTCGCCATGACTTTGCCGCTTCGCCATTGCAACACCGTTCGAGATATCAAAAATCCCTTCGCAATTTAGCAAGTCCAATGTCTTGACATCATGATCACCACGTTTGGTGTCATTTGCTTGAATCCCCTAGGAGGAGTATTCAAAAGTTCACCGCATGCATTTTTTAAACAATCCAAAATGGCGGACTTCCTGTTGGGCGGAGCTAAAATGTTAGAGGGCGAAAGTTGTTCGGGTCGATGAGATCTATATGTGTACCAACTTTCGTAAATGTGCGTACATGTTTGCCCGATCTGCGCACTACTGTTTGTTTTTGCATTACAGGGGGCGCTACAGAGCCCCCGTGCCACGCCCGTGTTCCAGCCTTTGTCTGTTCGCAATGACGGACGACTCTAATGTCTGTGCCAAATTTCAAGAGTTTTCGAGTATGTTAAGGCACCCAAAATGCCCAAAAGTGTTAAAAAAAATAAAAATAAAAAAAAAATAAAATAAAAAAAAATAATAAATTCGAGCAAAAACAATAGGGCTTCGCACCTTTCGGTGCAGGCCATTCTGGCCTGCTCCTCGGTGCTCGGGCCCTAATAATAAAAAATAATAATCCGAGCAAAAACAATAGGGCTTCGCACCTTTCGGTGCAGGCCATTCTGGCCTGCTCCTCGGTGCTCAGGCCCTAATAATCCGAGCAAAAACAATAGGGCTTCGCACCTTTCGGTGCAGGCCATTCTGGCCTGCTCCTCGGTGCTCGGGCCCTAATAATCTGAGCAAAAACAATAGGGCTTCGCACCTTTCGGTGCAGGCCATTCTGGCCTGCTCCTCGGTGCTCGGGCCCTAAATAATAATCCTAAGGAAAACAATAGGGCTTCGCACCTTTCGGTGCAGGCCATTCTGGCCTGCTCCTCGGTGCTCGGGCCCTAATAATCCGAGCAAAAACAATAGGGCTTCGCACCTTTCGGTGCAGGCCATTCTGGCCTGCTCCTCGGTGCTCGGGCCCTAATAAACGGAGCAAAAACAATAGGGTCCTCACACTGGTGTGCTCGGGCCCTAATAATAAACGAAGCAAAAACAATAGGGCTTTGCACCCACAGTGCAGGCCATTCTGGCCTGCTCCTCGGTGCTCGGGCCCTAATAATAACTCCTTGAAGAACAATAGGGTCCTCACACCCCGGTGTGCTCGGGCCCTAAATATCATTTGAATATTCTTTCAAATGTCACGTGAACCGATCATCTCTTTCTACTAACCCAAAATGTTCATGAATGAACATGATGATATTATTTTAACTGCAAAAACATGTAAATAGCGACCATTTTTCGAGTTCAAGTCAACTGATGTTAATCCATTAAACTCATATTTGGTGGACAAATTTCAGCATTTGATTAGTCAGATTGCCTGTCAATAAAACTCAAATAGTTAATTGAAAAACAAATAGATTAATGCTAGATTCATTAAATGCTGTAAAATGCATAAAAAAAGCATCTGAAAAATATTTACTACTTTACTACTAAATATATATATTTATATATATTTTGCAACAGAGTCCTGCACGGGTCCATTTTTGGAGACCCACTCCCGCCCGTACCCGCAAAGTTCAGGACCAGATCCGACCCATCACCCGTGATAATATCAAAATTAAATCCGCACCCGCCCGGACCCCTTAATATTTGGCCTCTTACCCGACCTGTACCCGCATAAATCACACACTCTAAAATCATTCCACAACAGCGCCATGAATAGGCCAATTAAACAGAAAGTGCGCTTTGTTTTGCGGCACCTAAATAGGCTATGGAACTTGATAACTACGCATAAACATAAGTTATTAATGAAAAAAGAACAAGAAAAAATATACCCTGAACCTGTCGCTCACAAACAATAGCCTATGCTTATGCATTTACTTTCCCTTAAGGTTACTGTGCAGGAAAAGGATATCATCCACAGTCCCAGGTTTAAGTTGTGTTCTCCGTTCTTGAATAACAAATCCAGCTGTGGAAAAGTCTCTCTCACTCGCAGCGCTCATTGCTGGGATGGAGAGAATATTCCGCGCAATCATTGCGAGGTTGGGAAATGTTTTCGCATGCTCCTTCCACCACAAAACGTCGAAAGGATTCCCCTTGGGTGGCTTGAACTCGATGTATGCAGAGACTTCATCGTCGGGCGGCACAGTGTCATCGCTGGAGTCCTCGACGTCTACCAAACAATCAACTGAAACCGAACGAGCTCTCTTCGCAGCTGGGGCCGCAGATATGCTGCGGTCTGGTAGATCTTCACGTTTCTCCTCGAGTTCTATTTAAAAGAAATAGACACATGAATGTTTATATTTCACGACACGAAGGTGCCGGGTGTGAATTTGAGCTCATATTATAAATTAACTAAAACTCATCAACAGTACATGAAATGTCTACTTTTAATCAGAGCAATTCAAAACGGAAAAAAAAAACAGACTGCTCTCTGCTTATGTAATCTGAATGAAATGTGCGCATTTCTCTCAGGCGCGTTCTGCAAAGATCGCGAGTCAGCATCAGCATCTTTGCAACGGCAACCACTGAAACAGAAAACACTTGTTTAATAATAAACAATTAACATGTCTACTTTCTATATTTTTTATAATCATTACTTTTTGCCGGTTCTTTCTTTGTGACAGCTTTTAGGTGCTTTATTGGCAGCACAATCCTTACATGTTACATGAACGCGCCACCACACCGCATCACCACAGAAAACATGGAGATTTGTATTCAATTCCTGTTTTGGCAGGTGGATAACTGATAAAAAAAAATCTTTTTTTTCAAATAAGTATTTGTACTTCGTTACAGTAGCATAGTGATTGAATAGCTTACCTTTCACAAGACGCCGTGCTTCGCTATGAACTCCCATAATTTCACCATGGTCTGCCAGCAGCTTCAGGCTTTTTAACTTTGGATGCAAAAACATTGCCAGCTTGTGCAAGAGATGCAGCTCAAATTTCTCATTTAAAATCTTGAGGCATTTTTCTTTAAGCGATGACATTGTCATACTGTCGGTAGAAGAAGGCTGAAGATGACATCTGAGGTGCTCCAACCACACAGCTGTCAAGTGAATGGTCGGAGTTTTAGATGCTTCCAGGGCTTTGGTAGCTTCTTTGAATTGTGCCAAAAAATTCACAATTTCATGCAAAGTCTCCTTGCTTATACAGTTTAAACGGTGTTCTTCATCACGTTCCTATAGGAGAGCACGGATGGCCTCACACTGGCTGCTAATGGAGTCAAGCATCGTGTGAAGCGAGTTCCATCGCGTCTCCACGGATGCTTTCAGTGTTTTTTGCAGAAGATTCTGGAGATGTGACTGCTTAAAATAAGTCACAAGGGACTTAGCGGACTCAGTGACACCAGATACCTCTTCGCCAAACAAATCGTCGTCGGCAGGTTTCCCAAGTTTTGTATGCAATACAGTGTTCAGGATGTGTGCTGCGCAACTTCTCGTGGCTGTGCGGAGGGCCGCAACAACGTTTGCACCTCTGTCAGTTACGTACACTAGTTTGGGAAAGAACTCATCCAGTCCAAATTTGCGGAGTGCTTGGACGATGGCTGGCCTGAGGTTGTCAGCTGTTTTATGTAAATTGCTTTTCCATTCAGCTGTGCAAAGCACTCGCTCCTTCAGTTCCCAATTGTTTTTAATGTAATGTATGGTCACACAGAGGTATCCAATTTTTCGGAAATCATCCGTCCACAAATCCAGCATCACAGCCCCGTCAATTGCTCCCTCATTGCTATCAAACGCCAAAACTTTATTGCATGTTTTGCAAGCCGCAAAGCCGCTTATTTTGTTATTTTCCTGATCTCGTATTACACCACACTTTTTCCACACATCCGATTTTGCCTTTAAAGACTCGTTGTCAACAATTTTATATTCTCCACTCACCAACTTTAACTTGTTCCATAGCACGAACTCATGCAGCACTCAATCCGAAGAAGTGTCGCAGTAGTGGTGACGTGATGGGTCAAATGTCATGTTGTTGCGTATGGGTAATGGTAATTTAGAATTACAAATATTGCACATATTTTTCATCCACGGATTCCACGTTACTACCCGCCCGCAGGGAGTTATTACCCACCCTCATCCCTGCCTGTGAATTTTAGTAATGTCACAATCCACCTGTTTCAGCCACTTTGATGTGGGTACCTGCGGGTACTGTTGGACTTTAAGGCGTCCATTGCATGTTCATAATTAGAGGAAAGGCACGGTATTAAAATTAAACTATTTATTGATCAGATATGAAAAAGTTTTACAGCGCTGGGCAGTCTCAAGGCCACAATAGGCAATTGACTAACAGCCAGCATTTGGGGAAAACAGTTATTTATTAAGTATGTGACGTCGATCTTCTTCTTAGAATCTCCACCCACAAAGGCCGTTCCCCTCGTCAATCTGACTCCATCACCACACCCAGTTTTAGCCTGTAGGCGAAGATAAACACACACAGACAAAGAAAAAACAAACTGTTCTCCACACAACCCTGAGATCCATGCAGTCCGTCACCTCCTCCCTAGTACTCCTCCACTTTACATATGATTGACTTCACATAGAATATAATAATGCTTTCTTAAAAACAAATCATTAATAAAACATTCATTTATTCATAAAAAACATAAGCTGTAAAATGAAAGTGATTATTATGTAAAACACATTTCAATATCATGACATCATTTCATTATTCGTAAAATTGGTTATATGAATAAGGCACACATTAACTTCTTTAGATAGATAAACACATATTACATCTTTTACTGCAATACTACTTCTAAGCAAAACACTTTAATCATTATTCAAAAAACATCTGTCAGGGAAGAAAACACACACACAAAGAACAAGCGCAGGAGATTCTGTTCTTCCAAGTTGAGCTGCCATCCCCCCATTAGGTTATTCTGTAAGCAACCTTCATTTCATTGGTTAATACACATTTATCAAAGACAACATCATATCTTTATTACATCAATTATTCAATGATTAATACCGATTAAGTAAGAAATATATTGCATATTTTATCCTTTGAATATTAAAGTATTAGTTAATACATGGTGTCTGTTTGCTTTTCCTCTTCTGGTCTCTCTCTTATCTGTGACAATCTCCAGACATAAATTCCTAGTTAATCCTTCTTGCAGTTTTACACACAGACCCAAGCTGGTAGCTTTCCACTCTCAAACTCAAACACCTCATTTTTACGTAATAACTCAATGCATATATGAAACACACAGTGTTTGTAGAATAAAATGATTAATTAAAGAAATATAAAATGGAACAAAATCAATTTCCACAGTCCTTATTTGGACATCTTTGTAACTTTAACACTTTTGGCAATCATCATGAAATGTAGGCAGTAAATATGTAAAACATAATTATTCAACAACACAACAATACTCCATTGTTCATGAATTGGTTAAATGCATTCATTAGTTAAACATACTAATTTTCACTTTCTCTAAATATAACATAGTTATAAAGCAAACAACGTGTTTATTGAAACCATCTGTTCTGTGTGTTTTCCCTTCAGGGCTTTTTCTATAGCCCCCCTGGCTCCCACACACACATCAGCCACCCCCTCCTTGGTAACTTTCCACACACACAGACAACTTTCTTGTGGTCATCACAGAAAACATTGTTGTAACAATACACATTAATTAAGATTATAAACAGCACGATTAATAAAACAAAATCAAATCCCACAGTACCCAACCCGTTGCAGGACTCTGCTTTGCAACAGTAATGCCTTGTTTTTATGTAATCTTATATCTTCATTTTTTTTACAGACTGGACCATATTAAGGTGTTAATGCATCAAAGGTCAGAGTGGGACTGACATTGGCACAAATGCATGAACCATCACCGTGCTTGATGCCAGGTAGAGTTGGATGGGATAATACATTGCTTATCAAGTTAAACACATCATCATGTCTTTGCATGTAAATAATTATACATTGTGGAATCATACATCAGTGTCTATTTGGTCATCAGCCTTTATTGCAATTTTATGAGTGTGGTGTTGCAAATTTTTGCCGTTTCCATTGCATTCTGTTGTAAGGGGGGAAAAAAACTATTACTAAAAACTAACTAGTGCAGAATGTTAAAAAGTCTTACTACTTTCATACTTTCTAAAAGAACTGTATGTAACCTAATTACATTTTATTTCAGGGAGCACAGAATTTGAATCTGGTCCCATACAATGCAGAGTATGTGGGTCACAAACTCCATATGGACCAAAATGAAAAGCTGTGCATGTTTGGTGTCACTCATGTTATTGCGATTAATTGTTGGCCATTCCACTATGCCAATAAAAAACAAATTTAACCATTTATGAAGAGGTGTACAAGTAAGATGAAATATTATATTATCAGAGGTGGGAAAAGTACTAAAATATTGTACTCAAGTAAAAGTAAAGTTACTTTAATAATATTTTACTTAAGTTAAAGTAAAGTTACTTGTCTAAAAATCTACTCAAGTAAAAGTAAAAAGTAAGTCATTTTAACTTTACTCAAAGTTACTTTTTTTTACAGCGGGAAGAGGTGGAGGATTCTAGTATAGTTCAAAAACGACAAGGGAATATATACATCTCAAACTAGTTGTGTTTAATTGTAGGAACATCTTTACAATTAAAGTGCAATAACAAAAAGTTAATAAATTAAAAAGCTTTTTTAAAGTAAGAAACATTTATGGAATTTCTTTCATAAGATTTAAACTGAGGCGGGTCTGCATTAGCGGCCGCCTGTCTAGTCCGTCTCCATGGTTCTTTTTGCGCGTTCCCCCGGGCCCCGCCCATTTACATCCGTTGCGCGTCTTTATCACCTTGCTTTTTAAAATATTTTTTTACTCAGTAACGGATATGATTTAAAATGTAGCGAAGTACAATACTTTAAATAAAACATACTTAAGTAAAAGTAAAAGTACAGATTTTAAAAACTATTAAAAAAAGTAAAAATACACAAAAAAACTACTCAATTACAGTAACGTGAGTAAATGTAATTCGTTACTTTCCACCTCTGTATATTATGATATGTTCATAGTTTTTGTGTACCTTAATGTTAATGTTAAATTCTAACTTTATTTTTTATTTCTTCCTAGAAAATCTGTCCTTTCCCATGGGATGTGGGACCAGGTCAGAGTGGACCATGGCACAGAATTTTACCTAACCCTCTTCATGCAGGAAATGTTGGCAGAATACAGACATAACCAGCAGAGACTACCTTACCTCCAGACAACATCAACTAAGGTGAGATTAATAAAAAAGGGAAAATAATTTGTAGGTATATCTAAACTTTAGAATTACTGAATAATGTAAGTACAATAATAAATAGAAACAGTCATTACAACTTCAGTACTAGATGCATGTATGTGGCATAAATAGTAGAGATGAGCCGGATACTCGGCTGAAATGAGTATCCGGTACGGATAAAGCACTTCTGCCGAGTACGAGTATTATACGAGTAATACGAGTCAACATCTGTGCCTGGATTGAATGAAAATCATCATTGGGTACCTGATTGTGTCAGTGTTCTGTGATAGGCTAGTAGTAACAGCACCCCTCCCCTACACACATACAGATGTATTGTGTTGCTGTGTCCCGCTCTGCTCATTCACACACAGAACAGCTCTCTGTCTCTCTCCCTCAGTCACTCGGGTTTGCGGTTCTTTTCCATTAACGTTTAGGGTTTCTTTAGCTTTTTACTTCGGGTTGTAACGTTAATACGTACTAACCAGCAGAGTTCTGGTAAACGTGGGTTCGTTCAGACGTGAATGCGACTTGCATTGCGTCTCTGCATTGCGTCATTTTTTTCATTTTTTTAAACCTTCAGCTGTCTCTAACCAGTAACCAGACACTGAGTGTCTGGCACGTTTTTGCTGTATTTCATAAAAAAATAAAGGTATTAAGCTAGTGTTATAAATATTACAAATTAATTATTAAGCTACACACACACACTCTCTCTCTCTCGTCAGTTTTTTTTTTTTAAGTCAGCTGGCTCTAACCAGTATTTTTTTTACTTCACACACTAAGCGTCTGACACTTTTTTGCTGTATTTCATAAAAAAATAAAGGTAGTAAGTTAAAGTTAGTGTTATAAATATTACAAATTACTTAAGCTACACACACTCTCGCTCTCTCTTCCTCTCTCTGCCAGTCATCTGAGTTTTTTTTTTCGTTTTAACCATCAGCTGGCTCTAACCAGTTTTTTTTACTTTACAGACTGAGTGTCTGACACTTTTTGCTTTTTGCTGTATTTCATAAAATATAAAGGTAGTAGTGGTATAAATAATAAATAATATTACAAATTAAGCTACACACACACAAACAAACACTCTCTCTCTCTCCCTCTTATGATCAGTGATACAGAAATATAACAATTTCTGATCAACCCATATAGTAATTGCATGCTTAAAATAACATACCGGTTAAAGCCCCGCCCATTTCAAGACAAACCCACCTACTTCCGGGTTAGGCCACACCCACTCCGAGTACAGATAATTCATATGGTTAACAGATACAGATAATGCTGTACTCACTCATCCCTAATAAATAGCTTATTTAAAATAATCCATTTATGATGTAGCTGTTGTGTCAGAACATTTTATACTGTCTGATTTTAAATTAGGCTTTACATTGTGTACACTGTTCTTTTAATCCACAGAACCACACTGTAGAGTGAATGTGGCCTGAAGTAAATAAGCGGGTCAATTTCCCAATCAAGAGTGTACTTATCCAAATGGTTGACCAGGAGTCTTTGGACATGGAGGGTTGATGCGGTACTGTGTGTCCAATCTTACATGCCAGATTGGAGTGCAGAGATTTGTTCCTGTATGGAACAGTCATAATATTACAGGTATGCTGGACAGTGTTTTTACATTTACACAAAAGAAGGGTCTTTTAATTTACATTGGTACAATTTGCAGACACTTTTAGCCAAAGAAGATAACAAAGCATTCAGAAATTCAGGCTAAAGTCTCATAATCTAATTATGGGAAAACAACTGATTTCAATCTTTGACGTGACCTTATGCAATATTAAAGGGATGTGACGTGATCTCGTAGCATGAGATCTTGTGAGATCCGAAATGTCTCGCTGTATCTGACTGGTCTCGCAAGAACGTGCCTATTTCCTTGCAAAACAGTTTGCAGTGTTTACATTAGAGCTGCTAGATTAATCATTTAAATATGATTAATCCATTCAAAAACCCATGCAATCTTATTCCTGAATGTCAATGATTCACATTGCGCTGCTCATGCTCCCCTGTTGGTTATGATGTGAAACAGGTGTTAAAGTCATTAAAATCTGCATACATGCTGCTGTTGATCCAGATAGAGCAACACAAACATTTTTTTTAACCACATAATGATTATTGCTTCTGTGTTACATACATTTAAAAACAGAAATGTATATAGTTTTGGTATAAACACTTATTGTCTACATTAGCGATAAAAATTAAATAATCACTTGTATTGTAACGCTTATCCTCTTCTGCCAGGAGGTAGTGACAACTGCAGGTTAAAAAAGTATTAATCATTGAATCATCTATTCAGGAGATTGCAATAGTGAAACAAGTTTTTATTAATTGAGACACTGACTCCTTCTTTTTTATTTATATGTTTGAATAGATTTTTTTAAAGCTCCACTTTGTAGGATCTACTCCCATCTAGCGGTGAAAGTCTATATGACAACCAACTGAATATTACTTTCTAGCCCCCCCCCATTCGGAACGCGTTTTAACTTGTACGGTGGCCCGGCCGTGTCATGCCAAGGTTAAAATGGCTTCCAGTAGCTACAAAGCAAAAGCAATGAAAAAAAACGAACAATTTGCAATGTCCTTTGTCTGTGATCCATCAAAGCACACAGATTTATATTTAACATGGAAAAAGTCTGATTGTCATGATATGTCCGCTTAAAATCACATACAAAAAGCAACCATAAACATAGCTTAGACACTCCTTTTTCATAGACGCGAGGAAAAATATCACAGGGGCTGTTAAACTTGGTATTAAGATGTGTTTTCGTCGATCAGATCACAAGTGGACGAGAGAGACACATAAAGTTTACACTTGGTGATTAAATCTGTCTCTTTTAGTCCATTTTCGACCGCTTCTCTCCAGATTACTGAGGAGGTGGTCTGTGGACGAGTCCCTCTCTCCTGTCATTTAATCATGAGCGGAAGTAATGACGAGTTTAAATGGACGCGAACTTATATTATGTCAGAGTCCAATGCTTATGTTTAAGTAAACGTTACATGACCGTGTATATGTAAGAGCTTTCTCTGATATTGGTGAAATAAGATCGCTCAACTTTCACACGCTTGTAAAATGAAACGACTGTGTGTTTGTGTTAGAGGTCAGAAAAGATGAAAAACATTTATCTCAGTACCTCAGATTACATAAATGGGCGGAGAGACGGCGTGTGGCTGTTCGAACACATTAAACCACATGCGTGGTTACACTAACAAGTGTTATGCATAACATGCTATAGTTAGCCAAAGAACTATAAAACTTCAATTTTACAACATAGACTGTATATAGATGTAAACGAATATGCTGAATTAGCTGTGGAGAAGATAGAAAGTATGCAACTTCTGTGTCCCTTGAGCCTCATGATCTTGGTAAACTAACATTAACTTACTCCAATATTGACTTTGGTCTTGATGTTTTTCCTGTCGCGTTGTCGTTTTAAATCCCCGTTTAGCTTCCGTGGCGACGTGTTTTAATGTCCTCGAGAATAGTTCTTCAACAGGCTTTCAAATCTGCCTCAAATCAAAGCATTAGATCGCGGGATCATCACGGTGTGCGGCTGTTGTAAAATCCGAAGGATTCACTCTACGCAGGTCGCATATCCGGGCTGCATACGTCATCAAGCCTGGTTTATTTAAAGCAACACCAAAGAGTTTTTTTTACCTTAAAATAAAGTTTCCAAAATAGTTTCAGTGGTTCATCCAGACAAAACAGGGTGAATGGCACTTTCACATTCGCTTTGCAGCCCTCTATTGGCCAAAACCGCACTAAAAAAGTTTCCAACCGTCGGGTAGCGGTCCTGTAGTTCGAGTGAAAACTACAAAAACTTGCTTTACGGCAGACCTACAATCCAATCAGAGCCAGCTATGCTGCAGTATTTACGACAGTGGTAATGAACAATTACGCTTCTAACCTGTAGGGGGAGCAAAGAGCCAGAGTTCTTTAGTGTTGCTTTAAATTAACTGAGCATTACATTCGCAAGTCATAAGCATATTACATCAATTTTCAATTAACTTAGAATAATTGTCAGCTTTATAATTGTTAATATTCTGAAATAAGACTGTCTCGATGACGTTTACCGCCTACACATGCAACCTCCGGAGGCTTCAGCTAGCGGCCAGCGTGAGTGTATTCTGAAAGCGCGAAAGGCGGAGCTTGAATTTCAGGAATGTCCCTCGTCGGCGAATGTATTTCAAAGATGGAGGCACAACATGGATGCGGCAGTCGAGCGACTCGACCGTATGTATTTTAAATAGCAGATTCTACACTTATGAGAAAACTTTGATTAGTGGGGTGGAAGTAATTACACATGAATGAGCACATACTTTTGAAAGAAAACATGGGTTTTTGCTAAGAATTAACTCAAAAAAGTACACAGTGGAGCTTTAAATATTTGTCAGAACCACCAGTAAACTGTTTTGTTTAGATTTTTTTCAGAGTTATGAGATAACCGTGATCTCCAATTTATTTTAAACATTTTTTCAATTGATCCAGAATCGTGCAGCTTTAGATGACATGTTTATTACAACATATAATCAATTAAAATGTTAATTTTATTTCATATTATTGCATTTTATGTGTTTCAATTGAATAAAATACTATTTTTCCCTATATGTTAAGGATTTTAAAAAAAGTCTTGTCTCATCTCATCTCGTGAGATAAGTGTCTCATCACACCCCTACAATATTAAGGTATCATGGCTATATTTACAAAAATTGTTCTTTAGATTATATAGTATGGTTTTATGTAAGTATTTTCAAATCTGTCATTTGATAACCATTCTCGATAAGGCAGGATGACCATCTAGGAAGTAGTCCAGGATAGAGGAGATTTTTATGAATATACTCTGCATTGTTAGACTATCATAATCTTCCTTGACAACACTTAAAATGTGTGGCAAAGAGATCTGGGGTGTAATTTCAATGAAGAACAGTGGGGTCTGTATGTCAGAATATTTTCCCCTCATTTTCTTGTAACAAAATAGCTGAACAGAACTATAAATGTATGCATAGGATTTACCTTACTCCCCTTTGAGAAAAATGTATCATCCAAATGTCACAGATGTAAAACCTACATAGGATCAGTGATGCATATCTTTTAGCAATGTAGAAAACTTAATTATTTCTGGAAAGCAATACAGAATGTCACAGCCAAGGTTTTGCGAACTTCATTGGACAATACACCAGCACAATATCTTTGTGGTATAGTATTGGACATGACATATAACCCTATATCTGTAAAGAGGCTTGGCATATTATCATACTTGGCAAAAAACATTTTTTTTCTCAACTGGAACCAACCAATGCCTCCAACATTTGATCTTTGTAAACAACTTTTAAATGAAACATTACAATTGGAAGAGTACACTTACAAATTAAATAACAAGGCCAGTATTTTTTTTTAAATATGGATGCCTTTTATAGACCTAACCTTTTGGCCACCACAGATATGCATTACAAAATGTATGACTATTTATAACTACAGGACATTGATGTTATTACTTTTATTATACTTTTTCTCCCTTCTAGGCATCAGTTTGTTATATTTAAATACTGTTGATCTTTTTATTTAATGTATTTGACATTTGTTGTTTCTACTGTTAGTTTTTTGTTCTATTACTTTTTCTCCTATGCATAGGCCTATTAAAATGAATAAACAATAAAAAAAACAGTAAATCACAAAAATGACTTTAGCTGCGTTTACAGTCATATTTCATCAGCATGTCTTTTTACCTTAAATAGAATCTAATAACCCCTTTCATTGATAACAGAATGCACAACCACACTCATTCAATAACTCAGTTGCCTGAATATGGTTTGCTGACAAATGTCGAAGGTGTGACAAAAAAAAGTGAACCAGCATTATTTACTTTAGTATTATCAGTATTTATTTTTCTCAACTTTATTTATAGGCAAAGGCATCCCCAATCTGCTGGCAAGAGATGGCTGCAAAACAAGGATTTTAGCAAAATTTCTGCCAAGGGCATCAGAATCTGCTGAGCTGTACCGTCAGGAAATGGGACAGAGATGAGGAGGATAAAATTAGGGCAGAGACAGAATTTAATTTCCTTTATTTTGACCTTGGAGATGTACTGAACTGTACTGTAAATGAGCATTACCACCCATTTCTAGGACTGTTTAACTGAGCTAATTAAAATCACCAGAAGATGTGCATAGATGTCACCAGAAGCTGTGCAAGAGTTGCAGTTGTAAAAATGAACACGACATCAGTAAGTTGTGTTATTGTACATAAATCATTTTGCCTACTGTATCATGGAGTTTATAAATATTACAAGAACAGCAGTTACAGTAAGTATAATAGTAAAATTGGATAAAATTCTGGTAGCAAATGATCATTTAAGTCAATGATTTGTCTTGGTCAGTTTAAAGCAAAACAAACTGGTAATGACAAAATAATCTAATAAATTAAATGTAAATGAACTACAACTTTATTTTTTACTCAGTATGCCACTGCATGCAAACAGAACATGTTTAAAACATGAAGTCTTTTAATCACAAACAGATAGCCATGGTTTGAAAAAGATGGTGTTAACATGGCCTGGAACAATCAGTTTACACTGCATTGTTAAATGTGTAAACTGCATATTGGTATGCATTAAAGTATTACATATTACTGACAACAACTATTACAGAACAGTTAACAAACCTATTACAATAATATATTTAAATCCTTCAGTTTGCATATTGTATTGTAGTGTAAACTACATATTTGCATGTGTTACATCCAAATATTGACTTCGCATCAAGAATGCTGAGAAAAACGATTACAAAACAGTCAACAGACCTGATGAATAAAAACATTACAACAAATTGTTTAAACATTCAAAATGCAAATCACATTAGAAGTGGTATTAAAAAACAAAATATGGTAATAAACACATGGCAAATAAACACTTTTTATATTGTGCATTTTGCCATACGTTTTATACTTCAGAATGCTACACTAACCGTTGCAACCTCAGGCCGAGCTGTACTGCTCATCTAAGGCCTTAATAACATTTGAAACTTCGGAGAGGCCAGCAACAAGCACAATTGATTCTCTTGAAAGGGCAGACCTGCATTTTACACATGCTTGACCTTCCTGAACAAATACATCAACACACTGTCTACAGCTAATTAGACTGCGACAGCAGCGTGCCAAAACGGGACTGTCCATCACTCCTGTAACAAACACAGATAAAAAGAACAAATTTATTACACAGGCAATAACAAAATTAAAATAAAACCTTAACACAGCTTTTATGATACTGATAACTGCTCCATAAATATTCTCCATAAATAGCTATGCTAAATATCAGATCCCTGTGTATTAGGACTTTTGTGGTACATGATGTCTCTTACTGAAATATGTAGTAGAAAACAGATGAAAGATCTACCGTATAAAAAATAATAATCCACATTGTTTTAACCACTGAATGTCATTATTTTTGGAACACTGTGTTGATGTCAAATGGTTGCACTAGTGAGCTACTGCCCAGACAGCACACGTACGTCTGCCCGACGTTGGCTCAAGAGCGTACGTCGGCCTCCTTATCTGAAACATCTAATAAGTATCGGCCAGGCATCGGCCAAATCTTCAGTCAAGTCAACGGTATTTCCCGCTCATGAAGCTTGTCTGTTACGTCGGCTTTGGGTCGGATAACTATACCGGAGGCCGATGCCGCGCTTCTCTCTGTTGGTGCGTGCCCAGTTATTCCTCCCTTTGCAACGCACCAGAGCAAAGGCGACATCATGGGTGTATCAAGTATGTACAAGAACTAAGTAAATAATAATAAGTGAAGAAAAATGGAATCCGTTTAGTAAATGTTTTAATATAATATACAAGTAAAAATAAATAAAATAGCAGCGCTTTCTTTGCTTTTAATGACACACAGCTGCTAAGTTCCATTATTCCGAAGCAGGAGGGGGCAGTAATGTACATACGCTGGTTGCCAGCCACCGTTAATACTCAAGTAAGTTAGAGAAAAGGTAGTCTCAGCCTCAGACGTCATGCCCACAAACTGTTTTGAAGGTCTGGCTACGTGAGACTAGAGAAAAGGCAACTCCGGAAATTGAGGAAAAATAAGGGATTATTGGCTTGTTTTACACGTATCAATGTTTTGTGTTCCCCTCCTTCGTAAAAAAAAACCTCAGACAATTCCACGTCAACTCGAACACACAAAACCCCGGTATGAAGCATTCCTTAACCCAGAGAAGCCACTCCAGTCTCGTCTTGCCATGAACAAGGAAAAAACTTCCCAGACGTACGTGGTCCAGGTAAGTTTTCGACAAAAATCTTATATTAACCCTCTGGGGTCTAAGGGGTTTTTAGGGCCCTGGGGAAGTTTTGACATGCACTGACATTTGTGCTTTTTTCAGTTGCTTAATGGCAAAATTCTCATAACATTGCGTTCAGCACAAACTGGGCTACAATATTATATTATCAACATGTATGTACATGTGTGTATTTTTGAGAGAAAAATGTTTATGCGTGGTTTTTGAAAAAGCTACATTTTTAAGTCAGTGATACAAGTCCACAAAACTCATTCTAAACATGTTTTCCCAAGACTTTTCAAAACAGGATCTAGTAGTCTAGAGTTTTTTCTTCAAAATGATGTGAAAATCATTCGGCCTACTCATTCACAAAAAGCAATATATTGATTTACAATTTCTAAGACACTTTTTCCTGGCAAAGGCTGTATGCGTGGAGGTGGGATAGCTCCTGAATAATCAGTGATTGATTGACAGCTGAGGAACAAAAGAGTTGCATAATGAGCCACATAATGAGCCTTGTGAGGATGTTCAACAGGAATGTAACTTTCTCTGTAGTAAAGCCATGATAAGGTTTACTTGGGAATTTATAACAAAAAATTATATATATATATATATATATATATATATATATATATAATGTGTGTATATATATATATATATATATATATATATATATATATATATATATATATATATATAAATATTTTCTATTAATGAACCCAGGGTTAGTGTTTGGTTGGCCAACGAGAGTTTTACTTTTGTGTAGTAAACAGCTCAAAATAAAAACTGCCTATCGTTGTCTGGACTATTATTTGTGTTTTTGTAATCATTATAGTAGAAACACAACAAGGGACAAGATTGTAAAAACTTATCAATGTTTGTTTACAGCCGCCGCCATTACCTCACGTGTTGATCATGAAAGCACCGAATGTGTGCACAGGCGCGTGATTCTGTGTTTAACAAGCTTGCTGTGCGGAGATATGCGCTTAGACGCAACTAAATAAGGATTGTATTGTTTGCAATCGCGTATTTTATAAGAATACCAAAAACCGCGTTGAGTTTCCTGACTCGTGTGTTTGTTTATTTGTGTTTCCCTCGCGTGAAATGTTTGACGGAAGAACAAAGAAAACACTCGCGTCTGGAGATACTGACACACATACGCAAGTAAATAAGGATTGTATTGTTTGCAATCGCGTATTTTATAAGAATACCAAAAACTGCGTTGAGTTTCCTGACTCGTGTGTTTGTTTAATGTGTGTTCCCCTCGCGTGAAATGTTTGAAGGAAGAACAAAGAAAACACTCGCGTCTGGAGATACTGACACTTTAAAATGATGTATAAATCATATCTGTATGTCCAAAATCAGCAGAGTTATCTAAGTCTCTTTGCGGAGTGAATGAAAAATAAAGAGCTTGCGGCGCCCGCGACCCCAGAGTGTTAAAAGTCTTAAAAGTTAGTATAAGGCACTCCGTCTACTACAGCACAGCAAATAAAGTCATAGTAACGTTTGTAGTACTAGCAGCACTATTCAGATTTGAGGCATTTTTACTAAAATGTTTGTGTATTATTTAATAGATTATAATTTCCATTATTTTTTGTTGTTCTAAAATGTTTCTGTAAAACAATACGTGTCAGCTTGTTGTTATGTATAGTCTGACCGACTAGAAGTAATGGTAACGTTGAGGACAGAAAGGTCATTTCTCGTCTAGTTTTTTTATGATATGACAAAAACATGGTACTTGAAATCAATCTAAATACCTTTCACATGTTCAGTATTGTGTTTTTGTTGCTATATAAATGATGAACTTAAATATAGGCAGATGGCTATTGCTTTTCTGAACAGCAGTTGGAAGTATTCTGAGGTAATTTAAATAGGAAAAATATGAGGATGATTATTGATGATTATATCATTGAGTTCAATAACATTGTAATTTTGGTTCTTTCATTTCATTATGAGCGTTTGTTTGATGTTTAAATGATCAACATAATATTATGGTTAATTGTTCTGTCCCGTTTGTTAGAAAAGCTTTTGCAAATATCTTGTCTGAGGTAAATTGTCATTTTAAACACATTTAGTGAGTGTGAATAATATGATTTTTGTCTCTATATATATTTATGATGCCCCTCTGGCAGTTTTAGTTACTGTATAAAGTGTATTATTATGATCTGTATGATAGTTTGAGTGCTTACAATGGCAGCAAATTTAAAAATAAAACAAACAAGAGATGTTTACATGGACATTATGTATCGTATTTTCCGGACTAAGTTGCACTTTTTCCATAGTTTGGCTGGTCCTGCGACTTATAGTCAGGTGCGACTTATATGTCAAAATTAATTCATACTGACTAACATGAACCAAAAAACATTACCGTCTACAGCTACGAGAGGGCGCTGTATGTTGCTCCTGTAGCCTACCCCTGAAAAAAATGGTAACTAAAACATTAACTTAAAGACAACGGAGAAAGACTTAACAAACAAAATCCCCCCCAAAAAATAATAATTTTCTAAATAAATGCGACTTATAGTCCAGTGCGACTTTATATATGTTTTTTTCTCTTCATGATGCATTTCTTGACTGATGCGACTTATACCCAGGAGCGACTTATAGTCTGGAAAATACGGTAAGTTAGTTTGAAAACCTTTTTTTATGCACAGTGCAATCTGATTTACGTTATTGTATGTCAGATGTATAAAATGTACAGTGATTTAATGAACAGGTGTTTTATATCATAGTCATTTGCCATACTGTGGATTTGAAACACATCAAGGGCTGGAAATGACTAAATACATTTCTTGCCTTTTTCCTTAGCTAATATTTTTCCTTATATATGTTTCCTCTCTTCTTGTGTGTTAACAGGTCATTGGCACTGCTGTGTAAGTATTATACTGACAGACACCTCAAGACATTTTAGTGGGTGTAACTGGACATCATTTATGTAAATCTGTAATATTCAATTGTTATGTTTATGTCTTTGCACAACAGATCACAACATCATTTGCTGTAAGTTGTTTTTAACCAGCTGTTACAGACATTTTTATTATTTGACTTTAACCCTAAGGGTTTTTGATCTTAACCATACTGTCATATTAGTTTTATCGGAGAAAGGACATAGAGCAGGGGTGTCAAACTCAATTTCATCCCGGGCCACATCAGCATTACGGTTAATCTCAAAGGGCCGGTTGTATTTGAAGGACTGTATGAATGTTATCAACTCTTTTATTACTGTACATTGCATAATTTTCTCTGCATTTGCTTACTATTGGTTTTGTTAATAACTCAATAAATACCTAGCTTTGAAAGTAGAAGCCCAGGCAAATAATGACAAAGTGTATAGAGTACAACTATTCTACAGATTATTCTAAAAATAATTGTGGTGACAAAAACATGTTGTATGTGAGTACACTCTTCTGTTATCCTTCATTGTGCAGGTCAGAAAATTAGAGGCATTTTAGATAAAGAGTTTTACAATCTCCACCACAATATGCATTTATTACACATATAGGGCCCTATTTTAACGATCTGAAACGCAAGTGCGAAGCGCAAAGCGCAAGTGACTTTGTGGGCGGATCTTGGGCGCTGTTGCTATTTTCCCGGCGGGAGAAATTACTCTTGCGCGAGGCGCAAATCAATAAGTGGTTGGTCTGAAGTAGGTTCATTATTCATAGGTGTGGTTTGGGCGTAATGTCAAATAAACCAATCAGAAAGCTATCCAACATTCCCTTTAAACGCAAGGGCGCAAGTTCCATGGCGGTTGCTATTATAATGACGGATTTACCAGGCGCACGCCAGGAGTGGTTCACAGCCGAGGAGACCCACGTTCTTGTAAGAGCAGTCAAAGACAGAGAAGTTGTTTTGTATGGGGATGGGAGAAACCCGCCCAAATCAGCGTCGGTTAAACAGGCGTGAGAGGAAATATAGCCACAATTGTCTCATCAGCTGGCATCCGCCACAATGATATCAGGAGACGGGGGAATCCCAAGCTTGCGGAAGCATAAATCGGGCACGGCGTGAAACGGGAGGTGGATCTGCCTCTACACACGACCTGACGCCAGCAGAGGACATCTCTGCGTCCACCCTCACCGCTGAAAGGGTTTGGGGGCTTCGAAATCGGAAACGCAAGCAAGGTCCAACCCCAAAGTACACTTACAAATCAAGTTCATATACATTAAGGTTTCTTATGAAAACATTTTAATTATTATTTACATAAAATAAACGTAACACAACAAACTTATGAAAATATTTTAATCGTTTTTTGCATGAGAATTTTTTAACGCAGCCACACAATACATAAAAACTATCACCACAATGCTCACCACAATGATTTCCCTTATCTCATGTGTTGATATTTTTTATTGTAACAATTTATGATTTGCAAAAATAACTGTTGCATCTGTGTAGATTAGATAAGCAATGCGCGTTGTGCACGGTATACATTATGGTCAAGCATGCGCCCTTAAAATAGCATAATGAACCACGCGCAACTGACTTTAGACTAGTTTTTTTTGGTTAGTAGCGTAATTGTTTTTTGAAACTGCAAAATAGCATTAGAGATGGTTTGCGCCGGAACACGCCTCCTTTTTTGCGCTGAACCGCCCAGGGAGCGCAAGTTCATTCCCTAGTTTGCCGACGTGCGTCTGTGGAGGGAAAAACCCGCTGTGCGCCGGAGCAAAATACGAAATGATACATGCGTCACTGACAAAGTCAATTGCGCTGGGTGCAAGATAGGGCCCATACTCTCACTTGTCATTTCTTGCCCTCTTTACAAAAAAGCTGTGATTTTTTACCTGGCTTTGAGTGTCTGATTGACTGACGTCTCATGAGTTCAGTGTTGTAGGCTACAGATCAATAGTTTCAATTGTTTATTAATGAGTCAGATGAGTCATTAGTTCGCGTATTTAGCGGAAATAGACGCGTTGTAAACTAATCCCAGCCGGACATCGCAAAACATTTCTGTACACGAGATGGAAAACATTTTCTCGCTGGATCCACGTGAGCGTGCGCGAGAGAGAAAGAACAAGCAGATACTGTCCGTTCCATATGCGGAGGTTGCATAGGCAGCGTCATCAAGCCTGGTTTATTTAAGTTGACTTACCATTACATTTGCATATTACAACTATTTACTATAAACAAAGAATAATATTTAACTTTATAATTGTTAATATTCTGTTCTTGATGACGTGTGCAGCCTGGAAATGCGACCTCCGGAGGCTACAGCGTTCGCATTCAGACACGCCCACTCTAGTATTGCATGCGTGCGGGGCACTGCTTGTTCTTTCTCATGCAATCATCAACATTATCACTATAATTACATTACAAAAAGATTTGTAGGAAATAACCTGCAAAAAATAAAACTTATAATAACAATAAAATAATCTGTAAACTCTCACAGGCCACATAATTAACATAATTTGTAAACTCTAGTGGGCCAGATGAAATGAGGGGGCGGGCCGGATTTGGCCCGCGGGCCTTGAGTTTGACACCCCTGACATAGAGGTACTAAGCCATCTGTTTCTCTGTGCAGGTCATGTACATCTAGGATGCGATCTATCCAGATGAGACTCTCTCCAATGCCAGCAAACTGACAGTGGAAGACACGAGCCAGCACTTCTCCCCCCACATTGCCTCAGGCTTTTGAGATACCCACTTATAACTGCTTCTCCCCCCTTCATGGGACCGGATGCTATGTATGGATCACCGGGGCCTCCATCGCCCGGCATGTACACGTTACATCAGGTGTAGGTAAAGGGGATCGCACACCGGCGCCGTTCTAAAAAAATCGACCACATTGCTTTCTATGAGTATACGCACACCGGCGACACCCAGCTGTGACTCAGGTAGTTGTTCAAATCCCTGTCGCGCCACTCACATAGTTTAACATTAAATAACATCATATTTGTCCCAAATCATTAAGGATTAACATTGGCTGCTAATGTATATTTTGCATTTTGTAGTAGACGCTATCTGATGAAGCTCGCGCTATTTAATGTGCACTTCCGGTTTACAATACCTCCGAGTTGTCCTAGACGCGTCTCGACGCGGCGCTGAGCTGCGCGGCTGGTGTGCGATCCCCTTTAGACGCACACTCACTGCTTCCCTGGAGCTTGTGTTCTCAATGTTTCTGTGCAGGTGCCTGGGATAATGAAGACAATTTGGGTTGTCGTGTTACACGCCAGGTGAACAACATCAGAGTGCGGCAGTCAGAAATCCTAAAGAAGGACTCCATATGTTTAGTCGAGACAGTACGCTGTACATCTCTTACGACGAGGATATTTGTTTCAGGACTGCTTTCCCGATACTGACAAGGACATTTAAGGTTTAATGGACAACTTGCTTTCAATGAATGGTTAATGTCTGTAGCCCTTTTCACACACATATTATGGAAAAAATACAGAGAACACATCCGGGAGTTGTTCGGGATTATTTGATTTTGGTTAATTTACGCTGCCAATAGTTTTCTGGATTTGTTTGTGCTTTCACATACATGCCATAAAGACATGACATACTTAAAGTCTTGCACTTGGTAGTTTTTTTTGTAGCATCTGTAGTTTGCTTATCCGTGATTTCTCTCTCGAGAAACCACACGTGTATTTTTTTGTTTATGATAAGATCATAAAGGAGCGCGTTACACCAGTGCTTCCCAATCCTGGTCCTCGAGCACCCCCTCCCAAAAAGTTTTAGATGTCTCCTTATTTAACTCAATAGTTTGTTAGGGAAACATGTTTACCATTTTGGAAGCAGGCTGATAACTTGAATCAGGTGTTTTAAATAACTTTTTGGGAGGGGGTGCTCGAGGACCAGGATTGGGAAGCACTGCGTTACACGCTGTTTTGTTATGCTGGTGAATGTTCGTAGCTGATAGTGACAAGCCCCATGATTTCTTCTTCAGTCCAGTCTGCAGATATTTCTTTTGTGAATGTTAATCTGCATTTAAATCTGCCATGTCAAAGGGGAAAAGGCTATATTTTTGTCGTGATTACACAATATTTATGTTGACTAATTATCGACGTTGAAATTGACACCGCCGATTCTATCGACCAAACGCAACAGCTCTAAGTCTAGCTTACACATAATTGCATTCACTAACCTTTGCCTCAGGTTATAAATAACTTAATAATCACAACTATCCACTACCTAAAAAGCTATGAACAGCAGTCATGCAAATTTTGTCAATCTGCTTTTCTATTTCTACTAGCAATTATGTGAGCTGCAGTCTTGATTCTGCCTCTGTCAGATGACCTAACACAAATGGAAAGATGACATTGACCCTTGCAATGATTTCAGACAATGCCAGCACTGGACTACATACAGTGGTAATCATGTGCGTTTCACGTTTAACTTTATGCCTTTTGGAGATCATTTCATCTTCCCCTCGTTTAAATGTTTACATTAACAGAATTTTTTTACTAGGGGTGCCCAAACTTGTGCATGTCACTGTACTGATATATAGACCATTTCAGCAGTAACAACATAAACAAGCGGCTGCACGTATAGCTTCCGGTAAACTCCGCTAAGAATAAATAACAACAAAATTCTTTAAACGTAGTTTATTTATATAACAAGCAAAAAAAAAACACATAGATTACCTAGGAAACCAAAACATTTGTTATTTTCGATGAGGCATTTGTTCAAGAGATCAGTTTAGCAACCAGTCAGAGCATTAAAAAAACGAAACCGTAAGTGAGGTCGTATCCAGACGTGTATCACGTGCTTCCAATGAAACCGTCTATACTATACAAATAATGTAAGTTAAATTTACTTATTTGAAACACATTATACTAAGCACTATACTGCAATGTTGTTTTTAACATTTGTGCGTAATATATTATTTTTTGTCTTTTTCATTCATTAGATTTTCAGTAGTCTGTGTCAAATTTTATTTCAAGGTTAGGTAGCTTTACATGTCTTTCATTGTGCTTTAGTGATCACACAGGCCCTGTTTATGTTCTTAACCGGCATGAGTTTATTTATTGTGATATACACAAAACAAGATTTTGCTCATTTACATCAATAAAATGTATTTTTCCTATTATGGATGTCAATGGGTACAATCAACTGTATGATTGACATCATTTATCAGATTAAAGAATTTTTGGCAAGTTTATAACAACATGAAGGTGAGTAAATGATACAATTCTAATTTTTTATGTAAACTTTTAGCTTTGAAGGATTATTTACTCAACCCCATGTCATCCAAGATGTTTGTCTTTCTTTCTTTGGCCAAACACAATCAGAGTTATATTAAATACTGTCCTGGCCGGTGGCGGCTCGTGACTGCTCTTCTAAGGGGTGCGAATTCAAAATATGTGTTCAGAGTGTCATGTGTGTTGCTCGTGTTTCAAAAATATGTGTTTGTTGCGTCATGTAAACCATGTGCATCACGTGTCTTGTCGGGGGGAGTGCCTGCTGCACACGCGTCAAAACCGTTTATGATAAAAGAGATGCTGACGTTCACAAAATACACGCAACACATTCACTTAACATTAAACTCTGATTACGCATGAGATAATGCAGGTATCTTTTATCATGAACCCTTCAGGCGTGTGTGCAGCAGGCACTTGTTTTGACATGACACGTGATTCACATGCGATATCCCTAACACATATTTTGAAATGACGGGCTACATACATGTTGGGATGAGCTTCGCATTGCATTGTGCGCCCTCGGAAAATAAGTCATTGTCCGCCACTGGTCCTGGTTCTTCAGTGCTTGATAATGGCATTGACTGGGCATCAGTGTTTTGAAGTTCCAAAAGTGCATCCATCTATCATTTAAAGTGATCCATATATAACCGACAGACGGTTTGTGTGCGGGGGAGAAACACTGCGGGAAAATGGCGGGATCTGGTGTGTCGGGTGTAGCTGCAGCGCTCTTTACTTATGTGCTACTTTTAAATGTCTTTTGCTACACCGACACCGGCCAAATTTACAACGAATATTATTCTAATAATAGGCTTAATGCAAAACTACCCTTGGCGACTAATCTAGTGATAAGACTAACAAAAAAACATCTTGGATTCGGAAGACACGTCTTGACCACCACCTTCATTCAACTGCACCTTCCCAATCGAACAACAAAACGCTCTAAAAGCAAAATAAATCCACAACAAAGCTACGCGTTTCTAATAATCATCTCCCTCCTGCTGTCCGGAGACATACACCAATGTCCTGGTCCACTCAACAATCAACAACACGATAGACCGCACATTACGCCCGTGATTGGTGCGAGCATCAACAGTAGCAATCAGGTACGCTCTTTATGTAATTTAAATTACATTAATGGCCAACAATCTTACCTGGGTGGTTTTGTTTCTCCGGCGAGTGCCGTGGAGACGGCGGTGTTTGGCGGGGACGTCGCGGCTGGCTGGATGGATGTTCGAGCCGGGCATGGGGCCTCAGCCTGTGTGGACCCGCATGCATTGCCTATGCCGGGCGCATCGACGGCGGCGACTTGCAGTCAGGAGGGCGGCGTGTTGAGCGCTTGGGAGGCATCAAACTATCGGAAACGGTCATTTTCTTCAAGAATTGCAGGTGAAAGCTCACCAACTCTTACTCCAAAGGAACTTAATGCAAATCAAATAAATAGCGATTTATTGGGAAGTCAAACTTGTAAACACAGGAAGTGGTCTACAAACCCAGCTGTCGTGAAAAACAGGAAGTGGAATGTTTTTCAGACTGTCAACCACTCAAAAATAATATGGGACTCAAAATTAAAACCAAATGGATTATTCGGTGGGCACATCAATATACGAAGCCTTGTATCTAAATTTGAACAAATTCAGTTTATTTTAACAAAATCAAACTTAGACTTTCTCTGTCTGTCAGAAACCTGGCTAAAGGCAAATTCACCATCTGCTGCAATTACGGTGCCAGGCTACCAAATTCTTAGACGTGACAGAGCAAAATCTAAAGGAGGCGGAGTTATGATTTATATAAAGAAGAGTATTATGTATGAGGAGATAAACTTAGCAGACTGTGACCTAGAATGCATTGGGCTGAAAATTATTTTATCACCACAAATGTCGTTCAGCCTTATCGTACTGTACCGTCCGCCCAATTCAAATATAGATTTTTATGAAAAATTGCAAAGTATGCTGTTAAAGTGTAATTTTGATAAAGAGGTCATGATAATGGGGGATTTTAATGTAAATTGGGAGGACAGAGTAGTCAGAAAAAATCTTAAGCAAATAACAGATCGCTTTGACCTCACACAGGTAATTAAAGGCCCTACAAGAGTAACTCCATCAACTAAAACCCAGATAGACTTGATATTCAGCAATAGACCAGAAAGAATAAAAAAATCTTTTAATATGATCACAGGAATATCTGATCACAACTTAGTACTTGTCACGAGAAAATTGTCAAAAAAGAGATTTGGTGTCTCTAAGGTTAAAGACCAGGAATCATTTATAATACGACATAAAGACCAAGAACATTTTCAAAACACAGTGAATAATCTTAACTGGGATCCGTTGTTAGCTGGAAAAGATGTTCATGAGGGAAGTAAGATACTTTCAAATAAACTACAGTGTATTATAAAAAAATTCACTTGCAGATATACACATAGGAAAAGAAGAAATAGTCTCCCCTGGATTAATGCAGATATCCTTAAGAAAATGAAAGAGCGTGACCTTGCACTGAAAAAGGCTATTAAAACAAATCGGTCACATGATAAACAACATTTGGCTATGTTAAGGAACACTGTAATATCCATGTTGAGAAAGTCTAGGGCCAACTTTTTTATGACCATAATTAGTGAGGCAAGGGGTAATACAAAATTAGTATGGGACCAGCTAAAAAAATTAATGGGCCAAGAACAAAAAACAAAAAACCCTGTCGAACTAACGGTGGATGAAAAGCGCATTAGGAATCCAGCACAAGTAGCTACGACATTTAATTATTATTTTGTTAACTCCGTAACCACCATAGCCCAGAGTTTTAAATCTGTAGATATTGCAGTGTGCACAACCCCATCAACAGAATCTAGTCTTGTCTTTACTTGTGCCACAGAAGCAAATACGCAAGCAATAATTCAAAAACTTAAATCATCCAAAGCGAAAGATGTCCATGGAATGGACACAGCAACACTTAAAAAGTTTAGCGTATCATTAGCTAGTCCCATTACAAAAATTATGAATCAATCCATATGTCAAGCTGAATTTCCAAACATATGGAAAACCGCTATTGTATCACCCATCTTTAAATCAGGAAATCCACAATCTGTCTCTAATTATAGACCTATAAGTATTTTACCTGTAATGTCTAAAGTCCTTGAGAAGTGGACATCTGATCATATAAAAGACCACTTAAATAAAAGTTCATTTAATCTTCACCCACTACAGTTTGGATTCCGATCAAATCATTCAACTGAGTCAGCAAATTGCTATTTTATTGATAAAATCAAGTTATTACTTGACAGCAATAGTGTTGTAGGAGCAGTCTTTCTTGACCTTAGAAAAGCATTTGATACAGTAAACCATCGTATCTTATTGGCTAAATTATCCTCTTATAATCTTTCAGACCAGGTGTTAAAATGGATAAAATCATACCTCTGTCAACGCATACAAATTGTTCGTATTGGTAATAGCCAGTCTGAGTCCCTACCTCTGTCGACCGGCCTGCCACAAGGCTCCATATTATCCCCTGTTTTATTTTGTATGTATATTAACGACCTGCCACGGGTGTGTCCGGAGGCTAACATTCAAATGTACGCGGACGACACAGTTTTGTATGTACATGGAGCTTCAAAAAGTGAGGTAGCTGATAAGCTTACAAAGGTAATGGTTAAAGTCACAACATGGTTGAATCAATCGTGTCTACAACTTAATGTGTCAAAAACTGTGGGTATGTTCTTCACTAAATCATACAAGGCAACAAATGATGCAGATATCATGGTGTCAGGAGAAAAAATACAAATTGTCCAAGAATATAAATATCTCGGCATTTACATAGACAATAAATTAAATTTTAGATCACATGTAAAGCAAACTTGTAAAAAAGTCAAATTTAACTTAGCAAATTTTCGTTTTATTCGCAATTCAATGTCTATTAAAGCGGCCAAAACATTTATGCATTCAATGATTTTATCTCATTTTACATATTGTTTAACGAGTTGGTCCCAGTCAAACTCTACTACCATGAAACCACTACAATCTTTATACAAACAAACACTCAAAGTATTAGATAAGAAACCAAAAGCCTTTCACCATTGCGGCATTTTATCAAAATATGATATTTTAAGTTGGGAAAATCTAATAAAGTTTTTTAATTGCTGCCAGGTCTACAAAATCTTACATGATATGGCCCCGCCACCCCTTCGTGATCTAATTAATCTTAGAACAACTAATCACAGAATTACTAGAGGAACTTCAAGAGGTGACTGTATTATTCCACACAGGAAAAGTGCTTTTAGTCAATCTGCCTTTTCTGTCAGGGCTTCTCAGGAGTGGAACACCATTCCGTCAAGTATCAGAGATATAAATACATATGGTCTCTTTCGATTACATCTGAAACGTTGGCTTATTTGTAATCAGTCCTGTCAACACTAAAAGTTCTGCTGTTGCTTGTTTGTGTTACTGTCGTGACTTGTGAAATGTTTTGTGTGATGTAAATTGAAATTACTGTAATGATTTGTAAATGAGCTTACAACTTATTTTTAGACTAGTTTACTATTTAATGGTTTTATCTCTTTATTTTAAGTTTGTTACATTAACAGTGCAAATATTTTTAAATATGTACTTTTTCTAGGGTGCCAATGTACAACTGGCAATCAGGACTACAGATGAAAATTAGCCATTGGCTAAATCTGGCATGTTACAGGTGTACTGTTGTTAATATGCACTGTCCTGGTAAATAAATAAACAATAAACACCTAGTAGGTCTTCTGATGCAAAATGATAGGCTTTTGAGAAAAACTTTATATTTTAAGCTTTAAGCGAGTTACGATGCATATGTAATGGAAACAGACTACAACAACTCAATCGCATTGTTTCTCACGTGTCTCTACTGTGTTTCATCACAATTCATATTACGACTAGTCATGAGATGCATAACATCCAATGCGATAACACGTGGCACCATATTTAAATTGTCTTGTCACAAAAGCTATAAATATTAATATTTTCTCTCACAAATGTATTGTTTCGCTTTGGAAGACATTTATTAAAGCTCACGTAACACACGCTGTTTCTGCATTTCTGATATTAATCTGGAGTACCTATGGAGTAGTATGACATCCTTTATATCTCTGAAGTGTCTTTAGTTTAATCAGATTTATAAAAGAAAGATTAGCTTTACCGAATCTTTCCGATAACGTACGAAAAAATGAAGAAGGAGGAGTTATAACACGGGAGGAGCGAGTACGAGTCATACAACACTATACAACACTGTTTTAACTTATGATTCACTACATGTTCGTGTCATTTATATAATATACACGCGCCTATTTCCAACATAAGACAGAAGTCTTACTTACCACGTGTAACTCGTCATGACCCGGTTCTGAAAATCCACCGCATCAAACACACACACAAAACTCCGCTGCTAATCCGGATAATAAACTATATCCATTGTTTCCATAAGGCTGGATGTCTTCTCCTTACATCCAAAAACACACTTCTTGTTGTGCCATTGTTGATTTTTGAAATTAAACAAGGCTGAGTGGCGTGATAAGCTGTTAGCAAGCTCTAGCGTCTCCCGCTGACTGACGGCTGGGCGGGGTTTTCCGGGGGAAGTTTTCCGGCGGAAGCCCATATAAAGAAGTGATACGTATCGAAAACCCCTGAAACGTCAGTTAGAACCGTAATTGAAAAAAATTAGCCGAAACTTGTACGAACCCTGGCGAAGTGCATTCGGCACAGAAATACTCTGAAACACGCCCAACTGCATTTTTGACACTTTGCCTACGTTTAGCATGAGGAAACAACTCTATAACTGTGTTAATAAGTCAGAATGCTTGAAATACCATTAAACCCCCCCTTTAACCCACTGGGTTATATATGGATTACTTTAATGATGGATGGATATACTTTTGAGCTTTGAAAAACATTGATCCCAGTCAATGCCATTATAAAGCAAAAATATAAATACAATATATAAATGTAAAGAACCAGGAAATTATTTAATATAACTCCCCAGATAGCCATTGGACGCTGTAACGGAACAGGACTGCAACCGCAAAACGATAAAGATGGGTCTGGTTTGCATCCGCCTCACGGACTCATTCCTGAGTCCAAACCACATCGGGCCGAAGCAGTTTCTGGTCTGTTTTTAGGAGTTGTTGCTTGAATTACTATAGTATTTTTTCACCTGGAACATTTTCACTACAAGGCCTTGGCTATAAATAAAAAGCTTGACTTGACTTGATAAAGGCTAGTTTCAGTTGGTGCAATAGGCCTATAGGCTAAAGCTGAAATTAATTGGTTTAATGATTAAAATGCATACTAAAACAACGTGAACAAAGTTAACAAACGCAGAATTAATGATAACGAATTAATTGATTTAATTATAAAAAACAAAGTCAACAATTAACACAGAACACAGTCAACAACAAACCCAGAATTAATGGATAAAAAACAGCACAGGCTATTAACACAACATGAAAAAAAACATGCACTTAAACAAAATCAGGTGGGTGCTGTGGCAGCTGTTGTGGTTGCTGCTCCTGCTGCTGACGCGCCAGTCTCTCTCAGGCGCCCTTCACTCCTGTTCGCCGAAAGGGCAAACCACCTTATAGCATGCCTCCATATTTCAGCTTCTGTTGCAGATGCTGTCAGTGCGCATTTGCGCACTGCACCTGAAAAAAACAGCATTACTGATTATGTTGAATGAGAAATATGGATCAGTGCTAGGCCTACATGAAAAAAAACAGGCAGACGTATATTGCATCTGCTCAAAATGAAGATAGGCCCATCCTTCTAATTCGGCCTACTTCTATAACGGTTTGTGCAGTAATAAAATAATAGCCTAATAATAAAAAAACTGGTCATGTAAAACTGAAGACAAATTAACTATATCTAACCATTGAGGTTAAGATGTAGCCCCTATTAGGCCTAATAGTAATAAAAAGAATAAGAAGAATAAACAGAAGGCATTATTATTGGTGTATGCTGTTTTACGAAGACGTCAAAACTGGAAGAATTGAATCAATGGAAATCTGTGCGGGAAGGGTCGATTGTCATCCTCTTTTGTAAAGGTAGCCTACGTATTGGCGCTTTTCCATTGCACAGTACCCCATGGTTTAGTTTAGTTTGGGTCTGGTCAGCTCACTTCACTTTTGCGTGGATAGCTTTTCCATCGAGTTTGGTATCACTTCGCAGTTGGACGGATTGTAGGCGTGTCGCTATATTTTCACTGCATACTGCTGTGACATCATACAAGTGAGAGCGTTTTTGTTTTTCCCATACATTAATTTATTTCTCAGTCTGCCACAAAATTAAAATTGGCCACCACAAATAGATGTTTGCACATCGCGTTTATAACTACCTCACATGACAGTTTCTGTTCAAACACCCTTGGCGTCTGTCGACGTGCTCCGCTGAGCCTCATTTAAGTTGCATTTAAGCATATATAATGCGGACGTGCATGTCGCGATTGTTCCGCCATAAACTGCAAGTCTGGAAATAACTGTCATCGCTAAAAGGGAGTTTGGGAACTTATACAGAGCACAGATGACAACATGTTTGCTCGAGACAGCGCAAGCTAGGAGTAAGCTAAAGCTAATATTTTACATGATAGCGATGACGCTGATGACGATTCTCTCAGACCAATCAGTGATCTACAGTGTTTTCGCGTCACGTTTGGTATCAGCTCGGGTTGCTTGGAACCCCAACCGAGGTGGTACGAAAAAAAGTATCGGGTACTACGTACTGCACCCAATGGAAAAGCTCCCAAAAGTAAGCTGCCCCGACCCAAACTAAACCAAACCAAACCGTGGGGTACTGTGCAATGGAAAAGCGCTATATATGTTGTTTATCCTCGTACTTCCTAGCGAGTAAAAGTAGGCTACTTCACTCATTTCCCCACTACACAGGGCTTGAGTTAGATGGGAGCCAGTAGGAGCTGAGCTCCCAAAAGGGGATCGCACACTGGCCGCGCCGCCCAGCTCTGACTCAGGAAGTTGCTCAAATCCCTGTCGTGCCACTCACATAGTTTAACATTAAATAACATCATATTTGTCCCAAATCATTAATGTTTAACATTGGCTGCTAACGTATATTTTGCATTTTGAAGTAGATGCTATCTGACGAAGCTCACGTTATTTAATGTGCACTTCCGGTTTACAATACCTTCGAGGTGTCCAAGACGCGACGCTGAGCTGCGCGGCCGGTGTGCGACCCCCTAAAGAGAGAGGTCTGACTCACATGAAAGCAGAAAACTCAAATACCTCTGAAAGTACAGCAGCATAATATAATAAAGCCTGATATAGCCTAACAGGCAGGTTGTGACCGAGGTTTAGGCAATGCATAGTTTACATCAGGGGTGTCAAACATGATGATTTATACAGTTTTATTAAATACATATTTTAAAAACCCTTTCAGGCGGGTGTCTAGTTCGTTTTTAATATGAGAGACTTGCGGAAAGCAGCAAAACATGGAACATAGACTAAACACGGTGCCCAAAAATCTTGCCGTTATATTGTTTCCGCTCCGCTAAAGATCCACTTATTTCGGTGATCCACTTCGTGTTTTCCCGACCGCTCCGCAGCATCTCTGTGTCCACTCTCTGTCTGGAGAGCGAAGACGACAGTTTTCAAAGTTCGTTGCATTAACAGGTAGATTCATTACATTATTAGTTGTTAAACCGCAGAATTAGTAATTTGTAAGTTTGTTTATGTATTTCTTCCGGTAATGATTTGCTGTAGGTGTTCTAAAAGTGCTAACAACTTAGCAAGCAAACAACAACAACATAACATCCACATTTTTAGTATTAACGTTACAATGTTTGTCTAATCAATTTAATGTTCCCGATCAGATCTAAGTTAATATAAACACTAAATTTGCTGTTGTTGGCACACTTTGTAGACAAAAAATACAAAAAACACAAATGCCTTCACAAAATAACGACGGAAAGAGAGGCTGGTAAAGGCAGTTTAACATTGCAAACATGGATTCAAAGCTCCATCAACATATTGAATATTTAGCAGATTTTCACACTTAAATTCTTGTTATTATATTTCCCATTATAATCACTTGTCTAAGTTGATGCTAGTAATATAACACATCATATTTATAATACTTAATTAAAACCACAATAATAGTACCACCCCCCATAGTGCCATTTTTGGTTTGGGCCACTGCCCCATCTAGCATTTTCATTTTTTAAATGACTGTTCTCATTACAAATATATTCCAAAGAAAAGTGAATGGTTTATAAATAATTTTGGCATTGAGACAAAAGAAGGCCAGTGGGTTTTGTACAGATGTAAATTTGTTTGTATAGTATGTATAGTATGAGTGTGACCTTATGAAATGTAGTTTCTCTAGTTTTCTTGCTAAACAAACTAATTAATTGGTTTGTTTAGTTAATTTTAACACAATTATCAGCACACTAAGGTTTAAAAAAATTATCCGGCCCTCACTTCGTGGCGTTATTTACCACCCGGCCCTCAGCCTAAAATGAGTTTGACACCCCTGGTCTACATTGATGGCAGTAACTTTCACGTGACCCAAACTGTCAGAATTCAGAATTTAATGTTCATTTAACTTTGAATAAACTGTTGCCAGTAAATAACATCAATATAAATCTACAGTAAGTTACTGGCAAGCAGCTGCCAGTAATACTGTAATTTCTACATTTTTTACAGTGAATATTGTACAGGACATGGTTTGAATTGCGATAGTATCCAGTCTCCTTAGTTCTGGCCAGGGCACTGTTAGTTCACTCAAAATCAATGTCTGCCTATGATGGTCAGTAAAATAAGCGCATTTATGCTGCCCCCTTAAACGTATCTGGCCTTATTGTCGAGTTTTGGGAGCGTTTGCCAAAAAAGACATGACTTGACATGTGTCGTTGGTGCAGAGTAGTAATAAAAAGTTTGAGTGAATGTGAGTTTCTCAATGAAATGTTCTATACAAGAGTATACGTGGTTGACTTTAATTGCAGCTGGCTGGGCATTGAACTGGGCTTAATGGAATGTATGACCTTTATAACTGGTGGTGGTTAGTCATTGAACATGGGCTTCATAGATTGGCTTTAAATTTTTTTCTTTTTGAGCACGTCTGAATCCCAGGACATAATGCTCTGGATCTCATAATAGGCTCCATGCAAAGACTGTAGAGGGTATGCACATCACGTCACCGTCTGCGAGAGGGACTGCGGTTACCCCCACTGAGTGGCAAAAGACAGAGCGGCAGCATTTGAGTACAGCATGACTTCAGCGAAAACATGTTGAAAACACATCGAAATGGGAAAAAGGTGTTAACAAGAATTCGGTGCTATCGTTTTACAGACTGCCAAAAAAACACAGAAAGGAGAAGTAAATAGATTGTTTATGCCAACCTCCACAGACCACAGGTGGGTTGATTAGTTACTAGGGTCACTATCACGCAATGGTTTTACTTTCTACTTAAAAGTATTTTTTAAGTATTTGTATTTTATCTGTGTTTTTCTTTGGAAAACCTACATTCCAAAGCATTATATCATGATTTTTATTCTATTACATTTCATAAATAATACATTTTGTTTTACATTTAATATTTAAGTACATTAACATACTTTTACTCAAGTAAAAGTACACAATTTTAATGTAATTAGGTATTAAATACATTTTTATATGCAATATTAAATAATATACAGTATGATTTAATGCTTTAGAATGTAGTGAAGTAGTGTTTTTCCCAATACAAACATCCTAATAAAGCACAGATGCTTGGAAAATGTAACTAATGTAACTAAATATTGTCCACCTCTGCTATCAAGTCCAACTAAATTCAATTTAAGCTGATAATAGTCAGTTTTACTGGCTTTTTGCAGCAGCCGCTATGAAAACCAGCCATTTTGTTGCACGTTTTGCCACTCAACCGGGCGAGCTCTCGCGTGGTCACATGGAAAAGTGACGTCAATGCATACCAATCAATCAATCAATCAAGTTCTTTTATTCAGCCATGATATTGTTACAAACACAAAATTATCACCTACACAACAAAATAATAACTTCCAATGCTGAATGGACTAGTTGCACGGGATGACGTTTTTCCATTTCCGCTTTCTTGAGTGTACGCGTGTGAGCTTCCGGTTTCGCGATAAAAAGAGAAAGATATGAATCATGGCGCTGTTTTACACACAATGGGCTCTATCTTACACCCGGCGCAATGCAGCGCAATGCGCGACGCAAGTGTCTTTCGCTAGTTTCCACCCTAATTTTCACGTTTAGCGCCGCGTTGTTTAAATAGCAAATGCATTTGCGCCCCCTTTCGCGCCCATGGGCGTTCTGGTCTGAAAACGAGGTGTGTTGACGCGTTGCTATTTTGAGGCAACTAAAATAGACTACGCCATTGACCAACAAAAACCTGGTCTAAAGTCTAAAGTCAATGGCGCAGTATGTTTTATGTTATTTAAAGAGCGCATTAGTAATATGCGCCTAACGGGAGGACAACGCGGGTTTGCTTATCACAAAGTATATAAATGCGCAGCAGCACAAAAATGCTTTTACATATGCAAGATTTACCCTCTGGGGTCCGACCATTTTGGGACACTCTCAGAGGTTCTGACATGGTCTTACATTTGGTCTTTTTTCAGTTGCTTTAAAACATAATAATGGGAAGTGTCTCATACCACTGCGTTCAGCACAAACTGGGCTAAAATATTATATGAGCTACATGTATGTACATGTTTGTATTTTTGATAGAAAATGTTTATGCGTGGTTTTTAAAAAAGCAAAATTTTTAAGTCACTGATATAAGTCCACAAAACCCATACTAAACATGTTTTAACAAGGCTTTCCTAAACATAATCTAGTAGTCTAGAGTTTTTTCTTTAAAATGATGTGAAAATCATCCTGCCTACTTATTCACATAAAACAATGTATTGATTTAGAAATTGTAAGACACTTTTTGTTTAGACGGGCCGTATGCGAGAAGGATTGATTGACAGCAAGCAAACAAAGGCTCGCATAATGAGCTGCATAATGAGGCAGGAATGTGAGAATGAACTACAGTGAAGAATGTGAGGACAAATGTATACATGTTTGTTTGAGGTTTATTAAGTTAACAATATAATCAAAATAGAAATGATGGTTAGTAGGACATTTTAAGTTTATTTGGAAACATACCCTATTCCTAAAACTTTGTATAGAAACTGATACACAACAGAGCTGTAAACTTCATGTGGCTCATGTTACCATATAACTTTATGTCCAAAAAGTGTTTTTCCACTTCATAGTTTTGTACTGATGAGAGAGATGCAGACCTCTAAGAGAGTTATAAACAGCTGTTAGCATAAATTGTCCACAGAAATACCCTTACTTATATAACTGATGGGTAAATGTCACTGAAACTAAGTTACATTCATATACTATCTTGTACATAAACTTAATCAATTAATATAAAAAGCTGTTTTCAGATGACTGTTTTCAGATGCCCATCCCCTTATCGTCTAGCTTCTGTTTTAAACGTGTTTCTGTAAGCGCGTATGAACTTTAAAAACACATCGCATGTGCGCGAGCTCGCGTCTCCGTGTAACGCAGCAAAGGAATCATTTTACAGCAAATCCCGCAGTGCAGCATTTACTCAAAGTTGCCATGACAGATACGAAAGTGAATAACTGTGTCTTAACACTGTACAACATGTAACAGATATCCGCCATTATGGGAGGTCACGCGTACTCGTTTGTAAATAAGCATGTAAACATGGAATCATATTACAGCACACACTTAAAATATACAGCAGTTCAGGCTTACTGAAAGTTTCCACGAAGGATATAAGTGAATAACTGTGTTTAACACTGTTACAGCATGCAACAGTGAAATCCGCCATTACGTGAGATCGCGTCCGTTTGTAAACAATGCAAAACTTTTTCAATCCGAAGCGTGTAGTCTGCTAAGGTTGCTTAACGTTACTGTATGTAGGCGGAACTGCACAAGCCATGAGCATATTAAGTTACATGATAGCAAATATAAATGGTATAAATTAACTGTTAACGTTACTTACTTCTTATCCAGCAGTGCGATCTCCATTGTTCTTTTTAGGTAACGTTAAAGATAAATGCTTCTCTTCCTCAATGTCCAGACATAAATGAAGATATTCCTCACGTGTGTGAATAAAGTTTATAATCCAAACATGCGGTAAAAAGTCTTTAAATCTGATCAAACTTTACTCTTTGCTTGTTATGGTTGAACAGCTTGTGTCTTCATTACCATGTCAACAGCTGTGAGCGTGACCAAATTAAAGATAATGAAGTCAGCCAGGAAAAACGGTACTCTCTTTACTTCAATGCAGATTACATAAACAGGCAATATTTGTTTTCGATTATATTTAGCTTGTTTAAAAGTAGACATTTCAAGCTTTCTTTGGATGTGTGTATCATGCTTGTGTGACGAGTAATCGCGGTGTTTCAATTGATTTTTGTAACGTGTTTTGAGAGACAGCTGGCGGAGACAGAAATGTCTGGATGGACACCCTGTTTATTTTCTTTATTTGACAAAAACACAAAGATCTGTTGTTATTGTGAATGAACACATATTAAAGAAGACCCTTTACCGTTTCAAATGATGTCAAACACGTAAGTGTATGAATATTAATGATGGAGTATTTTAAGTTGATTCTGCCATGATAAGGAAAAAACACGTCAAAACGCGGCCCCGGTTATTGGACCCCAGGGGGTTAAAGGATTGAATGTAAAAGATTATTATTGAGTCTCTTGGACATAAATGAGGACTAATTATGAGACGTTAGAAGGCGCAAAGAGCTGCTTCACCTGCAGCCTGGTAAGTAAATAAATGCTTTGCTTTAAACAAATGCATCTGATTTTAAATGTTTTTTTAAATGCTACCTCACGGATTTATTGTATATGATGACTCTGTACCTGTGGATATGGTGAGATGAGAAACATTTTTAAGTAATGCTTAACAAAAACTCTTTGCTAAAAAAACGCTGTCCAAAGTCCTGAAACGCGCAGAGAGCCGTTTGTAAATCTTTATCTCCTGTTTGTTACAAATAAAGTATTTTTAGAGTACAAACCTTATCTTACATACTTTTAATTATTTTTTGATGATATTGGATAGCCATACATTTAAAACAATTACAAGCCAGTTTTTTTACTTCAATGACTAAAAGAAAACAGGTTTTAAAGGTTTTAATAAAAAAATAACAATTTCAATACAAGTAAAAACAACACAATTATTTAACATTAATCTTAATTTGGGGATCTTCTTCCTCCGCTTAGTTTTTCGTCATCTAAATAAGGATTAGACATAATGCCAGCGCAACTTGCTTTTAAAGGGGATGAGAGCTGAGACTCTCATTGGTTTACTGCACGTTACGCCCAAAATACTCCCATTACAATAGGACCAACCCTTTTTGACCATGCGCTCGGCGCACAAACCATTTTTACCGTCGTTAAATTAGCAAAAGTGGATTCGGACACGCCCATTTACACGTTGCGCTGTGCGCTTTAGACAATGCGCTTAGATCGTTAAAATAGGGCCCAATGTCTGCAAGATCTATCAAAGTAACAATCATCGATGTCCATCGGCTAGTACAGCAGCATGCTCAGCTCCGATGAGCAAAAGGGAAAAGTTGTTCAAGATGTATCAAGTTACATCGACAACTATGAAGGTAAGTTATAACATTAGCTAACTGACTGGCTAGCTCGCTCTAACAGTTAATAAATGACAACTGACTTTGACAACTTGACAGGCTATTTGAGGGTTTTGACGATGTACAATTCTGTATGAATAACATTAATGATGTCCAAACCTCACAGTTTCAAACCAAAGATTCATCAGGGAGGGACCGTCAGGGCTACATGCTACAGATGAGAAAGGGCGAGAACCCTCACGACACCGGAGTGGGAGTAAAAAATTAGAAGTGTTTATCAGCTCAAATCCTCATCAGGTTTATTATTTGTGGTTTTGATGTGCCTGTGTTGCAAAATGACGAATAAAGGATCTTAACATGCACCAAGCTTTCATGGAAACCACAGAACCTGGTTATGACGGCTGCTGTTTTTTACTGTATGTTAATTATAAACCGTGAACGGTCAGTTATCTTTAAGGTTCATTGGCAAGTGATATTTAAGTACTGATTTTGTACCCTGTACCTATCTCATGCTTTAAACGTTCACTGTTTTTATAACACTCTATATGAAAGTGAGTAAATTGAGACGGGTGATCTATTTGGATGTCCTTAGGTTACAGTATTGTGTATAGTGTTTTGCATTTGATAACCTGACATGGTTGAGCCTATTTTCATAACTTACCTGATCAGCCTGCTCTCAGCGTTGTCATTTTCTGTGTTGTATTTAATTTGTGTCCTGATTCTGTATGTGACCCTTCGGACTGCTGGAAATTAAATGTCCCAAATTAATGACTGTAGCTACTTGAAAATGTAGAGTGCAACGCTGAAATTAAAGCAGACTCACAGCTACTACTGGCAGGTGCAAGGCCAGCTACTTCTTATAGGGATGTAGTGGTGTGATTTTTGGTGTTTTTACAGAGGAGGGTATTCCCATACAATGCATCTACAGAGACTGTGCGGTGGCTAAAACTATAAGGGAGATTATTTTTACTACATGAATGTTTGAAGAGGATTTAATTTGAATAATATGCACTACAATATTTCCTCTTAAAATCCACTGTACATATAACATTGATTCTTTATATTGGTTTCTTTATATTGGTAATAATGATACAGTTAAGTATTAAAATAAATATATTACTTTTAATGTGCTCCTATGTGTGGCCTCCTCTTAATGCCATCATGCTGTGAGTCAAGTGTATAAAGCAACAGCAATGCTAAACTTTCCTTAGTGGTAACGTGTAACTGTCCATCTCATAACTTGTGGAGAATGGGGTTTAACCCCCTGGGGTCAAAAAACGCGGCGCCGCGTTTTGACACGTTTTTTCCTTATCATGGCAGAATCAACTTAAAATACTCCATCATTAATAATCATACACTTACGTGTTTGACATCATTTGAAACGGTAAAGGGTCTTCTTTAATATGTGTTCATTCACAATAACAACAGATCTTTGTGTTTTTGTCAAATAAAGAAAATAAACAGGGTGTGCATCCAGGCATTTCTGTCTCCGCCAGTTGTCTCTCAAAGTATGTTACAAAAATCAATTGAAACTCCGCGAATACTCGTCACACAAGCATGAAACACATATCAAAAGAAAGCCTGAAATGTCTACTTTTAAACAAGCTAAATATAATCGAAAACAAATAATGCCTGTTTATGTAATCTGCATTGAAGTAAAGAGAGTACCGTTTTTCCTGGCTGACTTCATCTTCATCTTTAATTCGGTCAAGCCCACAGCTGGTGACATGGTAATGAAGACACAAGCTGTTCAAACCATAAGCAAAGCGTAAAGTTTGATCAGATTTAAAGACTTTACCGCATGTTTGGGAGATAAACTTTACACACACGTGAGGAATATCTTCATTTATGTCTGGACATTGAGGAAGAGAAGCATTTATCTTTAACGCTACCTTAGAAGAACAATGGAGGACGCACTGGAGCTGGATTAGAAGTAAGTAACGTTAACAGTTAATTTATACCATTTATATTTGCTATCATGTAACTTAATATGCTCATGGCTTGTGCAGTTCAGCCTACATACAGTGCAGCCTCAGCAGACTGCACGCTTCGGATTGAAAAACTTTCGCATTGTTTACAAACGGACGTTTGGTAATGGCGGATTTCACTGTTGCATGCTGTAATAGTGTTAAACACAGTTATTTACTTATATCCTTCGTGGCAACTTTCAGTAAGCCTGAACTGCTGTATCTTTTAAGTGTGTGCTGTAATATGTTCCATGTTTACATGCTTATTTACAAACAAATCCGCGTGACCTCCCGTAATGGCGGATATCTGTTACATGCTGTACAGTGTTAGACACAGTTATTCACTTTCGTATCCTTCATGGCAACTTTGAGTAATGCTGCACTGCGGGATTTGCTGTAAAATGATTCCATATTGTTTACATGCAAGGCAATTCCATACATTGCGCTTTACACGCGACACCGTTTTTATGAGCGCTACATGGAGACGCGAGCTCGCGCACATGCTATGTGTTTTTAAAGTTCATACGCGCTTACAGAAACACGTTTAAAACAGAAGCTAGACGATAAGGGGATGGTCATCTGAAAACAGTCATCTGAAAACAGCTTTTTATATAACTAATTGCTGCAGATGTTGATCTGAGATTAAGTTTATGTACAAGATAGTTTATGAATGTAGTATCAGTGATATTTACCCATCAGATATATATGTAAGGGTATTTCTGTGGACAATTTATGCTAAGCTGTTTATAACTCTCTAAGAGGTTTGCATCTCTCTCATCAGTACAAAACTATGGAAAAACACTTTTTCGACATAAAGTTATATGGTAAAATGAGCCACATTAAGTTTACAGCTCTGTTGTGTATCAGTTTCTTAGTTTATACAAAGTTTTTGAATAGGGTTTGTTTCCAAATAAACTTAAAATGTCCTACTGACCATCATTTCTATTTTGATTATATTGTTAACTTAATAAGCCTCAAACAAACATTTGTCCTCATATTCTTTACTGTAGTTCATTCTCACATTCCTGCCTCTTTATGCAGCTCATTATGCGAGCCTTTGTTTGCTAGCTGTCAATCAATCCTTTCTCGCATACGGCCCCTCTAAACAAAAACTGTCTTACAATTTCTAAATCAATATATTGGTTTATGTGAATGAGTAAGCAGAATGATTTTCACATCATTTTAATGAGAAAACTCTTGACGATTAGATTCTGTTAAGGAAAGTCTTGTTAAAACATGTTTAGTATGGGTTTTGTGGACTTATATCAGTGAAATTTTGCTTTTTTAAAAACCACGCATAAACATTTTTCTCTCAAAAATACAAACATGTACATACATGTAGCTCATATAATATTTTAGCCCAGTTTGTGCTGAACGCAGTGGTATGAGACACTTGTCATTAATATGTTTAAAGCAACTGAAAAAAGACAAAATGTAAGAGCATAATGATCAGCATACTTATTTGTATGTCCCACAGCTGACATGGAACGTTATTAACCTGTTTGGGAACTTCATTTTTTTTTTTGCTCTAACCGGTTCAGGAACGTCAGTTTTAGGGTAGAACCGAAAACCGGAAACGTTAAAATACTGCTTCTGTTCGGAACGAACCAATTGGGAAAAAACCTGTTCAAAGCCCTGGTTTGCAGACAAACTGTTCTTCATGTGCAGCCCGTATGTGGGCAACATTACTCATCAATCCCAGCTGCCGTTGCCACTTTTTCATCATCATCGGGCGGCAGTGGCCTAGTGTTCATGTAGGTTGTCTACAAACCGGAAGGTTGGTGGTTCAATCCCCGGCTCCACTGGACCAAGTGTCGAGGTGTCCTTGAGCAAGACACCTAACCCCAGCTGCTCCCGACGAGCTGGCTGGTGCCTTTAATGGCTGACACTGCCGTCGGTGTATGAATGTGTGAGTGAATGGGTGAATGTGAGGCTAATTTTAAAACGCTTTGGATGGCCATAGGTCTGTTAAAAGCGCTATATAAATGCAGTCCATTTCCCATTTACCATCATGATTAGAATGTTTGGTTCAGACTGTTGACTCTGCTGTGATCATCTTCTCTGGATCTGCTGCCTCATGCCAAATCACAGCTAGGCTGACACAACAGTGCCCAATGTGGTGTGGTACTCTTGTGGTATTTATTGATTATTATTTTTTAACAATCATGCTTGCACATAAATTGGATTATATTGCACATTTGCCCAAAATTACAGTAGGACATAGAAAATGGAAGCACTTTGATTGGGATCCGCTTTTACAACTATCTTTGATACAGTATCATGTATTTCAATTTACTTTGAGGAATCTGTAACCAGATCTTTAATCATTTGCCAGGTATGCAATATTCGCATTTGATTATATTTGTTTCTTTGTGTTTTAATTGGATTGTAAATTGGCTTCTGAATTATGTTTTCTACCTGGTTAATAAATTGTTACGTTTGCATTCATTCTAATTTGCTCTGTATTATTGACTCTTCTAATTTGATCGGGGTTAATTCATGTTAATTAAAGTGCCCATATTATGAAAAACACACTTTTTCTGGGTTTTGGGGTGTTCATTTGTGTCTCTGATGCTCCCACACGCATACAAACTTGGAAAAAAATCCATCCATGCTGTTTTTAATGAGATACAGGTTTATGAATGTCCTCTGCCTTGAGTCTCAGATTACACGGATTCAAACTCAGCTCCGTTGTTACGTAACAAACCGTTTCGTCACATTCAGTTTGAATTTTCCCGCCCACCACCCCACTCGCAGGTCTCCACCCACCAGGTAGCTAGAGAGCACTCAGAGCAGAGCACAGCAGTCACTTCGCTGAGACACTCTGTGCTGTTATCATGTCTCACTGAAATAACAGCGCTATTTGGATATTATGGATTATACTCCTGCCTACTTTTAAAAACAAAGTTTTAATGCGTGGTTATTGGAACCCGGTTATATACAGTATGTTACGACGCAAATAATCGCCTACAATCTGAAGGGATAGTTTGGCCAAAAACTATATTAAACCCATGATTTACTCACCCCCAAGCTGTCCGAGTTGCATATGTCCATCGTTTATCAGACAAACACATTTTCGGATATTTTAGAAAATATTTAGATCTTTCAGTTGATTAAATGTAATGTTACGTGGTCCACCCATAGTCCACGACCTTCAAGTCCAAAAAAAGTGCGTCCATCCTTCACAAATTAAATCCAAACGGCTCCAAGATGATAAACAAAGGTCTTCTGAGGGTAATCCGTGCGGTGTTGTTGTAGAAATATCCATATTTAAATATTCTGGTAGCGCCGCCATCTTAGTCTCATCCGCATTCAGGATGAGAGCTTACGCAGCGTACGGAGGTTTCTCTGCTGCTGCTCTGTGCCCCCGCCCTCCGAATTTGTCATACGTCACTAAGAAAAGTGCGTACACTACGCTTATACTCCCAGCATGCACTGCAGCATGGATAAATAATGATTTTTTTTTACAATTTTTTTGTCAACATGATTGTGATTCATACTCTGATTCTTGATGTTTGTGTCCAATTATACAGCGGATAAGTTTCTAAAACTCCTTAATGACTATTAATGACTTAATAACTGCTGTGAAAGTGCAGGATCTCATATACATTATTGACAGAAAATAAACTTTTGATCAGTAAATTAATTAGGTGATGATCTTCACCATTATGTACTAACCACCACAGAATTACACTATTAACTTTACATGTTCATAACAAATGTGGTGCATTAACACAAAGTTAACACAACCAGGGAAAAAAACTACTAAGCAAAAGTCAAGGGTCAAGAGTCCAACTAAAACAAACACTAATCACAATAATGGTGACTTCAAATTAAACAACACATCAACATCTAAACCTAATAAGTGAATTGTGTTTTCTACAGCAATATATTTACTGAACATTCCGAAATAATGTTTTATAAAATAATAAAATGCAATGTTTCTCTATAATTTACATAACAATCAAACAAGTCAATATAATAAACAGTTTTAAACATTGTGTGAACATTAAAACATGACATTGTCATAACGTTTAAAAATGGTAGAATGTAACATTCCTCTAACATTCAGACAACACAAAAATGTTCTTAGAACGTCAAGAAAACTGGACACTTTTTACTTTGGCAGAACGTTTTTGGGAACGTTGGGAACTTTCAGGGAACATTCTTAGATCTTTTTTCTGTTAGCTGGGATTGTACTCCTCTCAGTCCAATTTCTTTCAAAAATGATTTTTTTTCTTTGCTTTTTCTGTATTGATTGACATTGGCCAACAAAGATTTTACTAACCATAATAGCCATATGTTGTGGTAACCATGGTTTAACAATAAGCTTGTTTTTTACAGCATACATTTTTGAAAGAAAAAGCACAAAGACCTAACAAATTCTATTAATATTTCTAGACATTTCCTATAATATAAACTCCCTGTTAAAGGTGCAGTGTGTACATTTTAGCGGCATCTAGTGGTAAGGTTGCAAAGTGCAACCAACAGCTCAGTCCACTGCCCAACCCTCGCTTTTGAAATGCATAAAGAAGCTACGATAGCCACCACCGGACAAACATTTCATAGTCGGAGACAACTTAGTAAAAAGGTTGGTCCGTTAAGGGCTTCTGTAGAAACATGGTGGCACAAAATGGCGACTTCCATGTAGGGGGACCCTCTGTGTATGTATATAAAAACAACTCATTCTAAGGTAATAAACACATAACGGTTCATTATGAAAGCTCTTTATACACCCCTGATAATATAGTTTTGTATATTATTTTGCATTTCTTTCAAGAGATCCTTCTAAAAATAACACACTGCACCTTTAACAAGTGTTATCAATGTTATCTCACCCAGATAACATTATGGTCTGAGTTTTATTTTGTTTCTGAGCCTGTAGTAGTATTATAAAAACTGCTCACCTGTAAATGAAATGCATTCACGTTTGTAGTGGAACGTGAGAATTCTCAAACAATGAGCCACTTCTGATGGCCTTTACAAATGTCCTGCCTCTGTGACATGAGTCTCGGCATATCCTGATAAACAAATAAAGTTTAAGGTGTGTTTAGAGTGAGGAATAAATGATATACACAAAATTAATACATGGTTATTCTACTTACCATGCTGCCTCCTTTCTGCCATAGGATGTTTTCAGTTTCATTAAATGAGAGCAAGAGGAGCATTTAACAGATTTTTGTATTAGGCCTTTTTTCATTAACCAGCTGTTAAACTTGTGGTTTTCCTTAGGGCACGGTCTAAAATGTATTCGGTTCAAAAATTCATGATGCAACATCATATTTAAAAGCTCCGCGATTGAAAGTTAGGTATGCAGTGCTGCCCAAACCGATCATCAAATGACGTCAATGTATCGCAAGAGTGATTCGAAAGCATGCGAAACCATCTGCTCTCAGTCATTCTTGCAGTACTATGATGTCATATGCAGATCTGTCTGCGAGGAATGGGAGAGCGCGAATGCGACCAGTTCTTCTCTGTTTTGAGGGCTCTGCGAATCAGCGTTCCGGTCCTACTCTGTTGGAGTGTGAACAAGAGTTGTCTGCTTCTTCGACTTGCACATGTGCTTTGGTGCTAGAGGATTGAAGAGTAGAAAATATCGTCTTTCTTTAAAATGGTAAGTTAAGTCCTAGCCAAACGTTTGCAGCTGAAGTGTCATTAGCATGTAAGTCCATTAGTATCAGGGTAATACTGGAACATATAAACTTAGGGTGTTTTCACATATAGTTCATTTCAAAAGAACCAAACCCAGTTCACTTAAAGTGAACCAGAAAAGGAACTAGCCGAATGTGACCTCAGTCCTTTTGGTGTTCACAATAAAGTGGACTCAAAAGAGGACCCAGTTTTTTTTATGGTCCTCTTCAGAACTAAAGTGATCTCAGACCCTTTCTTGTTCACATCACAACTTCATAAGAACTCAGATCCCAGCTTTCTGTGCAGCAGTTGATTTTAATACAATGTCCAAACAACACGCAAAGCGGACCGGGACCTCATTCATTTCACATATCAAAAAGAAATCGAACCACAAAAGAACCCAAAAGCGAACCGTACTCAGACCACCTCCTGATGTGGTCTGAGTTCGGTTCACTTCTGGGTCCCTTTAGGGGGGTCTGAGATTACTTGGTTTGTTCACACATACACCCTGAACTGCTCTGAGAGCGTTTGGAGGGCTCAAACGAACTAGGTGTGAAAACACCCTAGGTGTGGAACATATATATATATATATATATATATATATATATATATATATATATTTTGTATGTGTGTGTATTTAGACTTTACTTGCTTATATTGGAATTGTATTGGAATTAATTGAGTGGAGGGTTATGTGAGGTAAGCAATACTATCTGTTGAGTGCTGGTGGATCTATTACATTGCTATTGTATTTATCATATTTGTACTGTATTTTTTATCGCTTTTGTATTTTAGGGTGGCTGTTAAGATCTGGCTAGGGACTACAGATGGAAACTAGCACTTGTAGCTAATTCTGGCTTGTTTACAGCAAGTAATTTTGTCTGTTGATCAATGAGCATTGTCCCTATCAAAATAAATAAATAAATAAAAATAAATAAACACAGTAAGTTCTTTCGTGGGACACACCAAGCTGACGTTCTTAACATCTTGGAGTATGATGCATGCAAAATAGACCACAGTTAAGTTTAAGGTTGTGTGTTTTAATACATATGTATCTATTAAATGTAGTCATACACATATTTCCAGTTTGTTTTGTTATCAACACTCTCACCATTACAATAGTGGTACTACTAAGTTTACTTTTATATTTCACACTTAAAATCAAATCAAAATGTGATTATCAAATCATGACACTACAGTAACTGGAGCAGTAACTGTTTATGCCAATAGTATGCGTTTTTAAAAATGCTGTTGATCTTCACTTCCACAAGCACACACTGGAGTTCATTTGCTCAAACGTGGCACTGACAGTTAACAGGTCTTTTTTGTTGTCAGTTTGGTTGTGTCCCTATTAGAGGTTATTCATTACTAAAGAATACTAATGCTAATAGAAAAAATGTTTACTGAAGAGTATGCAATGTTTTATTTTGTAGCTATTTGTTAAATTAATTTACTATGGCTGAAGAAGTTGTTCTATTGTATTTGTCCTATTGTTTTTGTGCAATATATCATAAAAATTAATTTCTATAGGATCGAAATTAAACCATCTTAGCTTAATTTATGTAATTGTTAATTCATATTTATTTTTTTAGCCTAAAGCAAAGAAGAAGACACAGATATATGCTACAAAGAATGATACAAAGACTGATCCAAATGGTAATTTTTTCTTTCTGTCAAATTAATTACCTTGATTCAAACATCCTCTCTTCCAAGTGTTGCTATTTATGTTTGTTTTGTTCATGCTATAGTTCTTGATTGTCAAGAATGCTTGACCCCAAGTTGCAGCAGCGCCAGTAGTCTTGGATCAGGTAATGGTGTATTATTTTCTAGCAGTTTTTTCTTTTGTGATAGTTTTAAAAATTTCTTGCATATGATTTTTATACAAAACATTGTAGTTGTAGGTTTTTTGTGTGTTTCATACTGTATGCATACCTTCTTAAGTTTTTGGTCAAAAACAAAGCATTAATGATAAATGCACACCAAAGTGAGAACACAACAATGCTGAATTTGGTAGCTTTTGATTGTTTAGGTCACTGCTTGTTATGTTGTAGGGGATTGGAGCATATGGTCTTGGAGTCCACACCAAATGTCTTTATAAGTTATACAAACACCACCATTATCTGATCACTAAAATGATAGATAAGGAAGATGACAAGCAGATAAATGATATGGCTGGTGTTAAGAAGGAAACAGTGTCTAAATTGCACCACATTGACAAAACTGCTTGTCATCATTCAGTTTAATTTTTAATATGTGTTGTCAGTTGTATTGAGTCAGAGGGGGAATGAAAAACAACATTGTTTTCCCTCAAACCTTTGTTAATTTATGGGAGTCAGCTCTCAAAATCATTGCTGATCATCAAGTCATACTCTATATCATAACATTGCCATTGTCTAAGGTTAAATATTCTCTTTTACCTCTGTTGCATATTATCTTGCAATACTGTAAATCATAGTCTGTACTATAATTTGGTCTCAAGTTGTCTTTTTTTTTAAGGATCAGTCTCCAAAGTGGAGTTCCTTGAAGCCAAGATCCAATGGCAAGAGAAAATGATTAAGGAACTTGAGCAAGAACACAATTTCTTACGTGAGCAAATCATGGGAGGGAAAAAGAAATCAAGTAAGTAATTTGGAATCAATTTGTATTTGCAAGTTAATATAAATTTAATTGTAATGAAATTATTAAACAACAAGCTGATGTTATTCAATGTTTTATCTGTCATTTAAAAAAGCCCAACCAAAAGTGATTTCCTTGGAAGAGGATGATGACAATGATGGTGATATGGAGGATGACGACATTGTTCAAACTTCCCCAAATATCAGCGAGTCCTCAGACAGTGATGATGTTATCCCCAGACAGAAGCCACATCACACACGGTTACTTGCATCTGCAACAGCAGCTTTGCATGGTTGAACTCATATTAGAGGTATGACAGTAATTCAGTGTACCTCAACTCCGGTCCTTTTGCCCCTCCAACAATTTTTTTGTTGCGCTCTAGAACTGATTAAACTCATCAGTCCTCCGCCCGAAAAGGCTAATTAGACTTTATGTGGCAGTGCTGAAGTTGAACAAACCTGTCTCTTTAATTAAACACATTAAAAAGCTGATTAGTTAAATCACAACTGTTAATGAATTTGCGGCAAAAGTATAGGCATTCCCTTCTAGATTCTGCATATAGAAGGGATATAAAATTACAGTCTAAAAAAATAATTGGTCAGAAAAATTACTAAATTTTTCTAAATCTTACTTAATCTTAATGCAAATTTTGTTTTCAAGAACATTTTAAATTATATACATTGTTAATTATTTGTATTGTAACTGTCAATGACCACGTTCATATGGACCCTCATAATGTGATTATAATAAGATTTTGGCAATATTGCAATTATATTTTACTTCATGTAAACATTTTGGGGGAAAATGTGGTTAAGCTCATAATCACAATCACAGCAAGTATAATTTTATTAAAACAGGTGGTGTACACCATTTTTAATCGCAGTATGCAGCCATATAAAACCTTTACAGACACTGTCATAATATTTCTGTCTTCATCATTTCACAGAATGACTAAAATACATCCATAAGAGCGTGTTTGTCATTTAACGTCAGTAAATTAAAACAGTGGGCACTATTTGTGAGTTCATCATTTGTGCTCTGCATTGGGCTGTGTGTGAATAATAAACACAGGCATTAGCGAATAAGTAAGGAATAATTGTCGACGGGCCGTTTAATTATAAGAAAATATTGCACATCCAAGGGTGTGCATTATTTTAAAATAATTCAATAGGCCAGAGTAATTATTCCTCTTATACCACGGTTACCTCAAACATTGCTCTGGTGCCTACTTTTAGCTGTGCATTCAGACCGCCACCGGCGAGAGCGTCAATAAAAGCTCTGGCTGCCCTGACAATGACGCTAAAGAAAAGTTGTAGTGGACGCTCTGACGCTCGAATGCATTCTCTGAACTCCTCTTAGGCGGAGGTTTCCGCCTTCCGATTGGTTGCTGGTGAACAACCGCGAACCGCGTCATATCTCATTACCATAAAGTTGAGCTGATTTCAACTCTCCTCGACGCTCACGCTGTACATGACGCGCCGCGCCGCTGCTCGCCGGAGCTCGCTACCGGCTCTCATTGAAAATGAATGACTTCCGGCCACTTTGACGCTCTCGCCGGTGGCGGTCTGAATGCACAGTAAGACATTTGACAGGTTAGGTGTGCGTTTATTAAAAAATAATGCATACCCACGGAACATTTCTCAGCCAATCAGAATACAGCATTCAACAGACCAGTGGTATAATCATTAAATAAAATCTGCATGTAAACAGGAGTGAAGAGATTAGTTCCAGTCACGTAAACATTTTACTGCCATTAAATCCTTACTCTGATTATTTGAAATGATTGCATTATTGGTGTACATGTAAATGTAGTCATTGGTGAGATTTGTCTCTCAGAAATAAATAACAGGAAGTCTTTTAGTCTTGGTCTATACTCATCCCTTATGTTTTATTTATTAATTTTTTCAGTTAAAGGCCCAGCTGAGGTTATCCACAGATATCAAAAAGTCCTAAAAACCTTCACTCGTTTTCGCACAATGACCGAAGCCTTCAGGATCAATGGTGTTGATCGTGGAACCATCAAGATGACGGCACCCATTGCAGAGCTCCACATCGTGGACCCAGAAACCTATAAGGGTCTGAAGTTTGATCCTGCAAATGAGACCCTGCTGTCTTTTGCTAAAAAATGTGCAAGCCACATTACTCATGAGAAAAAGAAAATTATAGAGGAAAAGAAATCAAGAGGCCAACTTCTTCCCTTGATGATGAAGTACTAAAAAATTGTTCTGCTTTGTTCAGTTCACGCTAAAAGAGCAAGTTTATGTTGCTCTGTGCTTGTAAAGTTAAATATTTAGATTTTAGATAAAGTGCAATATTTTCTGGTTATATATAATCCTGCTTAAGTAGCAACTGAAGTAAATACTTAAAAAACGTAATTTTATTTATTTTATATATTTTAATTTAATGATTTTTGCAGAGAACCACAAAACAATTCTCACACAAGATCCTACACACACCTATGAAAATGTGGGAGCCTTTAAGTGCTTTAAACAGATATATTTATTAGAAACTTTAAACATAGCAAGTTCGGCAGCATAAAGACAGAACCCTGTTGGGCTAAAGTGTGTTGGATTGTCTCAAATGAATTTTTTTTTTTAATGGTAGTACCTTGTGTTATATGAACTATATACATTTTATTAAACATTGGACCTAATACATAAAATGCATATTAATATATACTTAAGTTTATTGCTTAAAATGCTTCTTTTGTAACTTTTGTTAAATTGTTTAATAAAGCTATAAATAATAAAAGTTCCAAAATTTACAACAGTATTTGCAAGGTATCTATATCCTATTTCTTCTGAGGTCACATTTGCTTATTTAGTTCTTATCTCTCAAAATATTCAACAAAGGCATTGCGCACTAAACAAGCATCGGCATTGTCATTGGCAATTTCACAAGCCTCGATTGCTTGGTCCACCTCGTTCATCAGGTGTGTGTCGAAGTCTTCTCCTGAAGATTCACACAGATTGTGGAGCACACAACATGCAATTACTAAATTTGGCAGCTTTCGGATGCTGGTGTCGTTTCTTTTGAGAAGGATGCGCCATCTGCCTTTTAATCGTCCAAAAGCATTTTCAACGACCATTCTTACCCGGCTTTGGTGATAGTTGTATGCCCTTCTTCCTGGAGTTTGTAGCCTGTTGTCACTGAAAGGTTTCATCAACCAGGTAAGTGCTGGGTATGCACTATCTCCAAGAATAACAACAGGAACAGACTTTCCCCCAATTTGTTGGTGCTTTTGAGGACACAGAAGTCCTTCACTGCCTAGTTTGTAAAGCTGTGAGATTGCAAAAACACGTGCATCATGAACGCTTCCTGGAAATCCAAAGTTCACGTTCATAAATTTGTACTGATGGTCAACAAATCCCTGAAGAACCACAGAGTGAAATCCTTTGCGATTGTAGTAGTGGAATGTGGAAAACCCCATCTGGTCTCGAAACCTCATATCACTTCCAAAGCAGCATTTCCTTTTGGGATGTGAATTAGATATTTTGCAAGAACGTGAACAATGGCCGCACAGACCTAAAAAAATATAATACAGATAAAGTTAATTGCTTATTTCTAATCAGCTATTCTGGTATTCTTTAATATATAATAATCTCAACTTTATTACTTCTTGAGAGTATAAAGATTTAGTATAAATGTAACACTTAACATTAATTTATTTAGTAACATAAGCTAACTGAGCAGTACAACAGTATTTATTAATTGACTGTTTATCAATTAATAAATTGTTTGTTTATGGAATTGTTTCTTCATGTTAGTTCACAGTGCATTAACTAGTTTTAACAAATTAATTCGTTAATGTTAAAATTGACAATGCTGTAGAAGAACATTATTCATTTTTAGTTCATGTTAACTAATGTAGTTAGCTATAATTTAATTAATGAACTTATTACAAAATGTTACCATATTTATATTTTATGTTTCATTTGTTTTATTTTTAATTGTAAAAGTATAGTTGAGCCAAAAATGAAAAGTCACAGTGGTTTGATATATTTTATCTCAGAAAGGTAAATGTAAACATGCAGTACCTGCTTCATTCTTTTTAGCATGAACATATTTTGCTTGGTCTACACATTTTTATATGTATTAGAAAAAGTTTACCTGGTGAACCACATTGCAAACTGTCAAAATTCCTACTCCAAACAGTTGAGCAATGGTCCTGTACTCTGCGCTGGCTGCTAGCCGCCACAATGTAATTGCGAACCTCCGTTCTGCATCAATAGCATCTCGTAGAGAATTGTTGACTTTCGTAATGTGGTCTCTCAAAGCGTTTACTAAATACAAAAAAGTTCTTTGTGTTATTCAAAGTGGCGTATCCAGTCACTGTCAGTAAAATTTCTGCTTGCAATGAAATGCCACCAGTGAGCGACCCATAACTTCCGGGATGAGGGTGCGACTGTAAACAATGACGCAATTGTACAAGTAAACACTAGTCTATCCACACTTAAAAGAAATTCAAAGAAATATTCATATACTTTGCTCCTCCTTTAATTCTTTTGCACTTTTGTCTTTGTTTTCTTGCCTTGTGCGTCTCATGAAGCTTAAAACGGCTAAAGACCTACGAGGCGACATTTTTTAGTAACCGACAAGGCGCGGAAAATGCGTGTAAACAGGTTGCTTGCTGGTCGTCCAATCAGTGAAAGTGACACCGCAAATATGCAAATAAGAACGTTAACCCGGGGTTTAGGAATATACAGTGTGAAACGCATGTTAATGAATACCCAGGATTAACAGTTAACCCCAGGTATAGTATAAGCAGTGTGAAACATGATTATAGATAACCCAGGTTTCCGTTTATCTGGGGTTTAGGATGACCCAGGGTTAACAGTTTCAAGTGTGAAAAGCATATCTGACAATGTAGACAGGTAATGTCTCATTCCCGATGTTTTAGGCAACCAAGGTTATATGCGTAACCATGTGTAACCCATCACTAGGGTTGCCAACTTTCTGAAATGGAAATAAGGAACGGGGGGGGGGGGGGGTTGGTTTGCCTGGGTTCGGTGATATGCCCCCACGGAAGAGAATTTTGAGAAAAAAATAACCCCTGAAATGAAGACTTCTGGTGAAAATAGTGGAAACTAATTAATAAATTTAGATACATATATTTCATACAACTTCTTAGGCCTAAATATTTAATGAATAGCAAAGTATGCCTAATAAGTATACAAGACTGAACCACATAGATGTGAAATATAAAGGCTATCATGATCATTTTGCTACAATGAACCATGGTTTTATTTAAGTTTATAATACGCCCTCTTCAAAGACCTTGAGCTATCTAAATCCATAATTATTTAATAAGAAACCCATCAGAAATGATTGACACATTATGAGACGGGAGGGAGCGGGACACAGGAACAGGGAGAGCACTGGAGAGATATATATGGGGATTTAGGCTAAACCTGTACTATCTCTTTTAATATAATCACTTTCTTATCAACTATATTTGAGTTTTAAAAATCCACATAATTACATACCATATGAGCCTCTGGAGACGACTGACGGACAATGAACCTTGACATTGCTCCATCCTGTGCCCGCAGCTTCTCGTTTCTCTTGTGATTATCTCCTCATGCGTGCTGCTTTATATCACACACTCCGCCGTGACAAACAGAAAAAACGCGACGGCATATGGTACAATTGGCCTTGTATTCATTTTCCCTCACGCAATTCAGCCACGGGTAGTCATTTTCCCATTCAATTCTATATTTTTGTGCTCGTTTCTTTTTCGCCGGCTGCTCGGATGCAGTCATTTTTACATTTCCCGCTGTTGTCACTTGTCGTCATCGTTGCTATGATACGTGACATCACAATGACTGAAACAACCAATTAAAAGGGCATTCCCTGAGGGGGCTGCAAGATGTTAAAAACGCTATGCTGATCATAGACAAACAGAGGGAGAAATTACCACACCGTCAGGGTTTTCTTATACAAATGATGCGGTCTTCGTTCATGGCTGACATATTAGCTATGTCCCAGATAGCACAGGCACGTCTGGTAAAGATCTGGAGATCTGGAATACATCTGGTGTGTAAAAACATCTTATAAAGGTCTTAGAAAGAGCTGCTTTACATACATTCTAAATTAAAAACGTCTTGCAGACGTCTTCAATATGTCTATTGTCATGAAAACACAGGCGGAAGCAAATGCGAGTAATGATAGTTTATTAAACACTGAGATTAATGGATATGAAAGTCAAATTAACAGGCTGGTAGTGCAGGGGCTTCAATGGTCAGCAGTGAAGAGATGAAAACAGTCAGGCGATGAAATATCCACAGAACAATGAACCGGAACACGACACACAGGAATCCAACACCGAAGAGAAACACAGCCTCAGCTCACACACGGGAACACCAACACAACGATCTGACAATGGAGATGAGAAATGAGTGAGCTTATAAAGGGAGAGTAGATTGGTTGCAGGTGGTGATGATGAGTGGAATCAGCTGTGGCTGGTAAGCTGATGACAGCATGGCTGAACACATACACGCCCACAAACACACACTCACATGTCACAACACAAACACTAGACGAGAAGGAAACAATGCATTTGTAAACCGTGACAGTACCCCTCTCTCTAAGGACGCCTCCTGGCGTCCCCAGAACTCCTTACCTGTCGATTGAAATCATCGATAAGGGAGTGATCCAGGATGTCTCTAGCAGGCACCCAACTTCTCTCCTCCGGACCGTAACCTTCCCAGTCCACCAAGTACTGAAATCCGCGTCCCCTCCGTCTAGAATCCAGAATACGATTGACCGAAAATGTTGGTTCCCCATCTACGAGTCGAGGCGGGGGGGGGAACCGGGGCAGGCGGATTAAGACGTGAACGAAAAACAGGTTTAATTTTGGATATGTGGAAGACGGAATGAATTCTCCTGTACGCTGGAGGAAGATTAAGGCGGACAGTCACTGGATTAATGATTTTAGTGACTGCAAATGGGCCAATGAATTTGGGAGCAAGCTTATTCGAAACGGAACGAAGCGGAATGTTCTTGGTAGAAAGCCACACTTTTTGACCGACGACGTATACGGGAGGCTTCGACTGGTGGCGATTGGCCTTAGCCTTAGTGCGCGCCCCCACCTGGAGTAGAGTCTCTCGGGCTCTAGTCCAAGTGCGGTGGCACCTCTGGATGAAAGCGTGAGCGGAGGGGACTGCGACTTCGGATTCCAGACTGGGAAAAACAGGTGGCTGGTACCCTAAACTACATTCAAACTGAGATAGGCCCGTAAATGACATTGGTACGGCATTGTGGGCGTACTCCACCATAGACAGTTGTTGACTCCAAGACGAAGGATTCTTGGAGACCAAACATCGCAACACTCTCTCCAAATCTTGGTTGGCTCGCTCGGTTTGACCATTGCTCTGGGGATGAAACCCAGAGGACAGACTGACAGTCACCCCCAATAATTTACAAAACTCTCGCCAGAATTTGGACACGAACTAGGGACCCCTGTCGGAGACCACGTCTGTCGGGAGGCCATGTAAGCGAAAGACGTGATCTACGACAGTCACTGCTGTTTCCTTGGCTGAGGGTAATTTGGGCAAGGGAATGAAATGGGCCGCCTTCGAGAACCGGTCCACCACGGTCAAAACTACCGTGTTGCCCTGAGAGGGCGGGAGGGCGGTGATAAAATCTAGCGCTATATGGGACCAGGGTCTCGAAGGGACCGGCAGCAGCTGAAGTAACCCATTAGGTGGTCGATTGGAAGTCTTACCAATGGCGCAGACCGAGCAAGCCAAAACAAAACTGTGGATGTCGCGAGCCATAAGTGGCCACCAAAATCGTTGCTTAACCATGAACTTAGTACGGTTTACCCCTGGATGGCAAGCCACATTGGAACAATGACCCCATCGAATGACGTCGGACCGTAAACCCTCCGGCACAAATAAGCGATTCGGTGGACACCCGGACGGAGGCATTACCTCGTCTAGGGCCGTCTTGACCCTCGACTCGACCTCCCATGTGAGTGTGGAGACAATTAAGGTCTCGGGTAAAATGCACTCGGGAGTAGACGAGCGTTCGGAACGGTCAAAAATGCGCGATAAACAATCGGGTTTGATGTTCTTGGAACCCGGGCGGTACGATAACGTAAAATCAAAACGACCGAAAAAAAGTGCCCACCGAGCCTGCCTGGAGTTCAGACTTTTAGCAGTTCTGATGTATTCCAGATTCTTGTGATCGGTCCAGACTATAAAAGGTACCCCCGACCCTTCTAACCAATGGCGCCATTCTTCCAATGCTAGCTTGACTGCCAACAACTCTCTGTTACCAATGTCATAATTACGTTCTGCAGGAGATAAACGATGAGAATAAAACGCGCAAGGGTGCATCTTGTCGTCTGAGGTTGAGCGTTGGGATAACACTGCACCTACCCCCAACTCTGACGCGTCGACCTCCACCATGAACTGACGTGAAAGATCAGGGCGATTAGGATGGGGGCTGAAACAAAGCAGCCTTTCAGTTTGGTAAACACAGCCTCAGCTGTGTCTGACCACCTGAACGCAGTCTTGGGGGAGGTCAAAGCGGTCAGAGGCGCAGCTAGTTGGCTGAAATTACGAATAAAACGTCGGTAAAAATTGGCGAATCCCAGAAACCTCTGTAGGGTCTTACGAGAATCTGGACTTGGCCAATCTACCACAGCCTTAACCCTTTCAGGATCCATACGCACCCCCTCAGTCGAAATGATGTACCCCAAAAAAGGGACGACTGTGCGTGAAAAGCACATTTCTCTGCCTTGACAAAAAGCCCATTCTCTAGCAACCTCTGAAGCACTCGTCTGACATGCTGCACATGTTCCTGGAGAGATGAAGAAAAAATCAATATGTCATCCAGGTAGACATATATGAACTGGTCAACCATATCTCGCAGCACATCATTGACGAGTGCTGGGAAAACTGCTGGAGAGTTAGATAATCCGAAAGGCATCACGCAGTACTCAAAATGGCCTCTAGGGGTGTTAAAAGCAGTTTTCCATTCATCCCCCTCCCTTATGCGGACCAAATGATAAGCATTACGTAAATCCAATTTTGTGAAGATGGACGCTCCCTGCAACCTCTCGAAGGCTGAAGACATCAACGGCAAAGGATAAGTATTCTTTACCGTGATGCTGTTCAGTCCCCGGTAGTCAATACAAGGTCGCAGCGATCCGTCCTTCTTCCCCACAAAAAAGAACCCCGCCCCCGCTGGAGAAGAGGAAGGACGGATGAACCCCGTTGCTAGAGAATCAGAAATATATTTCTCCATAGCCTCCCTTTCTGGAGCAGAAAGCGAATATAACTTGCCTCTAGGCGGAGTCTTACCTGACATTAACTCTATTGCACAGTCATAGGGACGATGCGGAGGGAGAGAAGCAGCTCGAGACTTACTGAACACTTCCTTCAGGTCGTGGTACACCCCGGGCACGTTAGACAAATCCACTGCCTCCTCCTGAAACACAGACTGAGACACAGAAGAACAGGCAGACACAAGACAAGACTTATAACATTCATCACTCCATGATAGAATAGTCTTATGACGCCAGTCCACTTTAGGGTTGTGACGGGTAAACCAAGGGTGTCCAAGAACTATGGGTGTGTGGGGTGAGTCCATGATGTAGAATGAGATGTTCTCTGAGTGGTTGCCAGACGTGACGAGTGTGATCTTTTCAGTGGTGAGTGAGATGTTGGGTAGTTCCTGGCCATTAAGTGCGTGCACTGCGATCTTATGTGTGAGTGGTCTGAGGGAAATCTGAAGTCTGTGGGCTAATGACTGATCCATGAAGTTACCTTCGGCCCCGGAGTCCAACAGTGCTTTGCAGTCATGGTTGTGAACTGACCATTTCAGCCTTACCGGGAGGAGCGTAGCGTTGGCTGAGGTCTTTTCGGCGGAAATCCCACCCGATAGTAGCCTCATGCTTACTATCGGGCTTGGCCTTTTACCGGGCAGTTGTAAGCGAAGTGGCCAGCCTTCCCACAGTACAGACAAAGGCCCTGGGATCTCCGCCTCTCCTTCTCCTCCCGGGAAAGCCGAGCTCGCCCTACCTGCATGGGTTCGTGGTCATAAGTGGGGCTGACCGTGTCTCCGCCGTTGGCGCGTGGGCCCTCTGCTCCCACCACCGCGTGAGCGGTCATAACTCGTCTCTCCACTCGGGCCAGTCGTGCATCAACGCGTAGTGCCAGTTCGATCAGCCCATTCAGAGAAGTCGGAAGGTCCATGGCGTAGATTTCCTGATGAACACGGTCAGCCAGCCCATGCAGGAACATGTCCCACTGCGCCTCCTCGTTCCACTGACACTCCGCCGCCAGGGTCCGAAACTGAATAGAGTAGTCCGACACGGATCCGTCTCCTTGCTTTAGTTCAGCCAGCAGTCGAGCCGCTTCTCTACCCGCCACGGCACGATCAAACACACGTCTCATCTCGGCGGAGAGTGTCTGGAACGACGCGCAGCATGGATCCTGGTTCTCCCACACCGCTGTTCCCCAGAGTGCCGCTTTCCCAGTTAACAGAGTCAATACAAAAGCAACTTTGGACTGCTCCGTGTTGAATGTCCTGGGCTGCAAAGAGAAATGCATAGAACACCGCGTCAGAAAGGCTCTGCAGAAATTTGGCTCACCAGAATATGACTCGGGCACAGGCAGACGAGGTTCCGACTGGGAAAGGACCTCCGGTGGTGTGGGAGGAACCGCGGGCGCGGGCGGCGCAGCGGGAGCTCGCAGATTTTGTAGTTGCTGGGTGAGCTCGGACACTTGTACCACCAAAGCCTGAACAGTGCGACCCGTCTCGCTGAGATTTCTCTCCTGAGAGTCCATACGTTGAATACTGCTGCGAAGGAATTCCTCTAATGAAGACGGTTGATTACTCGCTGCTTCCATGACGCGGTCAGATCGTTCTGTCATGAAAACACAGGCGGAAGCAAATGCGAGTAATGATAGTTTATTTAACACTGAGATGACTGGATATGAAAGTCAAAATAACAGGCTGGTAGTGCAGGGGCTTCAATGGTCAGCAGTGAAGAGATGAAAACAGTCAGGCGATGAAATATCCACAGAACAATGAACCGGAACACGACACACAGGAATCCAACACCGAAGAGAAACACAGCCTCAGCTCACATACGGGGACACCAACACAACGATCTGACAATGGAGATGAGAAATGAGTGAGCTTATAAAGGGAGAGTAGATTGGTTGCAGGTGGTGATGATGAGTGGAATCAGCTGTGGCTGGTAAGCTGATGACAGCATGGCTGAACACATACACGCCCACAAACACACACTCACATGTCACAACACAAACACTAGACGAGAAGGAAACAATGCATTTGTAAACCGTGACAGTCTATATGACATCTTTTAGGAAACGTCTCAGAGACGTATTGCAAATGAGCAAACAATCTAAATAATACGTCTTGCAGATGTAAACGCAGACATCAAATAGACGTCTTCGAGATGTATGTGTGCTATCAGGGGTGTCTGTCATATTTGCACTGAATTAATTTTCATAAAATACGGAACAAACTGCGTTCCGTATCAGTTCAATACGGAACAAGAATTTTATGTGTCAAATACGGGATGATTCTGTATTATACGGAACGGTTGGGAACCCTACCCATCACTTAAGAATATGGTTTGTAATTGAAGTATTTGTGTGCTATAATGGGTTTACTAATTGTGTAGAGGAGGCAACTTTAGAATAGGGAACAGACATATATTAGTAAGTGTCTAACTACTATTGAATTAGTTATGAACAAGACCTGACTTTAGAATGGGGAACATATTCAGACTTATACCAACCTAATTAATAGTTAATTGGACATTATTAACACTTGTAGTTCTGTGTGTTGATACCAAAAAATAGATCATATTTATTAATTGTTATTAAGGGTGAATGGCTATTCTTGTGGTACTCCTGCATTATAAGCCCCATACTGTCACGGTGTGTATACACCGAAAAAGGAAAACTAAATAAGAACCCAAACGCAGACTAGATATACAAAAATAAACTCTGAATTTATTTCAACTGAACAAAAACACCCACGTGGGGGTAAAACGGAGGACAACTAAACACTGTGATAAAACACCAACTAAAACAGGAACAACAGGAACAGGTCTAAACATGAAGCACAGGAACATGGAATATACAACAACGATCGCGCACACAACAGAGAACGAGAAGGCATTATAAAGACACCACATCAATGGGGAACAGGTGAACATAATTAATTACGTAAGACACGAGTACATAAGGGAGTAGGGTAAAAGTGACAAGACACTGGGAACACGTGTCACACATACATGATGTGAAAAACACACGTGTTCCCACGTAAACACAATGCTGCCATGGTCTTGCCCTCTAACATAGACCTGAACCTATACTAAGGTCTGGCAAGATCACGACAGCAACAAGACACCGGAAACATGTGGAAGCCACACACACAATGTGATTCCACATGTCCCCACACAGAACATGATACTATCACGGTTCTGCCAGATGCACTCAGACCTACATCTAGCACAGATGTCTGACAAGACCGTGACACATACTGTAATGACATGTAAGGAGTGGAAACAACTGCAGGGGAATGATAATCAATGTTTATTAAAAATAAACACAGAGAGAGTATAGAGAGTCAATGCGGAGGTAACAGTCCGGTGTTGTTGTTGTTGGCAATGGTGGCGAAGACTACGGTGGAAGTTGATGTTTGAGTGCGACGTTGGTGGAGTGGTGAGCGTGGTGAAATCCAGGCTGAACACGGGAACATCCACACGAAGACGACGACGACAATACACATCCAACTGTAAACGTAATCCAACAGACACGAAACAACCAAACAACACAATGTCGAACACAAAGTGAGAATCTGGCAGGGAACAGAAAGTCATGTGAGTATTTATGGAGGAGATGTAATGATGAACAGCTGGAGCGAGACAATCAACACACAGGTGAACTGAATCGCTCTAATATGCACATGGCAGAGGTGAGTAAACAACACACACGACACGGAGGAAACAGTGAATTTCCTACTGTGACACATACTGAGGATAGCATATTAAGATTGAAAATCATCAACAAAACCTACCTTGGCATTAGTATGTGTTTTATAAGTACTAATAAGCATCCAATATGCTAGTAGTATGAATGCTAATAAACAACTAGTTAGTAGTTAATATCCCTGCTGGAAAAAACAGCTAAAACCAGCTTAAGCTGGTAGCTGGTTTAAGCTGGTCCAAGATGGTCATTAGGTGGTCCAAGCTGGTCATGAGCTGGTCCAAGCTGGTCATCAGCTGGTCCAAGCTGGTCATTAGCTGGTCCACCAGCTCAGCCAAGCTGGTCCACCAGCTTGAACAGGTCCCCACCAGCTCAGCAAGCTGGTCCACCAGCTCTGCAAGCTGGCCCACCAGCTCGACCTGGTCCCCACCAGCTCAGCAAGCTGGTCCACCAGCTCTGCAAGCTGGCCCACCAGCTCGACCTGGTCCCCACCAGCTCAGCAAGCTGGTCCACCAGCTTGACCTGGTCCCCAGCTCAGCAAGCTGGTCCACCAGCTCGACCTGGTCCCCACCAGCTTGACCAGGTCCCCGCCAGCACACCCAGGCTGGTCCATGTCCCCACCATATATAATAGGTCGCCGAGATGTAAGATGTGATCAACATTTTTTGTTGATCCTAGATCAACGTTTTAATCAAAGATACAGCAAGCTACCCTTAACTGTGCTGTGGTTGGATAGTGTACATCCCAGATAGCAAAAAATATCCGCATGGCTTCTATATGCCGCCAGCCCAAAGCTGTCGGCTATAGGTGCGTCCCGCTGGCGGGGATGAAACTTTTGCCGCCGAATACGTCACTCTCATTTGTTGCGAGATGCCGCCAGCATGCAGCCGGCGGACCGACTGCTTAATTTATGCAAAAGCGGCTGCCGCGGCGGTCCGCTGTCAGACCTGTTTGCGATTACGCCCTTATGACGCTTACCGCCGCCAGAGCACCGCCGGTGGTCCGCCGACTCATTGCTATTTTTTGCTATCTGGGATTAAGGGGGACGGTATTATTCTAATAAGATATCCTTATGACATCATAAGGAAAGCCGAATTTTAATGACCTCTTTTTGCTCACACCTACAAAGTGGCAATGCTAACTTTTTCACGCCATGGCCCCTTTAAGCCCTCAAACTGGTGTAAAATAATAGTTTGAGGAGTATTTCTTAAAAGCCCCTAACCCAATCCTAAACCAAAATCTAACATGCACACTAATCTTATTCCTGCAATCTGATTGGTTAATGAAAATGTTGATCCCGGACCAACAATGGTTTTGATCCAGGATCACATCTTGGTGAAATCACGTCCACCATATAGAATATATGTATAGCCATAGGTCAAAACAAAACATGCAGAATAAACAGGCAACTTTTAATATGTTACAATATATTGTGGTCCACCAGCTCGCCAGGACCCCACCAGCTCAGCAAGCTGGTCCATGTCCCCACCATATATAATAGGTCGCCGCGATTTCACCAAGTAAGATGTGATCCCGGATTCAAGACATCAACAAAAGGAAATTTTTTTTTTTAAATAGTCAAGACAGCAACAAAAAATAAGTTTAATAATTCTGTTACTGTAACTTATTTCTGTTTGCTCTGCTACACTGTAAAACCCAACAGTGTAAGTCACTAAATGAAATGAGTTATTCAACTTTGTTTTTTAAAAAGTTAATTTCACTTAATAAAAACTGTAATATGAACTCAAAAACTGCAAATGATTAACCATAACTTAAACCGAATAAGAACTACATTAAAAATGAACTTAAACTGAATACCAGAATCACACATTCTCCCTCTCTCACACACCAGAAGTAAATAATGACTTTAATTTTGACACGCGCCCCTCCCCCACGGAGTTTGACAGAGCAACAGCAGCCAGGACACAGACAACAGGGCTGCGTTCAGCCCCGACAAAACGTTGCACAACGTTTATTAAACTGAAACGGTGATGCATTGAACACCCTGTTGTGATGACGCAAGAGTTGCAACTACGGTAGCTGAGAGGCCATTCTTTGTGTTCTTTTTTAAATGTTTCTGAAGCCTGATGAAATCGTTATAAATGTGTGTTTAATACTGTAAAAGACCCTCAATGTTACAGTCACTGACCTTGCCGTCCAGAATGAAAGACAACATTCCAACTTGAACCCATTGAGCGAGCTGTCTCTTTACTACCGCGTGGTTTTATACATCTTGCCGCTGATTGGGCCGACATTTCTGACACACCCACCAAACAAGAGAAAACGCTTCTAAAACCTGTTGCATTCCGTTGCACACCGTTTCCAGGAAACATGTCGTTCAACCCGGAAACCGTAGCAAAACGTTGTGCACCGGTGTGAGATTGAACGTGCCCCAGGTAAACTCTTTCAACTTTTTTAAAGCATCTTTAAACTTTAAAATCATGTTACCACATTTATTCATTAATTTATTTTGTTGTGATTACACCACACCACAGTTCTGTAAGTGAAAAATTAATTCATATTTGTGTGTTTCTCTCAGTAAGGACTAACGTTAACTGACTGCCTGTCTGTTTGTTCTCAACCAAACAATCTATCAAGACCTTTTAAAGGTAACATTACCACGTTTATTCATTCATTTATTCTGTTGTGATTACACCACAGTTATGTAAGTGAAAAATTTATTCATATTTGTGTGTTTTCTCACAGGTAAGTACGAACGCGTCTGTACCATTGAGGAGGCTGACTGACTTTCATCTACCAACCGTCAAAAACTAAAGAAATGTTACTACAAGTGGACCTATTTATTTACTCATCATGCTGTAAGTACCCCACAGTTTTGTCAGTAAAAAAATATAATATTTGAGTTTTCTCACTGCTTGGCGTAGACAAATGTGACCATGTGTAACGTTAATTTGGAAAATACATGGAAAAAGTGTATGTCTTAATGTTTCAATGTTGTTTGGATTAAGGGACAGTACAGTGATTTTGTTTTAACATATTCCTGTTTGGACAGTCTATTAAAGTCATAAAGGAATACTTGATATATTTCATAAGCACTGTGTAAATCTAATATTAGTTTTAATGTGAATTTGGACTGAACAGCTCACTTTTGTTTTGTCTAAAAAATGTTTGTAAAATAAATGATTGTTCAATTGTAACGTATGCTCTTAAATGAAGTGAGTGAGAAGTGAATCCATGTGCAAAAGGTGTTTATTAGTAAAATCCCAAAAGGGCCAGCAACCAAGTCCAAACAGGGTAAATCCAGTAATCGTAATCCAAATACAAGCGAGAGGTCAAGGCAGGCAGAGTCACAATCATATATCCAAATAAACAGGCGAAAGATCAAGGCAGGCGGCAAACAGGCGATAAATCCAATAAAACAGGCGTGGGTCAAATAACAGGCAGATACAGAGACCGATACAAAAACAGGGTAGCAGGTAACAGATCAACAGGTAACAGGCTGGGCATACGAATGTAATATACAGCCGGGACCAGGTGTACAGGAAGTGACTTATATACAGGAACAAACAGGAAGTGTGAATCGTGACATGGCATGATGAGTTTCAAAATAAAAGTCCAAACAGAGCAGAGAATAAAAATACAAGAACAAATAACAAAAACACACAAAATACAAGAAAATACAAGACAAAACCTTACAGAATCCCCCCTCTAAAGGGCGACTCCCGGAGCCCAACATTCACAAAACAAAGTCCAAATAGAGGGTGGGCGGGCGGGCCAGGACCTCTTGGCAAGGCAGGGCAGTTCGTAAGAGGTCCTGGGTCATGAGGCCAGGATGGTCCAGGGTCGTGGGGCAGGTGTGGGCCTGGGTCTAAGGCAGGTGTGGGCCTGGGTCATGGGGCAGGTGTGGGCCTGGGTCATGGGGCAGGTGTGGGCCTGGGTCATGGGGCAGGTGTGGGCCTGGGTCATGGGGCAGGCTGTCCCAGGTGGCGATGTCTCAGATGGTGAATCAGGCCGGACAGACAAATCCGATGAGTCAGGCAGATCAGATGAGTCAAGCAGATCAGATGAATCGGGCAGATCAGATGAGTCAGGCAGATCGGATGAGTCGAGCAGATCAGATGAGTCGAGCAGATCAGATGAATCGGGCAGATCAGATGAGTCGGGCAGATCAGATGAGTCGGGCAGATCAGATGAGTCGGGCAGATCAGATGAGTCGGGCAGATCAGATGAGTCGGGCAGATCAGATGAGTCGGGCAGATCAGATGAGTCGGGCAGATCAGATGAGTCGGGCAGAACAGATGAGACGGGCAGATCAGATGAGTCGGGCAGATCAGATGAGTCGGGCAGATCAGATGAGTCGGGCAGAACAGATGAGACGGGCAGATCAGATGAGTCGGGCAGATCAGATGAATCATTGGAGTCGAGTGAATCAGAGCATTCAGATGAATCAGATGAGTCGGATGAATCAGATGAGTCGGATGAATCAGATGATTTGAATGAATCAGATGAATCGGATGAGTCGGATGAATCAAGCAGATCAAATGAGTCCAGGGGTTCGGGTTCAGGACCTTGAGAAACACAAGAGACAAACGAGCAGCAGGCAGACCAAACGCACCACAGGGCTATGGCAAACTCTGTAATTCTATAGTCCAGAAGACATACTTCAGCTGTAGTTACAGGCATGGCGGCCATCTTCACGGCAGGTGCAGGGTGAATAATCGCTCTCCTCAGTGCAGGTGTGGTGGTGACGATGGCCCTCTGAATAACAGGTGCAGGAATGGTGATAGCTTTCTCACAAACGGGTGCAGGTGCAGACACAGACAGGATGGCGGCCATTTTGGGAACAGGCAGGGTGGCGGCCATTTTGTGAACAGGCATGGAATTTGCAGACTTGGGCTGAACGGGCAGATCATGGCGTGGTGTGTTATGTGTGCTCACCGGAGGTGTATCCCCAACACCCACAGTGAACGGTGAACCACATAACAACAGTGCAAAGTCTATATATTCCTCCAGTGTCCAAGCATCCATATCCCGTGGCATCAGTAAACGCAAATGTTCATCCAGGGCATTATAAAACAGACTTTTGAGTGTTGTTTTGTCAAAATGTACCTGATAACTTAAGTCCAAAAAATCCTGAACGTAATCCTCAATGGTGCGGTGGTTTTGACGAAGTGCAAGCAGAGTGTAGATGGGTTTCATGGTGCTGGTGGGAAGTTACTGTCCTTTGCTGGATTCCGGTAGGGCTGTATAATTCTGTAACGTATGCTCTTAAATGAAGTGAGTGAGAAGTGAATCCATGTGCAAAAGGTGTTTATTAGTAAAATCCCAAAAGGGCCAGCAACCAAGTCCAAACAGGGTAAATCCAGTAATCGTAATCCAAATACAAGCGAGAGGTCAAGGCAGGCAGAGTCACAATCATATATCCAAATAAACAGGCGAAAGATCAAGGCAGGCGGCAAACAGGCGATAAATCCAATAAAACAGGCGTGGGTCAAATAACAGGCAGATACAGAGACAGATACAAAAACAGGGTAGCAGGTAACAGATCAACAGGTAACGGGCTGGGCATACGAATGTAATATACAGCAGGGAACAGGTGTACAGGAAGTGACTTATATACAGGAACAAACAGGAAGTGTGAAGCGTGACATGGCATGATGAGTTTCAAAATAAAAGTCCAAACAGAGCAGAGAATAAAAATACAAGAACAAATAACAAAAATACACAAAATACAAGAAAACACAAGACAAAACCTTACATCAATAAACTGTAATAATTTCCCCCTTTTCTGTCATTATTGTTTATACTAATGTTTTTCTGATCTTATGTAACTTAATTCATTTGAGTTAAATCAACACTTATGTAACACTTAAGATTCATTTAAAAAAGATATAGACAATATTAATACTAACATTACAATGTTAGTTGTGTATAAATATATAATTTAGCTATATATATATATATATATATATATATATATATATATATATATATATATATATATATATATAGCTAATATTTCATTACCTTATACATCAAATAATTAATATATGTTAATTTATAAATAAATAAATGTATCTTGAATGCATGTCCATGCTTCATTGTTTTATCATATGGTTTACTACTGAAAATAACCAGCTTGCTACACCAGCTAAAGCCAGGCTGGGAGACCAGCTGAAACCAGCTCACCAGCTTAAGCTGGTTTTAGCTGGTCTCCCAGCCTGGCTTTAGCTGTTGTAGCAAGCTGGACTTAACTTGTCAATCCGAAGGACCAGCTGAGCCACCAGCTACCAGCAAATGCTGGTTTTAGACCAGCTACCATGTTCCAAAACACAGCTTGAGCTGGTCAAGCTGGAGGACCAGCTGAGCCACCAGCTACCAGCAAATGCTGGTTTTGGACCAGCTACCATGTTCCAAAACACAGCTTGAGCTGGTCAAGCTGGAGGACCAGCTGAGCCACCAGCTACCAGCAAATGCTGGTTTTGGACCAGCTACCATGTTCCAAAACACAGCTTGAGCTGGTCAAGCTGGAGGACCAGCTGAGCCACCAGCTACCAGCAAATGCTGGTTTTGGACCAGCTACCATGTTCCAAAACACAGCTTGAGCTGGTCAAGCTGGAGGACCAGCTGAGCCACCAGCTACCAGCAAATGCTGATTTTGGACCAGCTACCATGTTCCAAAACACAGCTTGAGCTGGTCAAGCTGGAGGACCAGCTGAGCCACCAGCTACCAGCAAATGCTGGTTTTGGACCAGCAACCATGTTCCAAAACACAGCTTGAGCTGGTCAAGCTGGCTGACCAGCTTGAGCTGGTCAAGCTGGTTTTTCCAGCACGGATGTGTACCTTAATATAAAAAGTGTTACCGTGTGCCCACTAGATGATGAAGCCCTGGAAGAACTTTAGAGAACTCTTGAACCTATGGAACATTCTCAGTCACATGGTCGTGACTTGTTCACACAATACTTGCACATAGTATCCAACCAACAATGACATTTAAACCTGAATTTCTTAGCTGGTTACAATATTGCACTGGGCAAAAACATCAAATTATGTTGATATACCAATGAACCAGGAAAAAAGGCACTTAAGGAGTGGCACCCTTTGGGATGTATAACAACTGTTACGAGTTCTATCTAGCTCTAAAAAAAGAAATACTAAAGATGTTATACAACTAGAGGTGAGAAAAGTAAAAGTGCAGAGGTCTCCCATTTTGGGAAGTCCCTAAATAAAACCCAAATTAACAGATAATGGTAGTTTACTTCTACATATTTACCACAATAATTGGTTTACAATTTGTATTAATATCATAGATCACTGATTTATTAACTATTTTTACCAGTTTTTTGTCTGAATAAGTTACCAAAACTTGTAAACTCAGCAGCACCTAGAGGAGTACTTTTTACTTTTGCCACCTCTGTATGTACAATATTCTAATCAAAATCAATAAACAATGATTGCTTAGTTGTGGCTTTGATTTGAGTAGATCTCGTTGTTTTAAATTGGAATCCACCACCATATTTTACTGCTTCACTCATGATTCTTCTAAAGTCAATGTAAGTGCTAAGATGCTGTACTGGAAAAGTCACAGTCTGAGTGCATGCACTCACAATTGGGTAGCAAACTGAGTTATCTCCTAGTCGCTCCCTGCAGTTATGGTCAAAGTTGCATGTTATTTTAAAACGTCTCTTTTCATCAGGGAGGATAGGAATGTGGGCCTGCCCCGTCATCCACTGGAGCACGTTTGGCAATGCAACAGACTCTGCGTCACCAGCTGCCCTCTCTGTCTCCCCATCTGTGATTGATGTACATTTCAAATAACATGAGAAGCTATTAAAATTTACAGATAAAATAAATTTTTCAAGAATGTGCTCAGTACATTTAAATTGTTATGTGTAGTTGTGTATGCATACTATAAGTATATAGTACCTGAAATTTCAACCTCCTGCAAGAAATCTTGCAGAAAGTTAATAATCTTCCTCTTAGTTCTCTCCTTAGAAGTCTCGTCATTATGAAATCAGCATCAGGTAGAGGTGACACGGTTCATAAAAAATTCGAACTGTTCGGTTCGCTTGTCTCGGTTCGGAGCATGTGTGCGTTGCACAGTTTGACGGTTCATGGCATGCGCAATGTATGATCGTGTCCTGTATGTGACCTCAGATAGCGTGTTGAAGAGTTGACTGGTGTGGAGAGTGAGTGCTGCAGGTCATCCCAGGTGAAAAAAAGTGCACAAAAATACACTTTATTTAAGTACACTTAGTACACTTTTCCACAATATACTAAAAGTGCCCTATTTTCGCACACTAATTTTGAACTTAAGACCATCTTAGTGTACTCAACTGTGCTATTTTGAGACACCATGAAGTTGAACTAAAATTTATTTTTAACATACTATGTCTGTACTTAAAAAATATTTTTAATTACAACTTGAACCCACCTTTAAACATTTACGAATCTACTTTAAAATATACTAGTAGTATGTTAAAATAATATACCAAATGTATTCCCAGGTGAAAAAGTTAACTAAAATACACTTTAAGTTCACAACCTTAAGGTACCAAAAGCTCTTTATTTTCGTGCAGTAAATTGTGCTTAATATACTAGTACCTGTTAAGACAATCTAAGTGTACTCAACTGTGCTATTTTCTAAAATTGTATTCAGTTACAACTTGAAGCACATTTGAACCCACCTTTAAACATTTATAAATATAATTGAATAATTTCAGATATAATAATATTACATAAATAATATAACATACAAAATAAAATAATAATAATATATTGCCCACACATTTGTATACATAAAATAAATCATTTCTAATGTACTGTAACCATATTATGTGACATTTGAATTACAGTACAGTCAAGTATACTATTAGAATGTTATATATTTACTATTTTACCTGCATGTTTGCCACCAAAACATGTTTTAACTCATTCTAAAATGATACCTATTCTGTATTCATACATACGAACCGGTTTCTTCCATCATTAATAACTAATTAAATGTTAAAGGGACAACTAAGTATGTATTTGCTGCTATTGAAATTATTTTACAATATAAAACATAGATCAGTGAAATGCAATGAGCTACTTTTATCAAATTGTGGAACATTAATACATCAATATGAAAAGTACACTTTGAATATGCAACCATCGAATATTCACAAAATCATAATAATGTAATTCTCTAAACAAAAAGTTACTGGAAAAAATGCAGAAGTGCAATTGAACTAACTCATATTAGGGAATGATTTGGCTGGAGGTAAGGTGTTGCCCGCTCCAGAGGTGACTGATGTTCCGCATGTTTGCCCAGTTGTTGATGATCTCATTAAAGGCAGAGTCCATGATGTTTGAAAGCCAATGTTGATATTTGAAATCACCTACACAAACACGCCCCTACCCCAATAGAATCTGGACCTTCTGTTGATAGACCCGCCCCGCACATACGCAACCCGGCATTTGATTTGATTTGATTGGCTATAAGTGTGTTTTGGTAGTCGGCCCGTCTCCTTTTCCAACACGTTTTTCAAACATTGTGGACTCCGCCTTTAATTTACATCCTGAAGTGTTTTCTGCTTGTGCAGTTACTCGTGCGCAGTCAGCAAAACCCGTCTGCGAAGTTGAGTCACTGATGGGACATGTATTAGCAGATGATGGGAAAACCCCTGAAACATAGGTCAGTTTTGAAAACTCTTCTAAGCTGAAGAAATCAGAGGTTTTGTTTGAAGGTCCTGATTCACTATCTCTTCCAGTTACCCGTTCTGAGATTATTCATGCTCAAACTAGTGATCCCGCACTGAGTAAACTTTTTTCAGCGGCAATTAGTTTTGATGTTGCTAAGAAAAGAAACACTTCGTACTTTATAGACAATGGTTTACTTATGCGCAGGTGGTGCTCTAAGGTTGATGAGGATTTGGATTGGAACGTTGTATACCAAGTGGTAGTTCCAAGCAAATATCACTCTCATGTTTTGTGTTTAGCACATGAACATTTGTTTTCTGGACATTTATGGGTAACGAAAACGTACCATCGTATTCTTCAGCATTTTTTTTGGCCGGGGTTGAAGCGAGACGTAGCAAAATTCTGTCGTACCTGTCATACTTGTCAAATTGCAGGTAAGCCGAATCAGGTTATCTCTCCCGCACCACTCTCTCCTATCCCTGTTATAGGAGAAGCTTTTGAGGAGGTATTGGTTGATTGTGTCGGACCGTTGCCAAAGACGAAGGCAGGTAATCAATATTTATGTACCATAATGTGCAGAGCAACCAGATTTCCGGAAGCTATTCCATTGCGGAAGATAACGGCTCCTGTTATTTTGAAAACATTGACTAAGTTCTTTTCTACTTTTGGACTTCCTCGAGTGGTCCAAAGAGACCATGGTACGAATTTTTTGTCGCGCGTTTTCACCCAGACTCTGAAGTCTTTGTCTATTGAGCATCGAGTTTCTAGTGCGTGTCACCCCGAGAGCCGGTGTGCTCTTGAGAGGTTCCATCGGACCTTAAAGACCATGTTTCAAAAATTCGGTATGGTAACAAGTAAAGACTGGGATGAAGGAATCCCTTTAGTCTTGTTTGCTGTACGTGAGAGTGTGCAGGAATCTCTCGGTTTTAGTCCGGCCGAGATGGTTTTTGGTCATACTGTTAGGGGACCGTTAAAGGTTTTGAAAGATCAGATGACAGATGAGTGTAAAACGGAGAATTGAACTTAATGTCCTTGACTACGTTAACCGTTTCAGAGAAAGATTGCATAGTGCATGTGATTTGGCCCGTAAATTCTTGGGAAATGCACAGTTGGGGATGAAGGAGCGATATGACAGACACGCTGTTGCGCGTTCTTTTCAGCCTAATGATAAAGTGCTGGTGTTATTACCGATACCAGGCTCAGCATTGTCTGCTCGATATACAGGTCCGTACAGCATTATTAGGAAACTTAGTGATACAGATTATGTTATACGCACACCTGAAAGAAGGCGAAAAACGCGAGTTTGTCATATTAACATGCTTAAAGCATACCACAGTCGTGACGAATCCGACCCAGTTACGCCGGTGGCTGATAATATAGCAGTGTTAATAACATCTGAAGTTGAGTCTGTTGAAGATGACATGAGTGCTGATGAGGACGGACTGGTATTGAGAAATACTCCGCAACAATGTAGTAAGTTGGATAATTCTGTTATTTTGTCCAATTTGAGTGCTCATCTTTCCTCCCTACCTAGTGAGCAAAGGCGTGATGTGGAAGATCTTATTACATCATTCCCCGCTTTATTTTCTGATGTTCCGTCTCAGACCAGTGTGCTGCAGCACGATATTGATGTTAAAGATGCAAAACCCATAAAGCAACATCCGTATCGAGTTAACGAGATCAAAAGATCTGCTATGAAGACAGAAACTGACTATTTGTTAGAGAATGATTTAGCTTGTCATAGTTATAGTCCGTGGAGTTCTCCATGTCTAACCCAGTCTCACCCCATGTCGTCAATATTTGACGACACTTGACCATTCGTCAATATGTGACGCGGAGGGTATGCGTTTCGCGTCATTTTTTGACGAACTGGGGACTTCAATACTATTACGTCCGTTGCATTCTCTTCTTCTATTTTCTTACCATTTTCGCGTCGGTTTAGGCTTAGATTACGCAAAATTAAACAGTGTACGTGAAATTAAACAGTGTACGCGAAATTAAACAGTTGTCACCTGGCGTTGGGGTTAGAAACAGTTGTCACCTGGCTTTGGGGTTAGAGTTAGGTTTGGGTAGGGATGTCATTATGTAAATCTAACCCTAAACCGACGAGAAAATGGTAAGAAAATAGGAGAAGAGAATGCAACGGACGTAATAGTATTGAAGTCCCCAGTTCGTCAAAAAATGACGCGAAAGGTATACCCTCCGCGTCATATATTGACGAATGGTCAAGTGTCGTCAAATATTGACGACATGGGGTGAGACTGGGTTGCCATGTCTTCTCGTTAAGAAACCTGATGGTTCTTTTCGTTTCTGTATGGATTACTGGAAAGTTAATGCTGTCACCGTGCCTGATTCTTATCCGCTCCCTAGAATGGAGGATTGCGTTGACAGTATCGGCTCCACTAGATTTGTCAGCAAACTTGACTTACTGAAAGACTTACTTTTTGACAATATAAAGTGATGGCTTTCTGGTTACGAAACGCACCTGCTACGTTCCAGCGATTAATTCAGACCGTTCTCGCTGGGGTACCTAAATGTAAGGCATATTTGGATGACTTGATCATTTTCTCTAATGGCTGGGAAGAGCACTTGTCTTCATTGCGCACTGTGTTTGAACGTTTGGAAAATGCTTCTTTGACACTTAACCTTGCTAAGTGTGTGTTTGGTCAGGCCACCGTGACCTATTTAGTAAAACATGTAGGAAATGGACAAGTAAAGCCGGTGGAGGAAAAAGTTGCGGCTATCACCAAGTTTCCTGTCCCTGTTACACGGGGAGAGTTAAGACGATTTTTGGGTATGATTGGGTACTACCGAGGGTTTTGCAAAAATTTTGCTACGGTAGTAGCTCCTCTTACAAATCTCCTTAGCCTTTTGTATGGACTGAGGGGTGCCAGGTTGCGTTTGAAAATGCCAAGGCTTTGATGTGAAACAGTCCAGTTCTGGCGGCTCCACAATTTGATCGTGCGTTTAAATTGGAGGCTGACGCGAGCGCAGTGGGTGCTGGAGCAGTGCTGATTCAGGAGGGTAAGGATGGGGTTGGACCATCCCGTTTGTTTTTTCTCTCGAAAGTTTAATAAACATCAGGCAAATTATTCTACTATCGAGAAGGAAACCTTAGCGTTGCTCCTAGCTTTGCAATTTTTTTGACGTGTATTTGGGCTCTTCTAGTTTACCTACACTCGTGTTTACTGATCATCATCCGCTTGTTTTTCTGTCCCGTATGTATAATGCTAACCAACGCTTAATGCGTTGGGCATTGCTTATGCAGAATTATTACTTGGAAATTCACCAAAAGAAAGGTTCTGAGAACATCCTTGCTGACACTCTTTCTAGAGTTTAAATTTAAAGATGTAGGTATGTTATTTAGGATATATATATATATATATATATATATATATATATATATATATATATATATATATATATATATATATATATACACATATATTTTGTATGTTATAATTTTGTTCTTAACCCCCAGGGGTCCAAAAACGCGGGGACGCGTTTTGACGTGTTTTCTCCTTATCATAGCAGAATCAACTTAAAATACTCCATCATTAATAATCAAACACTTACGTGTTTGACATCATTTGAAACTCTGAAGGGTCCTCTTAAATGAGTGTACATTCACAATAACAACAGATCTTTGTGTTTTTGTCAAATAAAGAAAATAAACAGGGTGCTCATTCAGACATTTCTGTCTCCGCCAGCTGTCTCTCAAATCACGTTACAAAAAATTGTTGAAACTCCGCGAATACTCGTCACACAAACATAATACACATATCAAAAGAAAGCCTGAAATGTCTACTTTTAAACAAGCTAATTATTATCAAAAACAAATATTTCCTGTTTATATAATCTGCACTGAAGTAAAGAGAGTACAGTTTTTCCTGGCTGAGCTCATTATCTATAATGCGGTCACGCCCACACGCTGTTGACATGGTAATGAAGAGACGAGCTGTTCAAACCAGCAAAGCGTAATGTTTGATAAGATTTAAAGACTTTAGCGCATGTTTGGATTATAAACTTTATACACACACGTGAGGAATATCTTCATTTATGTCTGGACATTGAGGAAGAGAAGCGTTTATCTTTAACGTTACCTAAGAAGAAGAACAATGGAAGGCGCAATGGAGGCGGATATATTCCTGAAGAAACTGTAAGTCATTTGTCTTCATTTATATTTGCTATCATGTAATATGTTATGGCTTGTGCAGTACATAAGCAACCTCAACAGACTGCACGCCTCGGATTGAAAAACGTTCGCATTGTTTACAAACGAGTAACTTACGCGTGATCGCGTAATGGCGGATTTCATTGTTTGCTGTACAGTGTTAGACACAGTTATACACTTTCGTATCTTTCATGGCAACTTTGAGTAATGCTGCACTGCTGTGTCTTTTAAGTGTGTGCTGTAAGATACCATGTTTACATGCTTATTTACAAACGAGTACGCGTGATCACGTAATTGCGGATTTCATTGTTACATGCTGTACAGTAGACACTTTCGTATCCTTCATGGCAACTTTGAGTAATGCTGCACTGGGGGCGGGGGGGGGTCTGCTGTAATATGATATTGTTTACATGCAACGCATTCCATACATTGCGTTTTACACGCGACACCGTTTTATTATGAGCTCCGCGTTGTTTACACGGAGACTCGCCTTTTTTTTTGAATTATAAATTTACCTTGGCCAGTCTACCTAGGTGTCTGAAAGACACTAATCACGTGACCAAATGGTGGCGCAGCGGTAGTGCGTTGGGCCGCCATGCGGTAGACCCGGGTTCGAAACCCGCCTAGGTCAAGTTTTTTTTATACAGTATATTGAGTTTAGGCGACCACCATTACAAGTGCTATCATTTACCCATCAGTTATGTATGTAAGGGTATTTCTGTGGACAATTTATGCTAACAGCTGTTCATAACTCTCTTACAGGTCTGCATCCCCCTCATCAGTAAACTATGAAGTGGAAAAACATATTCACACTCTTTGGACATAAAGTTGTATGGTAACATGAGCCACATGAAGTTTACAGCTCTGTTGTTTATCAGTTTCTTATACAAGTTAAGTTTTTGAATAGGGTCCTACTGACCTTCATTTCTATTTTGATTATATTGTTAACTTCTTAATAAACCTCAAACAAACATGTTCATTTGTCCTCACATTCTTTACTGTAGTTCCCTCCTCCCTCATTATGCAGCTCATTATGCAAGCCTTTGTTTGCTAGCTGTCAATCAATCCTTCTCGCATACGGCCCCTCTAAACAAAAAGTGTCTTACAATTTCTAAATAAATATACTGGTTTATGTGAATGAGTAGGCAGGATGATTTTCACATCATTTTAAAGAAAAAACTCTAGACTACTAGATTCTGTTTAGGAAAGTCTTGTTAAAACATGTTTAGTATGGGTTTTGTGGACTTATATCAGTGACTCAAAATTTTAGCTTTTTAAAAAACCACGCATAAACCTTTTTCTCTCAAAAATACAAACATGTACATACATGTAGCTCATATAATATTTTAGCCCAGTTTGTGCTGAACACAGTGGTATGAGACACTTGCCATTATTATGTTTTAAAGCAACTGAAAAAAGACTAAATGTAAGAGCATGTCAGAACCTCTGACAGTGTCCCAAAATGGTCGGACCCCAGAGGGTTAAGTGTGGGGGTGTTACGTCCCTTGGACGTGTAAATGTTTTTTTGGATATGTGTGTCTTTGGTTTGTGTTCTCTCTCTCTCTGCCTCTCTCTTGCTGTCACTTTCGCAGGGCGACTTGCTGATTGGCTTTGTCATCTGTCAATCCTTAATGAAGAGCCGATTGGATGTCCACTGTGAGGGGCGGGTTCCTTTAATTACTAGGATATGTTACACCTGGAGAGTGCACTATTTAAGCGAGACGCTGCAGCCGGTCTGGGAGAGACACTTTTTGCTTTATTTGATTGTGACCTGTTTGTTTTCCGTTATATGATTACCTTTAAATATGTGTGACCTGTGTTATGAGGGTTTAGGTAAGCCTACCACATGGTAGTGGTGGGCAGAGCGAGGCTTCGTGAAACACTGAAACAGTTGAATCAATTGTGCCGTATGTTTCGAGGCTTTGAAACGTCAATCCGAGACCGCCTCCACAGTGACACCTAGCGGTCGTTTGCATGTCTTTACATGAAGCAGCCTTGACAAGATTTTAGATGAGCGCTGACAAATTGTATCCCACACGTTGTTTGATTGACACACAAGCGATAGGATGGGAGAGTGGATAGTGCTCTCGACTCTCATGCGTAAATCTTAGGATCGAACCAGGGAAATGCATGCGCTACGTCATCATAATAAAATGCTTTTTGTTGTTGTTTTAACATCTGTTTGACAACTACATGAGCTTTTAGGCTCACAATTGTCGATAACTATAGGCTATTCGGGTCTATTTAATAAAAAAAAAACGGAGTAGAGATATACCAAATAAATAATAAGAGATTCATAAAATATATCAAGCCATAATATGCCACATTGTTTACATATAAAGATCTTTATTCAAATATATAAATTGTTCTGTGTTGATAAACTCAACCAGCTTCTTTTACATAGAATTTCTCCAGCCTTTGAAAACACACAAGGGACACTTTTGCTGGCATGCATTTTTTTGTAAGTGTTACATATGAGGAAAAATTACTTCTTTTCAGTAATTCATAGTATTTGATCTTGCCAAAAACGCATCTATGAGGTATTGTCAGATTGGTTTTCTACCCTGTCATATTAAGATTCGACGCAGATTCGACAGGTACGCCACCTTTCGAAATACTTGTGAAATGCACCGCTTGGTGTTTCGAATCACTTCATCACGTGACATGGGTGTTTCGAATCACATTTCGGAGCAGGGTTTCGAAACATTTACGCTTCGGGATCTCGACACAGTGTCGAAACGTCAGTTTCGCGGGAGCCATCCCTACCACATGGTTTACATTTGCACACATGTAGTATACTTTTGTTATTTACATTAGATTAAAGAGTAACTAAACCCTAATCCAACTTTTTTTAGTTACTGGTCTGTAAGAATGATGGTTTATTAGTGCTGTTCATTGATTTTAGTAAGTTTTTTTGACATTTGGATATAAAGTGTTTCAATACTAAAATATATGGTGTAAAACCGTCTGAGTGCTGCCCTCTTCAGGTTGAACGGTGGCTACTGCAGTTGAATTTTCCTATTGGGTGTTGGGTCCAAAAAATGACTCGTGACGTAAGCAGGTTCAAGCTCACCACGCCCTTTTTACTATCTCACCACACACTTGTTACGTGCTTAGTTTGTCCCCTCTATCTCCGTTGGGATCTGCCCACTTTTCTTGATTTTTTCAAATATTGCCTGTGGGTGGAGTAAGGCTCTGACCTGGGGTTTAGTTACGCTTTAAGGATTTGTGCAACTCTGTATGTTTTGTTTAGTTAGTTTAGGATAGTTTAGTTTACGACGTCACAGACGTTGAAGATTTTTTTCTTTTATTTTCTTTTTAGTTTAGGATTAGATGGGTTTCGGTTTAGTCAGCTCTTTTTGTTTTTTGTTATTTTCTTTTGTTTGGAACAGTCCTGCTGTTCCATCTGTTAGTCTTTATTTGGCCATTTATAAATTCTTACTTTATGTATCCAATTTATTCCCTAACATACATTAAATTACATTTATTTTTGAAATTCTCGCTTTTGTGTGTCTCTTGTTAATTTTCAACCTTCAATAGTGAATAGTTTTAAAGTGTTCCCTTTCAATAATTTTCTAGACATTAAAGAGTCAAAAGAAGGGTCGTAACAATTCCCAACGTGCTTATTTAAAGTATATTAAAAATATGTTAAATAAGTTTTAAATATATTTCAAAAAAGTGTACTAGAAGTAAACTGGTAATAAATATATGATTAATTACACATTTTAAAAGTATGCTAAACTCAAGCATACTTTTAATGTATTTCTAAAAAGTGCACTAGAGGTACACTGGTAATAAATATATCTTTAATTACACTTTAAAAAAGTATGCTAAACTCAAGGAGAGAGTGGTAAACTCATTTCTAAAAAGAGCACTAGAGGTACGCTGGAAAAAAATATGTTTAATAGACCTTTTGCGAGTCGACGTCACAGTTACGTCACGCGCGCATGTGGTGGCATAAAACATAGGTGTGATTGGCAAAGGAAAAAAAAGCAGGAAAATATATGGCACACCTACCATGACGTGGTGACATACATACGCACGCATGCACGCACCCACGCGCACACACACAGACACACATAAAATGAAATACAGTTGAAATATAATTTGAGCTCAAAATTGATAGATCTGAATGGCCAATCGTAAATCTGCGTGGGCAAGTGCCACCCTGACCATTATATAGCCTTGCCACTGTATCAGACTGAACAAAATCAGTCACTTTGTGCATTTAAAGGTAAATATATCAGTGTGGTGCATTTTGAGAGTAAAAATAAGTGACTGGATCTATGAGGATTTTTATGTTTTTGTTAATAAATTTGTGCCGTTTTAGTAAAATCTTTGGTTGCATATGGTAATAATAATAAGGCACACAAGCCACTTACACAACTTGATAAATAAGATTTGCCATTGGTCAAAACATGTTTAATGTTTATAGAATAATTAGTGGGGGCATTTAATACAGATTAATTATTTGTCTTTTGCATAGTTCTTTTAGCACAGTCGAGCTACGCGTTTCACACGCACACGGGCAAACCAGATCCATGAATGTGTTTGTTTGTCATTATATTATTCTGTAATCGCAAGATTCACAAACATTAAGAGGAGCAAATACAGGCGTGTGTTCGTCAGGATGACGTTGGATCCGATTCGCGCATATCCGTGTGTTAACGTAAGTGATTACAGAATAATAATGCAAGCAAACGTTTTGACACAAACGCAACTTTATATTGATATTGCGAGACAGCATTTCACCTCGACGAGAAATCTGATATTTACATTACTGGCATAGCCTGATTTGAAACGGACAGTTTTGTCAATGCAGCAAACACCTGGCTGGTTCTCTTAATTTTACTGTTTGTCTCTGCCTAATCCTTCTATCCATGCCCAGCGCCACTGATTTAAGTCCTTTATATATAAGGTCGTCTTACCTCGTCTTCATTTACTTAATCTTCATCCTGCTGACAACGTTAACTTGTTGTGACTTTTCCGCGGCCGCACGGCATCTGCAGCTGGATCTCAGCCGCACCTCAAAGACCCCTGCCTATTCTACTTCTGATTGGCTAGTTCGTTAGTTTGGTTGAGAGTGAAAGATGTGTTTCTCTCATTCTATTTGTAGGCGAACGCATGATTTTTTTTTTAATTCGCAGCCAACACCACACGCCGGAGATCCGACTATAAGCTCTTTGGTGAGTTCTGCTTTGAATGAAGTTCCATCGTGACAAATAAATAAACTACTTGCGGAGTGATATGAGGTCATTTATAACGGTGCCTTGCAACCCCCCCACCCCACATACACACACAAAAAAATTGGATTTGCATGATTTACGAAAGCCTCATTTTCAGGTCGGAAAAGCCGGAATTCCGGATTTATCCGGAAGAATCACCCCTGAGAAAAACAGTGGAAATGAATGAAACACGAGTGAAACGAACAATGTTACTTACTAGAAAATGTCTTGTTGTGCTGTTGAGTTTCAGAATAGGAATGCCAAAATAGATGACCATCATTTTTATAGTATACTGTCATCGAAGACACCATTTGAAGATAAACGTAGGTGTTTTTTTGCAATAAGCCCTCAGCCGGACAGACTGCAGGGATGAAATCATTTGGAAATCTTTTAATAATTACAATAGAAAAATATAGCTGCAAGCAGCAACACGGGGTCAAGCACCTTCGGCGCAATGCACACAAAGCACAGCAAGCACACAAAGCACAGCAAGCTCACAAAGCACAGCAAGGACTCAAGCACAGCCAGCACACAAAGCACAGCAAGCACACAAAGCACATCAAGCTCACAAAGCACAGCAAGCACATAAAGCACAGCAAGATCACAAAGCACAGCAAGCACACAAAGCAGAGCAAGCTCACAAAGCACAGCAAGCACCATACAGCGCATTGAACATGCAAGGCGCAGTAATCACAGAGCAGAACCACCACAATGCAGAGCAACAACAGCAAACATGGCAAAAACAGAACATGTGTAAACTACAGATAGGTTGAGAAGAATTGATGAGGAAGAACAAAACTTTAATAGAAAAACCTAATACATGTCTCAGGCGGGGTTTGAACCCAAGAACTCAGAATCTCAATGCATGTGATTTCCTGGATGCGCCACTCAGGTGACACAGGTCATGGGGCAGCAGAAAAGAGATTAGAGAGTAGTAGTAGAAGAACTTTATTGTCCCCGTGGGGCAATTGGGTTTGCGGCGCAGTCTCAAGGCACTACATGACAACATATAACAAAAAAAACAATATGATACATTACAAAAACACTAAAATACATACATACAAATAAGCTGCAAGGATTGACATGTCAATCACCAAAGGTGCAGAAATGACACAGCAGAAGCACAAATAACAGAAATACAATGTACATGAGCTCAAGTGAGATTGAAGACAAGCAGATCATTCTGCAAGCACACAAAGCACAGCAAGAACACAAAGCACTAAAGTTCACAAAGCACAGTAAGCACCCAAAGCACAGCAAGCACACAAAGCACAGCAAGAACACAAAGCAATAAAGTTCACAAAGCACAGTAAGCACCCAAAGCACAGCAAGCACACAAAACACAGCAAGCTCACAAAGCACAGCCAACACACAAAGCACAGCAAACACCCAAAGCACAGCAAGCTCACAAATCACAGCCAGCTTACAAAACACAGCAAGCTCACAAAGCACAGCAAGCACACAAAGCACAGCAAGCACACAAAGCACAGCAAGCTCACAAAGCACTCAAGCTCACAAAGCACAGTAAGCACACAAAACACAGCAAGCACACCAAACACAGCAAGCTCACAAAGCACAGCAAACACCCAAAGCACAGCAAGCTCACAAAGCACAGCCAGCACAGAAAGCACAGCAAGCACACAAAGCACTCAAGCACAGAAAGCACAGCAAGCACTCAAAGCACAGCAAGCTCACAAACCACAAGCCCACAAAGCACAGCAAGCACACAAAGCACAGCAAGCTCACAAAGCACAGCCAGCACACAAAGCACAGCAAACTCCCAAAGCACAGAAAGCACAGCGAGCTCACAAAGTACAGCAAGTACTCAAAGCACAGCAAGCACACAAAGAACATCAAGCACCCAAAGCACAGCAAGAAACATACAACGTATCAATCACCCAGGGCGCATTGAGCACCCAAGGTGCATCAAGAATACAAGGCGCTGCAAAGAACCCAAAGCGTAGCAATCACGGAGCAGAACCACCGCAGTGCCGAGAAGCAAACGAAATTATGGCAAAAACAGAACATATGTGAACTACAGACAGGTCGAGAAGAATAGGTGAGAAAGAACAAAATGTAATAGAAGAGATGAACACTTGCCTCAGGCGGGATTCGAACCCAAGAGCTCAGAATCTCTTTGCGTGTGCCTTACTCGCCACGCCACTCAGTTGACACAATTCAAGGGACAGCAGAAAAAAGATTACAGAGATGCAAGGATTGATATATGCCAATTACCAAAGATGTAGAAATGACACCGCAGAGCAGAAATAACAGAAATACAATGTATATGAGAATCAAAAAGCTCAAGTGAGATTGAAGACAAGAAAAACATTCTGTAGAGCAATGCTATAAAATGTAATATACAGTAATTAACTATGACAAATAGACAACATCACAGGCACGATCAACTTTACAGAGGTATTTCTCAAAAAAATGCCAAGGTGCCAGAAAAATCTGTTCAGTCATTTTTGTGCGGATTGCTCCAAACATTATACGAGCAGAACCTGGCATAAAATAAACAAAATTTGTAAAAGGAGTAGCGAAAAGATCATTTACCATATGCCTTACAATAACACATGAATAGAATGTTGCAAAATGACAAATGAGGTATCGTTGCAATTGGCATAAACCAGTAAATACAATTTCACAAAGAAAATTAATATCAGACAAAGTATTCAGAATTTATAGGCAGTTCTATAAGAACTGTTATTGTTTATAACCCCTAGGTGGCGCCGTACTCTGACTTCCCAGGTACCTACAGGACATCATGCCGAAGCTCCCTACCTATTTTTCGCCGATATAGCCAATACTTCAAAAGTTATAGCAATTTACGACTAATTTCAAAATGGCAGACAAGCGGTCCGGTCAATCCCGGCATAATACACATCCACAGATGCGACATGAGCCAAGGAATCCGTAGACACCACAATCATAATTTTCTGACAAACAATTCAGTAGTTATGGGCAAAATTAGCCTTTTATATTATCTCATGACCCATAGGTGGCGCTGTCACCAGATTTGGCATGGTCCCCCAGTTTATGGTTGACAGGAAGTGAAACAAATTTCATTTCGATTGATCAAATAATGACCGAGATACAGCTTCAAAACTATTTTTGCGTCAACCTCGTTAAGTTTGTGCATTTATTACTTTTAAACAAAGATAAATATCAAAATTCTGTTTGGTCATTTCTATCCGGCTCACTCCAAAGATCACCTGTGCCAAATTTCATAACAATTGCACCAAATTTGAAGGAGAAGTAGCGAAAAAACAAAATACTGTACATTTCAAAATGGCCGCTACTGTAATGGGTGGAGTCTTACTGTAAGGTATTAAAAACAATAAGTGTGATGAGAGCAATCACGTGTACTAAGTACAATTTTCATAGATCAAACGGATCTGCAGTTATAACCGTTTGAACATTGAATTTTTCCAACATACGGTTCATAGGGCTGCCATAGACACCAATGGCTAAGAAGAAGAAAAAAGTACAATTCCAATTGGTGTCTCAGCACATTCGGTGCTTGACCCCTAATAATTAGAGAAGATATCCGGAGTTCTGTCGAAGTCTGTTCCGTCTATGTGTCTCTTATAGCGCTTTCATCACCTTACGTTTATAATTTATTTAGAAAGATTAAAGATTTGAATTAGTTCATAATGTCAATAATATTACCATTTATTAAAGTTTTCCTATTTTTCGTTTTCTATTACTTCTTTTTACCTTATATCTTAGCCTATGTCTTCTTCCTGTTTGTTCTAAATTATGATGTTTACTAATAAATAAATAAACATAGCACACACACACACGATGTGAAGTGTTAATAATATATAAACAGGCCTATGCAAATATATTTGTATGTAAACATAATTGTTTTAGAACAAATGTTGGACTTTGAGGCGTCCATCTGCATGTTCATAATTGGAGGAAAGACACGGTATTAAAATTAAGTTATTTATTGATCAGATATGAAAAAGTTTTACAGCGCTGGGTCATTTCAAGCAATGAACAACCAGCTCAAAGAGTAACATGCATATTTATAAAATATGTGACGTCGATCTTTCTTCTTAGAGTCTCCACCCACAAAGGCCGTTCCCCTCGTACATCTGACTCCATCACCACACACATAGACACACACATACAAAGAAAAAACAAAGTCTGTTCTCCGCTCATCCCTGAGAGCCATGCAGCCCGTCACCTTCTCCCCAGTACTCCTCCACTTCACATATGATTGACTTCACATAGAATATAACAATGCTTTCAAATCATTAATAAAACATTCATTTATTCATCAGAAAACATAAGCTGTAAGATTAAAGTGATTATTATGTAAAACACATTACAATATCATGACATCATTTCATTATTCGTAAAATTGGTTATATGAATAAGGCACACATTAACTTCTTTAGATAGATAAACACATATTACATCTTTTACTGCAATACTACTTCTAAGCAAAACACTTTAATCATTATTAAAAAACATCTGTCAGGGAAGAAAACACACACACAAACAAAGAACAAGCGCAGGAGATTCTGTTCTTCAAGGTTGAGCTGCCATCCCCCCATTAGGTTATTCTGTATGCAACCTTCATTTCATTGGTTAATACACATTTATCAAAGACAACATCATATCTTTATTACATCAATTATTCAATGATTAATACTGATTAAGTCAGGAATATATTGCATATTTTATCCTGTGAATATTAAAGCATTAGTTAATACATAGTTGTCTGTTTGCTTTTCCTTTTTAAGCCTCTCTCTTTATCTTGACCTTTGCCACCTGCAAATTCCTCACTAATCCAACCACGACCTTGTAACTTTTGCAAACACAGAGGCTGCTTCCTCTTAGTAACTTTCCACTCTCTCAGACAAACACAAACAATCTTTTACTTCAGCATACTATAATGATTATTGAAAACACTTCTAAATACAATATTAATAAAACATATGACATTAAAATCCCACACAAACATGTAGGCTATAAATATAAGGAAGAAATTGAAAACAGGAAAATTATAAAATATTTAATAAATGATATTATACAGAATACATGATAGTATTGCAGCGATTCATACTGTAAAAATAATTGATTTACCAATAAAAACCAATACATATACATTACATACATGCACACATATCAGTAGCCAAGCCATTTAAACTTTTAATTTATTTAAAAAATAAACGTAACTTGGTGAAAACGTTATTAGAAACATTACACTTAAGAGAAATATAGGGTAAACAGACTTCTTCAAAACACTGGATCCATAAAAATCACAGTTTAACGCTAAAACACTTCACTACCCTAGTAAAAAAATAAATATACTAAAATATATTTTAAATGCATTTATTTTATGCAAAGTATACTGCAAATACATTAACACATCTATGTACTAAATGAAAATACCCCATAATTGTACTTATTTCATGCTTTCTTCAAATGCAGGCAGAGTAACTTTGTGCACTAAAAATAAGTTGTAAAGTAGTGCAGCTTTTGCACATGCCATTATGGGAGGTACACTTTAAGTTGAATTACAGTGTGCTTTGAGAAAGTATACTGATTAGGTTCTTGTTTCTATCTACAACATTGTTTGAAACTATATAAAAACTTGGCGTGTCTTTACCAAAATATTTGTCATAATACAAGTACTTTTGTGTGCTTGAAGAACAATTATTTTATTTAACAGAAAAGTTTCATATACACATATTTATCATACAGTATATAACTCCTTACAACAAAGGTTACTGTACTAATGGAAACAAAAATATAAATGTATCATTGAAACTATATTTTAACATTTTCAACAATGACACTAAATTTACATGTATATCTCTCATTTCATTAAGTTTGTACATGAAAAAATAGGACTGCATAAACACTTAAATATCAGCCTAAGTCAAGAAATGCTATTAATCCCTTTCAATTGTTTGGCATTGTGATAACATATATTTTGTCTTTTTGACCTGATCATGATACATTTTCTTTGGAGTGAGTAAGGATGGATAGCAAATACATTGTTTGTGTCATGCACTTCAGTTACAAATGAAGAGGATCTTTGTTTAAGTTAAGTTGAACATCTTTGCAAAGCTCATTTCCAATTCTCGCAAGCTCCTTAACTAAAACACAAGAGAGATGTGTCTTGGAGGTATCCAATTTAAAAGCCACAAGACTCTTGTCAGATTTTACAGAGGGTTCCATCTTCCAACTGAACAACTGAGTTCTTTCTTTTTGTAAGTGTGGTGCTATTGTAAGAATGGTAAACAACACCTTTAGAAATAAACCGTTTGTAAAATAACCCTGATTGAACTGTCACATTACAGTTTTTCTCGATTGCTAAAACACTATAACCAGGCTTTTGAACTAAAATTTCAAAACCATAATGCAATTTTTCAAGAAGCACAACAATTTTGCTGAACTATAAACACTACTCCCCTGCTTTAACACGAGTCAGATTTGGTGAACTTTTACTTCAAAACTTTACACACAAATCCCTACATTTCTCAGTGCTTACACCATCTGATCATATGGAAAGCACTAGGATTCAATAATGTTCACTCAATTCAGCACAGCTTAAACTCAATAAGCAAACAATTACCAAGCTGGAAACACTAAGAGTCAAAATTGAACACAGTTCAATCAGATCCTTCAATAGATAGATAAAAGGGCCTGAATCAGTTCACTGAGCTTTGGAACATGAATGGATCCACAGAGAAATAAATGAATAGGTTGAAGAGGAGGAGGAGGGAGAGGAGGAGGGAAAGAAAGAGGAAGTGGTGAAGGAGGAGGAAGAGGACTTGGTGAAGGAGAGGACTTGATGAAGGAGTATGAAGAGGAGGAGGGAAAAAAGGAGGACGTGGTGAAGGAGGAGGAAGAGGACTTGGTGAAGGAAGAGGAGGATGATGTGGTGAAGGAGGAGGAAGAGGACATGGTAAAGGAGGAGGAAGAGGACTTGATGAAGGAGGAGGAAGAAGAGGAGGATGATGTGGTGAAGGAGGAGGAAGAGGACATGGTGAAGGAGGAGGAAGAGGACTTGGTGAAGGAGGAGGAAGAGGAGGATGATGTGGTGAAGGAGGAGGAAGAGGACATGGTGAAGGAGGAGGAAGAGGACTTGGTGAAGGAGGAGGAAGCGGATGATGATGTGGTGAAGGAGGAGGAAGATGACATGGTGAAGGAGGAGGGAGAGGAGGAGGAGTAGGGAGACAAAGGGCAAGGTGACAAGCAGTCTCAGATGAAATTCGAGCCACTCTAGCTGACCATGTCCTTGTCCATGGTATGACTATAAGGGAGGCTGAGCAATGAGTAAAGCCTAATTTGAGTCACTTCACTGTTGCCTCCATCTTCAGAGCCTTCAGGGAGGAAAACAGATAGGTGTACTTACAGTAAGACTTTTCTGTACAGTAACTTTACAGTTTTTTCCAATTGCTAACACACTAAAATGACATGAACAGCACAACTATTTAAACTGACACACAGAGACCAACACCTCTTCTCAAGTCTCCAAAAGTCTAAACACATTGTGAATTGCAAAATGTGTGTAAAGCAGAAATTTTCACTTTTTAAATATACTGAACACGGTTCTCTGCACAAGACACAACAATCTGACATAAAGTCACATGTTTGCCTTTTCAAAACACTACCATTCAAAATGACACTACACGAGCAAAATGGCAAATATATGTGCCACCTGCCCAAACACCTGAATGGTTAATTGTTAACACTTCAATCAGGATGTAAGCACTAGAAAAGACCACAGGAACGTCATTGGCCACAGAACCATTATAGATGTTCCTGGCTAACGTGGTGGGAACATCACAATGTGTACTCCCATTTCAAATATGGATGGTGTCCTCCACCGTCATGCCAACCTTGGACCATACAATACAGCCCATATTCTCACATTTCTAGAAAGACTCCACAACATTCTCATACCATCAGAGTGTACGAATGATGCAGACCAAAGAAACCGGTATGTTGTTGTATGGCACAATGTGAGCTTTCATCGTGCAGCTCCAGTCCAAAACTGGTTTGCTGACTACCAAACATTTATCGTGCAATACCTCCCACCATACTCGCCATTTTTGAACCCGATAGAAGAGTTATATGAAAGGTATATGACCAGCAGCCCTTTGTGCGCATGCCTCTTTTGCAGGCTATGGAAGAGGCATGTGATGGGATTGATGTTGGTGCAAGTTAGGGATGGATAAGGTGCTGAAGGCGCTTCTTCCCTCGATGTCTGGCAAGGGAATGTATTGCCTGTGATGTGGACGAGGCGTTGTGACTTGTTTGGTGAAAAATTAAAAAAATTCAACAGCATGTGTGTGTATCTTCAAATATTTCTGTGCATGCGAACAATCTAATACATATTTTAGTATTATGGCAAAGCATACTAAAGAAAAGTGCACTTTTCATTATGCCCAACTGTGTGAAGTTGGTCAGATGAAAATCTGGTAATATGAATGAAGTGTGTTCCAATTTGTGTCAAAGTTTGATTTTGATAATTTTATATGTAGTTTAGGTTGGAGTGCTTCATTTTGCAGGATATATGTGGTATTTTGCTATTTGGGTGTGTGGTTTTGTAAATTGTGTTAAGTTTTTTGATAAAACCAGACTAGTTTGCAAAATTGTGTGTTTGCAATTGTAAAAAACTAGTGTGCATACACTGTTAGACTATGCTACTGGAATAAAGAAATGCATCAAATTGCCTTCCATACAGATCAACATATCAGTAGGTGAATGCCAGGGGTAGATCATGCAAGAGGATTTTACCCTCGCTATTTGGCTAGGACCAATATAGCCTGTGATGTGGATGAGATTCCCTGGCCTGACCCAGAACAAAGACGGGATGTTGAGGCGGAATAATAAAAAAAATGTTTTCAAATGTGCTGTGTAGCACATGAATGAATATAAATGTGCTAATGCATACATTGATTGTGTCTTTTTTGTGTCATCTGAAAAGGTTTTTGAGCGGGAGAACCACAAGCAACTTACCAGTTTTGGATATATTGTTTTCAATTGATTGCACCAGTGTGTAATACTATGTTGTAGTGTGTGTATTTTTGAAAGCTTATGTGTGTTGTCTGAGGGAAAAGTCTGTTTTTTCAGTAAAAGTGAATGGTTTTGAGTGTAGAGCTTCATTTTGTGTTTACTGTTTTGAGAATATGAGGCACAGTTTCAAGAAATGTGTTTAAGCAACTGAGAAAAACTGTATTCCGCCTCAAACCCCTCTTTGTTCTGGGTCAGGCCAGAGAATCTCATCCACATCACAGGCTATATTGGTCCTAGCCGAACAGCGAAGGTACAATCCTCTTGCATGATCCACCCTTGGCATTCACCTACTGATATGTCGATCTGTATGGAAGGCAGTTTTATGCATTTCTTTATTCCAGTATTATAGTCCAACAGTGTATGCACACTAAAGTTACTGTACAGAGCAGTCTTACTGTAAGTACACCTATCTGTTTTCCTCCCTGAAGGCTCTGAAGATGGAGTCAACAGTGAAGTGACTCAAATTAGGCTTTACTCATTGCTCAGCCTCCCTCATAGTCATACCATGGACAAGGACATGGTCAGCTAGAGGGGCTCGAATTTCATCTGAGACTGCTTGTCACCTTGCCCTACTTTTCCCTCCTCCTCCTTCACCACATCCTCCTTCTTTCCCTCTGCCTCCTCCTCTTCCTCTCCCTCCTCGTCTTCCTCCTCCTACTCTTCCTCTCCCTCCTCGTCTTCCTCCTCCTACTCTTCCTCCACCTATTCCTTTATTTCTCTGTGGATCCATTGTTCCAAAGCTCAGTGAACTTATTCAGGTCCTTTTATCTATCTATTGAAGGATCTGATTGATGTGTGTTCAATTTTGACTCTTAGTGTTTCCACCTTGGTAATTGTTCAGCAAAATGATTGTGCTTCTTGAAAAATTACATTATGGTTTTGGAACTTTTAGTTCAAAAGGGTGGTTATAGTGTTTTAGAAATTGAGAAAAACTGTAATAGCAAGCAGCTCTTTATTAACAATACTGTTTTTTGTGCCTATATACCAGTCTTTGTAATGGTGCTTACTGTCTAGCCCAGGGGTGTCCACTCCTGCTCCTGGAGGGCCGGTGTCTCTGCAGAGTTTTATTCCAACCCTAATCAAACACACCTGATCCAGCTAATCAAGGTCTTACTAGGCAGACTAGATACTTTGAGGCAAGTGTGTTGAGGGAAGTTTTAGCTAAACTCTGCAGGACACAGGCCCTCCAGGACCAACTTTGGACACCCCTGGTCTAGCCAGAGAGAGGCAAGTTGTCTTGTTGTGCCAAGGCAGACACTATGTTGGTATTCAGTTTTCACCGATTTGTTTGGTGGCGCAGTTGGTAAAGACAGTACCTCTGTACGGGAGGGACCCGGGTTCAAATCCAGACAAACACAAGATTTGTATACAAAGTGGTTTGTATGAAGTGTCAGTGTAAAGCAAATATTCAATCCTGGTGTATAAATCACTGTAAATAGATTATGAAGGAATACTAATATTTTTTCAGTGCTCTCAAGGTACTATTAAACAGAAGTTCTAGCCTGCATGAAGTGTATTTTAATGACACTTTAAGTTCAATTAAATTGCACTTTAAGCACATTTTAATATTACCTAAAATACACTAGAAGTCTGAGTTAAAGGTACTTCCAATGTCTTTGCAAGCAATTTTAAGCATGTCTTAAGCATACTACATCTCACTCAAAGTTTTATTACAATACAATTTTATTATACTTCAAATGTGTTTTGTAAAATACTAGTATGGCCTCAGTTTATTATAGGTATAACATAAGTGTAATTAAAATGTAATTTAATTGCAATTGTAATGTTATCAAAATAAATTTCAAGTGCACATTGAATGTTCTATTCTGTATATTGTCCAAAATTAGGGTAGATACTTAAGTTGTACTTAAGTATACTTTGAATAGTTCCACTTTAGCACAAAAAAGTATATTTAACACAATTTAAGTTGGACCCCAGCACTACTTTCACACAACTAAAGTGCATTAAGTACAAAATTAGTTGTTCCAATTTAGTAGACTTGAAGTATACCAATATATAGTGTTCAACAAATACATTTAGTTATACTAAAGTACATGTGAATAAATTGTACTTAAGTATATCATTTTTTCACTAGGGTATGCTTAGCTTTACTAACGTCACGTAACATTAAAGTCTACAGCCTGTGACTCGCGTTTGGATAGCAAGGCTTATCTATTGCATTCAAACAACGCAACTTTGCTCTTGTTTCACAGCCCGCATCCTTGTTATTAATGTCCTCTTTTGTGTCATTTCAGAACATGGTGGAGGTTAATTGCCCTTTTTGTAGGAAACCTATTGTCAACATGAGGCAACACCTGCGCCTCACGCACGGTGTTGCCAACCTCCGGGAAAGACAGCTGTGGGTCCTGTTTTCCCGGAGGAAGGTCACGAAGCCTTCCCATCCGTGCCCATTGTGCGGCCGGACTTTAAAGCACATCCGGCCGCACTTTGCGAACTCCCACCGCGAACTGTCGGTAAGTCTACTGTTAAACTTTCCTCGTTGAAATGTCGATAGCCGGTAAATCTCTACGATCCAGGTTTTAAACACATTTTGTCTCCTAGGCCAAGGAGCTTAGGCGAGCTGTCCGACAGTTCCAGTGGGAGGTGACGATGGAGAGGCTTCGTGACCTGCAGGCCAGCCACCCCGATGTGAAGCTCGTTACACTCTAGGAACCCTCTGGTAGGTGTCAATCAGAGACTCCTGTTTGAACTTTGCTCCATTGTCTTTCCAGAGACAACAAGTAAAGCTAATCGTGTGTGTTTTTTGTGATGTTTTAGAAGCCCCTGAGGATGAAGGAATTCCTTCAGCTCCAACACCCTCCATCACGCCCGCAGTCTCCTTCACGCCTGCACCCTTTGTCTCCCCACCACACCCCGTCATCACTTCAGCCCCCATGAGCCCACACTCCTGTGCAGTCGTGGAGGAGATTGCGGTGCAGCTGAAGGAATTCCTCATAAGCATGGGTGAGTCTGATGTCACCGCTTTGTTCTCAGCTCATCTCTGTCATTGTTCTCAAAACACAAACTTTTACGTTTGTTTTCCTGCGTTGTGTCATTTTAGACATTCCTGGCATGCAGTCAGAGGGCGTTCCAGAGAGCGGCCTTTCCTCGCCTGACCTCGGCATGGCCATCAGTAATTTTCTGAGTAAGCCTCGAGACATCGCCCTGTCTGGTCCCTTTGTCGTTCCTACTGATACAGAAATTAAATGTTAGTTTCATTACAGTGACCCTGGATGGTGATGCTGAGGCCAGAGCGGGGATCGAACAGGTCTCTGGTAGGTTTTCCATTTCGAATCACTACGTTCCTAGCAAGTCATCGGTCCAGAGACTTAAACGAAAGCTAACATTTTGCTTATCTTGTTTCGTTTTTCGTGCAAAGAGTGGGACGCCCCGGCATTCATGCCAGAGACCATGGGGTTCGTCCAGCTACTGAAGATGGACTCCATGGATCCTCTCCAGTGTGGCAAGATGGCCCTAGGTATGTTTCAAATCGACGCTGTGCCTTTAATTGTGTTACTGATAAAGAAAATCATTTCAGAACCTAACAAGTTTAATCTTTCTTTTGTTTCAGGGCCAGGGTCCCCCACACTGGAGGTTATTTAGATAGATTTTAATTATTATATTGTTGTTGTTGTTGTTGTGTTTTAATAAAGTTTTAAATGTGTTTTAATCACGTGTTTGGTTGTTTCTTCATATTTTTAATTGCATGGTAAATAACTTTAAGGTCGAGGGCGTGGCACCCTCGGCGGCGGAGCTAGGGGCATTTAAATGTGAGGATAAATTTGTTATATCTCCTGAACGCAGAGTCCTAGAGACTCGTGGCTGGTGGCGTTGAAAAGGGGACGTTTCTCTACGACGTTCCTAGGCCGAGAAGGCAAAAATGTACACAAACCCATTATTCGTCCAATGGCAAGCTTTTTGCACGCACGTGTCAGTCCTCTATCTCAGCACAGGAACGAGCCAGCCTGCCATATCAAAAATTTAATAAAAAAGAAATCAAGAATGCAGGTCTTTAAAGACGATAGTGCTTTAGGCAAATCATTAATAAACAAATGACAAACAAAGAAGAATTTTCATTGTGTTTTATGCTGTACTTTCATCTACCATCTTTCTGTGACTCTTTTTTTTCAAAGTACCGCTTTAGGCACCGGAACCGTTTAAAAAGTATCGATTTGGCACCGGTATCGAAAAAAAACCAAACAATACCCATCCCTATCTACGCGCGGCTCAAATTTGGTAACGATCGTGCGAGGTCGAAAATTTGGTTGACGAGGTGGTCGGGGATGAGGTGGTCGGGGATGACTTCCATGTAACTAATGGACAAATGGACAAATAATGTGGACGTGGGGGGGTGTCGTCTGGGGGATGGGGGAGTGATCCTCACAAATAATGGGCAAATGGACAAATAATGGGTCCTTGGACGTGTGTGTGGGGGGTGGGGGGGTTGTCTGGGAGGTGGGGGGAGTGATCCGCACAAATAATGGGCAAATGGACAAATAACGGGTCCGTGGACATAGGGGGGGTGGGGGGTCGTCTGGGGGGGTGGGGGGAGCGATCCGCACAAATAATGAGCAAATGGACAAATAGTGGGTCCGTGGACTTTGGGGGGGGTCAGTGGGTGTGGCCGGACCTATGACGAGCATAATTGGCAATTGGACAAATAGAGTGTCCATGGACGGGGGGTGCAGTTGCCCCCTTGAGTCGAAGTGTTGTATCACACCAAAAGCCAATAACTTCGACCCCCTTTGCTCGGCTCGTGGGGGGGCAGGAGGGCAAATCGACCGCTCACCAACTCACGTCCACGCTCAATATCTGTAACTGGCTAGCATACGTCTTTGACTTTCTGTGCCCTTAGGCGAGCGCAATGCCCTTAACAGGTAGTGTACTACGAATTCCCACTCGCACGACTCCTGAAACAAGTGTACATTGTAAGTGTACATTATGCAAAGGGACAGACGCTACTTGCATCTCAATTCCCCAAATCAAAATGTTTGAGCCGCAGTATGATTCATCAGAGAACGGTAACACATCCGACAGTATAATCGACTGCATAGCACCTGTATCTCGGAGAATGCGAATTTCTCTCCGATCCTCTTCCTTTCCAGACAATGAAACAAATCCTGTCATAATGAAAGGTTTGTAATTTTTGTCAAATAATGACAAAATGACAATTATGACAGTGGTACAGTCTTTATGAATGCTACACTCTTAAAGTTCTTAGACTGCTGCTTACGCATAAGCACTGGGCACTCGGCAATTAAATGTCCGGGCTTATGACAATAGAATCAATCCCTTTGCTCTTTCGATTTCGGCACCGCAGATTTTTCCCTAGCACCCTGAACTTGAGACAGATTACCAGTCACGCTCTTTTCAGTGCGCGTCACAAATACACCCTTATGAGTAAGCATGAACTCATCTGCTAAAACCGCAGCTTGCGCCAGCGAAGTAACCTTTTGTTCGTTCAAGTAAACGACCACACGTTTGGGTAAACATCCCTTAAATTCCTCTAACAGAATTAATTCTCTCAAGGAATTAAAGTCTTCAGTTTTAGTTGCACTGCACCATTTATCAAAGAGAAGAGCCTTCTCTCTAGAAAATTCAACAAATGTCTGGGCAGACTTTTTGTGACCTCTAAATTTCTGCCGATAGGCTTCTGGTACTAATTCGTAGGCACGTAAAATTGCTAGTTTTACAGCGTCGTAATTCAAACTGTCCTCTAAGGACAGAGTGGAAAAAACCTCCAACGCTTTACCCATTAAACGGCATTGCACTAACAAAGCCCAAGATTCCTTTGGCCAACAAAAAGACATAGCAATGCGCTCAAAGGCACTAAACTAGGAATCTACCTCTGTCTCACGAAACTGTGGCACTAATATAATATTTTTACCAACATCGAATGACTCGGTTGCAGCAGCTGAAACAGACGCTGGGACAACAGTGGGAGTGAACATTACTACAGAGGGAGCACGGGCCACAATGGCAGCGGGACTTTCCCGAGGGAGATTGTTGTGGTTTTCTTTTTCTTCAAATGAAAAGATCTTCAGTCTTAGGTTTTGATTTCAAAGATGGACTTTATTGTTAGCGAAATAAAGCCGTGAGGAGATCTTGCAAGATCCACTGGCTTCTTCTGGCACCATGGCTGATATTTATATACTTTTGGGTCCCTCCCCTCTATGCTTAGAACAAATATAGGATTTTTAATCTAAAGAACCTCATGACATTCCTCAGACCAGTGTCTCGTTCCCATGAGCTATTTGTGCTGTTTCATAATTCAGTGTCTCCCTATTACTATCTTGTGGCTAAGGAAAGCCACTATACATTACCAATTACCCAATTATGCCACAGCACTTCGAACTATGGACATTAAGAACAAACGTCTTTCCATTCTCATTTTGTCTTGAATGTAAAAGTAAAAGAACTTAAGCCCTAAACAGTTTGTGCGCAATTGGTTCTGCGCTTACAGTTATCATTATAGTTATGTAGAGTATATGAAAAACATCGTAAATGTAAAGTCAACGTTAATGAATCAAAGTAAACAAAATAATAAAAACAAAAGTAAAGTATGCATAATAAATGTTAAAGATTAATGTTCAAATTCAAAACGAGTAAATATAACTAATTGATACTGAATTGAATCATAAAAAGTAAAAATTAAGTATAATAAACAAGTATAAATGTAAGTTGATTCAAAATAAACAAAGTAAATAAAAATAACCAATAATAAAACTAGGTAAAGATGGCAAAATAAACACAAATAAATGTAGATTAACTCAAATAACATAAGAAAATGTGAGCCATTAATATACTAAGTAAAGATTGCAACACAAATGAAAGTAAAGTATTCCAAATTAAACAAGTAAATGTAAATAACCAATAATAAACTAAGTAAAGATTGCATAATACACACATAAATGTAATTAATTCAAATAAAACTAGTAAATGGAAATAACCAATAATACACTAAGTAAAGATTGCATAATACACACATAAATGTAATTAATTCAAATAAAACTAGTAAATGGAAATAACCAATAATACACTAAGTAAAGATTGCATAATACACACATAAATGTAATTAATTCAAATAAAACTAGTAAATGGAAATAACCAATAATACACTAAGTAAAGATTGCATAATACACACATAAATGTAATTAATTCAAATAAAACTAGTAAATGGAAATAACCAATAATACACTAAGTAAAGATTGCATAATACACACATAAATGTAATTAATTCAAATAAAACTAGTAAATGGAAATAACCAATAATACAATTGAGTAAAGCATGCATAATAATTCTTGATATCAAGAAAACCTTTTTTTTTTTTAATCTTCGTCTCCATCCTCATCAGAGGTGCTTGAATTCTCATGTACTAGTTGTAAATTCATTACTGTCTTGTAAAGCAGATCTTGATAATATACAGATTGATTATTCTGCGATTTCAATTTCCTATCATCTTGATATTTCAGCACTTCCATTTGTTTAACTGTGGCTTTGATAATGAAGACTTTTAATAAGGGTATTACACAACAAAATAATAGTCCTCCAATGCTGCTTGCTACTCCCAAGAATATACCTAATTTTGCGAACCAAGCTCCCCATGCTCCTAGTTTTAAATCGAACCAGTCCCATATTTTCTCGTCCCTTCCTGCATTGTTTTCCATTTCCATTTGTAAGTCTTTGAGTTTTGCCATGGCTTTTGTAAATGTACCTTCTGGTGAGGTCTTATTAGGGATAAATGTACAACATTGATGTCCAAATAAAATACACACTCCATTTTTATCTGCTAATATCCAATTTAGAGCAAGTCTATTCTGCCATGTCATTTTACTTGTTGCATGTAGTTGTTCTCCTAACGACATCAACGCCTCATTGGTGTGATTAATGAATCTTTGCTGATTATAATATATGTAATTTATCCATTCTGTATTTTTATTTTGTGAAATCCAAATAAATATTGATTCAAAACCTGATTTCACTTCATCTCTTTCCTTAAATTGATTTGGTACCCCTCTTGGTTGACCTATTGGGTCTAAATATACTTTAGGATCGGGTTCATAACTTCTCTTAACTCTATGGTTACTTGTGTCTTTTTTCTCCAACTTATTATCAAAATCCCATTCTATTATTTGAATTTCCTGTATTAGTCGTACTCTTGTACATTTTCCTTTCCATCCTATTGGCAAAGACGTAAAAGTTTTCTATGGCCACAAACCCAGAAAAAATCTGCTATCGCTTGTGTTTGATCTTTATAGGTATCCGCATCAGGTAATGCTATAGTTTGATTTTCACAGGTTTTTTCTGGAACTATTTTCTTTCCCTTTCTTATTCCTGATGACCTAATAGGGTGGAAATCTAAGGAATCGCCAGCCTGTCGAAGTTTTGTTTTATCTATGGTTTAAATTACTTTGCATTTTCCTTTAAATTGTCCCATATTAATATCCTCTGTGGTTTTTACAAAGCACTCATATTCCTTACTATAATCTATGGTGTACCATTGTGGAATCTCTATTTTTTGATTATTTTGTATTTGCATAATTTTGGATATATCAATACCTTTACATCTAGCTGCTAATAGTCGTATGTGTCGATACATAAGTCTGTCTTTGGCATTACTTAGAAAACCCAAACATTCTGCTGGACAAGTAGGTTTAAGCATTTTCATATCACAATAGAGTCTATTCATCTCGGCACATTTCTCAAAATCAAATGGATTTGGTACTATTATTACTTGGCTTGCAGGTGATTTAGAACAAAATAGGCAGTTTTTTCCTTGTATGTCTGTTGCTGTAAAGGTTGCCCATTCATACCATTGATTACTTTGTGCCATTTCCCATAAAATATCTAGTTGGGTATCTTCTTCATATATGTTGTAATCGTCCTCAATGTTTCTCCTTTGTTTTCCACTCAGTGTCAGTTCAGTTGTATTCGCAATTGTGTTGTTCCTAGGTTCCTTTGTGTGTGCAAAAGTCAATTGCTGGGATGTCTGATTGAGCGTTTGCGTCTGTTTGTCCTTTTGCCAATTTACATGCTGCTGTAAGAGCTTTTAATTCTGCTAATTGAGCAGAACATGGCTGGGTGCAGTGTTGGGACAGTACAGGCACAAAGTTATCTCCCTCTTTTTTTACTATTGCATAACCAGTGTGAATTCCTAAATGATCTCTGAAACTGGACCCATCTACAAAGTATGTGACATCTGCTTCAGTAATTGGAGTAGATTCAAGATCAGGTCGTAACCTGGTGAATGCTAATGAGTTAGCAACACATTCATGTGGCTCACCTTCATAAGCTAAAGGAATTAACTCTGCAGGATTAACTGTATTACACCGTTTAATTGTAATATCTGGTTGTGTTAGTAGCAATGAATATGCCAAAGTACGGGCTTGTGTCAAAACAAATTTCCCTTGTTCAATTAATTCTGCAATTTTGTGATGAGTATATATGATAACTGGGTATCCCATAGTTATTGTAGATGCTTTTTCATATGTCTGAAATACTGCTGCAAGACCTTGTTGATAACAAGGTGGATACCCTTGTGCTACATTGTCTAGTTTAGTGCTGTAGTATGCTATTGGTTGTTTTTTCCTACCACTGCAGGTTTCTTGCATTAATACTGCAGAAGCATATCCATCAGCTCTGTTGGCAACAAACAGGTGGAAGGGTTTGGTATAATCAGGTGTACTTAAAACAGGTTATTTTTGTAGTTCCTGTTTAATCAATTCAAATGCTACTAATGCATCTGCAGTCCAACTTAAGGAGGCATTTAGACTTTGTAACCCTGCCTGTTTCATTATGTCTCTCAATGGTGCTGTTTTGATTGCATAATGTTCTATCCAATCAGCATTGAAACCTGTCATTCCTAAAAAAGTCATCATCTGTCCTACTTTTTGTGGCAATGGTGCTTTACTTATGCCTTCTAGGTGTGTTGGCGCTATGGCCTTTGTGCCATATGAGATTAACCGCCCTAAATATTCCACCTGTGGCTGGCAATATTGTAGTTTGGTTTTGGATACTTTATGACCTCCTTGAGCTAGTTTAGTAAGTACCTTTATTGAGTCCCTATGGCATTGTTCGAGTGAGGTTGAACAAATCATCAAATCATCCATGTATTGCAGCAAAGTGCTGTCTATCATGAGATCTTCTAAACCAGCTTTAAGTACCTGATTAAATATTGTGGGTGATTCCTTAAAACCCTGTGGTAATTTTGCATATGAATATTGTTTACCCGCATATGTAAATGCAAACAAATATCTACTTTCCTCCGCAACTGGTATGCTGAAAAATGCAGAACATAGATCAATCACAGTAAAGTATTTGGCATCAGTGGGGACATTTGTTAGCAGAGTGTGTGGATTTGGCACATCAACTGGACTATCCTCTACTATGTCATTTATTGCTCGTAGGTCATGTACGAGGCGCCATTTATTTTTGTTTGCTTTAATTACAGGATAAATTGGCGTGTTACAATAGCTGTTTGTTTCAAACAGTACTCCCGCTTTCACTAATCCTTCAATTGTATCTTTTATGCCTAACTCAGCCTCTGGGCGAAACGGGTATTGTGCTTTCCTAGAAAGGCATGCATTTGGCTTAAGCTTTACTTTGACTGGGCTGGCTGATTTTACCAAACCCACATCTGTTTCATTTTTTGACCATAGCTCTGTTGGGACTTGTCGTTCTACATCTTGTAATAACTCAGCATAAAAACTCTCCTCTGTTTCAGGTATTGACATCATTTGAATTTGTTCCTGTTTGTTAATCATGATTTCCTGAGGAACACCTTACAAAGAAGTTCCATACAGTATTTGAATGTAATTTTTTATCAGCTGAATGAAAAATCAATGGATTGTCAGTTGTTTCCTATTGACTTTGTGTAGCATTTTTTAGCATAGGCCCAATATCTTTTGTTTTCCAATTTTTTCCTACATATAAAGATATATGTGGTACAGAATCTGCTACATTGAACCATTGCTTTGTAAAGTCATTCTCACTTACAGTTATAGCAGCTCCCTGTTTACCTATTATAAAGAATGTGAAATCAATTGAATTTTTTGCCCTTTGGTTCCTTCCTGCCATTTTGTTTCAAGTTCTGTATTTCTTGAAGGGTCATACATCATTGTACAATGGAACTGTGATTTTGGTATTTGTGCATCAGGAATCTGTGCTTCAATAAATTTACCCCATTTATCAAATGCTTGTTTCACATCATTCTCTATCTGTCCTAACTAATACACATTAGCTTTTGGCTCAGAGATCATCATTTTAGTTCCTTTTATGTCCACATACACTCCCTCTGCTGAACACCAAATTTTAAGACCTAATTTGCACAATGCATCTCTTCCTAAAAGATTAATAGGAGTCTGGTTTGATATCAGGATTGGTAAGGTCACACGGTTGTTTTTAGTTTGTAGACAAATCGGAGCGGTCATTGGAATTAACTGTGTTTGTCCCGAGAATCCTATTGTCTTTACAAATTTGCCAGACATGGGGAGATGTGATGCATAATTTGAATTTACACATGTATAACCGCTCCTGTGTCTACCATCATGGGTATGTTTTTTCCTTCTACTTCAACCTGTAAAATTGGTTCTTGATTTGCATTAGTGGTTAAAATTGGTAACTGTCTCTCCCCAATAGGATTCTCTGGGCATCTCTAAAAATCTTGGTTTCTACCTACCCAGGGGTTCACCGGACCTCGTACAGACCTTTGCCAATTATTCCCCCTTCTTCCCCTCGGGGGCTGAGTCCAAGGGTTGCTAGGGCAACCACTCTTTATATGTCCTCTCTCGCCGCACCCCCAACACGATACTTCAGGAAGTCTGCCTGCTCCTCTCCTGTCCCCTTGAGGTGGATTTCTTTTCCACCCCATCGGCCCTGGCTGCTGAGCGTATACATTGATGATGGGTACAGGGGTCTGGTGTGCATGAGGAGGGTTTGTTGTGGGTGGAGTCTGCTGAACAGCTGGTGGAGGAGAATTCACAGGAGCCATCACTGACATCTGGTTAGGTTCGTCTTTCTGTACTGCTGCTTGAATCTTTCTCTTGTTTTTATTTGAAAGTTTTTCCAGCTGTAACTGTGTCAGTTTTCTTTGCAGTTCTTTCTCTTGCGTTTTCAGCTTTTGTTGAATAAATCCACAGCATGACACACGTGGTCACAAAACTCTTTGTGTGATTTAGAGTTTAGACCTACCACATCTTCTAGTTTGCTTTTTACAATCTGTGGCATAGCATCCACTATGGCATTTCTAAAAAGTGTTGTCATTAAAGGATCCCCCTCGGGGTCTCCCTCAGTCTCTTGTTTCCACCTCTTTAATTGTCTTTGAACATAAGTGATGGGATTCTCTGTTTCCCCCAGTTCCTCCCCCTTCAGTGCCTTGGGGTCGATTCTGGTTTCATATTCAGTTCGTAAAACTCGCCAAACGGCGGGACGGTATGCATCAAAAACAATCCCATCCATATCGTAGGAATTAACGGCTCTGTGCAAGTTAGAGTCCTGAAGGATTTGATCAGTCTTTGCTCCCGCTACAATTCTCGCTAGGAGGGCTTTGATGTCTCCTACTGCAATCAGCTTTCCAGCTAATTCTTCCTCCAAAATTCTGATGAACTTACCAGCCCCCTCGTGGATGTCTGGGAGTCGGTTGACCAGATTTTCTTGTGACCCCCAGGGTACGTAGTTACCTTGAGCTCCTTTAATAAGAATGGGGAGCTGCTTTGTTAATGGTCTCAGTGATTTTTCTTCCCCGCGTGACCACTTTCCCTCATCAACCAGGGACTCCGCTCCTCTTTCTCCCTCCCTGCTCGGTTCACATTTGACCTCAAACAAATACTCTTCTTCAGATTCTTCTCTTTCTGGTAAGATTTCTTTTGTAAACTCTTTTTTCTTTTCTACCTGCTCATCTGTTTGTTTTGCACTTGGTGTTTTCATTTTATACTGTGTTTTCATTTTTTTCTAATGCTGTTCGTGCTTGTTTGTAACAATCTAACTGCAGTGTTGTTTCTTTTGTTTTTATAGCCGGCTTAGTTTTAGGTCTTACTACTTGTTCCATCTCCTCATCCTCCTCTTTCTCCTCACCGTCTATTTCCACATTTCCCTTCATCTGCATCTCACCCAAAATTTCAACAGTTCCCTTGAGCAATGGAAACTGACCCTCAGAGGTCAAATAAGGAGGGGGGTCTGCATATTTTTGTTCCTTAATCATGGTTTCTTGTTCCATGTCTTTCAACAGCCTTTTGGCCTGTTTTAAATTTTTACGCAGACATTCCCCTTCTTTTTTGAACAATGCTAACACTTCATGCTCCTTTTCACGTTTTTCTTCTCTTTTTTTGTTTTTCTTACTCGTATTTTTGGTTTTGTAATTTTTAACCAATGTTTCCATTTCCTCACACAATGCCACATCAAAAGTCCCCTCTTTTGGCCATCTGGTAACCATACTTTTTGTACGTTTTTGCCATTTCTTAGAGAGATGCTTTATGAGATCTTTACTCAATGGGTATTTTACTCCCAAGAGTTCAACAGGACTGTCTGCCATATCTTTATTTTGTAATACACCAGCCCTCTAATTTTCTTGTACTAAGAACACTTTATAATGTTCTTATCTTTTAAGTATATCTCCAAAAAATCCCCACAGTTTTTAAAAATGTTTTAAAATGGTTTTTTTTCCACATCCAAAACATACCAAACCACAATATCAGCCACCTTTTATATTTCCTAAACTTTTTATATTTGGTACAGAAAATAAGTTTTGACCAAACCTTAAATTTCAAAAGTATACATCAATATTTTAGCTCAATAATCTATAAACCACATTGTTACCCAAAAATGTTTCAGTAATGACTCAGCATTCATATCAATCCCTTTATTAATTTATTTGGGCTCCCTTCATAGTTTAGGGCTCATTACTTGCATACTCTAACCCTTTATTTGTAGGGTGGATAATTCAGTCATACAGTTATCCCTTCATTTATAGGGCTTATCTATCATACTTTATCCCTTATCGGGCTTATTTCAGCGCCGCCATTTTGGAGTGATGCGCATTCAGGATGAGAGCTTACGCAGCGTACAGAGTTTCTCTGCTCCTGCTCTGTGCCCCCACCCTCCGAATTTGTCATACGTCACTAAGAAAAGTGCGTACACTACCCTAATCCTCTCTCCTGAGTCTAAGATGGCGGCGCTACCGGAAGGTAGTTTATAAAGTTAGTGACATTTTGAATATGGATATTTCTACAGCGGCACCGCGCGGATTGCCCACGGAGGACCTTTGTTTGTCGTCCTGGAGCCGTTTGGATTTGGTTTTTGAGGGATGGACGCACATTTTTGGACTTGAGGGTCGTGGACTGTTGCTGGGCCCCGCAACATTGCATTTAAATAACAGAAATATCTAAAATATTTTCTAAAATATCCGAAAATGTGTTTGTCTGAAAAACGATGGACATATGCAACTCGGACGGCTTGGGGGTGGGTAAATCATGGGTTTGGTATCGTTTTTGGCCGAACTATCCCTTGAATACACCCAGCTGGTCCAGATGGTTCTTTAGACTACTGCATAGTTGGATTATATTAGTAAACTCATGATGCACATTTTTGGATTAAAATAAACTACTTCAAGATCTAGTTGCGCAGAGGAGCCTCCCACAATTCACATGGCGTCAAGCTCCAGCTGTCGCATCTTCACTTGTTTCTCCGCCTCGATCTCAAGTTTGCGAATTTGCAACTGCAAATCCATTTCCGCCTGGCGAGTCTGTAGCTTCTCCTGTGATTCAAGTTGCAAACGCGCCAACCGGACCTTAAGCTTTGTTTCGCCTTTTGAGGACGCAGACATGGGGAGAATGGTTCAAATAGAGGCAGCCCCGCCCTAGCATCGGTCTCCACCTCCGCCGTAGGCATTAGCTCCTCCATACCTTCATTCCCACTCATACCAAACATATGCCCCTCCACACTGTCCCCAACCGTAACTACTCTTTCTGGCAACACAAGTACATTCTTTTCCATTAGCCTACTATACCACAGATTTGATCTCTTCCTTAAGAGACTGCTTATTTACAGGAATTTGAAAATATCCTGCTATTAGGACTAAATCCTCCTTCCTACAACTGTCAAATTGTTCTAGCGAGGGATGTTCTAGAAATTTTTCCAAACTAAACAGAACCATCCTTACGACACTGAAAAACCGCACATATCAATTTTCAACCATATAGTGATACCAGAGACAAAAAATCATGAACAGTTTTTTATTATTATGTCGGGACCATTAATTTCATATTTAAATATTAATTAAATTCGATCCCGGACGAGCCCCCAATATGTTACGACCCTTCTTTTGACTCTTTAATGTCTAGAAAATGATTGAAGGGGAACACTTTAAAACAGTTCAGACACGTCACCAGTAATCACTATTGAAGGTTGAAAATTATCAAGAGACACACAAAAGCGAGAATTTCAAAAATAAATGTAATTTAATGTATGTAAGGGAATAAATTGGATACATAAAGTAAGAATTTATAAATAGCCAAAAATGAAGACTAACAGAGGGAACAACAGGATTGTGCCAAACAAAAGAAAATAATAAAAATCAAAGAGAGCTGACTAAACCGAGACCCATCTAATCCTAAACTAAAAAGAAAATAAAAGAAAAAAAATCGTCAACGTCCGTGACGTCGTAAACTAAACTATCCTAACCTAAACTAACCAAACAAAACATACAGAGTGGCACAAATCCCTAACCTGATGTGAATAACAAAAATTATACTACATGCATGCAAAATGTAAACCACGTGGTAGGCTTACCTAATCCCTCTGAGTCATAACACAGGTCACATATATTTAAGGGTAATCATAAAACGGAAAACAAACAGGTCACAATCAAATAAAGCAAAAAGTGTCTCTCCAGGACCGGCTGTAGCGTCTCGCTTAAATAGCGCACTCTCCAGGTGTAACATATCCTAATAATTAAAGGAACCCGCCCCTCACAGTGGACATCCAATCGGCTCTTCATTAAGGATTGACAGATGACAAAGCCAATCAGCACGTCGCCCTGCGAAAGAGACAGCAAGAGAGAGGCAGAGAGAGAATGAACACAAACCAAAGACACACATATCCAAAAAAACATTTACACGTCCCTAGGGACGTAACAGGAATACAAATGTATTAAAAACATATTACTTAAATTTAACCTTTTTAGCCTTAAGTCCCCCTACAGCCTTAACAGTAAGGCTCAAGTACCCCTTCATCAAAACTAAATCAAAGTTGTGTTTTAAAGTCATTTTAATTAATTAATTAATTTTAAACATTAAAGTAAAAAGCACTGACTGATGAAGCATGTTTATTTCAACAAACCACTACCATTGCGATCAGTGTTTGCATTTTATCAGCTCATTTGCATTTTAAAAGACACACCCAAAAAGGCACATTTTGCTCAGGCCTACAAAATGGCAATTTTCACATGCTATAATTAATTTTCTGTAGGGTGTTTTGAGATAAAACTTCACATATGGACTCTGGGAACGCCAAAGACTTATTTTACAAATTAAAAAATTTCATCATATGACCCCTTTAAGGGCCAGTATTTGTTTTTGTATTTTAGGTTTATGACCTGTGGTCACTTGATTTAAATAAAATTAAGGACAATCACGAGTTATGAAATTGTGTGCTTCCTGGTGAGCCTTTTTCGGAGGGCTAAATAATTAAAAGTCCGAACAGTGAGTATCCGCGCAAAATATGCAAATTCAGGTGAACTATATAGCACAGCCAGATCCAACCTACAGACAGGTATTAAGGAAGCAAAAGCGGCCTACAGGAGGAAGGTTGAGGGGCACTTTAACAAGGGGGATCCTAGGCGTGTTTGGCAGGGAATCCAACGCCTCACAAACTTTAAGGTTTCAAAAGACCCAAGCCCGAGCACCAGCAGCAATCTGGCAGAGGAGCTTAATCTTTTCTTCGCGCGCTTTGAGGTGAATGAGACCTGGAATGAGTCAACACTGACCACACCAACAACAGTCCTGCCCACAGATGCCCTGACACTCTGTTTGAGTGTAGAAGAGGTCAGGAGGGCATTCCTTGGTGTGAACCCCAGAAAGGCTGCTGGGCCTGATGGGATCCCTGGGAGAGTGCTGAGGGACTGCGCAGACCAACTGGCTGAGGTATTTACTTCCATCTTTAACATTTCTCTGTCTACCTGTTCCATCCCCAAGTGCCTCAAATCTGCTATCATTGTGCCGATCCCCAAAACAACAGCTGTGAATAGTCTTAATAATTATAGACCAGTGGCCCTTACTTCTACCATCATGAAGTGCCTTGAAAGACTGTTGCTACCTCACATAAAAGCTTCCCTCCCACCCACACTGGACCAACATCAGTTTGCCTACAAAGCAAACAGGTCAACAGCGGATGCCATCAACACAGCCCTGCACTGTGTGCTGACCCACCTTGAACATCCTGGCACCTATGCAAGACTGCTGTTTGTGGATTTTAGCTCCGCTTTCAATTGCATCATCCCTGGAAGACTGGTGTCCAAGTTATATGGACTGGGCATCAGTACAAACATCTGCAGATGGATTTTTGACTTTCTTACAGATCGTCCCCAGTCAGTTCGTCTGGGTTCCCACCTTTCTTCTGGTCTCACACTCAGCACTGGAGCTCCCCAGGGTTGTGTGTTGAGTCCCTTACTCTACATCCTATACACTCACGACTGCACACCAGTTCATGAAAGTAACACCTTTATTAAGTTTGCGGATGATACCACTGTTATTGGACTTATTCACAACAATGATGAGTTCGCCTATAGGGATGAAATCCAAAAACTTTCCACCTGGTGTTCCAATAACAACCTGTCTCTCAACGCCTCTAAGACCAAAGAGGTGGTGGTAGACTTTCGCAGGAAGAGAACCGATCCTGTATCTGTTAACATTAATGGAGACACTGTGGAGAGGGTTAAGGATTTTAAATTCCTAGGGACATACATCTCAGAGGACTTGACCTGGGCAACCAACATCACAGCCCTTGTGAAGAAAGCTCAGCAGCGACTGTACTTTCTCAGGTCCCTTAATAAAATTAACCTCTCCCAGAAGTTGCTTTTATCTTTTTACAACTGTTCTGTCCAAAGTATTATCACACATGATATTCTGGTGTGGTTTAGCAGCTGCACCACCACTGACAAAAAGGCACTGGACAGAATTAGGAAATCAGCACAAAACATGATACAAATACAGCTTCCATCACTCACTGACATATACCACATCAGATGCCTGCAGCGGGCAAAAAACATAATCCGGGACTGTTTCCATCCAGGTCACTACCACTTTACTTTGTTGCCTTCTGGAAGGCGTTACAGATCCTTCAAGGGTCGTACCTCTAGACTTTTGAATAGTTTCTACCCAACGGCTATAAAATACCTGAACTCATAACTTCTTTTGATGTTATAATTTCTTATTAAGCACTTATTTATGTATCAGTGTTGTCTTGTCACTTTATGTGTTACCACTATGGGGAAGTGTAAACTGAAATTTCGTTGCTATATGCAATGACAATAAAGGCAATCAAATCAAATCAAATAAAACGACAAAACTGGATAGGCATTAAATGTTTGTTGTAACTAATGATAAGTTATCTACCATTTTTGTTGATATTAGTTCATAACAGCTTTGCTGCACATCAAAGAGCTTGCGTCACTTTTCTCAAACTGAACTCGCCTTTTTAACCAAAGTTGAGATAACTAACGTTACAAAGTTTTACAATTGTTATATTATTATAAGAGCCATGGTAAACTATTATGAACACCGCAGTTATGTCTAATGTTACTGTCTTTTCTCCGTGCATGGGGAAAAAAGTCATAATTTATGTGAACACGAGAATGAACAAGCACCAGTCAGCGCGTGGCTCAGCACGTCAGCTTGTTGTTCTCTAATGTAAATCTAGTGTATAAAGTACTAATGGTGTAAATGTGGTAACTTTAAAGCCTCAGTTGATAAGAATAACAGTTAACACTTCATTTTAACAACACTGACACTTCATGCGATCTGCTCACATCTGCTCACATTGTAAGAGAGTTTTCTTGGTTATTTCATGCAATTCAAACAATCAGCCATTAAAGGTCTCAAATTGTTTAGCAGCAATCAACCCAACGTTACTTAAAGTATATTACTATGCATGTCCACAGATCTGTTTTTCTAAAACTGTACAATTCTACTATCTCAAATCTCTAAAGTTAGACTATGAACAGAATTTACAACTAATGACATTATTTATTAATATTGGTTTGTTAAAATATGTTTTCTATTTCTTTATTTAATAGGCTACCTCAAAAATGAAATCCACATGGAACTTAGTGGAAGATCATCTCCCAGAAATGTGCAGATGAATGTAAGATGTCAAAAAGGCACCACAGTCATTGTTTGTGAAAATTACTGCTTTGCATTAAATGACATTTCACGGTAATGTAATGTTTACCTTTTGAAAGTAACAAATATAATATGTTTACAGTATGTAATAAAATAATTATAGTTATAAGCATTTGTCACTGTGTCTGTTATGTTTTAACCTGTTATCAGTGCGTAAACAAATGGTCACTAATACTCTATTCAAAATAGGTAAGAAATTGTTTTCTTCAAACACAGCATAATTACAAAGTATGGTTTTGCTGGGTTTTAATTGTTTTCTTATTAACACACACACAAAAAAACATGACTACCCTTTCTGCTTCCTCCACCAGCCTTAGAGCAGCTGTTCATGTATATGGTATGGTGACTACAATATTAACTGGTCTGATAAAAACTGTAAACATAAACTCAAGGCTCTTATGACAAAATTCAACTATCAACAAATAATTGTAGGGCCCACAAGAATAACAAGGCATACCAAGACACATATAGATTTAGCATTTACAAATAGACCTGAACGAATAATAAAGAGTTATAATTTGATTACTGGACTCTCGGACCATAACATGACTTTGACTGTTAGAAAACTGACGAAGAAGCGCCTGCAGTACTTTGGTAAACCTGTTTTTGAAAAATTTTAGTTTATTATTCCTAAAAGTAGAATTATGCAATTTGAAAGAGAGCTTAAAAATATAAATTGGGAACAAATTATGACACTAGATGATGTAGAGGAGTGTTGCAATTCTATGACCACATCTATTACAAATCTAATGGTAAAATTTACAAAGAAAATAAAACCTAAACAAAAAGATTTCACAGTGCCCTGGATAAATAATGAAATACGAAAACTTATGAAAAAACGAGATTTAGCTCTAAAAACATCTTTAAGATCTAAACTTAACACTGATCTCCTGACTTATAGAAGTTTAAGGAACAAGGTTGTATCTGAACTGCGAAAAGCAAAAGTGACATATTACACTAATTTAATTGATAGTGCTAAAGGCAACAACAATTCACTTTGGAGGCATTTAAATAATCTGACTAATAAATCAAATAAGCATAAAAAGATTACAGAACTTAACATTAATGGAAATAGTATAACTGATTGTGCCACTATGGCTGACGAATTTAATTCATATTTTGTACAATCTGTTGAAGAATTAACAAAAGAATTCCGGCTTGTCAATCCTCTCAATTATCCATTAAGAACAACCTCAACAGATTCTTTTTATTTGAAAGAGGTGTCAGATATAAAAGTCGCAGAAATAATTAATAAACTTCCAAATTCCAAGTCTGATGACATTTTTAGGATGAACAGTTGTTTTCTTAAAAAGTATAAGGATGTCCTTGTTAAACCATTGACCCAACTTGTTAATCTTTCGATAAGAACTAGTACATTTCCCAGTGCATGGAAACAAGGTATAATTACTCCTGTGTTCAAAAGTGGCAGCAAAGACTCAATGAGTAACTATCGTCCTATATCAATTTTACCAGTCTTATCTAAAATAATTGAAAAAGTTGTAGTAGTGCAATTGAGTGACCATTTAGAAGCCAGACAGCTACTTCATCCTCACCAGTTTGGGTTTAGACAAGGTTATTCAACAGAAATAGCAAACTGCTGTCTAATTGAAAATGTAAAAAAGTCCCTGGACAAAGGTAATGTGGTGGGAGCTGTATTTATTGACCTTAAAAAGGCATTTGATACGGTCAATCATAGTTTGCTTTTATCTAAAATGTTAAATTTTAATTTCTCAAATGAGGCAGTGTGGTGGTTTACATCTTACCTTCAGTCTAGAGTGCAGTGTGTTAAAGTTGATCAAAACATATCTGCACTATCAAACATAAGAATGGGCATTCCGCAAGGTTCTATACTTGGCCCCGTGCTGTTTAGTCTTTTTATAAATGACTCTTATAAAGTAACTCTGCACTGCTCAGGTGCCAGATGTCAGCTATATGCAGATGATGCAGTTATTTATGCACCCGCCAAGTCACCTGAGCAGGCTGCAGCTGTATTATCTACTAGTATGTTTGACATCCAACAATGGCTCATTCAAAATCAATTAGTTTTAAATTTCACAAAAACGGTTTCCATGTGTTTTTCCATTAAAAAACTTGATTTAAAAGGAAGATTTAATGTTAATATACAAAATAAAGAAATTAATCCAGTCACAGAATTCAAATTTCTAGGATTGGGTTTAGATCCGCAACTAAAATTTGATAAGCACATAAAGAAGATTTTTAAAACAACCCAAAGTAATCTTAACTGTTTTAAATTAATTAGAAGTTTTATACCGCACCAGGCAGCCCTGCTGTACATGCATGCCATGATTTTTTCTCATATATCGTATTGCATGACAGCATGGGCTCAAGCCACTCCCACTGCAACCAAATGTATACGTTCTGTATACAATAGAGCAATAAAAATAATGGACAAAAAACCAATACGACATCATCACTGTACCATTTAAAAAATATATAATTTAATGAATTTTGAGAGCTTTAGCAACTTTTGCTTTCTTAAACTAATTTACAAGTGCATTAATCATGTAGCAGCTGTGCCACTAAGTTCATTTATTGAGAGACAGAGCAGCACTCGAGTCACTAGGGGTTTTTCAAATCATGACTGTAAAATCCCATTTTGTAGGACCAGTTTTGGTCAGACAACCTTCTCTGTGAAGAGCTCCAAACTCTGGAACTCATTACCATCTGACATTAAGAATGTACTGGATTTTAATGTGTTTACTTCCAGGCTAAAAAAAACTGGTTAAAAACAAATCAAAGGTGCACTCATTTTTAACTAGTAGGTATGAGCTGTATGTATTTAAACCTTACGGGTAAATTTTATGGGTAAATTTTATTGTGTATGATTAGAGACATTAATTGTCAATATCTTGTTTATTTGTTTTAAATAAAAGTAGTATAGTATATGTAAATTCAATTGTATTGTTTTTAGAGCCCAACCAGGGACAGGAGTTGAAAATTAGCATTTGCTATAAACTTTTTATGCAGCACTTTAGTGATAAGCTTGCTTTGACACTATGTATGTTTGCATTGTCCCTGTCAAATAAATAAAATGAATGGATGAACTCCGTGGTAGAGCATTGCGTTTGCAATGCAAAAGGTCATTGTGGGTTTGAACCCAGGGAACACAAATACTGATACAAATAATAAGCAGCTTGTAATGCACTTTAAGTTGCTTTGGATAAAAGCGTCTCCAAATGCATAAATATTATATATACACATGATGTAACCCCAGGTTGACCACCGTGAAACATGTAGCCTATGCATTAGGTGGACGGCTTTATCCAAAGCATATACTTTTTATTAGTATGTGTGCTCCTTGGTTATTTAGCCCATAACCTCTTATTTCAGCCTTGTTTGTTTTATTTTTATGTATATACACTGTAAAACCTAACAGTGTAAGTCACTAAACGAAATGAGTTCATTTAACTTATTATTTTTTAAAGTGAATTTCACTTAATAAAAAGAGTGATATGAACTCAAAAACTGCAGATGATTAACCATAAATTAAACCAAATAAGTAAGCAACAGCCAGGACACAGATATGAAGAGCTAACAGGTAGGCTAAGCACTGCAAACTCTTTCAACCTTTTTAAAACATCTTTAAACTTTAAAGACATGTTGTTTGTCGTGACTCTACATTTTAATACTCACTCGGTTACAGTAATTTGTTTAATGTTGGACATACGATGAAACAACGCGACGTTGACACAGCAATTTTACCTCAGACTCATTTTTATCAGCAGATTGTGTGTTTCTTAGTAAGGACTAACTTTGACTGTCTGTCTGTTCTCAACCAAACGGTCATTCAAGACCTTTTAAAGGTAACGTTACCCCATTTATTCATTCATTAATTATGTTTTGAGTGCACCACAGTTGTGAAAAAATAATTCATATTTATGTGTTTCTTACTGTTTAGCACAAACATTTCTCGTGCAAGTTTGAATATCTCTCAGTGAGGACTAACTGACTGGCTTTCTGTTCTCGACCAAACGGTCATTCCTACTCATAAAAACCTAGTAACGTTACCCCGTTTATTTATTCATTTATTATGTTGTGAGTACACCACAGTTCTTTCAATGGAAAATTAATTCATATTTGTGTGTGTTTTCTTACTAATTAAAAGGTTTTTCACTCATAAAACCTTTTAAAGGTAACATTACCACATTTATTATGTTTAGTACACCACAGTTCTTTCATTGGGAAATTAATTCATATTTGTGTGTGTTTTCTTACTGTTTAGCACAAACGGTGCCCGCGCAAGTTTGAATCTCTCTCCGTGAGTAGCCTACTGACATACGGCCCTTCACTCATAAAACCTTTTAAAGGTAACTTACCACATTTATTTGTTCATTTATTATGTTTAGTACACCACAGTTCTTTCAATGGAAAATTAATTCATATTTGTGTGTGTTTTCTTACTGTTTAGCACAAGTGTGTACTGTTTAGCGCAAGGTTGAATTTCTCTCAGTAAGGACTGACGGACGGCCATTCACTCATAAAACCTTTTAAAGGTAACATTACCACATTTATTATGTTTAGTACACCACAGTTCTTTCAATGGAAAATTTATTTATATTTATGTGTGTTTTCTTACTGTTTAGCACAAGTGTTTCCCACGCAAATTTGAATTTCTCTCAGTAAGGACTGACGGATGGCCATTCACTCATAAAACTTTTTAAAGGTAACTTTACCACATTTATTATGTTGTGAGTATACTACAGTTCTGTATAGGGATGGGCACGAGTACTCGAACGTGGCATCGATGATCAATCACAAAAACGATGATCATGTGGCTTTATTTATTTATTGGGCCTAAAAAAAAAATTTGTTTGGTTCCGGTTTCCGACCGACCCTGCCAATTTATGTGCGACCCAAATTTATTTTATGAGCTTGGGGAAGAAATAATACACATTAAATAAATACACAAATAAAAAAAAATTTGTGGCGAACTATAATTTACCTTTTAGTACAGCACTGTTTTTGTAAAGCACGCGTCCTCCAGCAACAAACAAAGCAGCTACACAGTCGTTAACACAATAGTTCACAGATCGTTGTCGCCACTTACAAAAGCACTGGTAAAGTGGTAATTTTTGGTGTGCATTCGAGCTGTTTCGTGCACAGCAACGTGATCTTTTGCCCCGCCGAAAGTTGTAAATTACAGACAAAAAAAGACGAGCTGAACAACGATATGCAATTGGGCTTTTCTCTTCCAGAGAGCACAAACCGAGGCTCATTTTGTAAGTGAATTATAATATTTGAATTTATGGTATTATGACCAGGGCTTGACATTAACACCGCCAAACGCGGGTAAGATTTCGGCCGTAAGGCGGGTCTCTTTTCTTAAAAGTTATGCGAAATGATAAACAATACGCAATGCGACACTGGGAAACTACAACTTCCATGAGCATTCTGCACCCAGAGCAACGCACAGAGATCTGTTGAGAGACGCGCACGCGATCAGCGGGGCGTTGCGGACCAAAGCGTCACCTTCCAGAGAGCGCGCGAGAGCTGATGGATTTGCGAATGCACAAGAGGACGCAGTCTGAGCGCATACATACTTCGGGAAAGATAAAACAATTGCATGGAAGTGATTGATTAGATATAAATTGCGTGCACACTCTCAGTGCAAGAGCGAAGAGAAATTCAGCGCATATCTGAATGCACACGAAATCAAAAGAAACCCGCCATCGAGAGGTTCGCGCATCATTTTAATGTAACAATAATGCCCTCCCGACATTTGTCATTAAAAGTCTTAAATCACTTGTATCAGAAACCATTTAGCTTATAAAATACATCTGCATGACAGTAAAATTAATGTACATATCTTGACAGTATTTACTGCTGTTGTTAATAAATATTTAAAGTGGTTATCGATGGGTTTTGTGTTTATCTTTTCAGTTTAGAATTAGTGTTTCTTCTACACCCCTGTTCTACTTTTAATATATTCATTCAAAGTAAATCTATTTATGCCTTACTTACTAGCATGTTTTTCATGCATCTTATATGATCTATACTGATATACCAGCTATATACCAGCTAAATGTTGTCTTAATTCGGGTAGTCAGACTGCATTTGAAATTCAGTCTGCATCTAATTTAGCAAGTAAATTTGCTCGAATTAAAGTAATTTTAGGATGCCAAAGTCAAATTTAATCATATACAATTTAACTTTGGCTAGTACCTTTGAAAAACAACTAGCCACTTTGGCTGGTGAGCAAAAAAGTTAATGTCAAGCCCTGATTATGCTACAAAGAGTTCCACTTTTATACTTTAGCCACAGGCTCACGCAAGATATTTTTCATATCATACAGACAGATTCAACACCGGCCTCCACATATTGCGTTTCGTTATTTATTTATTTTTTTACTTTAAAACACGCAGTGTATTCGTTCAGCTGCATTTACTGTTCTCTCTCTCTCTCTCTCTCTCTCTCTCTCTCTCTCTCTCTCTCTCTCACACACACACACACACACACACACAATTAAAAAGAGATAATCCGTGGAGATCCGTGGTTCTGCGCTGCGTGAGACAAACACGCAATATGGCCAAAGTCACCTCAAATATATCCGCTATTCAATTTAAATATTTAACAACTTCCTACCTATCCCTTGCTGCCACTGTAAAAAAAATAAAAAATAAAATAAAATAAATTCCCTACCGACCCATGACCTAAACTGACAACCAACCGGAACCAAACTTTTTTTTTTATGCCTTGTGGATATGGCTGCATTGGATGTCTGGTTAGCATTACAAGCGCATGTGGTAGTAAAGACTGGGTCTGGAGATGCGTGTTTGACGTCGTGTTGAGCTATTCAGACCAGCGTATGACATCAGTAACGTGTTACCATGCATGATTCAAAAACAAACAGATAATTCCGCGCACCCGCCGTGCACGCGCCAACCCCCCGATCCGCGCAATGCGCGGCAAGTCGCCGATCCCGTGAAGCCAGTCACACCCCACATCACTGAGGCATTATGGTTTAAAAGGATGCCCTGATTTTCGGAAATACAGTCAGTCAGGTGCAAAAGTACAGCGCCGTCAAAAGTTCAGTGGGTTATCATCTCTTATACCACGGGTCTGTTGAATGCTGCATTCTGATTGGCTGAGAAATGTTCTATGGGTGTTGATTATTTTTCTGTAAACAGCACACCTAACTTTTCAAATGTCTTAAAAATAGGCACCAGAGCAATGTTTGTGGTAGCCGTAGTATAAGCGGAATAATTGACTCCGGTCCTTTGAATTATTTGAAAATAATGCACACCATGCATTACCACCTTGGTGTTGTTGGACTTTAAGGCGTCCATCTGCATGTTCATAATTAGAGGAAAGGCACGGTATTAAAATTAAACTATTTATTGATCAGATATGAAAAAGTTTTACAGCGCTGGGCAGTCTCAAGGCCACAATAGGCATTCGACTAACAGCCCGCATTTGGAGAAAACAGTTATTTATAAAGTATGTGACGTCGATCTTCTTCTTAGAATCTCCACCCACAAAGGCCGTTCCCCTCGTACATCTGACTCCATCACCACACACATAGACACACACATACAAAGAAAAAACTAACTGTTCTCCGCTCATCCCTGAGAGCCATGCAGTCCGTCACCTTCTCCCCAGTACTCCTCCACTTCACATATGATTGACTTCAGATAGCATATTATAATGCTTTCTTAAAAACAAATCATTAATGAAACATTCATTTATTCATAAAACCATAAGCTGTAAGATGAAAGTGATTATTATGTAAAACACATTTCAATATCATGACATCATTTCATTATTCGTAAAATTGGTTATATGAATAAGGCACACATTAACTTCTTTAGATAGATAAACACATATTACATCTTTTACTGCAATACTACTTCTAAGCAAAACACTTTAATCATTATTCAAAAAAAAACATCTGTTAGGGAAGAAAACACACACACAAAGAACAAGCGCAGGAGATTCTGTTCTTCCAAGTTGAGTTGCCATCCCCCCATTAGATTATTCTGTATGCAACCTTCATTTCATTGGTTAATACACATTTATCAAAGACAACATCTTATATTTATTACATCAATTATTCACTGATTAATACTGATTAAGTAAGAAATATATTGCATATTTTATCCTGTGAATATTAAAGAATTGGTTAATACATGGTTGTCTGTTTACTTTTCCCACTCTGGTCTCTTTCTTATCTTTGACAATTTCCAGACATAAATTCCTAGTTAATCCTTCTTGCATTTTTACACACACACCCAAGCTGGTAGCTTTCCACTCTCAAACTCAAACACCTCATTCTATGTAATAACTCAATGAATATATGAAACACACAGTGTTTGTAGAATAAAATGATTAATTAAAGAAATATAAAATGGAACAAAATCAATTTCCACAGTCCTTATTTGGACATCTTTATAACTTTAACACGTTTGGCAATCATCATGAAATGTAAGCAGTAAATATATAAAACATAATTATTCAACAACACAACAATACTCAATTGTTCCTGAATTGGTTAAATGCATTCATTAGTTAAACATACTAATTTTCACTTTCTCTAAATATAACATAATTATAAAGCAAACAACTTGTTTATTGAAACCATCTGTTCTGTGTGTTTTCCCTCCAGGGCTTTTTCTATAGCCCCCCTGGCTCCCACACACACATCAGTCACCCCCTCCTTGGTAACTTTCCACACACACAGACAACTTTCTTGTGGTCATCACAGAAAACATTGTTGTAACAATACACATTAATTAAGATTATAAGCAGCACGATTAATAAAACAAAATCAAATCCCACAGTGTGCATTATTTTCTTATTCAATGGCCTGTCGTCAATTATTCCTTACATATTTAAACATCAATGTTAAGAGATACCAGAGAGCCATACGAGCATTAACATTACATCTTGACTGAGGGCGAGTAAGGGAACGACACGACACAGCTAATCGCTAAAATAATAGCAAAAGACATAAAGCTGCTTAATGTTATGAAGCTTGTGCTTTGACTGGACGTGTTTAAAAGGGCGATGTTTATGGTGCACATCCACAACGGGAGTTAAACTTTCTGTACATAACTTAGTTGAAGACTTAGTTGAAGTCTAGCATTTTATGCAGATAGATGCACAATGTACATTTATGTTGTATAAAGGCTTACTATATGTAGAGTGCATCATATAGAAAGCGGTTTGTGCTTATTAACCCTTTAGTTTCACTTCATCACGCAGCTATTCCTGTTAGAGGTTTCTGTTAAAAACATTTAATTCATTAATAATCTAGTATGGTGTTCTGTCATAGTTTCTTCAAAATTAAGTTTATTTCAGTGTTTTTAATAAAAATATTTTTATTTTCACCATGACGTGTACGTCCCACCCCTTTGATTGCCCCGCCCCCAGTTAATCGAGTACTTGTTTTTCAGACCTATGGATTAATCGAAATGAAAAAAATTAGATAAATGCCCATCCCTGTTTCTGTAAGTGGAAAAGTAATTCATATTTGTGTGTTTTCTCCCAGGTTAGCACGAATGCATCCAGCATAATTTTGGACCTTTACCATTGAGGAGACTGGCTGACTGTTCTCAACCAACCATCATTCACACGCAAAAACTTTAAAGGTACCACATTGGTTTGTTGAAGTTGTTAGTATACCACAGTTCTGTAAGTGGAACATTTATTCATATTTTGTGTTTTCTCACAGGTAAGTATGAACACGTCTAGAGCAGTTTTGGATCTTTACCATTGACCATCACTAACACAACAAAAACTAAATAAATGTTAGTAAGTGGACCTATTCAGTTACTCATTATGCTGTGAGTACACCACAATTTTATCAGTGAAACAATAATGTTTGTGTTTTCTCAATGCTTGGCATAGACAATGTGACCCTGTGTAATTTGGAAATTTCATGGGAAAAGTGTACGTCTTAAAATTTTTTAAATGTTGTTTGAATTAAGAAACAGTACACTGATTTATTAAAAGTGTACAATACACTGAGTCTATTAAAGTCATAAAGTCACCTGGGTTGAGAAGTTCTGTAAATCAGTAAGGAAGTTAATTTTAACCCTCTGGGGTCGGACCCTTTTTGGACACAGTCAGAGGTTCTGACATGCTTTCACATTTGGTCTTTTTTCAGTTGCTTTAAAACACATTAATGGCCAATATCACATAACACTGTATTCAGCACAAACTGTGCTATAATAATATGTAAGATAAATGTATGTACATGTTTGTATTTTTAAGTAAATGATGTTTATGCGTGGTTAGTAAAAACAAGAAAACAAAAAGTTGCTGAAATAAGGCCAAGAAACACATCCTAAACATTTGTTAACAAGCAAAAGAGAGAGTAGAGAAGAGTAGAGAATTTGCTACAAAAAGATGTAAAAACCATTTAACCCACTCATTCACATGAAAAAATACATTGATTTAACTTTTGTAAGACACTTTTTGCTGTGTAAAGGCAATATGCAAGGGAGGGTCAATGGTCATGAATATTGATGTGTTTCACACCAGAGGAGACCCAACCCCCTAATGGCTCAGTGAGGAATGTTGGGACAAAAGAACTGTGACTGTGGGGAGACTTAAAGAGAAAATCTTTTGCTTGTAGTAAAAAAAAAAGGTTAAAATAAAGTACAAAATACTTTTTTAGTAAAATAAAAGTCTTATAGGCTTGCAAAAAAATGCTAAAAACCTGAACAATACAATAGATTTAAGAAGCTTTATTATAATTATAAATGAAGAAGCTTCATTGTAATTATAAATAATAAAGTAACAATATGTATACATGTAACAATATTCTATATGACCAGTACAATATGGCTCTAATTAAAAGAAAAGGATTCTAAATGGTCAGCTGTGAAAGTTTGGTGTGCATCTAAAAATACTTCCAAATATAAAAAATAAGGTATACATTTGTAAACCATCACACACTGTAACTCTTTGGGAATGGAGTTAAATGTTGTCGTGCCATTGTTCAAAACGTGCGGGTACCAGACGAAGTTGGTGTAGCAGACACATTCCTGAAAACATAACTTAATTAATATCATGTATTTTCAAAGTACAAAGCAACACATCAGTATTACTAATATTGAGAACTTTTTTTAATAATTAATAGGGGTGACCCCGAATAGTTGAAGATTCGATGCATCGGAGAAGCCGGATTCGACTACCAATCTCACAGTCGAATCGTTGCAGATGTGCTATGAAATGAGGATCATTCAATTTTGGCCGTATATGGGTGCACACATTATCTGATTTCACATATAACAGCTTTCTCCCAATATATTAATATACAGTATATTATTATAATGCTGCAAATAATATGTGATGTAGCAGCTTTCAATAAATATTTTTAAAATGCGTTAAATCCAACTAACAAAGCCTGTGATGGGGCTCCACGTCCATAAGAGGTTTCTATGTTAATAAACCATTGCATCTTTGTTTCTACATTTAAAAGACAAAGCTGGCAATTCTGGCAATACTTTCGTTTTTTATTAATTTCTTTATTTTATTTATAAATCACTCTGGGTTATCTGATTTATCTATTTGGCTTGTGTTTTGTTTCCGTGCACTTGAGGCATTTTGCACATTTGTTCTGCACGTTGTTACTTCTGACCTTATTTGATTTAAAAAATGTATTTATTATAAACGTAAATTCTGATATAATTTAAGTCTGTACATTTTGGATTGTTTTTCGTTCTATCGACGTTGCGCTATTGCGTTCTGGCCATGTTTGCGCATGCAATTTAGCCGAAAGTGCTATAGGTGCTCTACGTCTCATATTTAGAAGTTCATCGAACTAAACATTACAAAACGGATGTTTTTCGACGGGTATACGTTTTAAAATGTATTTAAAACCGAGTGGTTATCTATTATGGTCGGTGTTCACTTTCAAATGATAGCAAAGAGATTCCTGAAATAAATAATATCATCAGGTCTTTCTGTATCTAAAGTGAATACAGAGATGATCAAAGTCAAAGCAAGCAAGCATTTCTGTGCTAAACAATAACGCGTAGTGTCTATAAAATCATTAATTTCAGTGTTTTTCTTGTTATAAATTAACGTTTAATGAATTGTATACAAAGCTTAGTTTTTATCATTTACAGTAACAATCACAAATTATTTGTCATTTGTCTTTTTTTTGGTCATGGCTTTGACGCGCTTAATCTCCAAATTAAATAAAAATACTAAATTGTAGCCGGGGTTTCCAAGGCAGGATCACCATTGTTATTTTTTAGGTTTAGTTCTCAAAATGTTTTTTTTTGTGTGATGTTCTGTAGATCGTGGCATTAAAATGTTATGAGGAATAATTAAACAAATGTTGCCTTACATTTTACCTTATATAAATGCATCCACAGTCAAATATATACTGTTATATAACTCAGGCAGTAAAGCAGAAAATAATTGGGTACAGAGATGCGCTGTATATGTTTGTTAACAGGCCATTACCGGACATATTTATAGCTAAAAATTAACACATGACATATCTCCGGGCACATTTACAGCACATCAATACTAGGCTACATCGAAACATTTGCACCCGAACAGATACATGCATATGGTAAATGTAACTTTATGAATTTCGGGTTTGTTTCTGCATGCCCCCGTGCGAGTAAATGACGATGAAGCCACGTTACTAAAAAAAAATATTTGTATCATGTATTTTCGGAAAATACAGATATGTTTATATATATATATATATATATATATATACATCTTGTATTTTCCAAATTACTACGCAAAACATCAGTAAAAGTCTACTAATAAAACAGAAAAGCCCGCAAATGTGACTTACCCTTTATGAATGTCCGTCGCATTTCTGCAAATGCCCGCTGAAGAGGAGAGTGATGCTGCCACATTCCTACAAAAGTTTTTAATAATTAACATAATGTATTCTCCACAGTAACAAACTTATAAAGCAATACTAAGGCGGTAAAGCATAGTTGAGATAAGATAATTGGGTAGATAGATTCGGTATATCTTTGTTAACGGGCCATTACCGGACATATTTATGGCTAAACATTAACACATTACATATCTCCGGACACATTTACAGCACATCGATACTACATCGATACATTTACACCCAAACAGATAGTCGCGTAAACAAGACTTGTTGAGGCATAAACACTAGTCAAAATATATTCTAAATAGTGATATTGTTTTATGACATATTGTATATTTACAGCACACCATACAATCATACTGTTTAACGCATGATATATCCGGGCTCATTTACAGCACAATGTTACACCCGAGCAAATAAAGAAGCCTTATTGATAAGTCGGCATGGACACTATAGTTATAGTAGTGATATTGCTTTATAACATTCACATTACACTAATCAGCATACGGTTTAATGTAAGAACTATCATTTTGTAGGTAAAACTTACTCTTCAGAAATTATATCCTCAGCTGGATCAAGTCGCTCTTCAAAAAACAAACGTTCATCGTCGGAGTCCTGCTCTTCGTCTGAAGAAACAGTGAACTCTTCCTCGCTGCCAGGAGCATCTGTATAGCTTCCTCACCTGTAAAGCGTGTCATCTTCCCAGCGCGTTGATAAGTGAATGAAACTGTCAAAACTTGCTGCTTCTTAAAGCATTGTTTGGGGGCGTTGATCTTGTTTGCATAGCCCGCATCAGGTAATTTCCATATGAATGGCGCGCACAAGGTAGGTGGGGTCACATTAGCGCTAATGAGGTCGAGCCAGAAAAACTGTACCTCTCTTTACTTACATGTCGATTACACAAACAGACAATGAGTTCTTCAGATTTTAATTACATCATGTAAAAGTAGACATTTCAGGCTTTCTTTAGACATATGTATCATGTTCGTGTGACAAGTATTGGCGGAGTTATCAGTTCATGTTTGAAACGTGTTTGAGGAAAATGGTCAAGGAGACAGAGATGTCGAAATGTACTCCCTGTTTATTTTCTTTATTTGCCAAAAGCACACAGTTTTGTTGTTATTATGAAGGCACTCACATTAAAGTAGAGACTTCACAGTTTCGAATGATGTATTACATGTATGTGTATGATTATGAATGACGGAGTATTTTAAGTGGATGTCACAGGAAACAGGAAAAAATGTGTCAAAACGCGGCCCCGCGTTTTTGGACCCCAGGGGGTTAAAGGCCATGGAGTAAACATTTCTTAGACTTTAATGTACAATTATGGGTATGTTCAGTGGACGAATGCATTAAGTCAGTGGTTCTCAAACTTTTCCAACCAAGTACTAGCCTGACTACGTCAGACTTTGTACTTCCGTTAAATTTCATTACGCTACTGTACTCAGTCTGACATACCTCCCATTCAAACCGTTTTCCTCCCGCATTGAGACGGCCGTCAAATCAACGAAAAGAGGGCGGGCTGAGAGCCGTGATATAGACGCTAAGCGCCGAATGTATGGTTGTAGTTTGTAGTGGACATGGAGGCACAGAAAGCTATTTGCTCTGTTGTGGAGAACCGGCACTTGCCAACTTAAGCCCTGTTATGAGCCCAGTGCGGGTCAAAGTGTTGGTGTGTTGTTTTGTCTTTTTGTTTTGCAGGACGGTGTTCGAGTGTGTGACGTCATGATTGTGAGGACTTACACCTGTGTGGATGTTGGCGCCAGCGGATATAAGCAGTTCTCTTTTGAGTGACGTCGCTCACTCCCCTCGCTTCCTGTGCCGTCTTAGTTCCTGTTTAGTTGTTTGCTTTACCATTAATCCCTGTTTTATTATTTACTTTAATAAATGTAATTCATTCTTTCACCCTTACCTCACGCGTTGTCTCCTTCTTTGTGACGGTTTGCGAGCCGACCGTGACAGCCCGAACAAGAAAAGTGTTTGTGAAACATTTTGAATGGAGATTATGTTGTTGCCCTACTCCAGACAGGTTTTGGGAAAAGTTTAATTGATCAACTATTACCAATCGTCAGCGAGAAACTGTGTACAGCACAGCTTGACATGCACAACGATCGAGAAATCATGGAAGGGAATTTCATTGTTCACAGTTAATGGCGGAAACTTCAGACAAGCCCCTCCCACGAGAAGGAAAACGAATGTCAATTATGCCCAGCCAGACTCTGTCTATGAAGCGAAGCAAAATAGCAGAGGATGGTATTACCAGGCTAACCAAGTACCACCTCAGAAAATATTTCTCTCTTCAAGTACCACCATATTGACCAACATTTAAATATAGTTAACTTTTCACTTAAAGTTAAAAAAACAAAGCAGTTTATTTTAAATAAGTATATTTATTATTGTTAAACACTCTAAATGCACAGTTTGAACATCAATACTGCACTTACATACAGACATATAAAAAAAATGTTGGTGACAACTTACATGAGATTAATGTGATGGGTGTGCATGCCTCTGTGAACACAGTCCTGCGATGTCTGGGTCAATGGAGGTCAGCTTTAGTCTTAGGTTTGGCTCAGCATCCACACTGCTTCTGTACTTTGTTTTGTTTTTATTACAACAAACGAAGAGAAGCCCTTCTCACACAGATACATGGTCACAAAAGGAAGGAGAAAGCGTACTGCCCTGTCGGAGAGCACAGGGTATTCACTGTGCTGCTATATCAAAAAGTCCAACAATGTCTGCTTTCTGAAAGCTTAATTATTCATCACAAGGCAACTCTATCAAACTCTCCTGCTCAGCAACAGTTAAGTTCTCTGAAGACATCAAGAGGTGTTGATACTGAAAGGGTCTCTTATCCAGCTGCTAGCTTCAGCTTCAGGCATCACTGGGAAAAAATCACGGAACTGTTGTCTGAGCGACAATCTAATTACATCATCAAGCGTCAGGTCATTGTCATACAGAAAACTCTCCAGAGCTAGGGAAGCTGAAACATCACCTGTATTAACTTTGATTTCAAACAACTCCAACTTTTTCAGCAATGCATTGATTTTGTTCTGCACATCAAAGACATTAATGGAAAGTCCTTATAGTCCCAAATTCAGTTTGTTTAAACTTGAAAAAATGTCTGACAAGTATGCCAGCTGACTGAAAACGTCTGACAAAGGGAAATGTGTGTCATGTAAGAAAAGATGGACTTCTCTGTGCAATTTAAAAAGCCTCAAAAGAACCTTTCCTCTTGATAGCCACCTTACTTCAGTATGAAGCAAGAGTTGGACATGCTCACTGTCTATCTCCTTGCAGAGTACACAAAATAGGCAAGCATTCATCGGTCTGGCCTTAATGAAGTTCACAGTTTTCACAGCAGCGTCCAGCACAGATTTTAAGCCACCGGGCATCTTCTTCACTGCCAGCACAATGGATGCTGCAGTGAGTCCAGCATATTTCAGGAGCCACCTCTCGAATACGAGCTGCCACTCCACTGTGGTGACCAGTCATAGCCTTTGCACCATCTGAACACACTCCCACACACTTTTTCCAGTCCATCCCGTAAACGTGTCCAGTACCTGGAACATGTGCTCTGCTTTAGTTCTGGTCTCAAGTGACTGGCAGAACATAAAGTCTTCCTGAGCTGCACCATCATTTTCATATCTCACATAAACCAATAAATTGGCCAGATCTGCGACATTTGTAGTCTCGTCAAGCTGGAAATATTGACTATTCTTAATGCGCTCAATCAGTGTCTTTTTAACATCGTCGGCCATGTCTTTTATTCTCCATGACACAGTGCCGTTTGAAACCGGTGTTGTTACCGGATCAACTGGGGATCGTGTTATCTGGGGACAGGCGCGTGCATGCACGTAAATTTACCTGATTTCCCAGCCGATGCAGAGGTGGAAAAAGTAATAAAATATTCTACTCAAGTAAAAATAAAAAGTAAGTCATTTTAACTTTACTCAGAGTAAAAGTTACTTTTTTTTACTGCGGGAAGCAGTGGAGGGTTCTAGTATAGTTAAAAAACGACAAGGGAATATACATCTCAAACTAGTTGTGTTTAATTGTAAGAACATCTTTACAATGAAAGTGCAATAACAAAAAGTTAATAAAATAAAAAGCTTTTTTAAAGTAAGAAACATTTATGGAATTGTTTAATGATTTTTACATGTGAGTTATGCACTTTTGAAGGTGGTCAGCAGCTTGTAAATACAATCACTATAGTTGTAATTCATGTATTGCTGGTAACATACATTATTTTATTAAACTATATATAGTTTAAATGAGCATATAATGAGATGAGTGCCATGTCTATATACATTTGACACGTTTATTATCTTCTTACTTCCCTGACCTGGGGACCTGATGACCTTTATTCTTCTCTCTCCCGCGCGCGCTTTCTCTCTTGCTCTCTGCAATGTCTAATGCCCTGCGCATTCTCGTGGACGTTTTGAAGTTGTGTTTGACTTGATGCAAAACTGCTAGACCTCGGAAGATAATGCGCATGGTATTAAAAACGCGTCGTGCAATTTCATACTTAAGAACATGAATCCTACCTTTCATAGAAATGAAACACTCGCTTCGCGTCAGTGGAAAGTGGTCGCTTAAATATGACCAGGGGTTTCTTTCATAAGATTTGAACTGAGGCAGGTCTGCATTAGCGCGCCTGTCTCTTCTGTCTCCATGGTTCTTTTTGCGCGTTCCCCCGAGCCCCGCCCATTTACATCCGTTGCGCGTCTTTATCATCTTGCTTTTTAAAAAAAATTTACTCAGTAACGGATATGATTTAAAATGTAGCGAAGTACAATACTTTAAATAAAACATACTTAAGTAAAAGTAAAAGTACAGATTTTAAAAACTACTCAAAAAAGTTAAAATACACAAAAAAAGTACTCAATTACAGTAACGTGAGTAAATGTAATTCGTTACTTTCCACCTCTGAGCAGATGTTAGACAGCAGCAGATTTGTCATGTGATTTTCCACGAATGCAGGTTAAAAACATTGCTGACAATGTTATTTATTGTTGTGATCCCTATTGGTCCATTTCTCTCCTAGTTTACTTTCCCTAACTTTTTCAAGTATTTGATGCAGATGTTTACAAGAATTTGCGACAGGAAACCACCCATACTGTTGGTGTAATTATGTGTTCGTGCAGCGCTGCGCAGACCGATCGGAGTATGATATCCAAGCACCGTTTTAATCGCTCTTGCGGTACTTATATCATAAGACGATTTGTCTGCGCCAATTAGTCAGGGACTAGACTAAACCGCCCCTATGTGTGAGCACCTTTGTCACTTTTTTCCTGGAAAGAAGCTAACGTTCTAGTGTTTATCTCTTTCTCTGATACGATTGTTTATGTGTTCTGTGAAATTAAAGACATAAACCTTTTAATTTTTAAACCAATGTTGCTGGAGAATTAGTCAATTAGAACATGACAATTAGCTGTTTTTTGTGTTTGTTTGACTATAGTGCTGCTGACATAGTAGCCAACTGAAAAGCTATATTTGTGCATTTAAGAGATTAATGCCAACTTCATAACCTTCAATTAAAGATTTTGGGAAATGCATACATTCTTTTACAATGACTTCTCAGAAACATTTCATTTAAACTTTTATTAACAAACTTATAAGCAGATTTTAAGACAAAAACCATGAAACAAGTATCAAAATGAAGACAAATAACACAAATATTAAAACATGCTTCAACAGCACACTGGGCAGTTGTATTTGCCAGCTGTGGAGGGTTTGCCAACGCAGTCCCAATGGAACCACCATCCACATTCAGAGCATTCAATCTGACAAACAAGAGGCAATGCAGTTAGGACATGTTAGGTGAAATGTTACTTCTGTTTACAGTCCATGTTTTGCTTACCCATTGGTCTATTGGTCCTTTGTTTGAATCTTGCTCTCCACAAGAGCGGCACAGTTCTGAAAGGTCATCTGTAATAGATGTAATAAGCAGATTGAACAATAAAATAATATGGGGAAACAGTAACAGGATGTGTAGAGTATCAAGGATGTGTATGATTGATTGTCACCTGTTTCTCTTAAAAGCGTTTTGGCAATGTCCCTGCGCATCAACACAATGCCTTCATTTGTAGAAAATGTAAATTCATCCCCCATAAGACCTCTGCTATCTGATGTAAACATAACTTATGTTTTTGATGCAAAGTCTTTGACACAATCATATAAATGAATTTGAAAGAATAGATTAAACTGTGCATGCCTACTTTGCAAACAAATGCACCACAGGATGTAGAGTCTTGCTGGATAGGATGCAGAACTGTGTGGCATCCCCACTCTAAAATGTCCAGACCTCTCAGCTTCAGGAATGACCTATTAAATCAAAAGTCCACCTGTCAGTAGCTATTATTTGCTTAGTCTTGACACAGTTTTAATACTTGCCTCGTCACATCCTTGCAATAGTTAACTGCAGCATGTGTGGCACCAAAAGGGTCAATATATATAGCCTTTCCTTTTTTTTTTTTTTGATACATTGCCTTACTAATATTCAGGATTCTTATGAGTTTTCATTACAAAATAACATTTACCCTTTTTAAGCCTTCTTGGCTTCCTTTCCAGATTGAGCTCATTTGAAAGGAATCAGTGACATATGCCTTGCTTTCTCCAGACTTATTTAATCGTTTCCTAATATTGTAAAGAAATGCATTCACAACCTACTCACAAAAGCAAAGAATCATATTTATAGGATCAGTACAGTAACTTTAAAAAATATACATGACTACATTTTATGTGTTTAAGTATTTTTTAAACTCAGTTTCCAGTTTTTTTGCCTGGTGCAAGACCCATCAGGTTTTTAGAATAAAGTTTATAGGGGCCCGTTTTACTCTACAAAACACTTTGTTTATTGTCGTCCCATATATCATTTATCACTATGGAAAGAAACAGAGTTACAAAATAAAAAATTGAGTCCCATTAGGTTTAAATATGATAAGTGTTTACCTTGGTCCTCTGTCAGATCCTTGTAAGAGGAAAGTAGGCTGGGAGGTGGAAGGCTTGGAGCTGGAGGTTTCCATTTTTTGGGAATGTGGGGTTCGGGTTCCACATACTTTTTTAAATGGTTGGTGTTAAATGTTAAAATTTTTTTGCCTTTGGCAGAAACCACATCAACATTTTTCCCTTCAATTCTTACAATTGTATACAGATGTGGCCTTTAAAAATGCGCGTTTCTGAGAGCAGAATGCCGCGAGCACTTCCGAAATTCTGCGAGATCCCGCAGAAGGGTGGTTCGGTGAGGGACGCAGGAAATACAAAAACCTGTAGATGGCAGTCATGTTTCATGTAGGCCATACTGACGACAATTTGTGTGCTTGACTTCATGCTGAGCGTATACTGTATGATATTGAAGTAACATGACACGGATTTTCTGTGTTTAGGCTATAGACTTTGATGTCATACAAATGCACGCTTTTTTGGCGAACATTTCGTTGGCGAAGTTTTCTTTTGCCAGTTACATAAACTGTCCCATATTCTTCATCCGACTCAAACGCGCATCATTTGTCTTATTATTTTCCGTGTACTTACAGTAGAAGAGACGTGATGTATGATAACTGAGTCTTATAACAAAATAACTCGAAGACCTTTGAAGAGACCGAGCGCATTTACGCAATATCATTAACTATCTAATTTTACATTTAGTTCTTTTTTTGCATCTGAACGTTTTAATAGCTTTGTGTTGCGCTTTTCTGCATTACTGAACGGTAGGAATATAAGTAGAAATATAAGAAAATATAAGTTAAGCGCGTTGTGTGTATTAATTATAAGCTTTTGGGAAATTGCACCAAAACTAAACGTGCACAAAAACATAAACAAGTAATTTAAATAAGCGAAAAATCTTTTTTTATGAGCTCAAAATTTTGAATATAATGTGCTATTGCAAAAAAATTGCCCAACTCTAAAGGAGAATATTCATCTTTAAAGAAACAAAAAAGTAATGTACTGATAAGCATTCGTCATATATAATATATATATATATATATTAGGGATGTGCCCGAAGCTAAATACGTTATTCGGAAGGGCACGGATAATGGCTTTAAAACGAATAACGAATTCATCAGAATAACAGAAAAAATAATAGGCCAGACATAATCACGTGTTTACTGGAACAGCTAAATTATAAAGCCCTTAAAGCACATATAATATGTGTGTGAAGTGAATGAGTGTAATCTATAAAATTACATGAATGACATTTTCTGCGCGTCCCTTATTTGGAAACGCGAGATGTTTTGGAATTAGTTTTAAAACGCTGCTAATATCAAACTTTTTTTAATCCAACTGTAAAAAATTACCCTTTTAGTTTTTTATATTTTGTTTAATTACACAAGACCAGAAAACCTTGATAAAATGCTGCGCTCTGATAATAAAATATTCGTTAATAACTCCGTGTCTCCGTGACTTCGGTCAGATGATCTTTTAACTAGTTTAAGTTAAAGCCAGCTTCATTGTCAATCTAGGTGAATATAAAATAAACAAGTAAATAGATAAAAATATGAAAATGTACCATTTTAAAAGCAAAATTTATACTGAAGATTATTATGACATGACTTGCAATTAACATAAAAATAAAGTTAGTAAATAACAACTGAAACATTTGAATTACATCTTTATAATTACCTTATTGTTTAAAATCATTTTGCTTGTTTTGAACCAAGTCAAATCTGACTTTTAAATAATAGAGCATACTGTTATTTAAAATATTAAACGAATATCTGATTATTTATTTATTTAGATAAAGATTAATGAGAGTTTTTTTAAACAATTCGTTCTGTTCGCGCAAACGCTGTAGGCTATGGACATATTTAATAATGAGCTTAGCAAGTTTTTGTAATGCTTAATATGCTTTCGTAAATTCTTGCCAAAACAGATGTTTTTTAACTATTCTGTCAGTCAGGTACTTGCGTGTCTGTGCGTTGCGTTTCGGATCTGTCAGTCAGCGCGAATCTTGTTGATCTTAATAACTTTTTAACATAAATCAGTCCCGAACTTTATCTCTCTTAACTCTTTAAACATCAAGCAAGTTCTGCATTTTATTTTCAAATTCCTGCATGTTTTTAAACCGAAACCAAGATGTCAGACATGACACGCATCTTAGTATTAATCATTTCACTCTCAGAAAACGTATTAGATGTTTAATTAATAGAGTATTTGAAAACATCTTTTAGACAGAATGGGTAACATAGGTAACACACATATGTGAAAGACACAACGCTTAAAGCGCTCTCAAGTTCAACGCACATAGGCACAAGCTGTACGAGGCTTTGAAAATGAGAAGTTTGTTTTCCATGCCTATTATTAATGACAATCAAGTTATTTGTCTTTTTTGATAAAAAAGTGTGTATTATTTTTAATAAATATTTACAGTTATTTAAGTTATAATTATAATAAAAGCAAAAATGCATTTAAAATTGAAAAACATATTTAATGCTAACTTTACTTACAAATTCAGAAAATATTTTTTACAGTGTATAAATAAAACGACATGAAGGAAGTTAATTCAAAATGTAATTAATTGCACATTGTTTAGCTGCTAGTTTTAGCAGCTACCAGTGACACAGACTAGAGTCAAGAAATTAAAAACCACCCACCCCCAGGTCTGCCAATTCTTTGACAACCCCCAATGCTAATCGATCACCTCTCAGGGAACCGGTTTTTCAAGTTTTCACCAGCGTGTGGCGATTCAATTCCCACCCTTGCAGTTCCTTTGTTTAAATGCAAATCTAGGCCTACTACATACCCTGTAAGTTATTTTAAATGAATGTTTATAACTTTTAAAATTAAGTGGATATCGGGTAACGTAATTTGACATATGTTGATATAACCTGGGCTTTCAAGTCCCACGCATTCGCCATCATGAGACACGCGCATTTCTGTGAGTTCACGGTCACACGCCAAACCGTGTAAGCTATTTCTCACGCTGAGAAGTAAAATAGAACTTTTCCTGCTATACAATTAATAAAGGAGGTGCTGGTATACACAGAGCATTTCTGTCAAGTTTAGCAGTACGGTTTTTAGGTGTGGTCAACTTTACGTAGCCGACAAGCAGATAACATCAGAGTACCGCGAGAAATAAGGCGGAGGAGGTTGGTTTCAATCGCTCTCGCGGTACTCTGATGTCATCCACTCATGTTTGAGTCTGTATCAGATGGAAATACAGATTTTGAGGAACAACTTATTGTTTGGAGATTGTCAATGGACGTTTCTTAATGGTAAGTTTGTTTTTTCAGTATGGACCAAAACGCCAAATGCATTAAATAAAAATTTAGTAATACTGTAATGTCTTGGCATGATATGTCTTCAAAAATGTTTAAAAATAAACAAATCAGTTGTGCGAAACTACACAGAAATATTTTTTAATGAAACATATTCAGTGGTTTCAGTGCCTCATGGTGGGGTTCAGTTTACCCCATCTGGTTCACTTTGCCCCACAGCCACCATTTTGGGAAAACTGCCTAGCTTAATAATTAAGGCTAATCTTTAGCTAAATCATTCACATGGTTATATACATTAGCCTATCACCAAGAAATTATGGTTGCTTATACCTGTATTGGTCACACGGCTACAAATCTGTATGGTTGCCTAGATAAAGGGGGTGGGTCAACTTACCCACTGGCTTATTTTGCCCCACTCTCCCCTACTTGGTATTGAGAAACGGCCATTGTTTACATAAGCCGGAGCGCGAGCTACAAACTACAGAGCGAGTGCGCGGGTGCACAATGGTGAAAGAGCAACACACGATGTAAATAACTAAACCAGTGCTCCCAGTACCGACACTTTATATTTTAGCGTACTGGGTTCCTTCACTTTCTTTTGCGTGCCACCACTTCTCATGTTGCTGGTACTCTGCTGTAAAGAGTCAAAGGGCGTTTCTATGTGGCGCTGCGCAGACAGTTCGGCACCGAAGACATCAAAGTACCGCGAGAGCAAGTCGAAATGTTACAAATGGTCCGACTTTACCTTTGCTCTCGCGGTACTCTGATGTCAAACGCCGACCAGTCAGCGCCGCACCATTTAAAGTCAAATACACAAAGCGTCAAGGCCTGGGCCCGGTTTCCCAAAAGCACTTATGAATGAACGATTACTCCAGAGCACTCGTAGATCTACGATGATTTTCAAGTGCAACTTAAGTTACGAAGCTTTTGGGAAACAGCCCGTAATTCTAAGATGATTCGTACGATCGTTTTTACTACCTACTTAGCCTTAAGGGCGATTTAAGGGCGATTTATAGTCGTGCGTAGGTCCTACGGCGTAGCTACGGCGTAGGCTATCCGTAGCCTGTGCGTAGCTCTGCGTAGCCTGACGCGCACCTCACAAATTTTCTAACAGCGCGTCGGCTCTACGCGGACCGTAAGCGCTGTGATTGGTCCACCAGAACCCCTCCCGTCAGGTAAAAAAACTGCGTCATAGGTATTTCCGTTTGAGACGGTGAAAACAAAGACGAGCCAAGTTGAGGAGTGATTTAACTCAAACTGAAACATAAGTCGCTGTTTATTTACTTCCATCATTGCTGGTCTTCTCAAATTATACACAACAAGTTGCTATTTCTTCTTCGTTTGTGGGTTTACTTGCTTAGCTTCTTCTTCTGTGACGACTTCTGCTGCTACTGTGGTTACACGCGTGATTACTGCCAACCAGCGGTTTCGCGTGTGTTTGCACGTCGACGCGGACGGTGACGCACAAGTATAAATGAAAACCGACGCGGAACCTACGCCGTCGCTGCTACGCCGTAGGACCTACGCACGATGATGCTTTTGGGAAACCCGGCCAAGGTCATGACTTGCACATTGTGTGTTGCTTTAGTTTAATATAAAGTGCTCATTTGGTTTGGTGTATTTTGAGTGTGGCAGTCATTCTATTAGCCCCAATCAATCACAAATCATCGCTTCTCCTATTTTTTAGTAGGTGAACTGAATCTAATCTGCTGTCATCTGCAGTTATATTTACAGAGACCAGTATTCATTAGATTTTAAGAACTTTTTTGCCACTTTTAAAACTGTAAAACTAAATAAAAATATCATATGATATGCCGAATGAGCATATAAACATATGTTTTCAGCCCCGCCGCTCCCATAACGCGCATCACGCGCTGTGCGTAGGGCACCAGGTGCTGATAGGGCACCAAAAATAAGCCCTAATTAAAAAAAATTATAATGCTGATAGAGTTTCATAAGCCTATAGAAATATTATCAGGCAATTTTTATCCATGTATATGTTACAAAAAAGGGGAAACGAGATAATTTAATTGCTCTAGTATAGAAAGTATGCCCCCCAGCCTTTGATGGTCCGTGCCGGTTGATCGCGCGGGCGCCTGACGAAGTTTGACAGAGGCCGTTTCTCAATCCGAAGGCTGCTGCCTCCAGAGGTCGCATTTCTAGGCTGGATACATCATCAAAACTTTCTTATTTCGTAATATAAACGCTTATTAAGTTGACTATTATTCTTAGTTAATCGTAAATGGTTGTAATATGCTTATGACTTGATAATGTAATGTTCAGTTAACTGAAATAAACCAGGCTTGATGACGTATGCCGCCTGCATATGCGACCTCGCGCAGGCTGCAGCCTTCGGATTGAGAAACGGCCAGACAGTAGGCAACTTTTAAAAATGGCCCCGAAAAGACAGCAAAAGTCAGGATCGGAAAAAATAAAAAACTTGCGGATGATGCGCGTGCATCACTTGCAGGTAAGTCCATCATGTTTAATCAATCCTAATAAGGGAAATGTGCATGGGCTGCAGCTGCTGCTAATCGGAATGCCCCTCGAACGCGCCTCGAACTTGCTGTGCTGACATCAATGTTAGCAAACTATGTTGTTATAATTTATAAATTTAGTGCAAGTTAAATTGATATTTTACTGTAAAACATTACCTATGCATATGCATTTTACAAATAACTGACGCCAGCTGTTACTTTCTTTACTACGTTTCTTTAGATATTGAACAGTATTTTATTTTGTGGTTTATTTTGACGTGACGGTGGTTAATACTTTCTCAGTAAAAGTTAACGTTAGCAGTCAGTGCACATGGTAGGCTAACAATTCCTGACTGTTAAATATATATAAATATAAAATGTCATCATGTATGATATGAAGCAAACATTACTGTGACACTTAGTTCTCTAAATCTTTGTTTTATTTAAGAATACTGGGTATTCTTGTTTATTATTGATGTTTATTTAATGTAATTTATTTAAAGTGACATTGTACTTGGGAAAAACATGTCTGGATTATTTTGATAATTTTTTATTTTGTTATTAGGGTTTCGAGCACGAAGTGCTGAAAACCTATTGTATTTGTCTGTTTTATTAGGGGTTCAAGCCCGTAGGGCTGAAACCCTATTGTATTTGTATGGATTTTTATTGTTCTTTTTATTATTTTTCTTCTGCCGTAGAACGGATCGTGCAGACCAAACCGTAAGGCCTAGAGACTTGAGACTTGGCCAAATAGTAGGACCCAATTTGGGGAGAGGTTGATAGAGTATCAACCCGATTGGCCTATAGGTGGCGCTATAGCGATAACAAACGCGTTGATGCTCATAACTCCCACAAATCTTGTCCAAATGTCAAGTGTCTTATATCACTGGAATCCTTGCGTCAAGACGAACAAAACGTATATCTCCGATTTCATTTCCGTCATGAATTTTTTTTCGCTATTTTCGATTTTGTCGAAAAAAATAAAAACGAACTAGTCCTAGGTTTTTTGTCCGATCGGAACCGTTCCAGTGCTGTAATATTCCTTGGAGTGCGAATATCAAAAGTTATCAAAAAAAAGTTGAACTTTATACTCGTCGTCGTCAAGCCACGCCCAAACGCCCCCAATGGGCGGAGCCTCTTGGACTTAAATGGCTATAACTTGGGATTGGAAAGAGGTATCGAAACCAAATTTGGTACACATATACAGCTGACTACTCTGGGGTCACTTGAAAAAAATTGCGCCGCTTGACCACTAGTTGGCGCTATAACACCACCTCAACTTTGAAGGTCTGTAACTACAGAAATATGGGACCGATCAACTTGACATTTGGCACCGGTGCTCCTGGTCTAGGCTACTATCTATGTGTAAAAGGAATTTTGCGTAGCTCAAAAAACATGGCCGCCATCAGCCAATCAAGAAAAAGCAGCTATTAGACAGGGTTAACGGAGGCCGATCCAAACGAAACGTGGTGGGCCTGTTTGTCTCTTGGCCATGAAGGTCTGTGCAGAGTAAGAAAAAATTCGGCCTCCGGGAGGCGCTATCGCGTTTTTTCAGTGTTTAAGTGATTGTGTATTATGCAGTGTTTCAGATATCAACAAGATCTTTATATCATTTAATAGAGCTACATTTAATGAACAACTTTTCCTCAAGAAGCACTTGTCTCAGTCGAATCGTTTGATAGATATTCATCATTTTCTTTTAAACCTACTTTTGCGAACTAGTCCTAGGTTTTTTGACCAATCTGAACCAATCCAGTGCTGGAATATTCCTTAGACCCTGATTATCAATAATTATCAAAAAAAGTGGAACTTTGCACTCGTCGTCGCAAAACTACAGTCAAAAGTACGAAGAGGCGGGGCCACAAATACTTAAATGGCTATCATTTATGATAGGAATGAGATATCAACATGAAACTTTTTACACATATGTATAGACCCATGCTGAGGTCACATGCAAAAAATTGCAGAGATTGTCCATTAGGTGGCGCTATAACCTAAGAACAAATAACCATAACTATAGCATATTTATATGACACATAAATATTTGTCTGACCTACTTGTTATTTTGCACATAACAACTACTTTCAGGTTCTTATAATGGTCTATGAGGATAATTATTTATCTTTGAAAGCATGCCACTCAACAGCCAACCAGTATTAACCATGTACGAGTCAAGCCTAATTATGTGTGATTACAACTAAACTCATGGGACTGTTGGTCTTATGTTTCCAAGTGTCTGTGAGGATTTTTAGTTCATCTTTCTGAAAATCGTTGCATCATACAGAATGTGTGCAAGTAAACAGTTCTCTAGATCAGTGGTTCTCAATGCTTCAAATAATCAGCACAATAGTAGAGATCTTTATTAACTGAACTGATTGTGTCAGATGAGAGAAACATACAAAATGTGCAGAGCAGTGGTCCTCCAGAAACGGAGTAGAGAACCATTGCTCTATATGTTTATGTTTATATGAAAAAACTATTTTGTGAACTAATACTTGGTTTTTCACTCAACAACACTAAAGCCAATGCAATACAATTTCCTGTAGTCTGTGAGCAAATATGAATGCCAAATTGTGATCACCAATTGTACATCTTATTCCTTTAGTTGTTTAATTTTGAATTACAAAAACAACTTTTCAAAACTACTAGAATTTTTTCAGTCAACCACAATAAAATCAGGGCAGTACATTTTTCTGTCCTCTGTGTGTAAAGGTATATCAAATACAAAATGTAATGAATTTGAATACCTGCTGTTGTAAGCATAGATTTCATGTGATGTCACACATTGGTGCAGGTGCCATTTGTACGACTGAATTGCAGCACGTGTGTTTAAAGGAACTCATAAAGATATGGATTAAAGTTTTTCATTATCCCCATTTATTTACATCAGTAGCATTAGGATTCTATTTTACCTTCCATGACATAAACGTGTCCTGACATTATGTATAATACAAAGTTGTTACATTTTTATATGTTCTTTTTCAAATATTGCACCAAAAATTATCATGTGATAATGCAATTGGTTATTATTCACATAAATGACCTGCTAGAACTCAACTTAATAGCAGCACTTTATGAAATTTAACGCAGACAAATGCTTACCAGCAAATCTTCTGCAAATCTACTAAATAACATGACATTTGTTATTGACATAATTTGATATTGAAAACATATCTGGATCAGTTATTTGTTGGCCCAGCCTAAAATCACATGAAAATAATTGCAGAGCTATACCACTATTTGACAATTTAACATGACAGAGCCTAAACATGTTTCTATTAAAATATGTAACTTTGCTTTATTGTTTCCAAATCCAAAAATTTGTATTCTCTTACAATAACACAATAAAAGGATTATATGAAAAATATATACTCTCTGGGTGAAACACAGACCCTCATTAATATACTTAAAGAGTAACTAAACCCTAATCCAACTTTTTTTAGTTACTGATCTGTAAGAATGATGGTTTATTAGTGCTGTTCATTGATTTAAGTAAGTTTTTTGACATTTGGATATAAAGTGTTTCAATACTACAATATATGGTGTAAAACCGTCTGAGTGCTGCCCTCTTCAGGTTGAACGGTGGCTACTGTAGTTGAATTTTCCTATTGGATGTTGGGTCCAAAAAATGACTCGTGACGTAAGCAGGTTCAAGCTTACCACGCCCTTGTTACGATCTCACCACACACTTGGTACGAGCTTAGGTCGTACCCTCTATCTCGGTTGGGATCTGCCTATTTTTCTTGCATTTTTCAAATATTGCCAGTGGGTGGAGTCAGTCTCTGACCAGGGGTTTAGTTACGCTTTAAGAGCATGCTTATCAGGATTTGAGGTAAAAATTTGTCTATCGTTATTTACTTTTCAATATTCAAGTTCAAGGTCAAGTTTCAAGTTCAAGTTTCACTTTATTTATCCTTAGAAAGGAAATTTAGTGTGCAGCAGGATATGTAAAAAAACAACTAAAAATACTACCAGATGCCATCATCAACAACAACATTGTAGACACAATAGACACACATCAACACATCAACAACACAGCAAACAATGGGGACACTCCTTATCCTGTAACTAATGACAAAGACCAATACACTCTACAAGTCAATATGTCATAATGAACATAAGCAGAGATAATAAAATAATAAATAAACATTTACTATAAAAAATTACATAAAATGTCACCTAAGAGAATTCAAGTTCCTAATAGCCACAGGAATAAAAGAATCTCTGGCACGTCTGGTTCTTAACATAGGTATCTTAAAACTGCGACCTGAGGGGAGCAAATTAAACTCCCCAAAAAGTGGATGATCAGAACAATTAAAAATTTGCTTAGCCTTCCCTTGGACCCCTTGATCATATATGTTTTGCAACTGTGGTAGCTGTACCCCAACCACCTTAAGGGGATCGCACACCGGCCGCGCAGCTCAGCGCCGCGCAGCGCCGCGCCGTTCTAAAAAAATGTAACACATTGTTTTCTATGAGTGTACGCACACCGGCGCCGCCAGGTGGCGCCTGTCCGCGCCATCCAGCTGTGACTCAGGAAGTTGTTCTAATCCCTGTCGCGCCACAGAGCGCCACTCACATAGTTTAACATTAAATAACATCATAAGTGTCCCACATCATTAACGATTAACATTGGCTGCTAATGTATATTTTACATTTTGAAGTAGACGCTATCTGACGAAGCTCGCGCTATTTAATGTGCACTTCCGGTTTACAATACCTCCGAGTTCTCCTAGGCGCGACGCGACGCGGCGCTGCGCGGCGCTGAGCTGCGCGGCCGGTGTGCGATCCCCTTTAGACGCAGCATTTACCAGCCTAGCTAGCTTACGCTTATTGTTCATTGAAAGGCCACTGTACCAAGCCACAATACAAAATGACAAGACAGATTGAATATTCAATACTAATTTTATGTTAAATTAATTGTAAAATGAAAAAAATTATTTTAGCCAGCAGATGGCAGAAGGTCATCTTCTGCCATCTGCTGGCTAAAATGATTATTTATTATTTAAAATGTATACTCAATGAAATTGTGTTCACAGGTTTCATCAATGGATGCATGATTTAACTTTATGAAGTCATTTGTTATTATGTTAAATAAACATTTCATCAATCATTCTTACGGTATCCGTTTTTACAGTCAAGTGACGTTCTGACAAAGGCGAAACATTTAAATAGGTTGATGAACTCTTGAAGGACATCAAGCATATGGAGATTGTTCATTTATTTCAAAGTCTTATTTCCTAACTCTGCCATTTCTGCTTCTGTGTGTAAATGCATGTATGTGTGTTAGCTTATTCTAAATCATTGCTGTGTTATAGGTTAGCCCTGTGAGACTTATTTCTCTATATCAGAACATCATAGAGAAATTGTGGTGGGCTGTTTTGTCTCATGTTAACAATTTTTGAAACATTTTGTGTGGCAAATCTTGCAACGGCATGCACCACCTCAATTTCTCTTCAAAAAATTTACCTAATTGGTAACATGTTAGTATTTCATATTCTAAGTATATTTAATAACAATGCAGCAAATCTAAACAGGCATGCCCTTAAAGGTCTTAAAGGGTCATATTATGAGTTTTTTTAAGATGTAAAATGAATCGTTGGTGTCCCCAGAGTGTGTATGTGAAGTGTTAGCTGAAAATACTCCACAGCTAATTTATGTTAAAATTGACACTTTGTAGGCCTGAGCATAAGTGTGCCCTTTTTGGGTGTTTCATTTAAAATGCAAATGAGCGGATGAAATGCAAACACTGATCACAATGATGGTGGTTTGTTGTAATTGAAACTCAATTGTGCTCTCGATTATTTTATTTTTTATCTTTTTCACGTTTTCTAGGTTGATAAAAGCACTGGGGACCCAATTATAGCACTTACACATGGAAAAACTCAGATTTTCACGCTATGACCCCTTTAAGGTCCCAGATCGCTTGAACCCCGCTAATCGCTGCTTGCAGCTATATTTATTATTATTTTTCCGCCTTAAAACGCGTTGCCCAGCCCAAACCGTAAGTCGTAGAAACTTGCCACATGGTCATCTGGTTGTATATTAGCAGGCTACTCAGATACAGTGAATCAGCCAAATCGGCCCATAGGTGGCGCTATAGCAATGCCTGACGCGTTTGGGCTCATAACTCCTAAATCGGACATCATACACTCAAGTGTTTGGTATCATTATAATCCCTAGCTCCAAACTTAAAAAATGTATATCTCCGATTTCATTTCCGGTATGCAAATTTTTTCGCTAATTTGCATAATATGCATTTCAAGCCAAAATGAACTAGTCCTAGGTTTTTCGCCCGATCGGAATCGTTCCAATGCAGGAGAAATCTGTGGAGTGAGTAGGTAAATAATTATCGAACAAAATTTGAAATTCCGCTTCAGGGTCACTAGGGGGCACCAAAACTCCATACAGGAAGTAGCCTATCGTCACTGAAATGGCTATAACTCGTGAACGATTTGAGATATCTTAACGAGGTTTGGTACACATATGAATCAGCTCACTCCGGGATCACAGTAAAAAAGATGCGGATTTTGGCCACTAGGTGGCGCTGTAACAGGCTTGAGATCGGGAATGGCTATTACTACACAACCGTTAGCCCGAAACACTTAATATTTTGTATTGTATGTCTTTGTGCAATGTACCATGAGGGTCTAGAAGGACATTGGCGTATCTTCAAAAACATGGCCGTCGTCGGCCAATGAAGGTTGAGGACTGATTTGACAGGGTTAACAAAGGTCGATCGGAACGAAACGCACTGTGCTTCTTTGTGTACTGCTCCTGAAGGCCTGTAAGAATTTTGGTGTCATTTGGCCACTAGGGGGCGTAATACCGTATTTCGGTGCCTGTATCACGTGACGTTTGACGTACACAAACAAACATGACATCATATGATAGATCGGCTCATGACGAAAAACTTTGCCTCTGGAAGCGTTGCTGTCAATCAAACGGTTTGTGAGTTATTGGCAATAACATTCAAACATACTTTTGCGAACTAGTCCTTGGTTTTTCGCCCGATCTGAACCTAACCAAGGCTGATTGATTCTGTGGAGTGTGACTATAAATAATTATCAAAAAAAATTTGAAATTTACATTCAATCACGCAAGGAGTGGCCAAAAACCAAACTGGGCGGAGCTTAAAACATTAAAACGGCCATAACTCGAGAGTCGTTTGAGATATCATCACGGGGCTTGAATCATATTTGTAAGCCATCGGTCTAAGGCCGTGATATAAAAAGCTCGCAGATCGGACACTAGATGGCGCTATAACGGGGAAAATGGCACTAAATACTGTGATTATGCAATGGTTACAACTTTCACGCCTATAATTTTATCTGTGGTAAGAGATTTTCATGGGAGTTGTTTTTTTTTATCATCCTGAATTGTTTCCAAGTCCTACGATACCAAACATACCAGGTTTTGCCTTACGGTTAGTTCTGCACTGCAAAAACTGTGCTTACAAAACATGCGTGAATAACTCCGCGAAGGTTATTCCGATCGACTCGAAAACACCATAGGAAGAAATTAACTTTACCTTCTGAACAAAAAACTCTATTGGCGTTATGTTAAAATTTCCATCAGAAATGGCCGAAAATTGCAAAAAACGAAAAATTACATTCATTTTTTGTGTTTTCTACACATAAATGGTTATAAATCCGCTATGAAATGACATTTTGCTACCAGATTTGATATGCTGATGTCTGAGCAGAGTCTGAGGCAATACAAAGAAAATTGTTTGCCTAAACCAGTAGTTGGCCTCATAATTGAACAAAACCTTTGACATTGAGTAAGCCTAATGGTCATACAATTGTTTCTTCACTAAACTAAAGTGAATAGCCGTGATACTAGCTACATGTAACACAGTCATGACCCGAGGTTGCATGCACGAGTTATAGCGCCACCTAGTGGTTATTTGTTATTTTCACTTAAAAATAGTGCAACCTTACATCTAAAATCATGAGTCATCATAGATTGTGCCTTTCATGGCTTTGAGTATAATCATTGGTGGATTGCAGTTCACTCCCTAGCAACCAATGAGAATACCCTTGCAACCATTTAGCAAGAGCTGTATCTCAGTATCAGAACATCTTAGAGACATGGGGTTCGGCTATGACGACAACTATGAACAAGTGTGTCTGGTAGCTTACTTTTCATCATTTATTTTGTACAATGCAGCAAATCTACTCAGGCATGCCCTTAAAGGTCATAAGATCCCAAATCGCTTGAACCCAAGCGAATGACTTCACATTAAGCACGTGACATGTTTGTCCTATAGGTGCATGTGTGTTTAAGCATTCATAGTCTGTATGAACTGTTTCTGACCATCTCTTTCGTTTTTGTGGATGCTGGATCAGCCTGGTCGACGACGTCTGACATCTTTGATGTGCTGTCCACTGTAAGTCTTTGCGGTCTGCTGCGCTGCTGTTTGTGTCGTATATGCACGTCCGCAGTCTGTTTGAACCATTGATGACCATACCATGACTCAATGGCCTTTTAGTTAAACTAAACACAGCCATTTCTGAATTGTATGTTTCCGTATAAATCTGAATAACTTATTCTCGTTAACAAATTATCCTTATAACTTCACATTAAGGACATTACATGTTTGTCTTATAGGTGCACATGTGGGTAAGCATAAATAGTCTGTATGATCTGTTTTTGACCATCTCTTTCGTTTTTCTTGAGCGAGGTGGTCTATCATTCATTGTGTCTGTATTCGGGTGCAACTCCTCAGCCTGGTAATCGACGTCTGACGTTTTTGACGTGCTTTAATGCTCGAAACCCGGCAATTGCTGCTTGCAGCTATATTTCTATTTAAGTTTGTTATTTTTTTCTATTTTGCTATTCTATAAAAGTTTGCACGTTCAAATTAGTGTGTGTTGGCTAAAACTGTGAAGATTTTACTTTCTGCTTTTAAGTTATATGTTTGTAAAAAGTTAAACTGGCAAAAACAAAAGTTTTTTTTCTCAGGGTTGGGGTGGGGGGCATTATAAAGGAATTATGCTTAGGGCACCAAAATGGCTAGCAGCGGCACTGGTTTTCTTGTTCGCTCCACGGGTTTAAACGCCGTTTTTTTTTTTTAAAGAATAATGTTAAAACTTTATTGGTGGTGCTTGAGAATAATTTATATTGCAGAATAATTTATAAAGCATTTTAGCGCAATATAAATGTATCATATTGTTATTCTTTATATAAGAGAATACTCATATATTTTTACAACACGTTTAACTTTAAAACATACATATAAAGATGCTTAGTACAATAGCTTTGCTTCCGACAACAAGTTTCTGTAATAAATCAGTAAATCAATCACAAAATGTTTTGACAGTGCCGAATAAAATGCTTGTCAATTCAAACAAAGTTGAAAGGTGTATAAAACCGCTTGAATTAACAATATCTGAACTGTGCTCTTTTGCATACCTCTACTTTTCTCATGTCTTTCTTTATACCACCTTTATCTCTTTAAAATATTGCTACTTTTAGAAATAATTTGTTTGCATTTTTTTGTATACTGCACACTTTATTTGCATCAACTATACCCATAATAACATTTTCTACGTTTTTCTTTCAAAAAAGATAAACATATTTATTATTGTCTTAACTTAAAACTTTGTTTTTTTAATTTATAAATTAGATTATATATAAATAAGTTTTGAAAACTGTTGAATGCGAATGTCTGAGATAAGATATCTGGAAGGAGACACGGCGTGTTTGTCTATATAGCCACATGTTATTAAATTTATTATTTTACTCACACATTTCACAAAGTACAAATTGTAGGTGTAAATATTCATAAACTCAACACTTCTGAGGTGTTTTCCGTCCGTAAAAGGCGCAGTTTCTCTGTTCGCTATTTTATTAGATGTAGCATACACTTATAATATAATATACATTTTAAATTAAAATGTCTGTTCTATTTCTAATCATTTATTTTGGTTTGACCAAATAAAAAAACATAAGTGACATCAGGAGATTTTATTAAGTTAATTAATACACTTTTTATATAAATAAGTTTTGAAAAGTGTTGAATAGTTCTCACAAAAAAGCGTACAAATGACACGCAGTGTGATTATCGTGCAAAAGATACGCCAAATTCCGATTTTGCGTGCATATGATACGCCAGTCCTCACTTATATGGCGAATCGTTTCGTGATGTTTTATTTATTGTTTTCTCATTTGTTTTCTGTTTTTTTTTACCATTTCCGCTTGGGTTTAGGGTTAGAACAACTTTTTATTATATAAAAATGACATCCTAACCCAAACCCCAACTCTAACCCCAACTCCAAGCGACCATGGCTTAAATATAGATAAAAACATAGAGAAACCTGTAAATTAAATAACCTGCTTAAACACATCTGAAATCTAACCCGAAACCCAAGCGAAAATTGTTTAAAAAACAGAAAACAAATGAGAAAACAATAAATAAAACGACGATTCGCCATACAAGTGAATGGGAAGGACCGGCGCATCACACGCACGCAAAATCGGAACTTGGCGCATCCACCGCACGACAATCACACTGCGTGTCACCTGCACGCATCCTGGTGAGAACGGGTAGGAGATAAGATATCTGGAAGCAGACGCGGCGTGTTTGTTTATAAAGCCACATGTTATTAAATTGATTATTTTACACACACATTTCACAAAGTACACATTGTAAGTGTAAATATTCATAAACATGTTTTTTTGTATGTAAAAGGCGCAGTTTCTCTGTTCGCTAATTTATTAGATGCTGTATAGCCTACATATAAAGTCAATTTTGAATAAAAATGTGACATTAAGAGATTTTATAAAGTTATTTTAATCCATTATTTTAATGATATTTACAAAGCTGGATATTTTTACAGATATGAATTACGGCTGAAAGGATTTAAAAAACACAACACTGCCTATATGCGCAAAAAAGGTATTATTAAAGGTATAAATATAAATATGTAAAACTAAATAAAGATATAATATGCCAACTGTACAGTATGTAAGCATAGGCCTATGTTTTCTTGTTCGCTCTGCGTGGGTTTAAACACTGTTTTTCTAAAGAATAATTTTTAAACTTTATTGGTGGTGGCTGAGAAGAATTCCTCTTTCCATATGTAAAGCATTTTAGCGCAATATACATGTGTCATATTATTGTTCTTAATATATAAGAATACTAATATATTTTTACAACACTTTTAACTGTAAAACATGTATTTTTTATACCACATTAATCTCTTTAAAATATTGATACTTTTAGAAAAATTGACATAATTATAAATATTATGATCAAACAATGAAACAGTGTCAAAATTCGACAACACAAATAATTAAGATATTCATTGTAAATAGAGTTACGTGTATTAGGCTCACACTAAATTCTCCGTTGCACTTAGTATAAATGCATTGTACATACAGTCATCGTTGTATGCGCTGTTATGCTGGCAAGAAGGGGTTGACGTCACTTTGCTGTTTTAATAGCAATGTTAAATATACGGCAATGCCCTTATTAACTTCTGGAAACAACCGCAATGACAAGTTTTTTATGCGCCACCTGGTGGATTTTCTGTGAAGCGAAAAACATTAAGGGAAAAGGCAAAGTAGCCCCCCCGAAAACACTTGCAGAATTCTGCGTGACTCCGCGAGACGATTTGGAGAATGCCGCGGGAGAAAACGCGCATTTTTAAAGGCCACATCTGTATGGACCCAGCATATCTGGATCCATTTTCCCTCCTTTTCTGCTCTCTTGCCTCACATTCCTTGCCAAAATCTTGTCCCCAACTGCAAAGTTGTCCACATTCCCCTTCTCCAGTTTTATTTTGCAAACCATGTCATGGCTTTTTGCTATATTTACCTTTACAGCTTCTATGGTCTCCCTCTGCTTACCCAGGTTTTGTGCACATTGCTCATTTGCAACCATGGCTTCCACTTTTTCATGAGTGACCCAAGTAAAAAGTAAATCACAATCATGGTTGACTTTTACACACCCTTTACTTCAATTTTCCTACACAAACATGACACACTCACGTACCTCATATTCATTTGTAACTTCACATGGATATCTTGCCTCTCTTCCGAACATCTGGTAGTACGGGGAAAACTTTGTTGCATTTAGATGCAGGTCCCATGAAGAAGCCTTTTCACCAGCCGTTTTTGTCAGGCTTCTAAACCAATTGAAAACCAAAGTTTAGTAAATGCCAATTAAATGCAATGCCATCTTAAACAAAATTTGGTTGTGTTTATTATATATAATTTACCTTTGAATTGTGCCATTCATTTTTTCAACAAGGCCATTTGTCTGTGGATGATAGGGAGAACACAGACTCCTGGTGATCCCCATTTTGTCACAGAGACTAAAGTTGACCTCTGATAAATGAAATATAGGTTTTAACTTTTGTTTATGGTTCCCTATCAAGAGCGGTCTCTTGACATTGCGTCCGCTGACGCTATGGGTTAACTCCTCCCACTTCACCAAAACTGAAATCTTATTGAACAACGCCATTGCAGGGCACTGGCCAATCGTCGCTGACCGCGGGAAAGCGGGAGCCTATAAAAGGCGGTGTAAGAGCGACGAACATCAGAATTCTCTTCTTCTCTCAAGATGAAATCAACTAGCAAGTCTATGATCTGTATTCTCTGTGCGGGACCCCTGGAGCAGCCGGACTCCCACGAGCACTGCATCGCCTGTCTGGGATTGGCGCACGCCGAGGCGGCTCTCGCGGATTCTTCGTGCGAGCACTGTGCCGAACTCCCAGCACGCTTGCTCAGGAATAGGAGAGCCGTCAATCATGCCGTCAATCAATCGTGTGCTACGCAAACCTGTATTCAAAATGATAACCGTGAAACAGATCCTAGCTCAAGTGCGCCCTGGGGACTGGTTTGCGTCGATCAATCTAAAGGACGCTTACTACCATATTCATATATCCCCCCGTCACAGGTGTTTTCTGAGATTTTCGTTCGAGGGCGCAGCTTATCAATACTCCGTCCTACCGTTCAGGCTAGCTTTAGCCCCGCGCACGTTCACGAAATGCATGGATGCGTCTCTTTCCCCCTTCAGAGCGAGCGGGATGCGCATTATGAATTATCTGGACGACTGGCTGATTTTAGCTCAATCTCGCGATCTATTAATGAGTCACGTAGATGCATTGCTGCCCCACTTGGAAGCGTTAGGACTCAATGTACAGAAAAGCAAACTCGTACCGAGTCAATCCATTTCTTACCTGGGAGTTCTGTTGGATTCTACATCGATGAGCGCTCATCTCTCGCAACAATGTGTAGAAACATTAACGCTGTACATTCGCCGTTTCAGAACCGGCCGGTTTGTCCTCAGAGAGTTTCAAAGGCTGCTGGGTCTGATGGCATCAGCCGCTCCAGTTTGTCATTTGGGATTGCTTCGTATGCGGCCGTTACAGATATGGCTGAAAGATCGAGTTCCGATGAATATGTGGGCTTCGGCGTTTTTGCGCATTCAGATAACACACAGCTGTGTCAGCGCACTGAGACCGTGGCGCGACCCGACCCTGTACAGTGTCGGAGCCCCACTAGGACAGGTAGCCTCTTGTATAGCTGTCACCACGCATGCGTCAAGGTCAGGCTGGGGAGCGGTATGCATGAGCACACCGGCGTCCGGTGTGTGGCCGGATCCAGTGAGCGTTTGGCACATAAACCGTTTGGAAAGGAGAGCAGTAATGTTAGCGCTCAAGACAGTTCGTCCGCAACCCGAGCATCATCATGTTCTAGTACGGACGGACAACACGACGGTGGTTTCATATATAAATCGCCAGGGAGGTATTCATTCAAAAGCCCTATTCGAGCAGGCGGCCAGCCTTCTTCTATGGGCGGACCGTCATTTACTCTCCATCAGAGCAGCACATATCCCGGGCATTCTGAACAGAGGAGCGGATATGTTATCGAGGAACGGCCTCCCCAGCGGAGAGTGGTGGCTCCATCCCGATTCGCGACCAGCAAGAACACGCACTGCTCGCTGTTTTTCTCGCTCACTCACTCCCCGCTACAAGGGGACGCGTTGACATCATGCTGGCCGGAAACCAGACTGTATGCTTTCCCTCCGATAAAACTCATACCCTTGGTGTTATGCAAAGTCAGGGAGGAGAGAGCCACGGTAATTCTAGTCGCACCAGACTGGCCGAACCAGCCGTAGTATCCGAACTTGAGAGAGATGTTATTAAGCCCCCCATGGCAGATTCCCTTAAGGAGGAACTTACTGACTCAAGTGGAAGGTTCAGTATGGCCACTGGAGTCTTGCTCTATCAAAGACCTGTTTCTTAAAAACGGCTCTTCTTCTCGCTCTGGCTACTACGAAACGCGTTGGGGATTTACAAGCATTTTCCGTCAACGAGGACTGCTTACGCTTCGGCCCGGGAGATTGTAATGTCGTCTTGAGACCCAAGATTGGATTTATACCTAAATCTCTCTCTACCCCCTTTCGCGATCAGGTAGTTTCCCTATCGGCGTTATCTGATGCGCCTGCAACATCTCAGAATGCATCTAACCAGGAGGCTATTTGCCCTGTCAGAGCCTTGAGGGCATATGTGAACCGTACTGCCAACTTCAGAGCATCGGACCAACTCTTTGTGTGCTTCGGTGGCGCTACTAAAGGCAGAGCGGTGTCTAAACAGCGGCTCTCTCACTGGTTAGTGGATGCTATAACGCTAGCTTACGAGTGCGGCGGATTGGAGCCCCCTTTTAACATCAGGGCACACTCTACGAGGGCTATTGCCTCATCATGGGCTTGGTTTCAAGGTACTACTGTGCAGGATGTGTGCCGCGCGGCTGGTTGGGCTTCACATAACACCTTCGCGAGGTTTTACTTGCTCAATCGCTAGCCGCAAAAGTTCTGTCGGTGAATACTGAACATTCTTATGCCTCTAAATTATAGCGCCCTGGTTTCTCTCAGGTCGTCTTGGCTTCTAAGCAGCTACCTGTATGTATGTGTGCTTGTGTTACTCTCTTAGAACGCTGCGCTCCATCAGGTCATCTCTACTAAAGAGGTTGTGGGTTTAACGGCGTTACCGCTGCGGCTGTTAACTCCGTGTTGAGACATAACCCCAATTACCTCTATCAATTTTGCTCTATGTTGCCCGGCAAAGTCGTGCCTGCTACTATTACTGCGTGTATTCACTCAAATTCACGTTTCTTAGGTTTGGATATGCAAATTTCATACCTCAGGAATATCCACATCCTATTGGCCGGACACGCCCCCTATGTTACGGGCGCCGCGTGTCAGGGTTTTTATTAGTTGTGTTCTAGACAACATTGCGTTGCAGGGCTGGCTTCACCCCTCGCTCTGCGTGGTTGTACAATGTTCCCATAGCGTCAGCAGACGCAATGTCAAGAGACCGCTCTCGATAGGGAACGTCTCGGTTACTATCGTAACCTCGATTCCCTGAGAGACGGGAACAAGACATTGCGTTACGCGCCGAGCTCGCGGCTTGCCAGCCATATTCGTTCAGTCGAGTTTCTGATGTTTGTTGCTCTTACACCGCCTTTTATAGGCTCCCGCTTTCCCGCGGTCAGCGACGATTGGCCAGTGCCCTGCAATGGCATTGTTCAATAAGATTTCAGTTTTGGTGAAGTGGGAGGAGTTAACCCATAGCGTCAGCGGACGCAATGTCTTGTTCCCGTCTCTTAGGGAACCGAGGTTAGGATAGTAACCGAGACGTTTTCTAAACTTATTTTGAGTCATGTTGTACTAACCTTGTTGACAAACTCCCTTCCCTGACCTGTTAAAATTTTTTGAGGTGCTCCAAATTTATAAAAGAAATCTGTAATACAAGCTGCCACCTCCTCTGCCCTCTTGGTTTTAAGAGGATAGGCCTCTGGCCATTTAGTGAAATAATCCACCATCACACAAATGTAGTGGTGGCCATTTTCAGGTGGTGTAAGCCTTCCTATTAGGTCCATACCAACTAGTTCCAGAGGCTCTGTGACCTAAAATAAAACAAACATTTGTTAAAAAAAACATAAGTATTGTGACTACTTTAGCCAGATGTTCACCCTGGTCTTTTTGTTGTTTACATATGTAATGCAGCTATCCATCTGATGCAATGTTATATTCATAAATTGAGGTTTGAATTGTAATTAATTTTTATTCAGATTAAGTTATCATCCCCTTACCCTTAATTGTGAAATTTTCACATCTTCTTCTGATATAATAACGCTCTTTGCTGGAGCTGCTTTCTAGGTATTCTTTTTCCTTTAAATAATTTAAGATTTCTCGTACTTTACGTGAATCCGTTGTGCCGCTGTAAAGGTGATATGCAAATGACACTAAATTTATAGACCTCTTAATCAGTGTTGGTGATGATTTGCAGGCAAATGAATTACAAACACATGGCATGATGATGTAGGTCATAACAACTGCTAATGACATTAAATAAAATAGTTCAGCAGTATACATGATATAAAGAGGCACGTTCTGTGAAATTTGTAATGTCTGGCTAAAAATTCTGATACTTTCAACATCTGAATGCCACACTGCTTGCATAAAAATAAATGAGAACTAAGCTTTCCCTATTCTAGATGTTTTGAAAGAAAGTTGTGGTGTCCATATTCACAAGACGCCAAATAATTATGAAGTAAATACACTATTAATATTTTTTAGAATGTTCTAAAGATACATTTATAAGAATATATCATAAGTGTACATATTTTCTGCTAATGTCTGTCTTAAAGTTATCACATGGCATACATAAAGAGAAAGACACTATGGAAGCTGGAAAAAACATTCCAAAATTATATGACAGTAACAAATACATAAAATGACAGAAGACAACTTTGTGACTAGCACAAAGCTTTAGTAAGACAGTATAAGAGTGAGTACAACAGAAGGGAAATTTTATTTAGGTTGCACCTTAACAATTACGAAAATTATAGAGTACTGCAAATTTAGAGGTTTCAATCTCATACATTTTAAAACTAACATATTACAGTACAGAGTCTGCTTGAACATTCTAATTGGCTACATGGTTATCATAGTTTTTAATGAAATTTGTCAAGACTACTGCAAGTGTCATGACATGTTGATTTGGCCATTTTGAACTTTGTGGGTGATTTCCCGGACAGGGATTAGCATAAACCAGGACTAGATCTTAGTTTAATTAGGAAATATTACTTGATTTAATAAACATGCCTTACTAAAAATATTACTCATGTGCATTTTGAGGCAAAACAAAGGGCACTGATGTATTTTAAAATATGCCAGTGCAAGTTTTTTTTTCAGTTTGGACAGCTCTTACATTTATTTTAGTCTAGGACTAGCCTAATCCCTGTCTGGGAAATCGACCCTAACAGTCTACATAATGTCATTTTAAAGTACCTCAAATATAACTTGAATTGAAAATTAACCACCACATAAGAAATACGAAACCACCAAAAATTATTATTTATTTAGCAACCCAGTCTCACCCCATGTCGTCAATATTTGACGACACTTGACCATTCGTCAATATGTGACGCGGAGGGTATACCTTTTCGCGTCATTTTTTGACGAACTGGGGACTTCAATACTATTACGTCCGTTGCATTCTCTTCTCCTATTTTCTTACCATTTTCGCGTCGGTTTAGGGTTAGATTTACATAATGACATCCCTACCCAAACCTAACTCTAACCCCAACGCCAGGTGACAACTGTTTCTAACCCCAACGCCAGGTGACAACTGTTTAATTTCGCGTACACTGTTTAATTTCGCGTACACTGTTTAATTTTGCGTAATCTAACCCTAAACCGACGCGAAAATGGTAAGAAAATAGGAGAAGAGAATGCAACGGACGTAATAGTATTGAAGTCCCCAGTTCGTCAAAAAATGACGCGAAAGGTATACCCTCCGCGTCACATATTGACGAATGGTCAAGTGTCATCAAATATTGACGACATGGGGTGAGACTGTGTTATATTTAGAGCATCAGCTACATCATCATTACTTATTTCGCACATTGGTCCATTTCAAAAACTACTAAAAGAAAAATATAAAAGAAATACAGACACAAACCTTTACATACAACAGCCCATTTATAAGATATACACGCTTTCACTCCAGTGTTTCCATAACCAAGAAAAATACCTCACTCAGTGTTAGCCAGGCCACTATAATTAAAGTTCTAGAATTATTTGGCTGACACAAGATGTACAGCATACAAGGTAGGGATATTGTTAGATACAAAAATTTTACTTATACTTGTCCATTTTGGGAGATTAAGTAGAATTATTAATGCATCATTAAATGCTACCTGGAGCGTTCAAATTTTTGCTTTACTATACTTAGGGTGCGTCTCATTTTTCTGTCTTCCCCTTCCGGTTACCCCTTCACCTCGGTTTTGCGCGTTCATGTGAGGCGAAGTGGTGTCTCAATTCTCAGTTTGATCAAGCGCTAGGGCCAAGGCGTAGGGATACATGGCCCTTGAAACGAAGTGTGATAATGACCACACTTGAAAGAGAGGGGTAAACGTTAATGTAGGAATTTCTCAGGAGAGCCGACATCAAGACGTTTTATTGATGAACGTCGAACTGTCAAGGCGTCGCAAAAATGAAAGTAATGTTATTTTCTGCAGTTTAATTGAGATTATATTATGACACACGTTTTATGATACTTTTAATAAAATGTTCAAGCGGTTTTAATTGTAACATTTTTGTTTTGAATCGCTAGTTAATGCGCTAGCTAGCAGCTAAGTTATGCGCTATTTGTTGAGCTCCGCTCAGGCAATCGATACCACAACCTGAGACAACGGCATCTTCTTTGTTTGTCAACGCTTGTCTGTTTACATAGCAGCCGGTTAGCGGCAAGGGAAAGTGACGCAAATGGTAATCGAGTGGTGTCTCATTTTTTAGACGAACAATCTGTCTTACCCCTTTCCCCTTTACTCAGTTTCGAGGGACAAGGGGAAGACGAAGACAAAGGGGAAGGGGTAAGACAGAGAAATGAGATTGGCCCTTAAACAACCCTAACACATTTTAACACACTATTGTTAACATCACATGAACACATGTAAAATTTACGAGCCAACATTTGGTTGTCCAAACAGATTACAGCATTGAAGCTACATACATATAATACATTTTAAGTCATATCTATTAATATGACCATTTTTTTTATCACATTTAGTACCTGATCACCCAAACAGAGTAAAGGAAATATACCTTGTATTGTTGCAACCATACAGCAAGTGTGTATGTGAGATTACCCTTTACGTACGAATCTGAACGAATCATTTTGGTGAACGAACTGAAAATGAGTCACTACATTTTATCAACACCCAGCTGCCTTCAGCATCTGCCTGAATCACCTGCATGAAATACAAACAAGACTGTTAATAATTATCTGACAGTTATACAGAATAGAATGATGTCAACTTGATATTGACATCTGGAATTACATAGATATTGACTATTTTCGGGTTACCTTTTCAATACATCCAGGGTACAACATGTGGAAGCATACACCCAGACAGTTCCCATCCGTTTGTACAAACAAGAAAACGCAAGTAAAACTTCAGAACAAATCTCCTGTAACTTATATATCATGCTTTAGGACTTGTTAACAGATCCATTTAATTAGTTAAAAATAAAAAAGGAAGGGTCATTGTCAGATTCAATCCATGTTTGCATTAACACTCTAGGGTCGACAGCGGCGCCGCAAACTCTTTATTTTTCAATCACTCCGCAAAGAGAGTTAGATAGCTCTGCTGATTTTGGACATACAGATATGATTTATACATCATTTAAAACGTTAAAGTGTCTAGTTTTTTTTCTGTCCACTCCCAATAAAAACAGAATGTTGTGCTTTTCGCAAAATTAAGAAAATAAACATGATGCGTGTTTTGTTCTCTCTCCCTCAGTGAAGTCCTTTCAGAAACACGTCAGAAAAATTAACACTCTGGGGTCGGCTGTGGCGCGGGCGCCGCAAGCTCTTTATTTTTGATTCACTCCGCAAAGAGACTTAGATAACTCTGCTGATTTTGGACATACAGACATAATTTATACACCATTTAAAACGTTAAAGTGTCTAGTTTTTTTTCTGCCCACTCCCAATAAAAACAGAATGTTGTGCTTTTCGTAAAATTAAGAAAATAAACATGATGCGCGTTTTGTTCTCTCTTCCTCAGTGAAGTTCTTTCTCAAACGCGTCAGAAAAATGAACTGTAACTTAACGAATACATGTCGTAGAAACAAAAGATAAATGTCTACATAATGCTTGGAATGTCAGCTTTTAAATGATGTAAGTGAGATCGAAAACATATATTGTCATTCGGTGTAAACTGTATGAGAAGGAAGAGAAGTACCGTCTATCTCTTGTTACCTGATTATCTCTAATGAGATGAGATCGCCACACCCCCGCGCCATTGAAGTGAACGAGCAGAAACATCCATATGCATAACTTGTGTCTCCTGCAGTCAATGGATACGCAATCCACAATCTAGTCTCTCCATTCCTTATTGTTTCATCCGAATGCACCAAACACGACATCTAAATCCTTATTTACTTGTGTATGTGTGTCAGTATCTCCAGACGCGAGTGTTTTCTTTGTTCTTCCGTCAAACATTTCACGCGAGGGGAACACACATTAACAAACACACGAGTCAGGAAACTCGACGCGGTTTTTGGTATTCTTATAAAATACGCGATTGCAAACAATACAATCCTTATTTACTTGCGTCTAAGCGCATATCTCCGCACAGCAAGTTTATTAAACACATGATCACTCGCGTGTGCACACAATGTACTGCTTTCCTGATCAACACGTGAGGTAGCAATGGCGGCGGCTGTAAACAAAACCACAAATAAGAGTCCAGACAACGATAGGCAGTTTTTATTTTGAGCTGTTTACTGCAGAAAAGTGAAACTCTCGCTGGCCAACCAAACACTACCGTGTGTTCATTTTTACGATTGCCAAAACAGTACCTTTACTATGATTACTATGGTTTTTAAAGGTATACTTGTGAAATTAATAGAAAATATTTCTATATATACACACATTATATATATAATTTTTTGTTATAAATTCCCAAGTAAACTTTATCATGGTTTTACTACAGCACTGCAAAAAATGACTCTCTTACTTAGTATTTTTGTCTTGTTTTCAGTAGAAACATCCAAAAATTCCCAAATCAAGATGATTTTTCCCGATGAGCAAAACGACCCAAGCAAACAAGTCCAGCCTCAAGACAAATAACATACAATTTAAGTGAAATTGTCCTTAAAACAAGCTAAATTATCTGCCAATGGGGTGAGAAAAAAATGTGTGAAATAAGATTTCTTTTTTCTTAAACACTTAATTCAAGTAAAATTTTCTCACCCCATTGGCAGATATTTTTGCTTGGTTTAAGCACAAATTCACTTAAATTGTATATTTTTTATCTAAAAACTAGTATTATTTTCTTAGGTCATTTTGCTCATCAAGAAAATACATTTTGATGTAAGAATTTTTAGATAATTCTACTGAAAACAAGATAAAAATACTACGTAAGAAAATCATTTTTTGCAGTGAGAGAAAGTTACATTCCTGTTGAACAAGGCTCATTATGTGGCTCATTATGCAACTCTTTTGTTCCTCAGCTGTCAATCACTGATTATTCAGGAGCTATCTCACCTCCACGCATACAGCCTTTCCCAGGAAAAAGTGTCTTAGAAATTGTAAATCAATATATTGCTTTATGTGAAAGAGAAGGCTGAATGTTTTTCACATCATTTTGAAGAAAAAACTCTAGACTACTAGATCTTGTTTTTGAAAAGTCTTGGGAAAACATGTTTAGAATGAGTTTTGTGGAGTTATATCAGTGACTTAAAAATTTTGCTTTTTCAAAAACCACGCATAAACATTTTTCTCTCAAAAATACAAACATGTACATACATGTTGATTATATGATATTTTAGCTCAGTTTGTGCTTAACACAGTGGTATGAGACACTTGCCATTATTATGTTTTAAAGCAACTGAAAAAAGACCAAATGTAAGAGCATGTCAGAACCTCTGACAGTGTCCCAAAATGGTCGGACCCCAGAGGGTTAATGTCCAAAATCACTGAAATTACAGGGATTTCACACATGAAACAAAAACTAGTACATTACAAAACTAATAGATCTGTGGATTTTAGCTGCTTTCAGTTGACGCTTGATCCTTCTTTTGACTCCTCTTTGGTATAGCCACCGATCCATTTTTACGTTATTAAAACAGAATGGCAAGAACTGATATCACAGTTTTGCAAGTGCATTAAAAATCTATTTAAATAAGTGACGATTGTATAAACACTTGCCTAGTTTAGGTCATCTTTTGGCGGACCACTTTGAGAATTACTGCTCTAGAGGGACTCTTCTATTATTGAATATATGCTACTTATTACAACATCATTCCTTCTAATTACCTTGTCTTTCATTAGGACACCCCAGTACACTGTGCACTTCATACTTCTATCTGCAAGGGAAAAACATGATATTAGTCATCATTTCTTATACAATTGTTTAAGTATGTTTGTCTTACATTTTTTAACAGTGAGTACCCAAGGAGGAAAATAGAGTGTAGCAGAGCTGTGCCCTCAGCTGAGGAATATCAGTAGAAGAATATAAATCCTTTTCCATCAAGCAGGGCCTGAGCAAACTAAAATATAAATGAATAAATTAACAGGCCTTTTTTCAATATTTATACAGTCTATAAGTAAAATTACGTTCACTCTAATCAAAGGTCAATATTCTTTGGCCACCACTGTATATATACACATAAATGCACATACACTCTAAACAATGCTGGGTAACTATTGGACAGAACACATTGCTGGGTTAAAATGACCCAAATAATGAATTGTTTTAACCCAACTGCTGGCTGATTAACAATAACTCAGCAGTTGGATTAAAACAACCCATTATTTGGGTCATTTTACCCAGCAATGTGTTCTGTCCGATAGTTACCCAGCCCTGAGTTAAGAACAACCCAGCATTTTGTAGAGTGAACACACACACATAAACAACATTAACATTTTACATATCTACCATTAGCACATGGATTCCACAAGAATGTCCATCGTCCTGCCGTGGATGGGGCACATCATTCCATTTCCACTCCAGGATACACCCCTTTGCCTTGGAAAAAAGAACTGAAAATAAAGTTATTAGGTCCAATAATCAGTGATGGACAAACCAAGTACTTGAGTTAAAGTACATATAACCTAATTAAATATTTCTCCACAAAAAGTATTATTACTTGTACTTAAAGGAACAGTATGTAAGAAATGTATATCAATGAATCATAAAATGGCCTTGATATGTCACTAGACATTAAGAAATCATTTTTATTTCAAATACTTATATCTATGACAACAGTGGTCCGGCCAGGATATTGTCATTTAAAAAGTGGAGTTGCAGCCCTCAACTGATGTTTATGTTGTCATTTTGTGTTTTGGCCACCTGAGGCCCGTTCTTTGTACGTCGCTTAATACATCTGAGATCAAATGAGACATCCCATATGTTTAGATCTGGCTAATTATGATCTCGCTTATTTGGTTCTTTGAACACCACTGCTGTTGATGATTAGTATGGCAGGATTGAATTATCTGAGATCACTGCGTGTTCGTGCACTGCAAGAAAAGTCAATACACACGATAGTAGAAACACTGATCAGCAACGCTGTGATTGGCCAGTTGTTACAATGGCCAAGAACACACCCATTTTTTAACCCCTACAGTCTGAGAGCTATTGATGAAAGGTTGTGAACTTTTTATGACACTAAATTTAAAAACCCAGTTAAAGCTACTTTTGTACATAAATCACCATAAATAATGTAACATTTTCTGTAAAAATATAATCTTGATATCTTTACTATGCTTGTCATAGATTTAAATTACTGATTGTAATTAAAATTTGATGCTCCTAAAGTACTTTAAATCTATTTTAAAAACAGTTAAAATGCTGTTTTATCTGTTTGAAACAGCAACATAAAAAGCAGAATAAAAAAACACAGGTGGTGGTCCTGCATCTTCATGTGATGTGCTGGCAGGAGTGATGTCTCTAAACTGATTGATTGTACAGATCATCTCTGGAGGCAGCTGCTCTCTTAAACCTACAGCCAATGCAACAATTTCATTGCTGATAAATACAATTTTAATTGTAGTTTATTATAAGATTGTGTTGTCCTCTCTTTTGTGCAGTTGTAGATAATACACCAACACTTTTAGCAGTTTCCAAGAATGTGGTAAATAAAGTATTGTGCAGTAAGGGAATGGTAATTTTATTCTACATCAAAAGATTATAAAATGCAACCGTTTCTGATAGCAATGCACAGGAAAGTAAAGAAATCCTCTCAGATGGTAGTCCTTTAGAGAAACTATATGCAAGTGGTTAAATAAGTTTACTTCAATTGCATTATTCTTAACTGATTTCTGACTATATTAGCAGTATTACACATTAACTGAAAGTCCTGCATCTACTGAGTCTGCACAGAAAAGTGTAGTAAAGAAGATAAAGATATATCTGAAAATATGTGCAAAAAACACATTTATTTAGTTATTTTGGTCATTTTTGTCACAGGAAAGGGACGGGGTAACATATTTGTAGACAACGTTTTAAAGATAAAACAGATACTAAACGAAAACCCTTTCATCCATGACATTGTAAGCTACTTGACAATCTAAAGGCAAAACTAAAATAGGAGATTAGTTTATTCAAATGAAAATTATTTCACACTGAGTACTAGTCTTTATTGTACATAACATCTATTAGTGCTGGGTATGATTGATTGCTATTTTTATTAAGGAAAATTCAAACAAATTTATTAATGAATGTGATCAGCATGTTTGTCTTCTCATTCGTTTAAGAATAATAATTAAAACACCTGTTACACAAAAACAAGTTGCACAAGTACAGAAAATTACGGTGGCTCATTGCTGCCACATACATATTATTTTTTTCACTCAGTTATGTCGTTATAACGACATCTTTTCTCGTTATAACGCGATATTATATCGTTAAAACGACATCTTTTCTCGTTATAACGAGATATTATGTCATTAAAACGAAATGTTTTTCTCGCTATAACGAGACACCATATCGCTAAAACGACATACTCTCTCGTTATAACGAGATACTATGTCATTAAAACGAAATGTTTTTCTCGCTATAACGAGATATTATGTCATTAAAACGACATCTTTTTCTCTTTAAATTTACATATTTTCCGTATTAAGGAGACTTAAATTTTATTTAAATTACACATATTCTTACGCACGCTGTTTCGTTGATCGACCCTTCGGTGCAGAGCTGCTTTTTGCAGGATCATTGGGCATTTGGCTCACCTAGTTCATTCTGGCTTTATTCTTTTCATTTTTACTTTTTTATTAATTTATTATGATTAGGCAATGTTGATAGGATGCTGCAGACTGTACGTTGGAACTTCACTTTCACAAGAATCAAACGGAGCAATTGGAAATGGCACTATTCTTTGTGCACGAACTTGGCCGTTATGGGAACTGCAACATCTGAAATGTATTTAGGCTGGATTTTTTTGTCCAAGTGTAAATCGACCCAAGATAGCAATATACTCCGGGGTGAATCTGCCACGAAGTCGCAAAATCTTTATATATCTATCTGAAATAAGTAAAACACTGCTCCATATAATACAGAGGAATAAAACAATAAATGTAATAAAAATCTATAATAATTAAATTATTTTATTATATAATTGTCTATTGAAATATTATATGAATGTTTGCAGGTTATTTTAAATAAAAATACCTAAACAAATTGTACATCGCACATAGTATTTATATAACATTACATTTTATCAAATATAACCAGTGACTTCAACAATAGATGACTTAAAACAGATATTTATTTAAAAGAATAAACATTTTAGTCATTTAGTAACAGATCTTACCAAAGTCGCCTCTCTGTTATTTAAATTTAAAACAATCAAGCTTCTAACATCATCTCTTCATAGATGAAAATCACTAAAATACATTTTCGTTTTCACATAAGTTACTAAATGAAAAAAGAGAAAAAGAAATTGCTAGAATAGTGTTAGACTCTGGGGTGAAACGAAATGACAAATAAATAAACATTTCATTTACTTTACCTTAACATATCAGTTTAGCCGCCTAGCTTTCAGTTTTTACAACAATCAAAAGCTTCTTATTCTCTATTGGAAATGACTAAAATACATTTTCGTTTTCACATATTTAAGTCACTAAATGAACAAAGAAAAAAAGAAATCACTAGAATAATGTTAGACTCTGAGGTAAAAACGAAATGACACATAAACATTTTATAACAGATCTTACCACAGTCTACCCGTGTACATTAATCAAAAACTTCTAACATCATATTCTCCTCATATAGACGTGTCAAGTCGATCAAAAATAACTCAAATATTCCTTCTCACATATTTAAGTTACTAAATGAAGAAAGATAAAAAAGCTAAATAAAGGGAAGTCTCTGAGAGGTAAAACGAAGTGACCGTAATTTTTTGTCGGGTAGGCCTACTGGTGAAGAGCGGTGCCTGAAGAAGCGCGTGCAGAAGAACGCGCACGTATCAAACGTGCACACTAAATAATGGGTTTAATTATGCTTTCACTTCATTTCCTCAAATGAAATAAAATAAATAATAATAACAACCATTAGAGAAGGTTCTGTATAAGTTATTTTTAAATAATCACCCTGCAACATTATGGGACCGTTATTTTTAACACAGTCTCACCCCATGTCGTCGGTGTTTGGCGACACTTGACCATTCGTCGGTGTGTGACGCGGAGGGTATACCTTTCGCGTCATTTTTTGACGAACTGGGGACTTCAATACTATTACGTCCGTTGCATTCTCTTCTCCTATTTTCTTACCATTTTCGCGTCGGTTTAGGGTTAGATTACGCAAAATTAAACAGTGTACGCGAAATTAAACAGCGTTGGGGTTAGAGTTAGGTTTGGGTAGGGATGTCATTATGTAAATCTAACCCTAAACCGACGCGAAAATGGTAAGAAAATAGGAGAAGAGAATGCAACGGACGTAATAGTATTGAAGTCCCCAGTTCGTCAATACCCTCCGCGTCACATATTGACGAATGGTCAAGTGTCGTCAAATATTGACGACATGGGGTGAGACTGGGTTGTTATTTTATGGTTCCCAAAAATAAAACATAAAAAGAATATTCCCAGAACATTATTATTTGGTTCCCAAAAAATGACCGAAAGATAACCAAAAACTAACGTTATGGGAACGTTTTGTGTTAGCTGTGACAGTCTGTTTTCTGGGTGGGACATTAAATTGCTTCTGCAACTTTTTATATGAATTGAACTTAATAAATAGTTGAAATGACTTGGGCAAATTTTTATTTCTTTAAAAACAAAAATTTCATGAGCAAAATATTGCACAAAAAAATAAAAATACAGCTTTGATCACAGCATAAAATTGTAATTAACTCGGGTTTAATGTTTGTAACATTGTTAAGATAAGGCACCACACCATCTAGGGTCGAATTACACTGACAAAAAACCCAGCCTAAATACATTTGAGATGTTGCAGTTTACATATGAAAAGCTTCCCGTAGCGGCCAGGTTCGTGCACGGGGAGTGGTGCCATGTCCAATTTCTCCGTTTGATTCTTGTGGGGGTGGAGTTCCGGCGTGCAGTCTGCAGCGTCCTGTCAACATTGCCTAATCATAATAAACTAATAAAAAAGTAAAAATGAAAAGAATAAAGTTAGAATGAATTAGGTGAGTTAAATGTCCAATGATCTTGCAAAAAGCAGTTCTGCATTGAAGGGTCGATTAATGAAACAGCGTGCGTGAGAATATGTGTTATTTAAATGATATAATACCTCCTTGATACGGAAAATGTGTACATTTGGAGAGAGGGAGATGTCGTTTTAATGACATGGTATCTCGTTATAACGGGAAAAACATTTCGTTTTAATGACATAATATCTCGTTATAACGAGAAAAACATTTCGCTTTAATGACATAATATCTCGTTATAACGAGAAAAGATGTCGTTTTAACGTCATAATATCTCGTTATAACGAGAAAAGATGTCGTTATAACGACATAACTGAGTGAAAAAAAGAATATGTATGTGGCAGCAATGAGCCACCGTAGAAAATGAATATTTGTTATATTATATATTTTTAAAATAACATCACTAAAAGATTTAATAAATCTATCCTTTTTTATTACGTGTTGAATTTGAAAAGCTCTTTATATTAATCATGCATCTTACCCAGATTGCGCTCGTATAATGGAGAATACGCGACTGCGTCAGATTTTCCGTATCACATCCGCTTAAAAAGGTACAAACTAATCTTGTTTACATGCAATAAGCCTGCTCCCGAGCAGGTTTGAGCTTACAGACCGGTTGCTATGACAGCAAGTCTAGGATGAGCTTTGAAGAACCAAACGATCCAAGATCATGCCAAATTGTCAACAATCAAATCCAGCTAACTGAGTTAGCGACGTACGAAGAACGGGCCCCAGTTGTGTGATTGCAGTACCAGTTTTAGACACAAGTTTTGTGATTGCAATATCAGTTTTGGCCACAATCCTACACACTGTTCCTTTAAGTACATACAATTTCAAGTAGTTTGCTCAAGTTAAAAAGTACTGATTGATACATTTTTAGCAAGAAATGTTTTATTACGAAAACTTGTCATGTACCCTACTGATAACTACTACTGAGAATGTATCATTAAAGTGTGAAAAACAAGTTAAAAAACATATAGACGCGTAGGTGTGTACAATAAAGTTTGTCAATGTGTGTTAACAAGTGTACAACAAATTAAAATGTTGTACCTTATGGGGTACAATATTATACCATAAGGACCAATTGTGTACCTTAAGGAACAATTTTGTACCAGTTCAGTTTTAGGAGTACAAAACAGTTAACTGTACCTTTAAAGGTACACAATCGATCCTTAAGGAACAGTAAAAGGTACAACATTGTATTATGTTTATATACCTGTAAAGGTAAAAAACGGTACATTGGGATTGACAAAAAAGGTACAGTTTTCTACTTTTTTTTTTCTGACAGTGCAAGAACTATGGACTGGTTTCACAGACAGAGCTTCGCTTAAACCGAGCTCACCAACCAGTGAACACTGAAGAAGTTATTCTTGTGAAATTTGCAAGAGCAACGATTGAACGCTTCTCCAGAGAGGAAACCAGATCTGCATTTGTCATTCCTGCAAATATGTAATTCTGATACATGCAATGAGTATCCATTATGAAATAAAGGTATTTTTATCTTTATCTTTATGAGTGTGCAGGGGTTGTGCATATTACTAACTGTAAAATGATAACCGTGTCAGGCTGAAACTAGCTAAGAGACACTTGCATCGCACCTTCCATTGCATTGTGCTGGGTGTATGATATGGCTCAATGTACCATGATTTCTGCATTTACATACACTGAAAGCTGTTACCAAAATGGATTAGCCAGACTGAGAAGAATGCGGAAGAAGTTGTTCAAGTAGTATGTTGTTTTGTTACCAATGTTATTCAAAATATTTTTGTTTTCAACAGAATAAAAAAAACATGGTTTGGAGCAGTTTGAGAGTGAACAAATGACAACAGAATTTACATTTTTTTAGGTAACATACTAGGATCAACTAAATAAGACAGGTAGAAACTTTGTACAGGCCAAAACATCTTTTCAATGTTAATGTAAATTTACTACCTCCAGTTCTTAAGAATCTTCTCTTTCTTTTCATTTGTCTCACCAAATGAATCCATATATGTGACCTCTTGTTTAGTTAGGTCACAGAACTACAGAATAAGTACAGAAGATACAGTCATCTCATAATAATCCTCAAATGTCAATTTTTGTTGTTGTTGCAGGATGAAAAAAACAAATGGTCATTTCTAAGCATTAGCTTAAAAAAATGGTATGGTATGATTTGGTGTACTTACAAAAAGTGTCCAGTGATTTTTATTTTCCAGCACAGCACCAATGACTCTCTCATAGCTTTTAAGTATGTTTTTCTAGAAAGACAGAATGATTAGTTAAAACATTCTCTTACTTTAGGTAAATTTGTGTTCGTGTGAAAGATGATGCAAATATGTACTACTTGTGTGCTACATTCTCAGAGAAAGGGTACAAGAAGGTACAAAAGCTATCACTGGGGCGGTACACTTTTATACCTAAAAGGTGCATACTGGTTACTCAAATGTACCAAATGTCTGTACCAAAATGAAACATATTATGACCTTTTTAAAAGGTATTTTGAAAATACAAAAAAAATAATTTTACAAGGGAGCATGAAATTTCTTGGCAAACCTTCCTGCAGTTGGACTATTAGTCTTTACAACTTCTGCCTTGGTTACACTGGCTCAACCATTGAAAGGTGTGTACATAACCCAATGAAAACAATGCACATTTCTGCAATTCCACTTGGTGAGACTAGTGTCATAGCTTTATTTTTTAGAAAGGCAAATGTCTTACTTATATTAAAGGCGCAAAAGAGGATGTTTCCGCCGACTGAGAATCCAAAGACCGTTACTGAGTTTTTTAAATAAGCGCATGCGCAAGAACAGCCTCCCTCCTTCACAGCTCATATCTAGGAAACGCCTTCCATAACTCGTGCACGAGTATTTGAACACGAGTGTTTGTTTACCACTGGCATATGCTGTGTCGCGTCAGTGGATTCATTATGTGAAAAGATATGATAATAAACACATAAGACGTAAAGTTAGATCAGTCGACGCTACTCCCATTTCAACTAGCGTGTAGCAGCCTGGTCACTTACAACTACAGTACAAGAACAACGTCGATATACCTGAATAACAGTACAACAATAATTATTCCACAAAGAAAGAATAATCACTGTTACCTGTCGAAGAGAATTTTTGCGACCTGCGCGTCTGACACCTCTCTGTTCCTTCATTGCTCTCCAGTGTTGAAATGTTTCTCCAATAACGACTCTGGTTAGATAACATTCTTCTGACAAATTTCTCCTCTTCTCAGCGACTTAAAAACTCTTTCTTTTGCGTCCTCCTTCGGGTTTCTTCTCTTCCATGGTGCAGGAGCGAAAATGAAAACAAACCGAAACTTAAGACGGAGTTTCATGCGCTATGCGCATGCGTCACTCGTGTAACGTTACTGGAGCGCGCACGTCTCTCCCAAGAAACGTAATGGCAGTGATTGACAAGCCAGAGGGCCAATGACGATTGCGATGATTGCATCAACGATTGGCTGATGTTTATAAGGCCCTACCTTATGCACAGATGACATATATTAATTTTATTACTTTCAGTGCGCCTAATAAATAGTCTTTTATCATTTAGTAAAGACAGTTTCAGGTAACATTGCAAAAATGTATTAAACAAACATCCTCTTTTCCACCTTTAAATAATAAATTATCAAGTATGTAAAATATTTAATGCACCTTGCAAAAGTAGTGACTTTTGACCCTCTGTGATCCGGATCCATTTAAATAATTGTATTTAAATGGTTAATTTCAAATAACATACCTTGCAGATGATAAACATGAGGGCATCTATTACCTATTGATAATAGCTGTAGTTAGAAACCGTTAAAAAAGCCATCTGTCATTTAGAATGCAGTATTAACTCACCACATCTGGAATGTAACCTGGCTCATACAATGCTTTTAAATGGCCAGCTGAAAGACTGTAAGGCCCAATACAGCCCACCAAGGACTCTAAAGTGCGATCTGTGTAAAGAAAGAAATTACTGGAAAAATTATTATAATTATTTATAATATGAAAATTCTAATTGCACCCTTACCAGTCATAATAAATCATATGTGATGTGACTGTAAAGTATCACTGTAAACAACGAAAGAGAAAAAAACAGTTAACAAATATAATTCCAACAAGTATAACAAGTTCTCTAACCCAATGCATTTAAACTGAAATTATTTTGATGGTCCAGGATCAACATCAGCGAATTTAAACAGAAATGATTACGATGGTCCAGGATCAACATCAGCGAATTTAAACAGAAATTATTATGATGGTCCAGGATCAACATCAGCGAATTTACACAGAAATTATTATGATGGTCCAGGATCAACATCAGCGAATTTAAACAGAAATGATTAAGATGGTCCAGGATCAACATAAGCGAATTTAAACAGATATTATTATGATGGTCCAGGATCAACATCAGCGAATTTAAACAGAAATGATTAAGATGGTCCAGGATCAACATAAGCGAATTTAAACAGATATTATTATGATGGTCCAGGATAAACATAAGCGAATTTAAACAGATATTATTATGATGGTCCAGGATTAACATCAGCGAATTTAAACAGATATTATTATGATGGTCCAGGATCAACATCAGCGAATTTAAACAGAAATTATTAAGATGGTCCAGGATCAACATAAGCGAATTTAAACAGATATTATTATGATGGTCCAGGATCAACATCAGCGAATTTACACAGAAATTATTATGATGGTCCAGGATCAACATCAGCGAATTTAAACAAAAATGATTAAGATGGTCCAGGATCAACATAAGCGAATTTAAACAGATATTATTATGATGGTCCAGGATAAACATAAGCGAATTTAAACAGATATTATTATGATGGTCCAGGATCAACATCAACGAATTTAAACAGAAATTATTAAGATGGTCCAGGATCAACATAAGCGAATTTAAACAGATATTATTATGATGGTCCAGGATCAACATCAGCGAATTTAAACAGATATTATTATGATGGTCCAGGATCAACATTAGCGAATTTAAACAGATATTATTATGATGGTCCAGGATCAACATTAGCGAATTTAAACAGATATTATTATGATGGTCCAGGATCAACATTAGCGAATTTAAACAGATATTATTATGATGGTCCAGGATCAACATCAGCGAATTTAAACAGATATTATTATGATGGTCCAGGATCAACATTAGCGAATTTAAACAGATATTATTATGATGGTCCAGGATCAACATAAGCGAATTTAAACAGATATTATTATGATGGTCCAGGATCAACATTAGCGAATTTAAACAAAAATTATTATGATGGTCCAGGATCAACATCAGCGAATTTAAACAGAAAATTTAAACAGAAATTATTATGGTGCAGGAATTTCGACTGCATTGAAATGATTCTAAATAAAAAAAATTGTTATTTCAGACTGTAGCATATAAAAAGTAACACTTTTCGACTGTTTTGAAATTATTCTAATGGGATCAACGCCAACAGACACAAACTTTAATTTTGAAACTCCTTAATACAGCCAACAGCTCGTTTAAACAGAAAAGGCAAAAATGCAGTCTAACACTAGTTTAAAAAAATATTTTAATATAATCTCCTTAAACGTTGTAATAATTAACAGTAGATCATAAGCAAATTCAGTTTTTGTACACAATGCTTTTGGTCACAAAAATGCTGAAATTGTATTTATTCAGTTGAATTGCATGATTTTTGCGATAAATGCTTTTACAAAATTTCATTATTGGGTAAAATTCAACAGGATCAATGTAATATCTTACCTCTTTTAGCCTGCTGGGGTGGAAAATGGAGGGAATCCACATGTGGTCAATCGGTGATGGTTTGGTAGGCACACACTGATGACATCAGAGGGCTGTGATTGGTTGATTGAAATGTGGATCCAGGATCAACAAAGAGATGTTAATCCAGGAACACTCCCTACTTGGCAAAATCACGGTCACCTATATCCCCCAGTGCCAAAAATTTTAAAGATTAAAATAAAGAAGCAGCATTTATTAATTTATTTTGCAGCCGCAGAATATCCCCCGCCGCCAGATCTTCCAGGGGCATGTTTTAGGTGGTCTCTCACTGCTATTTGAACATCATGTTCAGTAGCCTTCTTGTCCCACCTTTTTACTGCATCTGTAAATGACAAAAAAAACATTTTGTGCTCCGTTCAGTTTGTTACTCAAAAGTATTTATTAACGTTACATATAAAACTTTAAAATAACCAGCCCAAACCCGCTGTTTCAGCTGAATGTGTAGCGCGCCTTCGAAGTTCGTACAGTCAAGGTTATAAACTGTTTTTACTCATTGTGTTAAGTTATTTAAGAAACAAAGGTACTGGGGAAATCAAACAACAAAAATTTTTGTTTTGACTGTCTTGGTGTGGCGTAACAGATTGTGCTGAATGAAATTATGGCTGCGAACGCATCTTGATCTCGACCTCAGGAAAGTGCGCATCAGTAGCCCGAATAGGTATCTGGCGTGCATTACCTTTTGGTATCAATTTTACAATAAGCAGACATAAAAGGTTACGAAAAGTTTCAGTTGTTCTTTAAAATCACACTAGTCGAAGCGCAGTGTTTATTTTCTAGCGTAGGCTACATACACCGAATGATGCGCAAAATCTTGCAGAGCACCATTTTTGTCCCAAATTAGTGTAGACCACAAAGTGACTTCGCCCTTGAATTCAGGATACATTGGTTTGTGAGGGATGAGCGGGAAAATTAATAAGCAACAGACAGCCTAAATGAATATTTATTTGCATGTTAACAAGTCAAACTGGCCTTAAACAAAAACATCCACAATTTAATTTAAGAGACAACAACTGCATCTTAAGCTCATTGATGAAAGATAGCCTACTTGGCATCAGAGGTAGTTTTCGTTAAATTAAATTGTTTTATAAAGTCATAACTATAATTTGTATTTTATTTATAATTATAATTGGTTTGACTTTACTTTTTGTAAAGCAAAACACCTGACGTGCAAAACAAAAAACACCAGACGCGCTAATTTCCGAAGTATACCTTCTTTAAAAAGAATGATTTGAGGTAGATGAGTTGTGAAACTATGACAGCAGCGCACAGCTTTACAGCGAATAATGTATGTGCATTTCATTCGTGAAATCTTTAGTCTACCGGCTATATTTAAGCTGCAAATAAATAAGTCAAAATCGGATGACACTGGAGTAAATTCAGCAGATTTCCATTTTTATCTATTTAACTTTGCCGAGGCAATTTCAATGGAGCAGCCCCGAAATTCATCTGATTGTGCCTTCTCTGTATTTCTTTATCTCTGTATAACTGCGGTAAATATTAAAATTTATGTGCAATTTAAATGCCTTTAAATCAACCCTGGTTGTGAAGTAAATGAAGACACGATGGCAAATATATTATAATAAGGAGTGCTCAATCTTTTTGTAATCTGGGACCCTAGCCTGGGTGCCAGCCGATCTTAGCCCCGCCCACAAGAATGTGAAGACGGGAAGATCGGTCTGGCGTTTCTCCGTTGAGGAGCTACTATGCTCAGACAAATGCTGTTCGAACCAATTAAATTGTCAGGGCGGGCTTTATACGATGATGGACAGATAATCAACAGTAACGTAATGAACCACGTCACCAAAGAGCGCGTGTGTTGAATGGCTGCTGCTGTAGAGTTCAGATGTGTGGATTCTGACATTGAGTTTGTTCTAAAAGATATCGACAGAGCATTGATTTTAAAAGAGGAACAGAGAAACGCGAGGAGGGCATTTGTTGATGTTTTTGCCGTCCTTCCTATTCGGCAAAAGTTGGTCGCAACTGAAATGGCTAACGTTATCACGGTGATGCAACTCTGAGTGCACGACGAGATGGATATAATTAGCGGTCGTTGCCAGCTTCTTTTCGGAAGCCCGGAATCGTGGTTGCTGAATAATTGGAGGGACATGCTAGGCTCCAATATTTTCAAGCCAACGTAATGGGTATTGTCGTGGATGAAGTTCACCTAACGTACAAATGGTAAGAGATAGTCTTACTCTATGACTTAGTAAATACTTCATGTTGTGATAAACGAAATGTTGTAAACATAATAGGTGTTGATGTTCATTCGCTAACTCAGTATAATCACAATGTTAGTGTCATTGTAGCGAAGTAACTAGCAGTTCGGTCAGGCTGTAAAAGACGTAACGTACGTCACACACTCCGTTGATTGGTCGTAGGTCTATCCAATTGAGTGCAGAGGCATTTTTCGTTTGAGACACGCCTCATAATTATAGCTCAATGGAGCGGTATCAGACTCAAATTCTGACTAGAATTGAGTATGACAACGTCAGGCTACTGGGACCCACCAAGACAAGTATATTCCACCTAAGTGATTTAAATAGGAATATAAAGAAAACACATCCTTTTCGTTGTAGTATATTGTTTTTGTCTATGCCTCGTCATATTAAGTTTCAATGAAACCTGTTATAATATAGATACCCGACTATTTCAAAATCATAATTGTTGACATTCCTAATTATGATTAATAATGTTATTTCGACTTTACATCGAAGTTAGTAAATGTTTTAGGCAACTGCATGCCATATTCTTCATAAACATTTCAAAGAAACTGCTCCACTTGAGTACTGCTTGTTTAAGAATGTCTCCAAATGTCAACACATTTTCCACATGAAAACTAATCAATACAATATTTAACCTTCAGACCTGATTTTTCAGGTGTTTAAATCAGTGTGCCTTATTTTGATTGGTTGATCAGCATTTTTTATTGGTTTGAACATAACATGTTATGTCCATTCCAGTGGACACAGCCTCTGAAGGGGTTAAAGTGTATGTTGCAGGTTAACCACCACTGTCGATTAATGGGTACATAAATCACTCAAGATATGTGTATAATTTTTAAAATGTCTCAAAAATGGTCTTAAAGACCACTTTTTTTTACGTTTTTGGTATTAACGGTTTTTTTAACGCAATTCTGCGATGACGTCACGTTGGGGAGAAGTGGAGAAAGACTCAGCCAGAGCCATAGAGATAGATGAGACATTTATTGCTGTTTAATACTTACGTATATAATTTGGAAATCATATATACATCGTAGGAAATATATAATGTGTTATACTGCAAAGTTACCTTGCTAATTATTATTTATGATATATGTGGAGATAAATAAAACTTTGCAAATCTGCTGATTTGATCCATTCATGTCCTGACCACCAGGCTAGAGATTTTTAAACATCCTTAATCCACACTTACTAGTCTATCAAATAATATCTCAAATATATTGTTTTGTGAAATAAAAGGATGCTTTGTTATATTGTTTATGCGATTATAACGAATCACACGATCATTTTATATGCAGCAGCAGTCAGCAGCTGCAGCATACTCGGATCCGACCGCATACATACATAATAAACAGGCGTTCGGCGGCTTTTTACATCACGACAGGCTAAGCCATTTGAGGAGGAACCGCTCATTGATCACTGTATTTTTATAAATCCTGTACATGTTTGGACCTGCCGAACAGGTTGAGCACTTTTATATACTTTATTGAGCAGAGAGGCTGCCTGCACAGTTTGACCAGCGGGCTGGCGGAACCGGCGCACATCACGCCGCCAGACGGTGTTGCTAATATAACTCGAAATGTATAACTATTATCAGATCGGCCCGGGAAAGTCCCGACTCTCTCGATTGCCATTCCGCTACTGGCTGTAAGAAAGTGAGTGCGTTTGGGTCGCTGGTCCCCGCGAACAGACGTGACGTGCTTCACTCACCTTCCAGGATTAGAGACATGCTGCCAAAACCGTTTGTGCTGAAGATCACATAAAGTTACACCCATTTCAGGCAGGATCATGGACCCCCTCAAGCCAGCATGCACGAGTATGTCTATCTATCTATAATCTGCGCTATCAGAACTGTACTTTACTCGTCTTTCTATAGTCATTCTCAATGCTCTCAAGGCGGCTTTGGTCAATTCTCTCCCCAGCGTGACGTCATACAGTGCGTTGTGAGGGAAAGGAGAATCATTGCATATTGCTGTACTTTTTCATACTTTTTCGGGTTTTGTGATACCCAACAACATAAAATACAATGGATAACAGTTTAAATGTTTATTATCAACAAGCAAATTGCACAAATTCGTTGAAAAATTTTACCTGCAAAACGCCCTTTAATAATATTTCAATTAAGCCAATTATAAAAAAGAAATGAATGTATGTTTTCCCCTTATATTTTTATTTGAACACTTAAGTGTCTTTAAATAGTTATACTTTACCGGATTGAAAATGTTTGTTAAGTCCCATAATACATTTGCCATAGTGTCTTCATTACTCCACAACCTGCAGCTGAATTTCAGGTGCTGCTCCCCGGAGGGGTGGAGCCCCTGCTATTTAAGAGTAGTCCATACCAACCTTACGAAGTTGTGACTTACAGAAGGTAAACGTAACTATCGACGTTTCGACAAACACATATTAACATGAAAAACAATAATAAAACCCAACGTCACAGGGGTAAAAGCAAATTGTACAAAAACGTGTGGTCAAATTAATACAAATTAGCCACCTAGTAAAATATATATGCATTGCCCTGACAATTTCCTAAAACACACTCAAAGTAGTATCAGAATATACCTATCACAGTGGTGTATAGGACTGTTGACTTAAATGCTTTTTTTAAACCGTGGCCCTTCATGTTAAGCTGTGCCATAAGATTGTTGGTCATCAGCCGAAAAGAGAGGAAAAGAAACAGAGACATAGAAATAGGGACAAAAGGTGATTTTGATGGGTATGCAGATACAGAAAGTGGGCAAAGGGGAGAGAAGCGACAAGTCAAGGCAACAGTTAAGGTATCTTTGTAGCATGCTAAGGGACAACGTTATTGGGAAACGCAGACTAACACTTGTATGATGAAATAAAGGACTATTTGGGATTTGAACGTGCAGTGTGTATTTTCAAAGTGTCATACCTGTCCAAAATCTTTGTTGCGCAGTCTCTGATGTTTTTGCCACCCACTTTACTTAACTGTGTAATCTAAGTGGAAAAAGTAAATACCACTATATTGGTATAAAACCATTTATCATTCCTTGCATGTTAGTTAATCATAGTGAACTAATAGGGCCCGGTTACCTGATAACGCTCAAAAAGATATATCTTACCAAAGTTGTTTATGTTCCTAAGTGTGTTCCCCGAAGTGTCCCTTACGAAGCTTCTTAACACACTGCCTCTAAGTTTGACGTAAAAATGGTGCTGTCCCAAGTGAAGGTGCTGAATTATTTGCGATCGATCACTCAGGGATCACCCGAAGGTGCATTATGGCATTAAGAAAGACAACACGTTCTATACAAGTGGAACATTACTCAAATTAGTCCACTAACATTTATTTAAACATAGTTTAAGTTATCTGTAAAATATAGACTATTAATTAAATTATCAAATTGTCAGTAATACGAGTAGACGAACCGGGTATCCCTCGCTATTTATCCACCCCCCTTATCCAGTTGTGCCACTTGTGCCGTGGGTTTTAACTTTAAAAATGATGTAATACACTTTTATACGAATGTTTAGCTACTTAACAATCAGAATTGATTGGCAAGCAGCTGCAGTATTTCTGTTTAATGCGGTATTTCTTACCATTAATGTTTTCAATAAAAAGCAACCTAGTTAGAGAATATGGTCTGAGAAGATCTAGCAGCTCCATAATGAGTTGTCTTGGAAGGCGAATTTTTATTTAGCCACGTCAGGCAAAATGTCAAAAGGTTTAAGGGTTGCTGAATAAAATAATTGGCATGGACTAAACAGTTACGCGGCCGGTGTTGTGTGGAAGTCTGTTCCCCATGTTTCCCTTTAGTGTAGTGTTTTTATAGCGTTTTTATCACATTATACATTTATTCTTTATATACATTGAAAGTTTTAATGGCTACTGAGATGTATGTGTGCATTTATGTAATGTATGTTGATTGTTCCTGATTGTAAGTCAATTATTTTTATAGTATGAATCATATTATATGTATAATATATGTTTATTATGGAAACAATTTTAAAACAAACAATAGAGAAAAAAAAAGACAGGCTATTCACCTTATTTTTCACGACAACAAGGGCGGCGCCATTTCGCTCATTTTGTCAACGTTCTTCCGGCCGCATAGACGATGAGCAGCTGAGGCAGAGACTGAAGGCGACGCGTTAAGCTTAAAAAGTTCACTCGAGCGCTTTTATGTTTCTTTCTTACCAATTTTAAGCCAACTGAGGAATACCCTTATCCCAAGTAATGGTTCGACTACGATGTTCCGGTAACTTTAAGCCACGCCGGGTGTTGAAAAGGTGGCCAGTTTCAGGTAAGCTATCTTAGCTAACTTTGTGCTCGTTCGCCTAAAGTTAGATTTGTGAAGTCCGTTCTACAAATACACTTAAGATCAGTAACGTTAGTTTATAAAATGCAACTATTTGAATGGTTTTAATTGTCCACCTATATTTTTATATTTACGATAGTACAACGAGATATTATAGTACATTGCATTCTTACAGTAGCCCACGTGATTCCTACAAGTTACTGAGATTTCAGATGCTAGAATGTCAGTTCATTTCTCATTCAGATATTGATAATGACCTATTAAACGACGTATTATTTGACACTGAAGTTAAAGGTTGTGTGTATAATGTTACTGTCTCTTTTTAATGCATCTCTCTCTTACACTCTGTTCTGTTTAAGTATGGGTGCCATTTATATATTAATTCTCATGATGCAAGTTTATTTTAAATACTTAAAATGTTAAACATAAATAAAACATAAAATGTTTATGGTTATATTGTTTTCACAGATGCATTGATGTTTAGTGATGCAGTGCACAACTGTGAGGAGGATGATACAATCAACATCTTCCTAAACTGTGATGCAGAAACACAATGGGAGGATCCATCCGTCTCTGACCACAACTACACTTTAAAATCACAACTCAACCTGAAGCAACCTACATCTGATATGTGAAAACAATGGTGCGGTTTCCCTGACAGGGCTTATGCTGGTCCCAGGCTAAAATGCATATTTGAGCTACAATAATTTAAAAACACCTTTTACTGACATACCTCAACATATATGAGTGCCATTGTTTTGTCACAGGATGCGCACCAATTGTTTTTTGTAGGGTTTGTTTGTGAAAACTAAAATGTCCTAATATAATTAAATCCTAGTCCTGTAAACCCTGTCCGAGAAACTGCTTCAATGTGTTGAGCTGGCACAAATGTACATATCTCTGCTGAGAAACAACCATCTTTGTGTCAGCTTTACAGAGGGTTGATATTGCATCCATTACACAGTCGCCAAGCACTTTACCAGTACATACACCAACAGCTTCCAGATAAACACTTAGGATCAGCTCCTGATGACTCCGATAAAGCTGTGTCTTAATTTATTGCCGGGTGGTCTTGCTTTACCTGTTGTAAAGTTACATTCATATGTGATCAGATGTCATGCAGTGATATTAAACATTTACAGTGTGATCAGATGTTGTGCATTTATATTAAACCTTTACAATGTGATCAGATGTTGTGCGTTTATATTAAACCTTTACTATGTGATCAGCTGTTACCTGCCATGCAGTTATATTAAACATTTACAATGTGATCAAATGTTGTGCAGTTATATTAAACATTTACTATGTGATCAGATGTAACCTGCCATGCAGTTATATAAACCTTTACAGTGTGATCAGATATTATCTGTAAGGAATTTTTTAAACCATATGTGAGCTTTGTAGATTCCACTTAAAAGGATTTAAGTCTCCTGATTTAAAGGAATAAGTGTTGGCAAGTTTGCAAATGAATTCTATCATGGTACCACATAAAAACGAAATAGTTATTGGACTGGCTAAGGTGCACATTTGCTTTAAAAAAGACGAAATCACTGTGTAAATATTGGTAGACATACTTTTAATAATTTTCAATGCAGCTCCATCAACTCCTGACAGGACGAGGTAATATGTCCCATCATAGGTTACTTGCCGCGGCCGCTTCATATCGTCTAACCACGAGACGATTGATGGGACAATATAAGACTATCCGAGCGTCGTATGAAGTTTTAACCGTGCTCCTTATTTAAAACATTTACAGCAGTAGCGATATTTGTCATTTCGCTAAAGTTATAGTGAACTACAAACAATCTTCTAACCACCAAACTAACCACCGAATGCACTGTGCCATATTAGCAGCGGAAGTCGGTTGACAAAATGCGGAAGAGCGAAGAATGAAAAAGGGGCGTGGCGGAATAAGGTGAATATGTTAAAAGTAGGGCTGTCAAAATTAACGCGTTAATAACGCGTTAACGCAAATTCATTTTAACGCCACTAATTTTTTTAACGGAGATTAACGCAACGCGCAATTTCTGTTTGACCCTTGGTCCAGCCCATAGTTGAATGAACAGAGACGCAGACAAATGTGACTCTCTCTAAATGAGTAAAAGGTTTTCATAGAAATAAGAACATTAAGCAAATCGTCTACCAAATCCAATGCTCTAAATGCTCGTTGGACATCTGATATGATCTTTATTTATACGTCTGAGAGGTGTAACGTTACCGTCCTCCTAATGCTTAATCTAATACAAAAATGCGTCTCAATTCATTTTGGTTTCGCTTTCATGCATGACTTAGAAAATAGACTGGAGGACTTGCTTGATGTTAAAAGAGTCATTAAGAGAGATAAAGTTCGGTACCTGATTAATGTTAAAGAGTTATTAAGAGCGACAAGACTCAAAAGCGATGCCCTCACGCTGACTGACTGATATCTGAAGCGCGTGCACACAGACGCGCGAGTGCGCGACCCGGATATATAGACATCTACACAAAATTACAGTTTTACAAATATCTGTTTTGATAAGAATTTACGCAGGTAGGATCTATAATCTGTTATGTTTTAAGTAAATGTTTGGTTAACTGTTGGGTAAAACTATCTGATGTGTAACATTATATTAGATCACTTAGATTTTAAGCAGTCTGTCTCAATGTCAATCAAACAAAAGGAAAAAAGTTGAACATACATTGATGATGTTTTTGCTTTGTGTGTGCTAAATCTATTAGTTTTACCAGTGATTTTAAGGTATTGATGTGGTAATATAATGTATGGATGTGGAAATTTTTGTGGTAATTTGACTCTTTCAACTTCAAACACGTGTAGTTCTGTCATATTTTGTTATATTTCAACAAATCATGCATTGTTCTATGTTTTAATAGAGAATGTCAAAATATGAACAACTATTTTTTTAAAATTTGCTAATTCCGACTCAACTTGCCTGCACAGGTCACAAATGATGCAGCAGCAAACAAAAATAGAGAAAGAAAAATCTTCTGAAAGGAAAATTCATATACAAAACAATGGCTGGTGATTCTGTTAAAATGTAAACAGGCTGTTGTTAACATACATTTGCATAAAGCATCTATATATGTATATATGATTAGAATATTAAAAACCTGAAAAGTGTTAAATTAGGGTAAATTTAGAATGGATAAAAATGTGCGATTAATTTGCGATTAATCGCAGTTAACTCATGAAATCATGCGATTAATCTAGATTAATTTTTTTAATCTATTGACAGCCCTAGTTAAAAGACATAAAACTGTCAAAAATGAAATATTTAATAAATTGTATAATAGAATACATGATATTATTGCTTTTTAGTATAACCAATTCAAATCTTTTTAAATAAATTATAAATGTAACGTGATGAAAACGCTATAAACAGAAAGGGAACAGACTTCAATGAGAAACAAACACCGGCGCCGTCTTTGATTCATCAGTTCTGATATCAAATAAAGTCAACTGCATAAATAGCCCTGTATCCATTGCAAACATATTTTATTATAAGTCTTAAAATGTCCATAACATAAAATCATTGGCAGTATAGTGTGACTTGTACTGCGCTGTGCTGATTTCTAAAGACTGCGGCGATACCAGTTGCCCTCAAACAACGCTAAGAAAGAGCTTACAAATGGTCCAGGGCCGGGTTTCCCGATAACGATTGAACTTAGCTCTTAAGAGCGCTTTCTACGAGCTACTTAACGAACATTCGTTGTTCATTAACGTGCGTTTCCCAAAGATGCACATTAAACGATCGCTCGCAGCTGGGTTTTAAGTGCTACTTACGAGTCGCTATCCCTTTGTCAAGTGCTGAAATGTCACCTGTAGAATGACTCGAATTTGTAGCAGAAGCTTGTTTAGGTTAATTCAGCTGATGTGCACTAATGTTTTTTTTATAATATTTTTCATTATTGTTTAATGACTAAATATTATAAAATGTAGTCATTAAACAATTATTTGTTTAAAATTATTTTAATGTTTTAATAATTTGTGCAAAATAAAATATTATTTTCCGTATTTAGTTAGGACTCGTCCCACATCATTGCAGGAGTGCAATTTGCTGGTTGTCCTGCAGGTGACCTTGTAACTCTGTTGTCTTACGATGCACTTATGTATGAACGATTACTCCAGAGCACTCGTAGATCTACGATGCTTTTCAAGTGCTACTTAAGTTACGAAGCTTTTGGGAAAAGGACCGTAATTTTAAGATAATTCGTACGATAGTTTTTACGATCAACTTAGCCTTACGATGCTTTTGGGAAACCCATCCCAGACCAACCTTACGAAAGTGTGACTTACAGAAAATATACTTAACGTACGAACGTTTTGGGAATCGTGCCAAAGAGTTAGGTTAAGGAATAAGTTAAGAACTACTTAGCGATAAGGGCTGCGTTCCCCGAAACCTTCTTAGCTCTACGTTGTTCTTAAGTTGTACCTTAAGCTGTACCTTATCGTTAATACGTGTTTCCCGAAACATTCTTAGTTACGTATCCCTTCTGTAAGTCATACTTTCGGAAGGTTGGTCTGAAGCACTCTTAGCTATACCATATCCCACTTGACTCCACTAGGGGCCATCACTGTGATAAAAGCTTACATTGCAGTCTATATAACTAAATATTTGTAAAAAATAAAAAAGTTGCAATACACTCCGTGTTCAAATTTCCACATTAAAACTAATCAAAGCTAAAATCTAATGCAATCATAATATATACTTATAATATAATATATAATTTTATGTTATATTTAACAGGCGCGGCTCCAGAAATACGTCTTATCCGCATTGTAACCACGCTTGCGCATCCAGTGTCCAAGCACAATAAACGTGTGAACTAATGAACGACAGTTTGTTTTTATATATATTTTAATTTTAATGCACATCCAAGCAGGTGACTTTCACGACCCACCGTATTCCCCTGTGCAGCGCTGGGAACCCCTAATATAAAGTATCCTTTAAAGTGAAGGAATAGCGGATGCATTGGAGCAGTTTATGCATGATACGTTTGGAAATGAATTGCGGGTTTTGCAGGGGTTTGATATATAATAAAAGGTTGAATTTAGTTGTTTGCAATTTGAAATATTTTTACAAGATATTCCTATTAAATTTAACTTGAACTATTTCTGAAATATTTCTTTAATAAAGAACACCGCTATCTCATAACGCAGCGAACATAAAGTGAACAATTGATTGTTGAGGAATCGATAACAACCTATTCAGCACCATCGCATGGACAGCACCTGGTAACGTCGTACGTAAGAAGGAATACCTTAAGAAACCCATTTAGAGATAAAGTTAGAAGTGACCAAACACATCAACGTTTTTCCTATTTGGGACGAGTGGTTGTGCGAGCAAGTTTGGTGGTACAAAATAAAACGTAGCACTTTTCTAAGCGGATTTAAAAGAGGAGCTACATTTTATGGCGTAATAGCACTTTTGGGAGTACTTCGACTTGGCGCAGTAACACTTTTCAGGCGAGTCGAAGTACTCCCAAAAGTGCTATTACGCCATAAAATATAGTTCCTCTTTTAAATCCGCTTTAAAGCGCTACGTTTTATTTTGTACCACCAAACTTGCTTGTATAACTACTCGTCTTAAATAGGAAAAACGTTGATGTGTTTGGTCACTTCTAACTTTATCTCTAAATGGTACCATTGAATGAATGGGGCTAAGCTAAATGCTATTGAAGCGTCGCAGCGCGCTCCAGCGCTTACGTGCACGCACACAGATGATAGAGGGATGTATCAACAATTCTTAGTTAAGGTAATAACATATTTTAATATTGAAAATGAGTAGACTATTCCTTTAAGGAGGCTGGTGGAAATAGCCAGGAGAGCACTTACCAGCAGAATCCGCTCCTGCAAACATCTCTCTTTTTCCTTGTTTAGTTTTCTTTATTCTTTTTCGTTATTTGTAAGTTTGATTAGTTGTTTTGGGTTAAGGTTTCAGGTATTTAAATTAGCATTATTATTGGGAGTAATTTGATTATTTTTGTTATTTAAAGACTTAATTTTCAAGGTTAGTTGTTTCTTGTGATGCGTGTTTCCTTTTTAAATAAATATTTTGCAGTAATTTGGTTTCACGTGTCCTTCCTTAATGTTGCGTTTACCCCTTCCTTATGGTTTACTTAGGGGTTCGTAACATAAAATGGGGGCTCGTCCACGTACACGCTTTCCGGAAGCAGTTCCGCTGCGGAAAATAACTGCTAGAGCTATTATTAAGGCTTTGACAAGATTTTTTACTACGTTTGGATTGCCAAAAACGGTCCAAACGGATCAAGGCTCAAATTTTTTGTCCAAGGTTTTTAGGAATGCTCTTAAAGCTCTGAGAGTTTCTCATATTGTGAAACAAATCGCAGGGTGCTTTAGAGCGATGGCATCAGACTTTGAAATCCGCTCTTCGAAAATATTGCCTGGAGACTGGTAATGAATGGGATGATGGGGTTCCATTGGTTTTATTTGCCCTTCGTGAAGCATGACAAGAGTCTTTGGGTTTTAGCCCGTCTGAATTGGTCTTTGGACACAACGTGCACGGTCCTTTAAAGGTACTGAAGGATGAATTTTTCTGTAATACGTCGTCTGAGAAAAGCAACGTGCTTGATTTTATTTCTCGTACTCGCGAGCGTTTACAAAATGCTTGTGCCGTGGCCAAAAACGCTCTCTCTCTATCGCAGAAGAAAATGAAAATTCGCTTTGATAAGCGAGCGGTAGCATGCAATTTTGTAGCGGGAGAGAAAGTGTTGGTGTTGTTTCCTGCGCCGGGTTCTGCTTTGGCCGCACGATTTGCTGGTCCATACGTAATCAAAAGCAAACTCAGTGATACAGATTATATCATTCATACTCCTGAACGCAGACGAAAGACGCGGCTGTGTCATGTGAATATGTTGAAGACCTATTGTGGCGCTGATAAAACTGACCTGCCAAGTAATCTTTCTGAGGGTGAGTTCCAGACTGCTAAAGCAGACAGAGTGTCTATGCTATCCAATACACTTGATGATGATGATGGATTAAACATGTCTAGTGAACTGTTGAATGGTGGTTGTTTAAAAAATTAAGAAATTTTGAAGGATTTGCAATCTCAACTGTCTTATTTGTCTAGTGATCAGCGACAGGATCTGATTAGTCTGGTAGAGAATTTTCCTAACTTGTTTACTGATGTTCCCTAAGGTACCACCGTCATCCAACAGGACATTGACGTGGCTAACGCTCGTCCAATTAAACAGCATGCGTATCGCTGTCCAGTAAGTAAAAGGGAGATCATGAGATGTGAAGAGGAGTATCTGGTTCAGAATGGCTTTGCTGAAAAGAGTAATAGTCCGTGGAGTTTACCGTGTATTTTGGTGCCGAAGGCGGATGGGTCGCACCGTTTTTGTACTGACTTTCGAAAAGTAAATGCTGTTACCATTCCAGATGCGTTTCCCTTACCACGTATAGAGGATTGCATTGACAACCTTGGAGCTGCTCAGTACATTACGAAATTAGATCTTTTGAAAGGGTATTGGCAGGTGCCATTAACTAAACGTGCCTCTGAAATTTCAGCATTTGTGACTCCCGATGTTTTCCTCCAATACAAATGGATGGCTTTTGGGCTTAGAAATGCGCCCGCCACCTTTCAGCGGTTAATGTCTACGGTGTTAGGTGATCTTCCGAACTGCAACGTTTATCTGGACGATGTTGTCATTTATTCTGCTACCTGGTCTGATCACGTGTCTTTACTGTATGATGTGTTTAGTCGCTTAGCTGCCGCCTCTTTAACACTAAACTTGACAAAGTGCGAGTTTGCAAAGGCTTCAGTTACATACCTTGGAAAAAAGGTCGGTAACGGTGAAGTACGTCCCATTGAGGCAAAAGTTGATGCCATCCTTGCATATCCTGTGCCTATGACACGTCGCGAATTGAGACGATTTTTAGGGATGATCGGTTATTACAGATGTTTCTGTAAAAACCTTTCGTCTGTAGTCGCTCCTCTAACAAAACTGTGTAGTCCAAAGGTGACCTTTAAGTGGACTGATGAATGTCAAAATGCTTTCTTGTGTTCCAAGTCTCTTCTCTGTAGTGCTCCAGTGTTGTCTGCTCCTGAGGTGGGTAGGCCGTTTAAACTTGAGGTGGATGCAAGTGCGACCGGAGTGGGAGCAGTTTTACTCCAGGATGGTGCTGACGGTATCCCCCATCCGGTGTCTTACTTTTCTGCTAAGTTCAATTGTCATCAAATGAATTATTCTACGAGACGCTGGCTATGTTGCTTGCTTTGCAGCATTTTTATGTGTATGTTGGCTGTACTACCACCCCTGTTATTTTGTACACGGATCATAATCCGTTGTTTTTTTTTTAATAAAATGTATAATCACAACCAACGGTTGATGCGTTGGGGGCTGATGGTCCAATGTTATAATGTGGAGATCCGTCACAAGAGAGGATCTGATAATGTTGTAGCAGACGCCCTTTCTAGGGGATAATTTTTTTCCCCCTTCTGTCGTTTGCCCGTTAATGCTTCACCCAGAACCAGTCTCATTTTGTATGACACTAGGTTCTTCTTTTAGGTGGGGGAGTGTTATGGCCCTTGCCGTGTGTGTGGTGTTTTTCTTGTCTTGTGTTTTAATTGTAGGTTCATCCCTGCGCACCAGTTTCCAATTGGGTTCGTTGTGGGTGGCTATATTAAGGAGGCTGGTGGAAATAGCCAGGAGAGCACTTACCAGCAGAATCCGCTCCAGCAAACATCTCTCGTTTTCCTTGTTTAGTTTTCTTTATTCTTTTTCGTTATTTGTAGTTTGATTAGTTGTTTTGGGATAAGATTTCAGGTATTTAAATTAGCATTATTATTGGGAGTAATTTGATTATTTTTGTTATTTAAAGACTTAATTTTCAAGGTTAGTTGTTTCTTGTGATGCGTGTTTCCTTTTTAAATAAATATTTTGCAGTAATTTGGTTTCACGTGTCCTTCCTTTATGTTGCGTTTACCCCTTCCTTATGGTTTACTTAGGGGTTCGTAACAGATACAAATAATATATCTCTTTTTTTACTTCCCATCTATACATTAATGCTGTGTTTTGGGAGATAGGAAGGACTTTTGTTTCTGTTTACTACACCATTAGCTTGCCTGAAAAAGATCAAATTTTTATTAAAGATTCACATAAATTATGATCTAAATTTGATTTAAATTGTTTTTGGATATTGTTGTGCTGAATTCGGCCATCTGTTGCTTAGAAAAAAAAACAAAAAAATTACAGTTTAGGTAATAAATAATTTCGACCAGCAGATGCACATAGAGACCCATTCATTTCACTGGATGTGGCTGACTGCTCACATCACTACCTTAGTAATACATAATACATTTTGTGAATTTATGTTTCTATAAACATTAAAAGGACATTAAAAATACAAATATTATTTGAAAATGTAGACTTTTGTGTAGTTTTGATGCATTTTGAAATGTCTGTTTTTTACAAAATGCCACAGAAATTTGACTGTGTGTGTGTGTGTGTGTGTGTCTCTGCCTGTCTCTGTGTGTATATGCATGCATGTGTGTTTGTGCACACACCTGTGCATTAGAGCCCACCAATTTACATCTCTGCGGCAAACATAACTTTGTTTGTTTGATTGAGCGTGTCTTTTCTACGTTGCATTTGTGCTCTAGTACCAGGCCTACTTCTCTGTGTTGACATTTTCAGATTTATTCTGGATGCATTGATTTTTGACAAATAAAATTAAAAAAAGATTTCCCATTCAATTCCAATTGGGGTCATTTTTGGTAAATTTTCTTCAGAATGACAGAATCAAGTCCAGTTTTTTTATATGAATGTTGACAGATAGTCTAGAAGTCACAAAATCGTATTTCACTGAGAGGAAGGGAACCATTTTTTTAACTAAAGAAAGGTTGCTTGGAGGTAAGATTGACCCCAAGGGACTTATGAGAGCGATGTATCTGTCTGCTTTTTGATAATTGTTAGTGCACCCATTTCAACACACATCCCCAAAAAAAGATGCTCACAACGCAAGACTGAAAACATAGTTCAAAAAATCCTTTTCAATCAAAGACAGTCTGTAGGCGAGTACATTTTTATATGTAGTGGTATCTGCATGGGTGTGCAAACACTATTGCTATGTCCGAAAACTAAAATGCTGCCTTCCGAGGCAGCTTTCCAAGGCATTAAGGCATCAAGTCATGTCGAATCCAATGTTAGGTTTACTTCCTGACTTCTGAGATACACCTCCATCATCTTGTCCCACAATTCTATGCGTGTGCGCACGGGGAATGTGATTGGTCGAGCCTGGTTGAGTTCAGAAAAATAAAATGGTGGCCAAGAAAGCATCTGGATCACAAATTAGTTGTAAATAAATGTATATTTTTCACTTTTTACATCTTTTAATTGGATTTCTAGCGAGAAATTAGTATTGTAGTTTTCAAATATGTGATTAGTTATCACAAAGGCACTCTCTGTTTATACAGATGTGGCCCTTAAAAATGCGCGTCTCGGAGAGCAGAATGCCGCGAGCACTTCCGAAATTCTGCGAGATCCCGCAGAAGGGGGGTTAGGTGGGGGACGCAGGAAATACAAAAACCTGTAGAGGGCAGTCGTGTTTCATGTAGGCCTATACAGGGAACTACACTAACCTTTTCCACTGGTGGCACTTGCGCTACCAACTTTTTCAGTTACTGGCGCAAAATATGATTTGGTCGCACATATTTTTTTCAAGTTATATTAAGGCGCTCTGGTTAATAATGAACAATAATGAAACTGTATTGCATACAGATATGCGTTTTATTTTACTTGCCATCTTTTAAACCACATGCCGCCTTGTTTTCTTAAACGTTGCAGTCAGTGTTTCCCACAGATCTGAAATTTACTTGATGGTGGTAACCGGTAAAAAGGGCAATCATTACCCACTGACAAATAATGGTCTACTATACATATGACGAAGAACTAATAATGTGTGACACAACACAATACTTTGATTTATTGAAAATTAATATTAATTTCACATTATATTTCATCAATCTAACCACCCCAAACTTTCTTTGCAATTAACAAAGCTGACACTGTTTGTCAAAGCACCACGAAAACACTTACTGTTTTTGCACTGATATATGAAGCAATTAGACCCCTTTTATCAAACTCAATATAATACAATACTATGTATAGTATATTAATAGACAGTCCAGGTCTATAGATTATAAATGTGACTGATGTTATGATTGATGTTATAATGGTAATAATTTCTATTAAATAGGCACTTTTACTGCTTCTGCTCTATCTTTCTATTTCTCTCTTGCCGATTTAAAAAGCTTATTATTTCAATAATATTATTCCACTTATTTTATTTTCAAATCTACTTGCTGTCAATGGGCTTGACATTGGCACTGCTTTTTTGCTACAATCTGTGCAAACTTAATATGGATATGGTTTTAGAAAATATATGGTTTATTAATAATAAGATTATTAAAAACATGTGAGAAAGAAAACGCAGCGCGTGGTCGTAACAAGAACCATCGCCATAGAAACCGAAGGCACGCTAAACTGCACTCGAGCTTTAGCGCGGTAGCGATCATGGCCGTTTTCCGATCGACTCGGGTTATAAACTCAATATTAATCAGACTTGGGACACAAAGTAATTAAACTAGGACCTAACCGGACCCGACAGACCATTTAAAATATAAACCCGGAACCATACGGGTCCCGCGTCCTCGGTGAAGAAAGACCTCTGCTCAAGTTCAGAAACATGGAAGACACTGCGCTTGCATCGCACCCAATTCATTGAGAAACAGCTGAGCACGCAAACGCACACTGATGGGGAGAGACACGACGTGCTTTCACGCAAGATTAAGCCAACGTGTTGATGGCTCAGAGCACGTTATAAAACGTATTCTTAAAATCCACATTTATGTTTTAATAAATGCTCATAGTAAATCATAGCATATTGTCTAAAACATTAGGTAGCACATTTGCGACCCATTAAAAATTAGGGTTGCAACGGCAGTTCAAAAGGTCGCATATGCGACCATTTTGGTCGCAGTGTAGCTCCCTGCTATACTGACGACAATATGTGTGCTCGACTTTATGCTGAGCAGCATACTATATGATATTGAAGTAACACCAAATGACAGGGATTATCTGTGCTTTGGCAGTACTTTGATGTCACATGCACGCTTTTTGGCAAATATTTGGTTGGCCAAGTTTTCTTTTGCCAGTTACATAAACAGTCACAAAAATCCGAGTTAAACGCGGATTTGTCTTTTTTTCTGAATAACGTTTTTCTTACGGTAGAAGAGACGTGATGTATAATAACTGAGTCTTATAACAAAATAATTCGCGAAAACCTTTGAAGAGACCGAGAGCATTTGCGCAATATCATTAACTAGTTCATCTAATTTTACATTTAGTTCCTTTTTACATCTGAACGATTTTAATTTTAAGCGCTTTTCTGCATTACTGTACAGTACTTTTGTGCAATGGTGTTGAATAAATTTGTATAATATCATATGTTATAGTAAGTAAATAAAAGCATATTGTGAGTGTTAATATTCATAAATTCGATGAGTTTCTGAGGTGTTTGTCATTAGCAAAAGGCGCAGTTTTTTGTTGCTGATCAAAAACCGTTGGCTATGGGATTTTTTAAAATTAACATTTTTTTCTACTTATTATTATTATTATTATTATTTTTATTTTGCCTACATTTACTCAAATAATATCAATGTTAAATATAAGTAAATCATACTTCAAGTTAGGCGTAAAACTAAAATTTTTAAGTTGATGTTAAATACAAATAATATTAATTTGAAGAATTATTACAGTTTGAAAAACTTAAATATATAACCTTGTCAAATATATTGATTAAAATAATCTGTAAATTAAATACTAATATGTGACCAGTCACGGAAAGTAGAGACACAAGTCGGATCTGGGGCATTTTGAGTTATTCATAGATTCTGAAAGTGCAGATTCTAAGCTTTCCAACGATGTGTAACACATGGAAATCTGATAAGATTTGGAGAAGTTGTGGCCATTTGAATGTAACACATTCAAGAAAGAGAATGCTGAGAAATTTGAGAAAGAAAAAAGTTAACACTTTCCCTTTTCCCTGGCTGGAGAGACAATAGGGCTCATTTACATCTCATTTAGCTAAGCCATTCCCCCTGTAAAGCTGTTTTGAGATACAGAGGTTCTACCATCATATGTAGTATTTTATTACAGAAGTCCGAATGACAAAAAATAAACAGGACTTTTAATGTTACCTTTGCGGGGATCACAAGTCGAATCCAGTCTGTTTCAGATGTGTGAATCATCAATGATGTTTGTCCATAAATGCGTATAATCCGTGAAATATAGATATATAGTCTTTTTCGCATGAACTTCTGGTAATACAATATAATATACAATCGGAGGACTATTTACAATGTAACATGTAAGGGTATATCAGATTACACTCCGGTATTTACGTTCCGTTAAACACATGAACCCGCCTTCAAAGTTTGTATTTAAAATAATAGATAATCCAAAAACAGCACCGTCGAAAACGTGAAGTCCTTAAGAGATGTTACCAATCGCTCGCTCGTTCCTCCATCAGCCAATGACTTCATGGAAAATATTGATAGACAAAACATGTAGCCAATTATATAAAGAATACAACGATCTCTATGTAACTTCTGTGTGTTTGGACAAATAACAGTCAGCCGCATCACTGACTTTATGGGGCGCCGCAGTCGGATGACGTCAGAGTACTGCGAGAGCGAGTCGAAATTAAACTACTCCGTAAGATTTCTTAAAGAGTTCTCGCGGTACTTTGACGTCATCCGACTGCGGCGCCCCATAAAGTCAGTGACGCGGCTGACGTATATGCCGTTGACTGTTATTTGTTCCGCCCCAGCTTCTTTTATATTTCTTTTGTTTTTTGCGCCCGAGCTTCATTTACAGTCTGGGGAGACGCACGCTATAAGTTTGAAAAAAATAAATAAAACTCAGCAAACATGTCTAAGGGACAGAGCAGCCACGTCAATACAGTCACGTGACTTCACGCTCGAGCCGGAAGAGAAGACAATGCTGAATAAAGTCGTAATTCTTGCTATTTTTGGACCAAACTGTATTTTCGACGCATCAACACAATTTTACTGACCCACTGATGTCACATGGACTACTTTGATAATGTTTTTATTACCTTTCTGGACATGGAAACCGTACATAGATTTTCAATGGAGGAGACAGAAAGCTCTCGGACTAAATCTAATGTTAAAACATCTTAAACTGTGTTCCGAAGATGAATGGAGGTCTTCCGAGTTTAGAACGACATAATGGTAAGTCATTAATGACATTATTTTCAGTTTTGGGCGAACTATCCTTATTCAGTAGTCACGCTGTTCCCTTTGGGGGCGGAGGCGAAAACACAAGCTTATACAGTATGTAAATATACACACAGACAATGACGCCCCCCGCTGCACGCTAGAATCTCCGGAAAACAAGCCTATTTTAACCGCAAAATGTACGCTTTTAAATATACATAAACTGCTATCTCAAACATGGAGAGGCTTCTTTGTGATCTCAACTAACAGATTCTGCAATAAAACGAAAATCACAAATTTTGAAAAAAAAAACTTTGTTTATCATTTTCTCGAAACTTGTGCTGCCGACTTGTGTCCCTGGTTTCCGTGACGGGTCACATATTATATAATTAAGGCGTATACATCAAATAAAATATGTACATTATAAACAAAATAAACTAAAAAAAAAAACACATAACTGACATTAAGTTCCTCATCAAGTTCCTCAAGTTAATCATTTGTTTTGGATATATTTACAAAGCCACTGAATCATTTTTTACAGTGTGTACATTATGATCTTACGATATTATTAAATGCATATAAATATAAATATGTAAAACTAAATAAAGGAGATGTCATACGGACTCCCTGTAAGCATACGTTTTCTTGATCGGTCCACGTGGGTTTAACACATAAACGGTCACATATTCTTTATAAAAATCCGACTCAAATGCGCATAATTTGATTCCTTTTTTTTTGTGCAATTAGAAGAGATGTGATGCATAACTGAGTCTTATACCAAACCGTTAATTCGCGTAAACCTTGAAGAGACCGAGAGCATTTGCGCAATATCAGTAACTAATTTATATAATTTTACATTTAGTTCCTTTTTGCATCTGAACGTTTTTTTAATAGCTTTAACATGGTTGTAATGTGCCTTTCTTCATTGCTGTACTTTCTATATTATCATGTTTCACTTCGCACTGGTGTTTCACTGGGAATTTGTATACTTTTAACTAAGTAGGCTAATAAATAAAATATATTGCTTTTATTATCCACCATATATTTAGCTTTTTAAATAACAAATTAAGTATTTATTTATACATGTAGATCCAGGGGCCCGTACCATGAAAATGGTTAAACAAACTCAGGGTTACAGGATTAGATTCAAGTTGACAAAACCAAGCCAATGTGCAGGCCTTGTTGGAACAAGCTATTTTCATGGTACCCAAAACCCAGGATTTGCACAAACTAATCCTAAACAAAGCTGGCTAATCAACTAAACCGGCTTCATGGTATAGGCCCCTGAACTAATAGCAATGAGGTGTAAGTTTGACGGTTTCACATTCAGACTTCTTTTAGGCTGTGAATCTTTTGTATGTAAAAAAACAACACAGTCTATTCATTCTGATTTGTGAATTCATGTTCTGCTCGTCCCTATGCCAAATATTCTGTTGTATTATTATTTATTACCATTTTATGTTAAACCAAGTATAACTTCCAAAGCTGAACATCTACAAAACTATCTACCGTCGTTACCTCGTCTTGATTTAATTAATGGCTTCAAAACGAATAACAAATTAATCCGAATAACAGAGAAAATATTCGGCCAGACATAATCACTGTCAGGGTTTTAGTTCTGTTTAGTTTGTTTTCATTGTTATTCATCATTGCTCTTTGTGTTTGTTACCTTTTATTAGTCTCACCTGTGTTTGTTAATTATCATTATTAGTTACAGCTGTCTGTCATTATCACTCACCCTTTATAGTTTGCCCTCATGTTCCTGTCGCTTGTTTGATCTCGTCTGAATGTACCCTTGTCATCGTGTTTTGCTGTCGATCGTCATTAAAGTCCTGTAAGTTTCTGTAATCCCTGCCTTTGTCATCTTTAAGTTAAGAGAACTGTGACAGAAGATCAGACCAAACGTTTGTGGCGTGTCAGTGTTCCCCTCCGTGTTTCAAGCTAGAGTTTTTTGTTTTCCGAATAATCAGTTTCGTTTTTAGTTTATTTATGGATTTTTCGTTGAACACATCACTCGGTTTAGAGCAGGGAGACCGTCCGAGCGCTTCGGACGGTCCAACGGACCATCGCCACCCCCAGAGACCAGCTGGAACTCACCCTACCCGGAACTCCTGCCCACCGCAGGTGGAGAACCCTGTAGTGCGACCTGCGAGCCAGAGCTACCCTCGGAGCCCAGCGTCGCCGAAACCCCGGATGTTCCCCCTGACCAGGTTGCGTGACCAGAGTTTCCGGGGTGCCGCCGCGGGAGCTGCTAATGACGTCAGGGAGGACGTCCATCTCCCCGCCGCTGAGGGTGAGCCAATAACGGTCCCTGGGGTTTATTACATCTGCTCGGATTGTGCTTTGGACATTTCCCACCCCTCATCGTCACCACTGGTTCCGTCCAGCCCGCCCCTCGTAAGTCGCTGTTGGTCAGCGCTGCCGGTCCCGTCCGGTTTCCCTTTTGGATTTCCCACACCAGCCAATCCGAAGCTACGTCAGCGGACACAGCGTCACACCTCAGCTCATCCTCAGCGCGTCACCGGCGCTGGTTCGTCGGAGCCGAGGTGTGCCTCTCTGCCCACTGTCTCTGGGGTTTCTCCAGTTCTCCTCCCCCGCTCCCTGAGACCTAGAGGTCGCCTCGGCTCGTCGGACCAGCGGCCTCGCTTCGGGTCTCTCCTCCCTCCTCTCCGTCAGCTCCCATCGCCACTACGACGTCACCAGGCTACGGTCACCCCTCTGGTTCCGCCCCTGGTCAGTCGTCGTCCTGCCCTCACCTCCGGGTTTTCCTCGTTCCCCTGTGTATCCCTCACTCCACCCTTCCGGCTCGCTGGGCTCCTCCTTCCCGAAGACGTCACCACGGGACTCCCTAGCTCTGGCTCCGCCTCGTGGCTCCGGAATCCTCCTACGTCTCGGTCGGGAGACCCACCAGCTCCGCCTTGTCCCTCCGGATCCTCGGCTTCCCCCAGGTTCTCCGCTCGCGTGGCCCCGCCCTGGATCCTCCCTCCAGTGTCTACGCCGTCGTCTGTCCCCAGGGTGGGACTAAAAGACTTCCATCACCCTGGCGCCCTCCGCCAGCGTCTCCACCCTGGGGCTTCGTCTCGTCTGGTCTTTGGGTCCTGCTCTAGACCTTCCCTCACCTTTCTCCACAGTTTTTTGGACACTTTTCTTTTTTGTTGCTCCCTCCCACTCGCCTCTATTTGTTGTTTCATCTACGGCGCGAGGTCGCGCCTACCGGGAGGGGGCGTACTGTCAGGGTTTTAGTTCTGTTTAGTTTGTTTTCATTGTTATTCATCATTGCTCTTTGTGTTTGTTACATTTTATTAGTCTCACCTGTGTTTGTTAATTATAATCATTAGTTACAGCTGTCTGTCATTATCACTCACCCTTTATAGTTTGCCCTCATGTGTCTGTCCATTGTCTGATCTCGTCTGAATGTACCCTTGTCATCGTGTTTTGCTGTCTATCGTCATTAAAGTCCTGTAAGTTTCTGTAATCCCTGCCTTTGTCATCTTTTAGTTTAGAGAACTGTGACAATCACGTGTTTACTGGAACAGTTCTAAATTATAAACCCCTTAAAGCACGAAATGTGTATGAAGTGAATGAGTGCAATCTATAAATTGACATGAGTTGCATTTCAATACAGTCTCCTGAGGTTGCGTATAAATAGCACGATGTGTAAAACTCGTGCAATACATACGGCAAATTCCACTTTGGCGTGCATATGATACGCAAGTCCTTCCCATTCACTTAAACGGGGCATCTTTTTTTGTCGTTTTGTTTGTTGGTTTCTCAATTTTTTTCTGTTTTTTAAACCATTTTCGCTTGGGTTTAGGATTAGATTTTAGATGAGCTTAATAAGGTTATTTAATATACAGGTTTCTCAATGTTTTTGTCCATATATTTAAGCCATGGTCGCTTGGAGTTGGGGTTAGAGTTGGGGTTTGGGTTAGGATGTCATTTTTATATAACAAAAAGTTGTTCTAACCTTAAACCCAAGCGAAAATGGTAAAAAATAGCAAAAAAATTAAGAAACCAATAAATAAAACGACAAAAAAAGATGCCCCGTTTAAGTGAATGGGAAGGACTTGCGTATCATATGCACGCCAAAGTGGAATTTGGCGTATGTATTATCGTGCTATTTATACGCATTTTCAGGAGACTGGGCTCGACATTTTCTGCGCGTCCCTTATTTAGAGACGCGAGTCTTAAAAACGCTGCTAATATCAAACGTCTTTAAACCCAGATGTAAAAAATACCCTTTTAGTTTTTTTTTCATTTTATTTAATTACACTAGACCAAAAAAACTTGATAAAATGCTGCACTCTGATAATAAAATATTCATCAAATATCTCCGTGTGACGATCTTTTAATTACTTCTAGTCAAAGCAAGCTTTATGGTCAATCTAGGTGAATATAAAATAAATAATTAAATAGATAAAAATCTGAAACTGTAACATTTAAGCTAAATTTAAACTGGAGATTACTAAGACATGAATTGCAATTAATATAATGTAAGCAAATAACAACTGAAACATTGGATTAAATCTTTCTAAATACCTTATTGTTTAAAATCATGTTGCTTGTTTTGAACTAAGTCAAAACTGATTTTTAAATAATAGAGAATACTGTTATTTAAAATTGTAAACGAATATCTGATTATTTATTTATTTAGGTGAAGATTAATGAGAGAGTTTTTTTATTAAACAATTCGATATGTTGGCGCAAACGCTGTATGGACATAGATAATAATGAGCTCAGCAAGTTTGTTGTAATGCTTATTATGCTTTTGTAAATTCTTGTCAAAACAGATGTTTTTGAACTATTGCGTGTATATAGAGCCCGCACTTGCGTGTCTCTGCGTTGTGTTTCGGGTCTATAAGTCAGCGTGAGTCTTGTTGATCTTAGATACTTTTTTACATAAATCAGTTCCCGAACTTTGTCTCCCTCAATATCTCTTTAAACATCAACCAAGTCCTGCATTTTATTTTTAAATTCCTGCATGTTTTTAAACCGAAACCAAGATGTCAGACCTGTGGATGTATGAGTAGTATTAGGTTATATTTCACTCTCAGAAAACTTACAAATAACGATCATTTTAGATGTTTAATTATTTAAATCGCTAGACTAGGGATTAATGTAGGCTACTTATTTTTTTCTGAAAACATCCCACTCATTAAGACAGAATGGGTCTCATGAAACTGTGCTGACAGACACAATAAACGTTTAAAGGTGATATAGCCTACAGTTTTGTCAATGTGCTTTCAAGTTTTTTATTTTAATGCTACAATAAAATGATGCACAGCACATAGGCACAAGCTGTATGAGGCTTTAAAATTGAGATGTTTGCTTTCCATGCGTAATAGTCCTCCTTTGCTGTCTGCCTGGTATGATTGTATTGGTCATCTAGGAATAATTTTCACTTTATCTTACTGAATGGGGCGCAGCGCAAACCTGTTGGCCTGTGACATCACACCACCGCGAGATCTATTCAAAAGCATACTTAGTCATGTACTGTCTCGTGGTGCTAAGACGTCACATGTCGTGCAATCGGTCTGCGCAGCGCCGCAAGAAGCCAAACGAGCGCTATTCACATGTAAATAAAACTGTTACAAACCGTTTTTTCTGGTTCTCATTGCAGGACTGTGCGGGGGGAGGGCATTCCGTTTTCACGAGGATATACTTAACACACACATTTTAAGTACACCAATTGCATATTACGTTGCAACCCTATATCACGCAAATACGTGACTATTTCACGTATGGACCAACGTGAAAATGTCACGTTTTGCCCGCGTTTGAACGTGAGCATGTCACGTTTCCTTTTTGTGTCACTTTCACGTTTGTTTTGGGAGGCCTGACTTATAATGATAGAGTAAGTATTGAGTTGGACACTATTTTTTATAACAAATTATCCTTTTCTCCAGACAAATAAAACACTTGTGTGCATGTTCAATAGATATTATCTATAAAGTCATTGCTATCATTTTCACTTTTGTGTTGGGTTAACTCCCTGACCAGACCTCGTCATTTTCTGACCCTCTTCTTATTTGACTCAACGCTCGGCGCTCGTGTGGCTTCTTGCTGCGTCGCGCAGACCGATCGGCATGTGACGTCTTGGCACCGCAAGATCAATTCACAGTAAATGACTCAGTATGCTTTTACATAGATCTCGCGGTAGTGTGATGTCACAGGCCAACAGGTCTGCGCTGCACCCCATAGACCCTTTATAGAAAAAAAACTTATAGACCCTTCTACAGCTCACGTGATCAAATAGTCTCTGCCCATTTCGGCAAAAGAAGTTGTGTTATTGACCATTGGTTCTAACGTGTTAGCAACTGTTGCTTTTGGTTTCACTAATATAATATACTTATATACGTATATATGTATATGCCAACTTTATTTTTGGCCATCTGCTAATATTTTCTATCCACTCCACTATACTACTCGGACCGAAACGTCATTGGGGCCGACCTTAACAGTGCATGTCTGAAAGCACCCAACATATTTAATGCTAATTTTACTTACAAATTTAAAAAAAAAAATTTTTACAGTTTACAAATAAAACAACATAAAGAAAGTTAATTCCAAAATCGAATGAATTGCACAGTCTTTGTTAGCTGAGTCAAGAAATTACAAACCACCCACCCCCTAGGTCGGCCAATTCTTTGCCAACCCCCAATGCTAATCGATCTTCAGTGAAGCAAAAGAAAACCGGTTTTTCCAGATTTCACCAGCGTGTGGGGTTTTAAATCCTACCCAGTTCCTTTGTTTAAATGTTATGTAAGCAAAGCTACTATACATACGCTTTAAGTTATTTCAAATGAATGTTTATAACTTATAAAAATGTATGGATATCGCATAACTTAATTTGACATATTTTTATATAACCAACTGACATTTACAGCAGGAAATGGAACGTTTAATGTGATCAAAATGTTAAAAGCATAATCCTTTTCCTTGCATGCAATCTAATCTACTAGGCTAAAAAAAATACTTCAAAAAGAGCATATAATAAAAAAGCTTTTATTTGTTGATAGTGGTCATACATGTATACAGACTTTTAAGGCATGAAAGTTATTGCTACATTCCAGTATGTCCACCATGACTCTTCACTACAACTGGAAGAACTTTAAACAATCTGTTGATGTATTTGTTGCATGCCTTTTCTGTAAGTTCCTCAAACCAGAATTTGTCTATGGCAGCAATTAACTCAGACTTTGTTGTTGGTTTCGCTTCTTTCTGAATATAATCTTTCAGAGAATGCCACACCATCTCAATGGGATTCATATCCGGTGATTCTGGTGGAGTCTTTACCCAGTTAATACCCTCTGCGGCAATGACTTTGCTTGCAGCAGTGTGCTTCGGATCATTGTCCTGGAAAAAACGGTGGTGGACTCCGAAGGTTTCCCGAATATATGGGGAGGCAGTTTCTTTAATAATAGCGTCTTCAAAGAAAGTACGATCCATAATCCCATCAAAGATTGCTATAGGTCCTGGTCCAAGTCTGGATATCGCTCCCCAAACATGAACTTTCAGAGGATGCTTTGGCTTTGGTTTAAACACACGTCTTCCTGTCTTACGAAATGACATGGTGGCAAAGCGTTCCAAAGCCACAGTGGTTTCATCAGTAAAAATGACATTGTTAAATGTCTCATTCTCGGCGATCCATTTTTGTGCTTGTTCAAGTCGCTTCTCTTTATTTTTATCTCTGATCATGGGGCAGTTATACGTTTTACCATACCTCCATCCAAGTCTTTGCCTAACCCTGCGGATTGAACGCTCACTAATGTTCACTCCTTTGTCACGCCATAGCTGTTTTTTCGCAGAGCTTGCCGCCATTTCATTGTTTTGGCTGGTGATGCTCTCTATGGCTGTGACAATGTCCCTGAAACAAAAGCAAAACATGAAATAAACATTTTACAATGGACACAACAAACATATGTCATATAGAGTATGTTATAGCGCGGAGAGGCAACTTACTGATTAATTTTGCGAGGTTTGCGTTTGGTGGTTGTTCGTTCCTTGTAATGTCTTCTGATGGTGCTCAGTGTTGCGTGTACACCAACAGAATTCAGATGGCGGTTTATTTCCCGTGTTGATTTTCCAGCAGATCTCATCACCCTGATGTCATCGGAATGAAGCTTACTTATCTTGGTCATTTTGAAATGTCTTCACTGTACATGTGGAAGGACTGTATTTATCTACATAGATCTCACGGTGTCAATGGGGGCGTGGAATGTAAGTGATAATGGAATGTGAATAATATAGATTCATGTGATGGTCCATTAACAACTCATCCAGGGTATATGGGTATAATGTATTGGTTGCTAAAGAAGGCTTAAGTACTACACGGTCATAAACACATGAGACATGACCATTCACGCACAGTGAGAATGTGCTAATCACTGTAAAAAATGATAATGCGCCTTAGTAAACTTAACTAAATTAAATGAGTAAATATAAAAAATAATTCTTGTTTTTATTTTAAATTATTAAAATTAACTGCTATAATGTATTTACGGTATATGAAGGTACTCCCATGTGCGTTTACGGTAGTCCAATTATAAAGGGTGATTACGGTAGTAAGCATGCAGTTTTTTTATGGAATTGTAATGGCGGTTTGCATGCCGAGTAGACAACGCCGATTTGGTGGCGTTGGACTGAATTTTATTATGTGTAAGGTAATATTTTTAAAATGCATGACATGTTGTGTAATTGTGTGTATTTAAATATGGCATGCAGGCAATAATGAATGGTTGTACCTGTGCTTTTAAACTTTTAAACATATAAAGACAACAAAATGGTGTGAATGTACTTCATTTAGAAAAACAATTGAAGAGATTGCAAATTGGTTATGACCTGACAACTGATATAGTGTGAATGTTAAAAAAATTAAAAACTTAAGAGACTGTAAATGGGTATTGCCCGACAATCACCAGACATTTAAATGGACGACCACTTATTCAAAATGTTAGGATTTAAATGCAACATTAAAATTTTTAGATTTTGTTTTTTTCGGGTTTAATTGGTTGTTACTGGTGGTTAAGTGAACTATACTGTAGGCCTACTTGAGTAGACAGATTTCTAAAATACATTTACAGTAAATTGTTAGTTTTCTCTTATTTGTCTTTGCTCTTTTTCTACTTAATGTTGTTATGTTGTATGGATGAGTTACATTTATTTACAGCACATGCTGTTTTATTGATCAATGAAAACGCTGATGTTTGCTTGCACATATGCTAAGAACAATATCTTTGCTTCTGACAAGTTTCTGTAATAAATCAGTAAATCAATCATAAAACGTGTTGACGTGTTGTTGGCGAATATCAATTTAAAACGAGCAGAAACTTGTATAAAAACCGCTTTAATCACAGTTAACCATATCTGAACGGTGCTCTTTTGCTACTTCTAATTTTCTCATGCACTTTGTGTCTTTTACTTCTGCAATGGATTAATTGATTTGTATCTCTTTAAAATATTGCTACTTTAAAAAAGACAATTATAAATCAAATTATTATGAACAAACAAGGACGTTAAATGATGCATTGCAATACACGTCAACGTTTTTGGAAGAAATTGAGAATTTTTTGGGAGAATTTTTTCGTCTGTAAAAGGCGCAGTTTCTCTGTTCGCTATTTTATTAGATGTACATTTTGAATTTAAATGTCTGTTCTATTTCTTGTCATTTATTTTGGCTTTACCAACATGTACTGTAAATGTGCCTTATTGTTGTCCTTAATATATATGAATACTAATATATATTTTTACAACATTTTATACTTTAAAACATGTATTTTTTATACCACCTTAATCTCTTTAAAATATTGATACTTTTAGAAAAAATTACATAATTATAAATATTATGAACAAACAATGAAACTGTCAAAATTCGACGACAACAAATAATTAAGATATTCATTGTAATTAGAGTTACGTGTATTAGGCTCACACTAAATTCTCTGTTGCACTTAGTATAAATGCGCATTGCACTTACAGTCATCTTAATAGTTGTATGCTCTGTTATGCTGGCAAGAAGGGGTTTAAGTCACTTTGCTGTTTAAATGGATATTTTAAATCAACTTCTGGAAACAACCGCAATGAAAAAGTATATAAAAATGTAGTTTTTTTATGCGCCACCTGGTGGATATTCTGTGAAGCAAAACACATTAAGGGAAAAGGGAAAGTAACCCCCCCGAAAACACTTGCAGAATTCTGCGAGACTCCGCGAGACGATTTGGCGAATGCCGCGGGAGAAAACGCGCATTTTTAAAGGCCACATCTGTATTTCAAACACGCTGCCATAGAAGTGTGTCCGAAAACGTTTCTCTGAGCTGCCTTCATGCCTCCGAAGTCATTGCCTCATGAGGCAAAAATGTCACTGCCTAAGTTTTTGGATGCAGCCTCTGTACCATAGTTTTGGTTCTGTGCAAAAAAAGGAAATGTATGTATTTTTTTACATGTATTATCTTTCTTTTTACCTTTTGGGATAAACAGTAACTTGAACCGAGTCAAATAGCAAACAATTTTATCTAACATTTGATAATCTTACCATGTCTTGAAGAAGAAGTGGAGTGCATTTTGTCACTTCCATGGTGTGATTTGTCCCTGGAAGTGATGGAGCGGTCCCTTATTGGGCTGGAATCTCCTGTAACACCAACATGAAATGTGTGTGCCAGTGAGACTGGAATATGTTTTAATTATGAAGTAAGAATAAAGTTACACTTCACAATGTTGCCTGCTGTTGGTACATTAAAATCAATCACCATTAGCATGTTAGTTTTGTGGAACTTTAAGGGCCGGGTTCCCGGACAGGGCTAGTCTTAGTCTACAATGCATGTTTGAGCAGCCTTAATCTAAAAACATCTTGCACTGCATATCTTAACATATATCAGTGCCATTGTTGTGTTTCAAGATGCACACCAGCAATGTTTTTGTAAAGTTTGTTTCTAAAAACTACTTAAATGTCCTCATATAACTAAGGCCTTTTCCTGGATTAATCTAAATCCTGTCCAGGAAACTGCCCCAAAGTATATTAAGACATTATGAAATAATTGTCTAATTAAGTATTATAAAATGAATATGTGGACATTTTCTTAAAATCTAATAAAATACTAAGCCCATAACATAATAAAAAACACCATGGAAAACATATTACATTTTCAGTCACTTTTGACCTTTATGTCACTTGGTATGTAAAAATATATTTGAAAGCATAAAGAAAACATTTGATCTTTGCTGTTAAGACATTTGATCTTTGCTGTTAAGAAGGAACGATACAAGAAGTGAATTGGAAAAAACATGTAACCTTTAAGTTCACAAGCTACAAATTTGTAAATGAAAGAAGTTGCCTATTACTATACAAACAGCAACTTAATTTGGCAGGGCAGTGTAATAAATGTTAACTGGATTACCATTAGGAACACTTTATTGGGTCAACAATGTAATTCCTATTACATTGTTTTGTTAATGCGTTATGAGTTGCTATATATTTAAACATAGTTCAAAAACATGTTAACAGTCTGTAGGCAAATACCCAATTATATGTACTGGTATCTGCATGGGTATGCAAACACTATGTACCATAGTTTTGTTTCTGTGCAAAAACAGGAAGTGTATCTATTTATTATCTATTTATTGGCACAGTATATTGATTACAGAGAACAGTCAAAAGTAGTTTTAACAGCATCTCTAAACTACGGGACAATTATCCTCTTTATGTTTTAAAATGCATGTTTCAATGTGTTTGTGTATAATCTGTATTTTTTTTGTGGGCCAGAAGAACAGACTGAATGTTGAACTGATAAAAAAGTAAGAAAAAGTTGTGTTATTTTATTGTCTATTCAAGTAAAAACACTTAGTGACCCCATACTGTCCTAACTACCATCGGTTTTATATAGCTAATAGTCAACATTGACATGTAATCCAATTTACAACACTTGTAATACAGAATTGCTAATATGAAAAAGTGTGTATCTGGATTACGGTGATCCAATTTAATTTTGCTTTGAAAAACCAGGACGAAAGTGAGATTGTTTACCTGATCCTGCAAAATGGGATTTCCAAATCTGGATCAGTTTGATACAGATTAAACTTTTTGAACAACTGGCCCAAGTTGACTTAGGATTCTCATCTTATCTCATCAAATCTTATCTTATACTAATTGGCTATATCACTCTGTCTCCTCTCCACCAATAAGCTGGTGTGTGTGGTGGGCGTTCTGGCGCAATATGGCTGCAGTCGCATCATCCAGGTGGATGCTGCACATTGGTGGTGGTTGAGGAGATTCCCCCGTTTATATTTAAAGCGCTTTGAGTACTGAGAAAAGCGCTATATAAATGTAAGGAATTATTAATTATTATTATTATCATCTCTAGTTAGGAAATCTTTTATGGATTTTTAATAATGAAGTCTGAAAGAGATTGAAAGATCGCTTCATGGGAGAGACATTGGGTCTCATTCACTGCATACATACGCACAAATTTGTTTGTGAAATGTGCATTCGGACGTTTTAACTAACAAATCATGAATCAACAAAAACATTCATACTAAAATTTCTTCTAAATGTTTGCAGAAAACGTAAGGAAAACGTAGACCACATGTACGCAATAATCATGAACAAGGAAAAAGAACCCTATAATAGATATCTGTGTTACATATTTTTTCCTTGTTCATGATTATTGGCTTTGTGTGGTCTAAGTTGTTCTTACCATGTCTAGAAGTAGAAGTGGAGGCACTTTTATCACTTCCATGGCAGGAACTGTGTCTGGAAGTGATGGAGCACTTCCTTTTTGGGCTGTTATTATCTACAGCATCTAGAACCAATTCACGTGCATTTCATTACTACCTTTAATGTTATGTTCCTTGGATTACTTCCACAGCTTATCCATAATAGCCGTGCAATAGTGTAATGTCTGTTACACACATATCTTAACATTACCAGGGATTTCAGTTCCAGAATCTTCTGGTAATGGCAGGTGTCTACTGCAGGCGACCTGGCTATTTGGGCCCATCGATAATTCTGTAACAAACAATTAAACAAAGATTTAATTACTTAATTTGAAATGACTTTTTATGCATTTAACATTTATATATTATACAGTTAACTTAAATATACACTGCTCATCCAAAGAAAGTCACCACCTAACTTCGCAATTCGTAAGAGCCTTCCATTGAATAATTACTGCATGGATGATTATGTTTCAGCTAGCAACAAGTTATTTAACCTTATTACACGGCTCTCTGGAATGCTTGATTCTGATTGGTCAGTTGAGACATTTGCAGGTTTGTTCTTTTCAAATAATAACCGCTCCAAAGTAATAACGCATAGCCGAAACTACTTGTATGTTTTAAATCCCTCCGCGCCAACAGATTACTGTTTGGCGCCATCTTGTGACAAACACTGGACAACTACAATTAAGAATGGAAATGTACGGAAAAAACAAAACATTTAAACAGTGGATAGAAGAACGAACAACGACAAGACACAGAGAGCTTACTGAGACTGAACTTGACAAAATAGAGCATGACAGCTACGAAGCCAACACACAAAAAAATACAGAATGGGCATGAAAACTTCTTAAAGACTGGCTACAAGAGAAAAAAATGGAGACAGACAAGTATGAAGCAGAGGATCTTAATAAGGTATTACGATCATTTTATGCATATGTTAATTTAAAACAAATATGCCAATAAAATATTTCAAATTCATAATCATGTCCAGTTTTTTTCTTATGTGGCAAGTAGCCGTGTAATAAGCGGGATAATGTAGAGGCAGCCGGTAGTTATTGGGTAAATAAGCCCCTTCAGTGTGATACAAGACCCTCCGCTTCGCGTCGGGTCCTGATCACACTGTCGGGGCTTATTTCCCAATAACTACCGGCTGCCTCTACATTATCCCTTACTTAACTGTTAATACATTTCAGATGGGCCACTGAAAGGATAGTGGGGAACCATCTTCTTCAAGGAAGAAATGTAGTCAGAAGAAAATATTTAATGATCCTATTCAGCGATTACTTAAACGTTTGGTGAAATCAAATAGCAAAAAACGTATGTTTAGTAGCGAAAGTAAGAGCAAGGAAAGTATACTGAATGCCCATGTTATTCCATCAATGGATTGTTATTTTCCCTGATGACATGGGCATATGACAAGATGACAATTCCAGGAATCATCATGCTGACATTGAGAAAGAGGGGTTCAGGCAACATGAGACATAATTTTCACACATGGATTGGCTACCACAGACTTCAGACCTTAACCCCAACAAAATATTGGAGTGTGTGACTTTTTGGATGGTCCGTGTATATGCAATCTGATTGCCCTACACTGTCGATACAATTCTATGTCTGCTAAACACTGATCTATAAAGGTAACCCTCATCGTTTACCTTCAGAAGTTTGAACTCTGTCTCTGGTAGCAGTGGTTTGTTTTTTCGGGAGTTCAGGAGGCTTTGGAAATGACTGCAAACCTGAATTTATATCTATATAAAATAGTCAAAATGTAATGTATACATCACTTTGCACACATGTACTGATAAACTTGTTATTTTTGGAAAAAAAATGAATGTTTAATAGTTTTTAAAAATGCATTTATTCTCACTTGACGTTTTCTTGCATTTTGAGACATCATCTTCTGACATACATGGCCCTGCAGTTGTTGCATCATTAAGCTTAAATTGTGCAAGTAAATAATATGTAAAGCATTATTTAAAGAACATTTATGCACTTACATTCAATATAATCATCATATTTCCTCTTTTTTGCAACTCTCTTTCTCTTATCTGGCATGGTTGTGATATTTTCATGATCAGTTTGGGCTGATGACGTGCAATCATAAAGCTCACATTCTTTCTCATTTTCTACAAAATAAATTACCAAGTTAAATAAAACATGAAATAGCCAGTATGTAAATGGAAGAGGGGGTAGTCTGACACACTTGACACATAATGAGGTAAAAATATATATGTAATAAATCAAAGAAAATTAAGGCCTTGCAAGGGTAACATATGCTTACACACAATACACATAAGCAATGAAATTTATCTGAGGCACCTATGTCGAGGGCCACAGACCTTAAAGGCCACAGCTTCAAAGACCACAAAGGTGAGACAGTGGAATTGTTAAATGGGATGGACAAGCACAGGGGCGCCATTTGTATATGACAGTCACCACACCCTGGGTTTTTCGGAACAGCAAACAGATATAATGATGCTTGTTAAAGATAATTGCAAATATTTGTAGTAGAATAAATCATGATATGTTGGCAATAGTGATAATTTATAGATGTGTTGACATCACATGGCACCGCAAGAACTGCAGGCATCAAAAGCATCAAAAGCAGGGCACTAAACACAATAGACATTGGAAAAATCAGAAACAGACAAACTTTCCCCTCCAATATTTGACTTTTTAATAGGACTTCAGACTGCAACCATATTAGGCATTGGAGTAGGACGCTCTGACAAGGAGGCTTTTGTATGTAAGGGGCTTTATACACCAGGGGCCTCATTTATAAAATGCTGCATAGAAACCATCCTACATTTGATCTTACGATCATTTATAAAAAATGCATAAGTGTAATTCATTAACCGAACCTACGCACAGAAAACGCGCGTACCCCTTTCTTTCAGATGTTAAAGGAACAGTATGTAGGATTGTGGCCAAAACTGGTATTGCAATCACAAAACTTGTGGCTAAAACTGGTACTGCAATCACACAGCTGGTGGCCAATACACAAAATGACAACATAAACATCAGTTGAGGGCTGCAACTCCACTTTTTAAATGACAATATCCTGGCCAGACCACTATTTATAAGTATTTAAAATGAAAATTATTACTTAATGTCTAGTGACATATCAGGGCCATTTTATGATTAATTGATATAAATTTCTTACATACTGTTCCTTTAAATATACAGATTGCAAATGATCTTAAACACTGAAAAAAAATATTGCAGACTTATAAACTACTGAGGATTTAATTATATTATTTTAATATAGTCAGTGGTGAACTAAACTGGGCCGGTCTAAGACATGAAACTTCAGGGCTGAAAATGAGTCCCACTTTGGCCCTGCATGTTACATTTTTCCAAGGTTTAAAAAACACATGCAAAAGATATAGACGGTGGGCCGAGGGTCCATATCTGCTTTACTTTTCGAAATGGATGATCGCCATGGAGGGAGAACCTGAATTTGTAAAGTTTGGACGGTTGTTTTATTCTCAACAATATGAAACGTGTTGCCACTCGCATTTATTGCACATTTTCCCCCGAAATGATAAAATTTCCCCGTAAATATGCAGGCAAACGCGGTTACCTACTATATCAGTCGAACCAATAGAGTGGCAAGATACTGACATAGGATTATTATTAACCAATCAGATGTAGGTTAGTAGAACAGCTGTTACACGGATTCAGACACGAAATGCAGCGGAAGCACATTGACCATCGCCAAGGACATTTATTGTGTGATTGTAAGTATTAATTTTATTTAATTTATATCTATATAAAATGTTTGTTATGTACACTGGTTTGTTCAAACTTATGTATGCGTCTCGGTAGTGTTGTTTTACGTAGGCGTACACTAACCGTTCCGTACATGGTTCCGTACAACTACGATGTTCCGTGCAGATTAACTTTTACCGCCGATCGCTGAATAAATACTAATTACGTTAAGTCGTACACAAAATATGTATGTGTATCGTCTTCATTTCTCTTCCATCTCCGTTTAAGAGAGACACGTCCCAGCTGGTTGTTCTGGTAATATATCATAAAGCTTGCACCCACTGCACTTAAAAATTGACTGTTTTGCAGAAGTGCTTGTATTTGCGTATGTTAGTTAATGTTCTCGTGTTTTTGTGTGTTGATGTACCGGGTATAATCTCGATAGCACCCTTACAAAAATTAATCATGTTACTACTGAAGAAGTTTATTTTAATCCCAATCTACATGAATATGAGTTTACCATTATAATCACATGCAATTTGTTTACCATGAAGTTATGCATGTCATGTGTCATGCTGTGTGAGAGTCAGGAGTTTAAATGCCATCCGTGTGGTGCATTATGTGTTAGGAGTTTTAAAAGCCATCTGTGTGGATTTAAAAACAGCTGTGTGTATTCATGTTTCAGGGCACAAAGGATTTTAGTATTAGCAAATAGCCAAGGGTCAAATAGGTCAAGGAAATGAGACACTGGTCTGAGGACTGTCATGTGATTCTTCAAGTTACAAGCCTGAATAGAAACATATTGTTTGAACCATGAGGGGAGGGAACAAAGACCTGTATATTAATCAAGCCCTGGCTCAGAGGGTCAGACTGATTTGGAGAATCCTCCCAGAACGTCACTCTGGTTCTGGGGGGATTCACCAGGGCGGCCTCGGCTTCTTGTTTTGTCCGGAAAATAAAAGTCTATCTCTTGAAATCAAAACCTAAGACTGAAGATTGTTTCATATGAGGAAAAGGAAAACCACAACATTTGGTGCCGAAACCCGGGATAGAAAAGAGCTGGACAGTCGCACCACCTGAGCGAACCTGACGAGCAACACAAACAGCGTATGGCCATATATAAGGTAAGCACTTTTTGCTTATTAATTAGGTTTGTGTTGTTTGCCAGACTTTGCTCAACGTGGTGAGAAATTTAAGCTCTTCTAAATTTAAGAACCATATAGGTGAACTGAGTTTTGATTTCAAGGGTACAATCTAATTAAGGCATGCATGCAAGAATCTGTATTAAATTACTTTGGCTTTGATGATCAAGGTGAATTGAAACAGATTTTAAGTGAAGAGAACGCGTAAGAGTTGCCTGTATCTGTTGGTTGATACAGAAGTCTATACCAGTGGTAGGAGGTGCATGGTATAGAGGTCAATTTTGTGTGGTTGTAAGTGTAGCAAAATTGACAGTATACCAAGTAAAAGTGGTATATTTTATTGTTTTAGTTAACGACCATGTTGGTGGAGGTGTAATGGTCATTCGATTTGGGTATATAAGGTGATATCAAGAGGTGGCATACAAGGTTTTATGTATGAAAATATATGTACTCTGTGTGTTTGAATTTTGAGTGTGTATGCAGCTGCAGAGTGTGTGTTAGTGAGAGAAATGTGAACTTGCATCTGGCAAGCAGGGAGAGAGTTTCCCTTAGGCAGTCTCTGCGGGCTGTTAAGGGGGGTGTAAGTGCTGTCCTTTGAGTGTATGGTGAATGACTACTGTGTTAGAGTGTGGAAGAATGAGCCCTAAAAATAAATAAATGCTAATTGGTTATTACTGAAAAATGGTTGGGTTAACAATTTGGTTTATAGGTTATCAAACATACATTTGAAATTTAAGGTTTGGTAAAGACAATTGACACCAGATGGGACATCAAAAAGAGCTCAGAACCAGAGACCACAGCTGGCTTTCTCAATGGACCATGCAATCAGGTGGCCACCTACAGAGATGAGCAGTTTTGCTTGTTTAAAGATTGTATTGTTCACCTGAGATGGCTCGTGGTGGTCAACTCACAAATGCTCTTCCAAATTTAAGAATAAAAAGGGGAAATTAAAGATTATTAGGTTAAATGATAAGAATAAAGGGTTTCATTTTCAAAAGGAATGTGTGCTAGGACAGATGATGGTTTATTGTGTGAATGAGTTTTATTTGTTGTCGTTGAGTGGCTTGGATAAAGATTTAATGTTAAGTTGAGAAAATGCCTAAGAAGTTTCACGAAAGAGTCATGAGGAACCTGAGTGTTACCGTGTCGGGGCAGACACGTTGGGGTTCAGAGAGAAGAGTACTCAAATCCTGTAGGTCAGAGGGTCTATGTGTTATTTGTCTTGTTGTTTTGAAACGCCCGGGCTGATGAGAGATATTGTTTTTGTTTTATTTGTCATGTCGGATTGGTAAATTGTGTAAGTGAATTGTGTAAGTGGATGGAAGTGTAGTGGAAAGATGAACTTGGCCAGGTAGTCTAGATAGAGTTGTTTTATTTTATTTGTGTGAGAATCTAATGTGTCTGTGAAATAATGAGTCTGTGTGTGAATGTATGAGATGGAAAGAGTGGGGGCTGAGTGAGCAGTGGGTGTGTCCTTCTTCTGTTGCTCTGTAGAGAGCACAGAGAGGTGTTATGTTACAGAAGTGAAGATTGTTTAAAACTATAAAAAAGGGGATAGAGTTTGAAAGTATGTGAATGTGAAAAGAATATGAGTATGGATAAGAGACAGTTATAAATGCTGGGTATTAAAGATTAGATTTGAAGACATTGTGGTTCTGAGGTATTGTAGCCAAAAATATTAGTTATTACAGTGAAGTATACAGCTACTTCTAGAAATTAAATAATTCATTTAAAGGATTGATTAAAATAAAAAATTGTGCTCAATAGGAAAAGATTGCTTGTCCAAAAAAGGACAGATGTTGGTGATGGTATTTGATTTTATTTGACAAAACATTACAAAATATTATAAAGGAAATTTTATTTTAAAGACACATTGGAAATCCAAGTAATTATTTGGAGAATATATAAATTGGACAAATAAAAACAATAAGTTTGTGAAGTGGTTAAATGAGAAATAATTATAAAATATAAGGTGTGTTATATTGCAAAGAAAAGATTATGGCAGTCACATTAATGGAAAAATAAGGATTAAACAATTGTTGTGTGGAGAATTAGAAAATACAATAATTGGATGTTCAAATGAGGAAACATTTGGTGTGGCATGGTGCGAGGAGAAATACAACTAAATAAAAATATAAACTAATGAAAGGTAAGAGGAGATAATTAACAGACAAAGGGCCAATCCCATTTCTCTGTCTTACCCCTTCCCCTTACCCCTTAGTTTTGCACGTTCACGTGAGAGTAAGGGCTATCCCAATTCTCGTTTTGATCAAGGGGTAGGGCTAAGGGCAAGTGGTAGATACCCCTTAAAACCAAGAATTTCCGCGAGCTTACTTGAAACCAAGGGGTACCCAGAATACAATGCGCAACCGTCAAAAATGGCGGCCAGAGCGTCCCATAAATGTAAGTTTTTGTGGCTTAATAATTAATTTAAAAATTACTAACGTGTTGTTTTGTGCTCTACACAGTCCTGTTCATATATATTTGAATTATGTTCTTAATTTAAATGTTTTAAAATTTCGGTTTAGAATGGATGAACTACTATTCCAACATGCGGAAAGTTAATTTGGTTGATTAATGCTAAAAAGTTGATAAATTGATTGGTTGTCATTGAGTTATAGGGACACAGGAGAACAGTTGATTTTGCCAGCATGGGCAAACAGATGTGGAAGCTAAAAAGGGCCTCAGAGTGTCAGGAGATCTTTTTAGATTGTATAGAAGTGAAAAATCTCAGTCATAAATATTATTATCATAGATGTACATGGGGCAAATAAATGAATGAAAATAAAATATTTGATTCATGAGAAGAATAAAGATTTTGAGTTGAGATAAGAAGGGAAAAATTGATGTGACGAATAAGAGAGAAAAAAAATTTGACTATCATCTATAATCACAAAGGATGGTAGATAAAAAGGTATAGAAAAGGAATAATCATCAAAGCCATACTTAACAAAATGTGTGAAAATACTAATCGTAACAGAAGTTATGTTTTACCTTGTATTAACGAGCATGTAAACTAACAAACGTACACCTTTAACACTGCATGAAATATTCGCAGATAGACCTATGCGTATTGTAAAAACATCTGGAATTAAGTGTTATATGAAGAAACTAATTGTCTATGTATTGAGTTATTTGTGTACAGAAAAAGCTGAAAGGAGTTGAGGAGGAGATAAGACAACATGACTCATTGTGCGAGATGATCTAGCTTATCTGAGGGTCGAGAGGTTGGAGAACCCTAAACACGGCCACAGGGGGCCTAACTGGGAAAGACAGAAGGATGAGACCAGCCCCAGAAATGTCCAAAGTGGGAGGAGCAGCCAATAAAGCAGAGCTCGTAGGAAGGACAGAAGGAGAAAGAATGCCATGATATGAAAGAAGAAACATCAAAACCAAATCAAAGTAAAAGCAATTCAAGTATACCGACGGATGGAGAGCAAAGTTTTGAGCACCGAGAGGAAGAAGTGAAAAAGATAAATTGTCAAAAGAAATTGAATTGAAAAGAACGAAACTGATTACTACAGAAGATTTGCATTGCTACAGTCAATTAAAGAACAAAACCGATTACTACAGAAGATTTGCATTGCTACAGTCAATTAAAGAACGAAGCCGATTACTACAGAAGATTTGCATTGCTACAGTCAATTAAACTTCCTGGCGATGGACTTTTGCCTTAAACAAGGCCCAGTGAAAGATCTGCAATAATTTCAAAGGAACAGACTCTGAAAGAAAGACTGAAAACTTAGAGACATTGAACAGAGAACATAAGGTGGACATTTTATGGGAAACATCCCAAAGATAATAAATGATACAAATGGGGAATATTTACAGTTAAGGAAATATATTTGCAAAGTTGCTTTTTATGCTTTAAACTAAACCAGCTTTTAATAAGGTAATAACAATTTCAATTCCACATAAATATGATAAAGGTGATAATTCAACAAGAATTTTTATGGATAAGAGGAAAAGTTAAGGTCAACTTATCTGGATAATATTTAGGTTTTTTTGGGAAATTATGAGTTTAAAAATACATCTGATAGGCCACAATTCGGAAATTTGTGTCAATGGTAGTAAATAAAAAAACACTAAAAATAAAAAAGGAAGGACAGATATTTCAGAATGGTACAGTAAAAATTCTGAATGGTACAGTAAGATTACAATCAAGAAAATACAAGCCTTATGGAATTATAGACTTAAGAAAATTAAATAGGAAATTCTTTATAACAGGAATTTTGAATGAATCAACTACAAAAACCTCTAGATCTATTATGAAGACATCAAAAAGTATAACTTAAGGTGTAAAAGTGAGAAGAGAAATGCTATTAGAAGAATAATATAATCAAATCAGAGAAACATATACAATGAAGATATTTGAAGATCAAATAATATCAATTGGAGAATTATTTTGGATTTGTAGAAAAATAAAATGTTTGACCTCATTATCATTAGGAGGCAGAGAAAAGGTACTTAAATATGATGGAGACAGGAAATCACTACAATTTAGTATTTAGAATCCTTATAAAAGGATGAACAAAACAATTAATCATAAATTATATGTAGATTCTGTTGATCAACCAAATGGATACCAAATTAGATAAAGGGATGGGATTGAGCTAAATAAGGAATTTTAATAAAGTTTTGTCAGAATAAAAATACAGAATAAATAAATTATGTACAGTACTACAATCAAAAAGTAGATTATTAAGTTTACAAATAAGGCATTCATTTATCTTAGGATAACAACTAGATGCAGCCATTAGAAATACATGATAACATATACTGAATCAATTTTAATTAGAGGTTAGTGGGTAAATGAGGCGTAGGTGCAGTGTTGCCAACTATTTTCAATGGAAAGTAGCTAAAGCTTGCTTGGAAAGTCGCTAAATGTCGCTAGATTACGTCATTGCGTCATTTGCATATCCGTGACGTCATCACGTCGCATTTGCATTCTTACTACATTGGCTTAACTACATTATTTCACGTTTATCTTTCTCTCTGAACTGTCAAAAATGTTATTTTAATACACATGAATGCTTGAAAATGTTTTCTCGTTTGTTTATCTGCTTGTGTTCTCATAAAACGAAATGTGTGTATGTTCGTGTTTATATGGGCAAACAGTCCAGTTTCAAAACATACACTGATAAATGATGGGAAACGTTGTTTTGTAGGTAAATTAGCCCATTAACGCGTCAGCTCCGTATAGTTTGTCTGTTCTAAATGTGCTGCTGCTCAGCTCCCTCAAGTACATTTATTTTATGTACAGTGATTCATTTTATTCAAAGACCATTTTACATTTACATCTCGCCATTAATGTAAGCCATCGCGGGATCCGTCTGCTCCCCGCATGCACGATTATGCCGTCTGGACGCGTATAGATAACCACTTCTCCTGCCCTGACTGCAACTGGGAGAGACTCTGCTCTGCTGCGCGAGGACTAGACCGCCTGTGAATGCTTTGGGTCGGGGGTGGAGCCCACAGAAGCAGCGGTAGCTGCTCATTGAGAAGAGTGAATGTCACGTAAAAAGTCTCCAACAACGCCAGAAAAAGTTGCTAGATTTGTCGCTAGTCGCTTTTTTAAAAATAAGTCGCTAAAGGGGTCTGAAAAGTCGCTAAATCTAGCGACAAAGTCGCCAAGTTGGCAACACTGCGTAGGTGTCTGGTTAGAGAACCAAATGGAAGTTGAAATATCAGGATGATGGAAAAATTTACTTGAAATCAACAAGAATGTTATCAGGACTTACGTTACAAGACAGTAATGAATTTACAAATAGTAAACGAGAATTCAAGCACCTCTGATGAGGATGGAAAAAAATTCATTTAAATTGATATCAAGAATTATTATGCATGCTTTACTCAGTTGTATTATTGGTTATTTCCATTTTCATTTAAGTTGTTATCAAGAATTATGATGTATGCTTTACCATTTACTAGTTTTATTTGAATTAATTACATTTATGTGTGTATTATGCAATCTTTACTTAGTTTATTATGGGTTATTTACATTTACCTGTTTTATTTGGAGTATTTTACTTTAATTTGTGTTGCAATCTTTACTTAGTATATTAGTGGTTCACATTTTATTATGCTATTTGAGTTAATCTACATTTATTTGTTTTTGATGCCATCTTACCTAGTTTTATTATTGGTTATTGCTCTTTACTTTGTTTATTTGAATTAACTTACATTTATAATTGTTTATTATACTTAATTTTTGAGTTTTTATGCTTCAATTCAGTATCAATTAGTTATATTTACTCGTTTTGAATTTGAATATTGAATCTTTAACATTTCTTTTGTGTTTATTATGCATACTTTACTTTTGTTTTTATTATTTTTTACTTGGATTCATTAACGTTGACTTTACATTTACAATGTTTTTATCATATACTCTACATAGCTATAATGATAACTGTAAGCGCAGAACCAATTGCGCACCAATTATTTAGGACTTCAGTTCTTTTACTTTTACATTCAAGTCAAAATGAGAATGGAAAGATGTTTGTCTTATTGTCCATAGTTCGAAGTGCAGTAGCATAAGTTGGTAATTGGTAATGTATAGTGGCTTTCTTTAGACACAAGATAGTAATAAGGGAGATGCTGAATTATGAGACTGCACTCCGGATTAAAATAAACAGGAAAAGTGAGGCTAAATTAAGCCTCAGAGCGGGGATTATGAAGAAGTTTATTTTAATCCCAATCTACATGAATATGAGTTTACCATTATAATCACATGCAATTTGTTTACCATGAAGTTATGCATGTCATGTGTCATGCTGTGTGTGAGTCAGGAGTTTAAAAGCCATCTGTGTGGTGCATTATGTGTTAGGAGTTTTAAAAGCCATCTGTGTGGATTTAAAAACAGCTGTGTGTATTCATGTTTCAGGGCACAAAGGATTTTAGTATTAGCAAATAGCCAAGGGTCAAATAGGTCAAGGAAAAGAGACACTGGTCTGAGGACTGTCATGTGATTCTTCAAGTTACAAGCCTGAACAGAAACATATTGTTTGAACCATGAGGGGAGGGAACAAAGACCTGTATATTAATCAAGCCCCGGCTCAGAGGGTCAGACTGATTTGGAGAATCCTCCCAGAACTTCACTCTGGTTCTGGGGGGATTCACCAGGGCGGCCTCGGCTTCTTATTTTGTCCGGAAAATAAAAGTCTATCTCTTGAAATCAAAACCTAAGACTGAAGATTGTTTCATTTGAGGAAAAGAAAAAACCACAACAGTGTCAGGCCTCTATCTCGGCACAAGAACGAGGGAATTTGGTTCTTTGGAAAGGCCTAGTCCGGGGCTTTCCAACAAACCCACTTGCAAGACTCTGTGACCCTCCTAGGCTGAGATATAGAGCCCTAAAGTTTTGCATTTGTTCACTCCAAAATCTTTCTCACCTGTGTTGTTAAACAGTGATATTGCATGTTATTTACCATGCAATTAAAAATGTACCAGTTGTCAGTGACACACTTAGATAAGAAATGCATCCGTTTATGTTGTTAAACAGTGTTATTGCATGTTATTTACCATGCAAATTGAAAATATAAAGAAACAACCAAACGCGTGATTAAAACACATTTTAAAACTTTATTAAAACAAATGAACATTATAAAACCATTGTTAAAACATTATATCCTCTCCAGCGTAGGTGAACGTGGCCCTGAAACAAAAGAAGGATTCAAACGGTTAGGATCTGAAATGATATGCTTTAATAGTAACACAGTTAAAGGCGCAGGGTGATTGAAACATACCTAGGTCCATCTCCCCCCACTGGAGAGGATCCATTGAGTTTTCTTCTAGCATCCGAAGGAATCCACTCATAATGGGTGCCTGGGCGGCCCGCTCTTTGTCTGAATTATGAAACAGGAGAAGCAAAATGTTAGCTTTTATTTTAGTCTCTGGATAGATGACAGTAGTGAAGCGGTGATTCAGAATGGAAAACCAACCAAAAACCTGCACGACCCCCGCCCCGGCATAGCTGGCGTCGTGGCGGTCTAGGCTCACTGTAATGAAATAAAAACAACAAACATTTGATTTCTGCATCAGAGCAAACGCCAAAGACCCGTGGCAAATGACTCGAGACCTACGGAGAAAGTCATCGACGCTCCACTCGCTCGGCAGATGGGAAGGGTCGCTGTCCGGACGACCGAAGAGCGGGCCGCCCTCTGACTGCTCGACAGGACTGCCTGAAATGAAACGAGGAAAAACAATGTACATTGTACGTTTCCGTTTTAAGAACAATGACGTAAACGAGCCGAGAGCAAAGCCGGTGACGTCAGACTCACCCATGCACTGGACAAATTCCTTCAGCCCCTATGCGATCTCCTCCACGACTGCACTTGCGCCTGAGCTCGAAGGGGTGATGATGGGATGTGAAGGGGTGTGAAGGGGTGGTGGGGGGTGCAGGCGTGAAGGAGCGCGCAGACGTGATGGAGGACGAAGGGGCTGAAGGAATTTGTTCTTCGTCAGAGTCTTCTGAAACATCACCAAAAAACATACATAAACGATTAGCTTAACTTGCTGTGTCTGGTAAAACAAAGGAGTAAAGTTCAGACAGAAGTCTGTGATGGAACCCTATGGTAGGTGTCAAACAGGGTCACCATGGGGACCACCGGGTGGCTGGCCTCAAGGTCACGCATCCTTTCCATGGTTATATCCCACTGGAACCGCCGGACAGTTCGCCTGAGCTTCCTGGCCTAGGAGACGAAACGTGTTTAAAAACCGGGCACGTAGACATGAACCGGCCATCGACATTTCAATGAGAAAAGTTTAACGGCAGACTTACCGACAGATCCCGGTGGGAATTAGCGAAGTGTGGCCGTATGTGCTTTAGGGGACGACCACACAACGGGCACGGGCATAAAGGCTGGGTGACCTTTCTCCGGGAAAAGCGAACCTACAGCTGCCTTTCCCGGAGATTGGCAACGCCATGCGTGATCCTAAGGTGCTGCCTCATGTTGGATAGATCCTTTGGGCAAAATGGGCAGGGTACCATTTTCTGAAACGACACAAGAGAGGCAGTAAATCGTAATGTTACGTGACATTAGTAAAGCTAAACATGTGTATAATGCAACAAGCACCAAGATATTACAGTATCTGGATGACAAAAGCATAGGTCAGAGGTTAAAGTCACATTGCAAGGCCTACCTGTTGCATTAAAACAATACAAACACGAGTCACGGGCCGTAAACTTTAATGTTACGTGACATTAGTAAAGCTAAACATTTGTATAATGCAACAAGCACCGAGATATTACAGTATATGAACGAAAATAGCAAAGGTCAGAGGTTAATTAACACCATTTTAATGGGTAAACACCTGGTATTTAAACATGCGTCACAAGCCATGTTTCCATCCACATGTTTTTATCCGAATTAAGTGATATCGAATGAAAAATGCGTTATGGAAACAGTAAAATTCGATTGAATTTCATGAATATCGACTCAAAAGAAATACGTTCGATCTCATCGGATTTTATCTTGATCGATATATGGCTTATTCGATAAACCCTGATGAAAACGTTATTTGCCGAATAAATAATAATTTGCAATTAAGGTTAAGGTCCTTATGGTTGCAAAGAAGAAAAAGTTTTAGGTCATTTCCGCTCTGGTGGCACACATGGCGTGTGTCAACAAAGTCAGATGTAAGTGGACAAACGACGAGACGAGATTCATTTTAAATTAAATTTACCAGAGAAAATAACGGCTATTTTAGAGCTGAAGATCTTTGCACGAACCCGACGGGTTCGGTCGGATTCGGGCTTCATTTCTAACATTTTACACGGGCTCGTGCTCCGCCTTTGCACGGTAGGCTAAATGAGCGGTCAAGTTCAATGCTGCTGCTGAATGCCACAGCGCAGGACCACGCTGAAGCCATTTACAGTGGATTTAATAATTTCCTCAACAAAAATGTAGCCTAATCTTGGTGAGTAAAGGTTTTTTAATGTATAAATTAGTCTTAAATACATAATTTAGACAGAGGATATAGACTAATGTTGGCATTAATGTAAAGAAAGTGCCGAAGCAAATACCACGGAACCTTTATCTTAATTTCGTTATTCCCAAATAACCATCTTATTCAGAATGTATTATCTTAATTTAATTCGTTAAGAAATAATTGTTTTTGTTGGCATGTTGGCCTATAATGTTGCATATGCCTATTTAGAACGAGATTTTACGATGTTACAGATGACTTTTTTTTCTTTGTTTCAACTTCCAAGTGACGTGTAGCCCAGTTAGTCATTAATAAATAATGTAAACCTGTGTAAATTACTCATTCTTGATAAAAGCTGTTTGTGTGCGCAAATTTAAATAATGTATGGCTGTAAACGGGTTCGGGCTTTTAAAAAGCTGTCAATCTAAATGTACTTTCGGGTTCGGGCTGCATTCTGTCGGGCTCCGGTCATTTCAGGCCCGATTACAGCTATATTTTAGATAGGAAAAATCTAAGAAATGCCATAATTTATCAGGAACTGGCGAAGGAGTCCAACAATGGTTATGACAAGACGTGGGACGTCCTCCGGAGTAAATGAGGCGCTCAAACAGCGATACGTGTTTCAAAAAAGAGAGTTATCTCGCAACGGTGCCGGAGGGAAAATAAAAGCAAATTCGACCTTGATGAGATGGATCCTCGGCCAAAGAACCCTCGTAGCTTCATTGGCTTCCAATATTAACAACTCTAAAGATATTTTTTCGTTCTCATTTACGTTAAGAATTGATCCGGACTATCATTTCACGTTAATGCCTCCGTTGTCGTTGGGCATTTACATGCATCTGAATCATCATAGCAATTAACGTAATTTTCTTATTATTATAGCTTGATATGTCGCTATCAGCTCAGCTGGCACATAAGCACTTATAACTTGTGAAATGGCACAAATTTGTCTAGCAAAACTTTGTTCGAAAATGTTTGCTTGAATATTGTGCGATTCAGTGCGAAAATGAATGGAAACACCTTCAAATGTCTCAAATCAATTCGATATACCAATTTGATCGCAAACCAGCATGTGACGTCATTACGCACAGGTTTTTATTCGCTTTAAAGCCGTTGGATGGAAACACACTTTCACCAGCTTTATTCGCATAAGTTTTTTTTTTACCGAACTTTAGATAATTCGATTGACAAGTGGATGGAAACTTAGCTACAGACACTTAACTGTGATTTCATGTGACATCGATACAGATAATTATTTAATAAATCACGACCTCTACGTTAATGAGACGTTTAGCGCTCATATTTACAACTTTGTACACATCCAATTAACAAACTAATTGACACATTCACTTTTTAAAAAGTTTCAAATCAACAAAGCAAATCACAATTAAACTTACCTCGTTGGGTTAATCATCTGTTGAAATATGACCCTTTAATCAACTGTTGTATAAATACATAGGGGTTTCCGAAATTCCCGTACCAACATACGTAAACAGTACAGTAGCCAAAGGGATTCGTTGACGTTTAAAAGGCATTGTTTTATTTTCACGTGGTTTTATTTAACTAATGAAGTTAATAAACAGCGTTCGAGGTCAATGTTACGTTTCATTAAGCTGTCTTTACGTTGAAATTAATTATTTTTCTGGCGCCGTTTACTTCCGGGTTTGTGTTTACGTTTTTTTCAAAGTTACGATGGATTTTTAATTTAGTTTTAATTAATTTTATCTAACTGCTCTTAACGTTAGGGTGCTAATTCTCTTTCGACAGTGTTCAATGTTACGTTTATCATTTATTAATTTTTAGCGCCGGTCACTTCCGGTTTTCAGTTGCGCTCTCTCTTAACCCTCTGGGGTCTAAGGGGTTTTTAGGGCCCTGGAGAAGTTTTGACATGCACTGACATTTGTGCTTTTTTCAGTTGCCTAAAAACATAATAATGGCAAAAGTCTTATAACACTGTGTTCAGCACAAACTGGGCTACTATATTATATGATCAACATGTATGTACATGTTTGTATTTTTGAGAGAAAAATGTTTATGCGTGGTTTTTGAAAAAGCTAAATTTTTAAGTGACTGATATAAATAAATAAAAAACCATACTAAACATGTTTTCCCAAGACTTTTCAAAACAGGATCTAGTAGTCTAGAGTTTTTTCTTTAAAATGATGTGAAAATCATTCGGCTTACTCGTTTACTTAAGACAATATATTGATTTACAATTTCAAAGTCACTTTTTGGTTAGGAAGGCAATATGCAAGGAGGCTGGAAGCTCTTGAATAGTCTGTGATTGACAGCTGAAGAACAAAACACTTGCATAATGAGCTGCATAATGAGCCTTTAGGCAGTAAGACGACGCCTTGTTACGTGTTTGTTTGTGAAAGCAACACAAAGAAATGCCTTCCCATGTGTGATCCTGCGTTAAATAAACTTACTGTGCAGAGATATACGCGAACAAACAGGGTTTTAGATGTGTTTAGATGCATCTTAATACAAAAGGGCGTCAAATTTGAGGCATTGTGCGTTTGGCCATCGACTGCGTCTGACGGAAGCACAAAGAAAACAGCGCCTGGAAATAACTTATAGCATATTTTACAAATTTACCACAAAGCGCGTCAAATATGAGGCATCGTGTGTTTGTGTGTGCGTTTGGACATCGATCCCGTCACACTGACGAAGCACACACTCGCATCTGTTTAGAGATAACTTTATGCGAGTAAACAAGTAGATGTGATGTTTATAATCGCATATTTTATAATGATACCACAAAGCGCGTCAAATTTGAGGTATTTGTGTGTGCGTTTGGACGTCGATCGCGTCTGTTTGATGAAGCACACACACTCGCGTCTGGAGATAACTTAAGTTACAGTATGAGGCAGTAAACAAGTAGATGTCATGTTTCCAACACTCGGATTAAAACTCAACACATCACTGAATGGCTACAGAGACGGAGTCTCCATTGACTGGGGTTGACTAATGAATATGGATGATCTCTGCTCTTCTCTTCAATGGAGCGGGGCGTGGCTCATTATAGATAATCCAGTAACACGAGAAAGAAGGTACATCTCCCTCTTCTAACACAGTTAACAACGAATTACAATATTTGTTTTCGATTTCACTTACATCTTCCAAAAGCAGACGTTCCAAGCATTATGTAGACATGTATCTTTTGTTTATATGACAAGTATTCGTTAAGTTACAGTTAATTTTTCTGACGTGTTTCTGAAAGGACTTCACTGAGGGAGACAGAACAAAACACGCATCATGTTTATTTTCTTAATTTTGCGAAAAGCACAACATTCAGTTTTTATTGGGAGTGGACAGATAAAAACTAGACACTTTAACGTTTTAAATGATGTATAAATCATATCTGTATGTCCAAAATCAGCAGAGTTATCTAACTCTCTTTGCGGAGTGATTGAAAAATAAAGACTTTGCGGCGCCCGCGCCGCCGTCGACCCCAGAGTGTTAACGTTATTCTATCAATTTTTTTGACGTTATTAATTTTCTTTTGGCCAAAGGCTTATTACCTTTCACTCAATATTAGTCTTTAAGTGTTATTTGTTGGTGTTTTTAATTCGTTAACTGTTTAATTATTGTTTCAGATTAGTTTTTCTTATGTGTTTTCGTTTGGATTCGTTTCTAATGAATGTATTTATTAATAATAAATGTGAGTGTTTAATTAAATCTATCTTGGTTTGATTTTTTTATGTACCTGTAATTTATTCAAAACCAGAAATGAGGACAAGTCAGACAATTGAACATTTGAACGTTTATTAATAACAAAAAACACATATATCACATTAATAGAACTGATTTAAAAAACACATTAATGGAACTGAATAAAAACATATTATTTGACATTATTCAAATGTCTATTTTTTCATTTCCCTTAGTGCCCGCTGCACCTTAGCCCGCGCACGACTCGCTTTGGCCAAGCCAGACAGTTGGTAAGACGCAATAGGTCTCCTCACCGGCGACCCCTTCGCCGGCGACACCTTCAGAGGTGACAGGACCACCATGGGTTTCCTCCTGGTGGTCCTGACAGGTCTTTTAGGCCGTGCTGCCGGCTCGGGGGCTGTCGGCTCGGGGGCTGTCGGCTCGGACGTGGCGGGCTCTGAGGCGGCGGGCTCTGAGGCTGCGGGCTCTGAGGCGGCTGGCTCGGAGGTGGCCGGTTCCTGGGCTGCGAGTTCCGGAGACTCAGCCGGCCGAGGGGACGACCCCGCCGAGGACGGCACGACCGACGGCTTTGAGGAGGAGGCTGCCACCGAGCTCTCGGGCTCAAGGTGGGTGGGGTACTCTTCCAAGCTCTAAAATGCAAGACAGAGAAAGAAGTTAGCATCAACACAAACACCTCGTTGACACGAATGAGACACACAAAAGACAACTAACCGAGGGAGACTCAAGTGAAGATACCCCTGACTCCTGATATGTCACGGGCTCCTCCTCCGAGCTGCTCGTCGAAGGCGGGGAGTCGGGCGGAGAGGCGGCCCTCTTTGTCCGCTTGGCCTTCGCGCCGTGCTTGCTCTTGGCCCGCCTCTTGGTGGGCTGCTGCTCCTCCTCGGCCGGCTTAGATGGTGACACCTCCACCCCCATCAACGCCTCCTCGAACAACCGGCGATGCTCCACGGCCTGCCTTGAACTCAAATTGGAGGTGTCGTGGCACATAAACTTTGCCACTTTCTGCCGGTTGTCCGGGTTGTGCACGTTCCTCGTACACATGGTACGTCGCGAGAAGACGTACAATTTAGAAATCGACGATAGCAAACAGGTTATGCACTTACGTGGGTGGCGATGGAGGTGCGGATGTCAGTGAATGTGGGCTTGCCGGGGAGTCCCATGGACACCCAAGCTCCCTGGAAGTAGTTATTTAAATTCTTACAGGGGTTGGATGTCGAGGTGAAAAAAAAGTAGACAGCCTGTGGCCCGCCCACCAGGTCTTCTCGCAGCGCCAGGAACCTCCGGAACCAGTGGTACTCCTCCTTGGTAAGTGAGAGCTGCGCCGGACCAAAGGCCTGGTTGGTCTTGTGGAGCGAGATCTGTGAAAACACGGAGAAGAGAGTTAGTGAGCAAGACGTTTGAAAGGCGTGAGCATTTCAGATCTGCGCTAAGGAAAACGCTCATGTTTATCAGGTAGGAGCCTGTGCTGTCGGACTTGACGGCTTTCTCCACCTCTTTTATGGTCAGGTTTTGGAAAACACCTAACCTGTGACCATAAATCGAGGCAAAGTAAGCCGTCAAGTGGCCGTACAGCACAAACTGGGTCTTCTGGCTCCTGTCCTCCTCCAGTTGATCTGTGGATACAAAAGCACATGTCAGTAAAACCGAGCGGTCGAAAAGGACGCGAGGCAAAGGGTTTAGCGACTTCGACCTACCCGGGATCAGCCTCCGGTTTTTAGCGCGGCACTTCCGAAGCACCGCCTTGGAGATAAGCCGACCCTCCTTTGCCTGCTTAACTCCAATTTGGTGCATCGTCACACCGCGCTTCAGCCCTTTAACTCATTCACCGCCAGCCTTTTTGAGAAAAGTTGCCCACCTGCATTTTTGTGATTTTAACAAAATTTTCACAAAATTCCTTGCAGGATAAATTATTTTCTATAAATATATAAACATACAAATTATATCAAATTAAAGAACACACCCTCTGCTTTCAAACAAGCAATAAACAAACAAACAAACAAAATGGGGAAAAAACGTTTCATTATATATTTACTTTTTCTACTTAATTTAACCACTGAAATATTGATATTTCTCTTCAAAAATACAACATTTTGAGCAAAAAGCTTAAAAAATTGCGTTTTTGTAAAGAAATTTATGTTAGAGATCAGACTCAGAATGACTATCAAACATAAAGAGAGTTAAAATAAAACGTTATATTTTTTAAACTTCCGTTTTTTATAAATTCGTTTTGGCGCCATCTGGTGGATGTTAGCGATATTACACTTTCACTTTGAAATTCGTCCAGAAAGGCATACTTATTAGTTAAATATGAACTCATAAATGACGAGATAACTCATCAATGGCGGTGAATGAGTTAAGAAGACCCCTCACCTCCCGCCGGATGCCCAGCATGGCCCTCTTAGACAGGTCGACAGAGGGGTCTCGGCCACATAGTCAACGAATTGGGCCACGTTCTTCAAGTAATGGTTGGCGGTTGTCTCTGCCACCTTTGTTGCCCTGAGGCTGCTCACCCACCTGCGGACACACACAAAGAAAGAGAAACGAGAGCTGGTTAGTCGCGAGCCGCCGACGTCGAGACGACAGCGGAGAAATGGAGCGAAACTCACTTCCTGATGCGCTAGTGGTCGTCCAGGAACGTGAGGGTGGTGAGCCGGCTCTTGCCCTCGGCCATGAAGGCCAGGAAGGACCGGATCCTGTACACCTTCCCCCCCACATTCTCCTTGAGCTTCATGGAGGGTTCGGAGCCCTCCTGATACCTCCGGTACGCCTCCAGGAGATCGTCTGGAGAGGGAGAGAGAGAAAGAGACAAACGTTAACGTTATAGACAATCGACGGGTGGATTCTGCTGGAAAGAAGGACCGATACTCACTCAGAACGGCCACGTGGTCCGGGAAGTGGGGCATCTCTACCTCTTCCTGCTGGGCTTCCGTCTCGGGGGCGATAGCGGAGGAAGGGCCGGGCGCGTCCTCTTGAGAAGCTGAAGGCGGTGACAAGGGTGCCTGCTCCTCGTCAGGCTCCTGGAGAGCTTCCAGGAGCTTCTTAGTCACCCCCCTCAGCTGCTGGGAAGGCTTCTGGCTGGCGGGTCACCTCTTGCAAGGTGGAAGAGAGGGTGTCAATTTGGGCGTTCAGGTCCGCCACCTGCCTCTTGTGGCGCAACCTGAGCCTCCGGCATGCCTCAGAGCCACAGTCCTGCGGGTCCTCCTCCTCTTCCTTGCCGGAGGGCTTCGGTGCCTCGCCCTCGGCCTGCTCTCCTTCCACCTGCAGGTCGAGGGTGAAGACCATGGCCACCGGCGGGTTGGTCGCTCTGAGGGCAGCAAGCTGGGTGACGTTCTTTTCCTTCTTACACTTTGCGAAGGCCAGCCGGCGAGCCTTAGCCGTCAATTCCGAGTGCCCGTGGAGGTGCCGGTCCATCCGCATAACCTCCTTCTCGCACCCAGGGACAGGGCAATGTCCTTTACGGACGTTGACCCTGCCAGACTCGAGCGCGAGAAGGAGTCGTCTTTCCTCCAAGTTCCTCACCGCATGAGTCACCTTGAGGTGCTGACTCAGCTCAATAGCATCCAGCTGCAGCCCCGCAGACTCACCTCCGGCTAGACACCAGTGGCTGGACACCAGTGGATAGACAGCCTACGTCATTTCCGTTTCAACGCTAATTTCCGTTTTCACCGCTGGATGAACAGCAATTTTATTTTCCTATTTTCGCCTCTGGATTTACATATATTTATTTTATATTTTCACATCTGGATTGATATATATTTTATGGATTCACCTCTGGATTGACAGCATGTTTATTTTATATTTAGACAGCATTCTTTGCAGGCTTAATTGCACACGTCTTTTCTGTATTGTCATTTTACTTTTATGACTTAACATATATAAAATATATGTGCAAATTGAAATTTGATCTTTATCATATCTCTTTAAATAAAACAATTCTCAATGACATGCTTAATATTATAACATCAATAATTCATGCAAACTGCATTCACAAGAACCACCTTGAAAATATATATTGTTCAGATCATATCACTATTTTTTGTGACTTAAATTCAGCCTAGATCAATGGACTATAATGTTTTGTCAATACAACAGACTTGTACATGTTAATTGACCACAGTTTTTTGCCTTGCCCATTTGGATATTCAATTATTATTTTTTTGTAAATGTAACCACTTCTGTTTTTAAAATATACGTAGATTCACATGATCAAACAATCCAGATCAAATTAATACTTCATGGTTTTGCAATATTTATTGGAATTTACTCAATCTAATTAGTAATATCAGAATATAAAAACATACACAGTTCCAAATAAACTATTCCACACTGTTCACACCACAACTCATTTCTGCCCCCTAAAACTGGCAGTCTGGGCAATGCTCAAGAAATTCAGTGTCGGAATAAAACCCTCGCAGTTCTCCACGCCTTCCGTTCCCACAGTACCCCACCCAGTTTTTGAAAAAACATTTGCAATTTCTGCATTCTATAATTTTATAGGGGACACACATATCTCTAACAGCCTGGGGGAGTTTTCTGACATTCACCACACCTAAAGCAAAAACAGATGTACAATTTGATTAGAATGAGCATGTTTATATTTAACTATATTAGAGTACAAATGTTGATTCAATGCCAATACAGAAATTAAAAATTTATTAAAAACTTACTCTCCAGCCAAGCATAATGGGCCCGGTGTCTAAACTCTAGACTGCTCACCACATCCCTCAAGGCTGTACATGTTAATGCCAGGGTAAGGTAGGCGGCATCTCCGTCTGAGAGAATCACCTCTAGACAAACCATACATGTACACAATTATTCATTCAATTTTTTTAAGGTTACCTGTAAAAGCAGGGAAGTGCCTGGATCCTTGTTGAAGAGATTAAATTACATATTGAGAAATCATATTTCCCCAGCAAACATGCTCAATGAATAACACATTTACAAAATACAGTGTAATGCTCTCTATAGTGATGCTTCAAATACATACAAGGGACTCAGGACGAGTCTCTAGCTTGTGGTGCTTCTCTGCCTTCTTGGTGTATGCATGTTCCTTAGAAACAATTAAATTCATAAAATGAAGAACAATGATGAACTTACAACTACAATTTAATGTCGTTTAAAAAGGTGCACTTGACAGTGTAACAATAAATTACTCACTTACTTGCATGATTTGTTCCAGTTTCCGTTTCCTCGGAATGCGGAAAACTGGCTGAAGTTTCCCCATAACCACAGCCTTTGCCATGTCTGTCCAGTGAGCAAACTTTCTACCATGCCTGCAAACAGAGACAATAATTCCCTGGCACCAGCTCCTGTATGTACTGTATAAATATAAACTGAAAATAATTTTTGTAAACATGTGCAGGTAGGGGCAGAATGAAATTCATTAAGTGAGTGAGTGAGTATGTATATCTATACATTAGCACCATTTTGAATAATCCAAAACCACATTATTAAAACATATAAGACAGTACCCTTCCAAGTCCAGGTTCTCCATAACGATGACACACCACCACCTTCTGAGTTCAGCCATGTCATGCTGTAGTTTCAGAACAGTTTCAATTAGACAGGATTTAATTTTAATATTTTTTCTTGAAGGCAAAAACATCAAAGTTTGCAATTAAAATTCAAATACTTACAATGGAGAAATCAAAAGGAGAGTTTGTCACTATATACCATGCGTACTGAAATACAAAAAAGTGAGAAAAAAAAATAAGTCTAGAACTTTGACATAAGGTTATAAACACTTAATACATTTGTAAAATCTGACCATCAAAATGAAGATGCCACAGTCATTCCCGTAAGGTTGTGGAGGAAGTCCCTATTTCAAGAGAAAATAAAACATGATCAGTTCCAAAACTGGAAACATGACATATTCCAATCATTCACCTTATTGGTTGGAAAACACTGCTTAAAAACTATTACCTTTATGTCAATGCCAGTTCTCTCTGTCCAAATCCCATTCACCAGACTTTTTGCAAGGTCACTAAGAAACCAAAATCAAAAATGTAGTCTTACTAAATACATAAACACACACACACGGACCAAGGAACATGGCCAGAAACACGCAAAAACAGAACATACTATATGGTCAGCAGAACAGGACCATTAGGTAAAATCTATAGGTCAGGGGAACGTGACTGCCAAATAACATGTATTTCTCAGATGACCTTATAACATTTTGATATCCCTCATGTTGAAACCCTTGTGGTTTGTATGGATATTTGGAGTCCAGTAACAAGATTTCTTGTTGTTGTGGTCTCAAAACCTATAGAGAACATGCACTCTTGGTGAAAAGTAGATAACTTAGTGACAATAGAACAATGACCTAGCAGACTAACACTCCCAATGATGTGAACTAACCAAACATTACATTGTTAGAATTAAAAATATAAGATTAACATTTTAATATTATTTCATTGTCTATGGATTAAATCCTGCGTACATGTTAACCAGTCACCAACTGTGTCAAGTATGGATTAAATCCTTGCCCAGTTGACAAGGGCTGTGGGCAGAGCATTTCAACATTTCATATATAAAGCACCAGGAAAGTGATATTATCAATTAATGATGTGTTGATATGAAACACGGGCCAATAGCACATTAAACCTATGTTTATCCTCATGGCTTGTAATATACACAATAGGAACTAAGTTTGCATAACTTACACACAGCGTGTAGTGCCCAGGGGTCCACAAAGGAATAATCAAGGCATCTTTCATGTGCGAATTCACCTAATTACAAGAGGCAAAACAATTGTGCTGTCATGTACTAAAAGGATGAGGGTGGTTAAATACTGGTCAACACTTTTGTTGATGAAACTGAAATCCTTACATGTCATCCTTACTTCTACTTTAATTTAGCATCAGACGACATACATAGTTGCTAGAGCAAACAGGAATTATCAAAAAACATAGCTAACTAACAAACTCTCGTGTGCAAAGACAACCTAACTTAGCATTTTAGACTATTCTCTGCTAAGACTGTTCTATGATATCTCGTTAACTGGGTACAATCTTCACACATCCAAGTTTAAAAAAAAACTTATTTACAATATTAAATCATACCACTCAAAGAACGATTTAATTGGAAAATCTATTGTAGCATCCTAGCTCTAGAATTAAAGCACACCAGAGTTCACTAAAACCTTTAAAAAACACGACACAGTACCTTAAAAACAAAACGACTTTTTAACTAGCTAGTTTGTGCATTTGAATTCTCATATGACCTATAAATAATCGACAGTTTATTATTTTTTCTTACCGCTGACATCTTGGCGCGTAAACTTTGAAAACTGAATACGATACGGAAATGACGACACGGAAATGACGTATGTTGTCCAGCCACTGGTGTCTAGCGAGGAGTGAGTCTGCGGGGCTGCAGCTGGATGCCTCTCACTCAGCTGGGAATATGTTTTTTTGCAGATTGGGCAATCAGACGTCATCTTTGCTTGCTTATTAATTGAACTCGAGTCTCTCCGACTCTCACAGGCCGAGAAAAAGAGCCTCAAACTTTGGGCCCCTTCTCTGGCAAAACCATTTGAGGCTAAACCGTTAAAGAGCCCATATGCGACTTTTTAAGAAAAAAAAAACAATTTCAGACCGGGAATGACGCAGAGATGTGGGGGTGGTGTCGTCGCCCCACTCACATCGACCCAACCCCCAAGTCTCTGGGACCTCCCCTTCCAAAGATATAGCGATTTTTTTCTCGTATTCAGATGCCCATAGCTCCGCCCACGAGAGAGACACGCCCGCGTACTCAGACTCCTCGTAAAGGTCCGGCCCAGGGCTTTCCAACGAACCCAAGCTCAAGTGTCTCGGACCTTGCTCGGCTGAGAAAAAGAGCACTACACTTTGGCCTATTTCACATGTTTTCAAACACAACAAAAAGTCCAACCTTTTTTTTTCAACGGTTCAAATGGCCGTAGCTCCGCCCCCGATTGGGCTACGCCCTCGGACTCGTTGGAAAGTACTAGTGCGGGCCTTTCCGACGAACCCTAAGTCGAGTGTCTAAGACCTTCCTCGGTCAAGAAATAGAGCCATGAACATAAGCCTTTTTCGTACATTTTCAAAAACGAAAAACTATATCTCGGCGAGGGAACGTCGTAGAGACTCGAGGCTGGTGTCGTTCGAAAAGTCTCTCTGAGCCCTTCAAAAGGCCCCCACCCCCGAGTCTCTAGGACCTCCACTTCCGGAGATATAAAAAATGAGCTTTTACATTCAAATGCTCGTATCTCCGCCCCCGAGAGTGGCCTTGACATTGAGCTCGAGTGCCTACGACCTTCCTAGGCTAAGTAAACGAGCTCTGAAAACAAGCCTTTTTCATAAATTTTCAAAACTCAAAAACTATATCTCGACGAAGGAACGTCCTAGAGACTCGAGGCTGGTGTTGTTCGAAAGGTCTCTCCGAGCCCTTACAACGACCCCACCCCCGAATCTCTAGGACCTTCCCTTCCGGAGATATAAAAAATTAGCTTATTCATTCAAATCGCCATAGCTCCGCCCCCGAGAGTGGCACGCCCTCGAGATCGCGTCCGTTTGTAAACAATGCGAAAGTTTTTCAATCCGAAGCGTGCAGTCTGCTAATGTTGCTTAACGTTACTGTATGTTGGCTGAACTGCACAAGCCATGAGCATATTAAGTTACATGATAGCAAATATAAATTGTATAAATTAACTGTTAACGTTACTTACTTCTAATCCAGCAGTGCGTTCTCCATTGTTCTTCTTAGGTAATGTTAAAGATAAATGCTTCTCTTCCTCAATGTCCAGACATAAATGAAGATATTCCTTACGTGTGTGAATAACGTTTATAATCCAAACATGCGGTAAAAAGTCTTTAAATCTGATCAAACTTTACGCTTTGCTTGTTATGGTTGAACAGCTCGTGTCTTCATTACCATGTCAACAGCTGTGGGCGTGACCAAATTAAAGATAATGAAGTCAGCTAGGAAAAACGGTACTCTCTTTACTTCAATGCAGATTACATAAACTGGCAATATTTGTTTTCGATTATACTTAGCTTGTTTAAAAGTAGACATTTCAGGCTTTCTTTGGATGTGTGTATCATGCTTGTGTGACGAGTAATCGCGGAGTTTCAATTGATTTTTGTAACGTGTTTTGAGAGACAGCTGGCAGAGACAGAAATGTCTGCATGGACACCCTGTTTATTTTCTTTATTTGACAAAAACACAAAGATCTGTTGTTATTGTGAATGAACACATATTAAAGAAGACCCTTAACCGTATCAAATGATGTCAAACACGTAAGTGTATGATTATTAATGATGGAGTATTTTAAGTTGATTCTGCCATGATAAGGAAAAAACACGTCAAAACGCGGCCCCGTGTTTTTGGACCCCAGGGGGTTAATAGGAAAGTGTTTTTCCTCAAAGTTGGTTTGAACTTTTCATCTGTCCTGCTAATGAATGTGTCCTTGCTGTTAAAAACTACTTTGCCCAACCATTCACCCTCTTCTTCACACCTCTCACAACTGTGATATCCAGTGTGGCAAATAATGTTTTTTAAGAAAGCTCTTGCTGGGGCATCACAAATAAAAGCTTTTATGTGCACCTGTATGGCATTTCCATTGTGCTGGAGTCCACTTTCTCTTAATCTGTTAATCTCTTCTACCAGGTCTTGGACATAGTCCTCCAATGGTTCTGGTTTTGACTTGCCACTAAACAGGCAGACGATAAAAGGCTCAAATCCGTCAACCTTTGCCAGCATGGGTCAGAATTGAGCAGCACTGGATTTAAATAATGGCACACCATCAACATTAATAGTGACAGCAATGTGGTCTGGTGAAGCTGGGGACTGCAGAAGTGTGCGGCGTATACCAGTTTCCAAACCATAGTATATGTATTCACCGCTACATTTTGCCTGACGTTCCACTACTTTTGGAGTAGAAAGTAGTGTACGCGAGTCCTTGGGCAGTTCATTGTGACCATGTTTGTGAAGAACTTTAAGCAAGTCATTGAGGGACTTGTGTGTTTGATTGTTGGTCACTGCCCAATCAGCCAAGTCACTACGTAGGTCCAGTCTGTTTTCATTTTGGTGTCCATCAGCTACTTCATCTGCCTCTTCCATTACTTCGTCTTCTGTGTCAGAACCTTCAACACTGTATCTTTCTTGATCCCTGCCATGAGCCATTACATCAAACTCGTCATCAAGATTGGCCATGTACTGCTCATCCATTAACCAGGGTTCCCGCGGGGTCTTAAAAAGTCTAAAATTCAGAATGTTAAATTTAAGGCCTTAAAAAGTCTTAAAAACACCCAGATTTTTATCTCAGGTCTTAAATTTAATTTACCCAAGTCTTAAATTTCTTACCTATTTTCATTCCCAAAAAGCGTTGTCCGCAGAAAATAAAATGGTAATTTAAAACGCTGAAGAACTAACTTAATCAGTGACGGAGGCAGAAAGTGTATGATGGTGGGTCTCTAAAAAGAAACGTTCCGCCCTTTGTCATAATCCACGCAAATCGTGCCATAAGCTATATTTCAGGTGTTGTGATCTGACTGTTTACTGTGGGTTTTGCGAGAAACAATCCTTAAACTTAGTTCTGTATAGGCAAAAATCTTTTTCGGGGTAATTTATAAGCCCTTGGCTTACCTGAGCATTTGCCAGGTTCTGAAACATAGAGGACACAGAAGCGAACAAAAATCAATGCTGCTTTATTGAAAATCAACTTAAACAGTCGGGCCGTCGAGTCACGAGCCACCAACAGCGTGTCAACTTTAGTGTTACACAGTTTTATATTTTAGACCTTAATATTGCTCTTTGCTGCGATGCACTTGAACCTAACGCGCTTTCCCTTCAGCTCTCCACAAACAGCAGCGATTGGCAGACGGAAAGCAAGAAAGTACCGTAATTAGCCATATATTTCAAAAAAGTGCAATTGTTTTCTTTTAGGAACAATTCAAACTTTTTGATTGCGCAAATGCTTCAGGAGTTACGGTTAAATGAACAGTGGTAGATCAGAGCCCTTTCGCATAGGCAGGCTGCTGCATACGGCATCGCCTGGTTTATTTAAGTTAACTGAGCATTACATTCGCAAGTCATAAGCATATTACAACAATTAACGATTAACTAAGAATAATAATCAATATTTTAAAGTTAATTTCAAAGTTATATTCTGAAATAAGACCGTTTCTGAAATAAGAAATCCGACCCTTCGGAGGCTACAGCCTTCGGATTGAGAAACGGTCTTAGTGGATAACGTTAGCAACACATATCAAACAGCCTTTTAATGGTAAATTTCATTTTCTTAATGCAGATTCATCCGTTATTGTGTAATTAGAGAGTGTTACAATAAAGATGTTGTAGGGGTATTTGTAACACTATTTATTAAAAACAATTATAATTGAGGGTGTCAGGCAAACTCAAGAGACAAAGGTGCGGTGCAAAAACAAGTGTTTTATTTATACAGTGAGTGATTGTGTACAAACTGCTGGTGTTATATTTTAATATTTACAACTATTTACAGTATCTGATAACAAACAAACAAACACCAGGGGAGGGGAGGAGAGAAGGAACGCGAGCGGTGCTAAATAAAAGAAATAAACAAAACCAAACAAATCTAACTCACGTTTAACCTTCTAAACTGCCTAAACCCAAAATAAAGAGAGAAAACAAAATATCTTCAGCGTCCAAGACGCCCTATCTAAGCTACACTCTCTAACCAAAAAGTCGGGGAAAAACATACAGTGGGTGGCACTCGCTCCTTACCTAGTGTACTAATACAGTAAATACCAAAATAACCTACGTGTTGCAAATGTACGTCACGTGACAATCTTACCTGTTCACTCCTCTCCAAACATACAAAAGGGATTGACATGTAAACAGATAAACAAAGTAACGTACACACGGGGATTAACGATAAACAAAGCGTAATGTAAATGTTGTGTAACAAATGAGACTGAGGTCTAGAGCGGCCGGTCTGCTGCGCTCTTTTATTGGGCGGAGTCTTTGTGGGTTGGTGGACCGGGTAGTGACATCAGCGGCAGGGGTGGAAACTGACAGGGATGTTAGCCAATGGCAGCGTCTGGGAAACATTAAGAGAGAGAGAGAGAGAGAGACGGAGGAAAAATACAACCAGACGACATACAGACGTAACAGAGAGGCTATTAAACCTGAAAAAAGAAAGAAACCTGAAAAAAGAAGAAAATTTAATTTTCTTAATGCAGATTCATCCGTTATTGTGTAATTAGAGAGGCTATTAAACCTGATGGCAGTATATAGTGCATATTTATGCATAAAACGTATGGGTGGAGTGTTTTTTGGCTCTGTGATTCTGTATTCAATTAAATGCAATACATTAATTTATTAATAACTTGTATTAATAAAATGCATATATTAATGCTTTTAGGGATTAATAATAATTGAAAGTGATCTTTTGTTCTTTGTATATTTATAAACAGGCACAAGATATATACACAGCACCCAGCCAGCTGTACATTAAACATTATGGGGTGGTTTCCCGGGCAGGGATTAGCTTAAACCAGGACTAGGCCTTAGTTTAATTATGACATATAACTAGTTTTAATAAACATGCCTTACTAAAACCATTACTTGTGTGCATTTTGATGTATTTTAAGATATGTCAGTGCAATTGTTTTCAAGTTTGGAAAGCTCTTATCCATGTCTGGGAAACCTCCCCTATAAGCTTACGTACTACAGAGTGTGATGCATTTTAAAGCTTAGTTGTATGAGGCAGTGTAAAACTAGGCACAAACCAGCAGCTGACCATACTAGCTGATCTAATATTAGTGAATTTTATTTGTCAAAAAACATTGTTGATAGAATTTTATAAAAATACTACTTACACATTTTAGTGTGATGTATAAATATTGTAAATCAATGCATTTCTTGACTATTAATTAAGAAAAATCACAGCTCTTTGCCTCTAACTCAATGTATTTCAATGGCTCACTAGCCATTTTTGGGCTTCCATTGTCAGAAGTCTCTTCCTAAAGGGCTATGGGTAAAATTTGTCGGCGCCAACAATCGCGGTCTAATAGAGTTAAGCATAATGTATTTCCATGTATTTTGATTATCTGTTTTAAAACTGCGTTCATTTTATATTTTTCTATAACTGAATCAATAAAAATAGAACGTTTTAAGAATTTCTGAGATAATTTGAATGCTTCTAGTAATGTGTCGTGTTGGTCTTAAATTTTACTCATAATGGTCTTAAAAGGTCTTAAAAAGGTCTTAAACTTAACTTGCTGAAACCTGCAAGAACCCTGATTAACTCTTCTTCACTGTCATCCTCAGCTAGTTTCTCTACCATGCAATTGATCTTCCTCCAGTTTTTTAGGTAATCTGAGGACATTTTAACGATGCTTTGGAGATGTCTGTAAAAAACAAAGGAGTCAGGACTGACAGCTTTGACCTCCAAACATAAAAGTAAAATGCAAAATAAAAAAATGTATAAAAACACTACTGTGGTCATCTCTGTCCTCTTTCAATAGGACCAGCTGGATGGCAAAAACACCCAAAAAGTACCTCACGAGTAATAGAAGTCCAATAATAACTAGTGATGAAACTGAGTAAAAAATGTTTTAAGTGTGGAAAAGAAGGGTTTCATTCTGGGTTCTGCTTCCAACCATAAAACTTCCAAGACAGCAGTTCATAAAAACAAGGTCAAACTGCAGACACTGGGGAAAACAATGAACGAGATGACCACTAACTGATTTGAGACCACATCATTTGTGACAACCTTCAAAAGATCATCATGAGCAGGGAATGAGAAAATAGGAATGTCAACCACAGTTTACATTGTTTGGTCTCCTCTATGTGTAACGATTCTGTGGAATATGACAAGGCGACAGAGATTTCAAATGCGGGGGAAAAAACAGGAAACAGGCGGGCAAACATACTGGGGCTGTGACAGTACTGAAGACATAGTAACTTTTAGCAGTGGCGTGGGCATACTGCAGGACAGGAGAAGAGCCCTCCAGGACGGTGTATGTGGCACCTACATAATTTCCTTAGGAAAGCTCAGGGAGGTGTGTGTGGTCCAGATGCATTCTAAGGCTAGCCCCATTACGGGTTCCAGTTTGAATTTGTGGTGTTCAGGGAAGAGTAGGAGATTAAAGGTAGAGTGGGGGCTTTGGGCTGAGTTCAGGAGAGCCCGCAGGTGCTGGACTGAGTTCAGGGGAAAGTGTGCAATTCGTTGGAGCCAGAAGAACAAGCGCACGCCTCGCGTAGACAAGGAGAGTGAGCATTTGCCTCTAGGGAGCCAGAAAAACTAGCATGCAACTCGCGGGGACTTTAAGAGCAAGCATGCACCTCTTGGAAGTCAGGAGAATGAGCACGATTTGTAAAGTGAGCAAGGCACTTGTGACAATCGGGAGAGGTGGAGAACACAGGGACAGTATTTGGGTGAGCTGGAGCACTGGATTGTGTCGGGATGAGTATGGTTAAGAATATAGAAAATCCATTAAAGGTAAATTAACAAGAACGTGTGTAGCAATATGAAACAAATGATCATCTAGTCACAACTGAAAGCATGAATTTAGCATAGCGCTGCCCCATTTCACCATATGGGCATAGTCCAAATTCCTCCAGAGGAATTTGGACTAAAAAGCATATGTGATCCTCTGGAGTGTGCCTATAAGGGCCGGCCTTCTGTAATGACTCTTGTAGAAGATCACCAGGAGACAGAGATTTCAAATATGAATAATAATTTTGAATAATAATAATCAGTGTTTCCCCTACCATGCTATCATATTTCTGAATTTGCACCGAATTGTCAGCACTATTAGGCTACGTGATATACAGGGGTGCACATAACTGGTGCGCACGTGCACATGTGTGATTAAAATAAAAAATGCGCACCAGACTAGTGATGAGCGAGTCACTCGAAACTCGGATCATTTAACCCGATCCCTAAAATGACTCGAGAACCATGAGTCCTTAGTGACCCGAGTCAGTTATGTCCTCTCAGATTTTGCTTTAAAATGAGAAATTGGGTCAAACACAAAGCTCTTCAAATGTTTACAACAGAATTACAACATATAACTCTACATAAGCTGCCATTTGTTCTATAACTTGCAACAACGAGTTAATTTACATCACCAAATGTCGACTGGGGGTACCGAGTGAGCCAAAAGCTCACTCGTAATTTTCTGCAGCTCCGAGTCCGAGTACAAAGGGATGCGTGCGCGCGACAATGAGTTGGTCGGCGGCTCGGGGATTCACACAGAGAGTGACTCTCATAGAGCTTGAATCTTGGACTAGGAGGAACGAGCCTTGCTCGTGTTATTAACCCACTGACTCATGTAGGCTAATCTGTTGCAATATTTGACTGGCACAATGTTTTGGGTAGAAGCTGCAAATGTTTAAAAATTTTAAATACGAGGACTGTTGCAGCAGTGCTGCTGTAAAGATCCGCCACCGACGGACGTACACGGCTCCTCTTGTTGACTGAGTCACTCAGAGTGACGTGAGTGGTTCACTCACAGGACCCGTGCAGGAGCGGGCGAGCGGCTCTGTCTGGGACTCACTCACAAGATCATGTTCTTGCGCGGATGAGTGACTGTGTGGCTGCATTAACGGAAGCCTATCGTGGATCTTGTAAGTCAATCTGAAACAGGACATGTTCCTCTCACGTCCCAATTCAACAAAGCCTCACATCTTTTAAACGTGGTGTTGATATATTTGTCGTTATGAAATGAAACTAAACACACACACCGAACTTTTACAATTATGTTATTGATAATGTTACCACGGACATGCATGTTTTTTTTACAAGTTCCTCAGGTCACATGAGCCCTTTTTTGCTAGCAGAGGAGTCGTAGACACGTAGCTGCATGCGTGATCTGAGTTGCTTGGTTGCATTAGTATTAGCGATTGGAACTGGGAGATTTTGACCAAGTGATTCAAGTGAATCAAGTGACTCGCACAACCCGGATCATATTAGTGAGTGACTCAGATTAACCCGAATCCTTAAAAAGATCCGGGTTGACCATCACTACACCAGACACTGCTCTAAAAGGCGCTATTACGTTCTGCTGGAATTTTGGGGATTGCTCCATTTATCAATGGTAAGATAATGATTACAAACGTTTTATCATTAATTTGGGTTAGCAGAGGTGCAACAGTCACTGGCCCGATTGGCCAATTTAAATATTTAAGCACAACACGACGCCAAACAGATCTCACGCAATCTCTTTACTCACGTGTTGTTTGATAAGTTTTGTTTGCGCGCACCTCAAGCGTGAGCATGAACCACGTTTCAAGCTTGCTAGTAACTGATAGGCAGTGCGCAAATGCCAACACTGAAAAAAATTATTCATTCAATTTACTCAAATTACAAAAGACTTTTACTACTATAATCACGGCATTTTGAGATTATTTATTTTTAAAATGTCCGCTTAAGTGCAAGAAAAGAAACTCAGTTCACTGAAAAAAATTATTCATTAATTTTACCCAATTTTTAAGGTAAGTGGTTGCAATCAATTTATTTAAGCTACATTTAAACAAAAGTTTTTTGTTTTGTTTTGCCTCTCTAATTTTTTTTTGTTTAAATGTAGCTTAAATAAATTGATTGCAACCTTTTACCATAAAAATTGGGTAAAGTGAATGAATCATTTTTTCAGTGAACTAAGCTTGTTTTCTTGGACTTAAGCGACATTTTAAAAATAAATAATCTCAAAATGCCGTGATTATAGTAGTAAAAGTCTTTTACACAATAAATAAATACAAGCAGTTGAGAAAAAAATGCGTGTAACAATGTATTGGACAATGTATATCCATGCATTTAAAGTGACAGTACACCCACTTTTAGAATATAAACCTGATGCTGTTTCTAATATTACTCAAACCTCAGACAAAGAAAATCATAATTTCCTCGTCTTGACTAAATATCTTTTATAACTTTTAATAAGAATTAATTCAATATACAAAGTAAAGACTATGCAGTAGCCTACTATCTGATTACTTTTAGTTTCTGTACTCTAACTGAAAATTGCAGACCAGCCTGAAAACATGAGCATCACAGTTTATTTGAATGTTCTATTGTATTTATTTGTGCTATTGTTAATAATCAGATTTTTTTGACAATTTACTTGTCTTTAACAATATTAGAAATTTATATGACTTAGCAGACATTTATAACGGTTTCATGTGTTAAAACAATAACGTCTCGGGTTACGTATGTAACCCTTGTTCCCTGAGAAGGGAACGAGACGCTGCGTCGCCATAGAGACGCTTTGGGAACGCCTACAGCGTGACGGCGTCTGAGTATGTATATCAAATCCGACCAATGGTTGGGCGTGACGTCATAGACAGAAGCCAGAGAGCATAAATACGGCAGAAAGGAACGCCCACTTTATCTCGCATAAGCCGAAGCGGGTATTCAGGCACGCCGGAAGTATGGCAAAGGAGACGCAGCGTCTCGTTCCCTTCTCAGGGAACAAGGGTTACATACGTAACCCGAGACGTTCCCTTTCGAGGGAACTCGCGCTGCGTCGCCATAGAGACGCTTTGGGAACGCTATACCCAATCCGCCAGACTACAAGTGCCTGTCTGTGTGTAGAAAGCACAACTGAGACCAATGCACACGATCACCAGGAATAGAGTTGAGATCCAACTCAAAAGTGTACAAAAGTGAGCGGTGAGGACCTGCCTGCCGCATCACAGATATCCTGGATCGAGGCCCCTGCCCATAGGGCCCTATATGCTGCCATACCTTAAGTTGAATGGGCTCTGACGGTTAAAGTAAAGGGCCGTCAAGAGGCTTCATAAGCACATGGGATAGCCTCGGCTATCCATCTACCTAAAAGCTGCTTGGTGGCCAGGAACTCAGTCTGGGCCGAACCGAAGCATTAAAATTACTGCTCTGTTCACCGCCCTCTGGCTAAATCCTAAAAAGGTGGAGGGCTGAAAGCCTGCAATATTATGGGGCATGGAATATTATTCCAGACCTTAGACCCGTAATCTGACCTAGGGTAGAAAGCCTTCACCATGCCTGGAGCGAACCCGAGGCAAGAGAGTGAAGCAGAGAGAGCCAATAAAATTCCTACCCTCTAAAGGAGAAATATAGTTTCCAGAGTAAGAAACTTTCTGAAATGGTATCAATGGCTCAAATGGTGCCCCTGATAAGTCCTCCAGGACCACAGACAGATCCCACGCAGGGATCCTAAAATGACTCGCAGGCCTCAGCCTCCGAGTGCCACACAGGAAACGCATGAATAGATGGTCTCTACTTAATGAGGGACCGACCACTAAGGTATGAGATATAGCTGCCACATAAGCCTTAATGGTCAAAGGAGGCAGCCCTGCTGCAAACTGCTCTTATAAAAACTCCAGAACTGTACCAAGGGGCAGTTAACTGGGTCATATAAGTGCTCTTGGCACCACGTAATTAAAGTCTTTCTTCAAATGTGTATAATTTCCTGGTGGAGGGAGCTCTGGAAATAAAATAGTCTGCACAACCTCAGTTGAGAGACCCATTTCTATGAGTCTGTCCTCCTCAGAGGCCAGACCCAAAAACTCTAGGCTGGGGTAAAACACAGTGCCCCTTGCCTGAGACTACCGATCCCTCCAGATCGGCCCCTGAAATGGGGAGCCGTCTAGGAGGGAGACCAGGTTCGAAAACCACACTCGGGTCAGCCAACACAGGGCTACAAGCAACAGCTGTGCCTGTGCTGCCGGACTCTCTCCAGAACTCCCGGGAGCTGAGCAATTAAGAAAAACACACAGGAGGCCCTCAGACCCTTCCTGTGTCATGGCAACCAGTCCGAGTGGGACTGGACTGGGTGAAAGAGAGAAAACCAAAGAGTACAATGTGAATTCTCCTAAATTGCAAACAGGTCAGCTTTCGCTTGGCCGAACCTGAGCCAAATTTGCTCCCCCACATGTGGATGGAGTCTTCATTCCCCAAGCTTAACGCCTGCCTTAGCAGAACGTCTGCTCCATGTGGACTTACATAGATTTTGACCTTATGGTCTTCCAAGCCACTTCCCGGCCTTAGAGGGATGCATCCGTCGTAAACCTGATGTGATGACCCTGAGCCCCCAATATTGGCCTTCATGGGAAAGGAACCATGGTTTCTTCCATAATACTAAGGCACAAAGCATCTGCGTGTGACCTTGATCATGAGAAACGGGTTACCCCTCAGGGAACCCCATGGTTAAAGGATGGATTCTTTACGAGCAGGAGACAACCGTGCCTGCAGTCGTTGAAATCCATACCACGCCCAGAAAAGAGGTCCTCTGTGCTGGAGAAGCATACTTTTCCTGGCGTTTAGTTGATGGGACATTTTTGGCCCTTTTGGCTTTCCATAACTGATCACAGCTAGAAAGGGATGCGTCTGTCATTAATGTTATGAGGCGACAGACCGCACCTGACTTGGGGCCTGTAAACAAATACCCAAATTTTTTTCCATATTCTTAGGGCACGAAGACATATGCGCCTAACCCTGAACATGTGAAAAAGCCAACACTGGCCTTTTGAGAAAGGAACCATAGTTTCTGCCATAATACTAAGGCACAAAGCATTCGCGTGTGACCTTGATTATGCAAAAACGGGTTGCCCCTCAAGGAACCCCATGGTTAAAAGATGGATTCTATACGAGCAGGAGACAACAGTGCCTGCTATCGTAGAAATCCATACTACACCCAGAAAAGATGTCCTCTGTACTAGAGAAGCACACTTTTCCTGGCGTTTTAGCTGATTGGACATTTTTGCCCTATTGGCCTTCCATAGCTGATCCTCAGCTTAAGAGAGATGCATCTGTCATTAATGTCATGCAGCGACAGACCACACCCCCGAAATCTTTACATATTCTAGAGTACGAAGACATGTGCGCGTAACCCTGAACATGCAAAAAGGGTTGCCCCTCGAGGAAAAACCCTGATTTTAAAACCACCACTTGGTGTGTGATTGACCTAGCTTCAACTCATTCACTTATGTGAAAACTGGACATGACACGAGCAGGAGACATCTGTGCCTGCATCATCGTAGAGTTCCATATTATCCCCAAAATGTGATCACCTGTGTTGGGACTAACATACTTTTCTTGGTGTTCAGTCTCAACGCTAGGTATCTAGATGTGCAAACACAACATCTCGATGCTGTGCTGCCATCTGTGCTGACTGTGCTAATATTACCCAATCATCAATATAAATAGTATGCAAATGCCCTAAAGATGCAATGACACCAGGGCAGCATTTACACATTTTGTAAATGTGTGAAGGGATAGAGCTAGGCCGAAGGGAAGGCTGATATTGGTATGCCATGCCCCCAAAGGCAAACCTGAGATTCTGTGAGCAGGAAAAATCCATTAACAAAAACCAGTCCTCGGATCTGATTTGAGATTAATGTGAGTGACTGTCAACATCATGAACCATAATTTTGTGACAGTAATGTGTAGTCTTTGAATAAAAGGAATTCCAATTCCTGCTCTAAAATTAGGAATGTAGCCTATTTTCTGTGCATAACACCCATTGAGATATGTTTGGAATGTTTTTCCATGCTATCATAATATTTACCAAGGGAACCTGATTTACTGTGCTCTGTACTACGAGAGGCAGAGTGTTCACAGTTAATACAGGAGGGTACTGAGAAATGTGGGGACCCGTAAATGGCGGATAAAACCCACACTCCCCAGGAGGGCATACCCTGATAGGGCTTTATACATATATTTGACAATGTTGGAGGCTTTAGGGATGAAGCCACTCATGGCAACATAAAAAACATCCTCTAAATATAGCCTATTATGTTTAAAAGCTAGCTGAAGTGCTTGTGTAAACATGGTCAGAGAATGGTCTTTCCATGACTTGCATAATAATGGAGATCAGGAAAGAAAGGAAGCCTCTGGTGTTGAGATTGCCCTCATTTTGTAAGAAAATTCTCATCTAATTTGCTGGATGATATAGTTTCTTTTTTTATCTGCTTGTTCATACATATTAAAACTAGCAGTTACGCGAAACAACCTCGATCAACTTCTCATTTAATAAGACCGGTCGAGGCGGGCCTCGAACCGCAATACACGCGAACATCGTCTGACACAGTCAAACAGTAAAGCACAGGCTACCGATCGGGGCGGGAGAAACCGGCATGCGGGCTCCCGAATCCCTCCCGATAGCAAGGATAAGTGCACACCGCCTTCGCGGACGTTGATCTTTGAACCGGTCGGTGAAGAGAAGGGCTGTGTTTACAATATATATCTCCTCAGAGGTAAAACATTGCATAGGGCTCCCGTTCGGGTTGGAAATGACCGCAATGCGTGCTTCCAAACCCCCCCGAGGCAGAGCTTTCACGGTCAAAGTACACTACACCACCTCAGTGGACGCAGGACTTAAGCCACGAGAAGCGCGATCATTGTCTTGACTCATCAAAACAACGACACACAGCCCGAGTGGTGTGTGGCTGAGTTTTAGCATGTTTAAAGGGCTCTGGCAGCTTATCGTGCGGACGCCCTTCCGCGATTCGGATTAAACTTCGACACATGCCTCGTATACTGAGCTTGATTAAATCATTATATGGCAGAGGAAGGATAGCTGTATAGGACTACCCTGTACTCGAATATATCAACCCCATCGGGGGAAGATTACACGAGATCACGTCCCTCTCAATGAGGGGAAGTAACTGCAGTGCAGGCTTCCTCACCCAGAGGAGGAACAACGGAGCATTTTGAAAGGTAAGTTATCATAATGAACACACGTCACACCGCGCCCTCAAGAGCGGCGTGAGCGTGCTCAGCTCCTAAACTTTCTAATTTCTTATTTTCCTTCATTATCAGCCACACAGTTAAACTATTCAGTCACACAATTTTTAAGCTATTCAAACACTCTTGATACACACACACATAGATAGCCGCTGAGGCTTTAAAAGATAAAGTGGGCGTTCCTTTCTGCCGTATTTATGCTCTCTGGCTTCCGTCTATGACGTCACGCCCAACCATTGGTCGGATTTGATATACATACTCAGACGCCGTCACGCTGTAGGCGTTCCCAAAGCGTCTCTATGGCGACGCAGCGCGAGTTCCCTCGAAAGGGAACCAGGTATATGATATTTTATTTACATCATTGTCTACCATGTTTAAACCAAAGTGATATGACGAAGACAGTAGGAGATTAATGATGTTGACAGCATGTAGGATGTCGGCGCTATGAATAGTGTGAGTACCAAGCAACATCTCCAGGTGCTCCTTTGAGAACCAGGACAAAAAAGTTATGTGTACCCCTGGCGATATACAATAAAACTCACATTTTAAATAAAAAGCTCATAACACAACAAGACATGATTAGAAAAGCAACACCAGTAGGGCATCAATGTAAATGCATGGTGATTTTGTCAGATGATTATAAATCGCGCTTAAATATCAAGATTTCAGCAGAGTTAACAGCTGGTTGGATTAAACACAAGGTGACTGGGTCGTGTTTACTTGCTACTTTATAGTCTACTCGTTTTATGTCTGACAACAGAACAGATAATATGTATAAAAAAAAACGGGATTGTTCTCTCCAACAATCCAATCAATGCATCATTTAAAATTTGTTTATTATATAAATGTATTAACCACTGATCTATATAATGACTGGATTGCGCATGACGTCACAATTGTAAAGCCACCGTGCGCCCATGTTGGTATACCCAAACATCTTATTAAATCAATGGACTTATCAAATTTTAATTATCAAACATCACTTTACTAGTTTCTGTTGTTGTATCTGAAGTCATCCTGTATATCATTACAACGCAAATGTCCTGAGCATGTACATAGTTATTTACTGAAAGTTGTACATTTTGCTTTTAAAACCGTTATTATACATACATCTTCATTACAGTATCAGATCAGCAGACAGACCGCAGCATATTTAGTATTAATGACAAACGTGCTCATTCTGAAATCTAAATCAATAAATAATCATGCTTTGTTCCGTATGTGCATGCAATTATTAGCTGGTTTTGTAATTGTTATCTTTACAAGTTACCTAAACTTATTCAGATAAAGAACGTTGACCGTGCAGCTAAATGTCAAAAAACTTTATACCCGTGTCATTAAAAGAATGCAGCAGACGCACTCACCTTAAAGGAATAGTCTACCCTTTTCCCACATTAAACTGTTATTACCTCAACCTAGACGAATTAATACATACCTGTCTTTTTTCAATGTGTGCACTGTACAGCTCCTTGTGAATGTGTTAGCATTTAGCCTAGCCCCATTCATTCCTATGGTACAAAAAATAGTTTTATTTTATGGCACCATACTTACTGGTATAACTCCTCATGTAACCGTCTTTAAATAGGGAAAACACGGAAGTGTTTAATGGCTTCCCTGTTTGGTACCATAGGAATGAATGGGTCTAGGCTAAATGCCAACACATTCACGACGCGCCGTACAGTGCACACATTGAAAAAAGATAGATATGTATTAATTCGTCTTGGTTGAGGTAATAACATAGTATAATATGACAAAAGGGTAGACTATTAACGGTTTTTATAAATCCTTATCCTGCCTGATTTAAACGTAAACATTGCAAATAACACCAGAATTAACAATTAATGTACGTACACACATCCTAAAAATTAACCTTGTGTGACTGATATGCTGAAAAGCGGGTGAAATTAGATTATGATTTTGAATAGAAGTCAATGACGCCCTCTGCCGGTTGGGTATACCAAGATGGCCGCTCAAACTCTGCGCTGGCTTCACCTCATGCTGTTACGTCAAACGTTCTATGCACAATCCAGTCATTTATATAGATTAGTGGTATTAACTAACATTGACAAACAATGAATGAGTATATACATGCACACACGCACGCACGCACACACACACACACACACACACACACACACACACACACACACACACACACACACACACACACACACACACACACATATATATACCCAACACCCCCCCAAAGCTGTAAAGCTAGGGAAAACACTGATAATGATCTTTAATAAACAATTAACTAAATAAATACTAGGAGTGTAATACACAAAACATTGACTGGAGACTGGACAAAGGACTGGGGAAAAGAGGAGACCTAAATAGTGAAGCTGATGAAGGCAGTAGCTGGCAGAAGAGGATGATTTAAGACTAGGAGCAGGTGTGGGAGAGTGAGTTGGAGTCCATAGGGCAATGACAGGGGAAGACAAAGGGGAAAAGACAGGCAGACATTCTGGGGCTGTGACACTATGGATACAGATTTGCTTCCCATGAAAGTAAGTCCTTATATAGATTGTGGATGATAATGTCTCGTTTATCATGTTATGGAGATTACGGGTAGATATTGAGATGATGGTTTCAGGAACTGGTAAATACCTGTTACTCTGTATATATAAATACACATGTATGGTTTAAACTAGGGATGTCAAAATATGCAAATTCCCATATTCGATGATCATTTAAATTAACGATCAATCAATCGAATAATCGTTAACAGTAATAGTGCAATAAGCCATTACAGCAGTGACATATAGCCAATGACATAAAAGTGTGCGTAAAAATGCCAGCTTCCTCACGCGAATTAAAAGTTTTTATTTTGTCTAAATAACATGCTAGTGGGATTGTAAAATGAGTCAATGTAGTTGGTGTTTTGATAAAAATCATCAATTGAATCTCAAAATGAAATATAATGACTAATAAATAGACACAGTAAACTCCGCCTCATAACGGGCACTCCGCACAGTCGGATGAAAGTCTGTGCGTCCATGACAAAATAAGTTTTCATTATCATCAAGTGTTATTTTTCTAGTTGTTCACCTTGCTTTCTGAGTCGTTGATACATCACTTGTTGTAATTATATCCAAGAAGCACACAAAGGGCATTTTTCCCGTCGTCACCTCAGCTTTAGACCTGCGGCGTACTTTCAGCAAAGATGCTTATTATGAAGACTTCAACCTTCCATTAGAAAATCCATTTAGCGTGTAGCGCCTCAGCCAGTAATGATGATGATCAATGATATATGTTGTGGGCGTTCAGAGTATAACGACAGTCAGTTACAGTTTACATTTAACAGTTTCTTGCCAGAATGTAAGTTTTACATTTTAATCTGTTTATTAAAAACGGCTTCTGGTCTCCTTCCCTGTGTAAAGCAGTGAGTATCTTACTTTTCAGGTTTCTCTGGGCTTCAAGTCGTGCTGGGTAAGTTTTAGCCTTAGCTCGTATCACGGTAGGTATCTTACGTTTCAGGTTTCTCTGGGCTTCGAGTCGTGCTGGGTAAGTTTTAGCCTTAGCTCGTATCACGGTAAGTATCTTACGTTTCAGGTTCCTCTGGGCTTTGAGTGGTATAGATATTAACTAGGCACGAAGGGGGGGGGTATGAAGACTAAGATCATACGTCACCACACCATCTAGTGCAGCACGGGGGCAGGGGTCTCTCCTGGCACTGGGGCTGCGACCGATGCAACGACACCTTTGCTACCGGTGGATCCACACTAACCGGGTCCACACGTCCTCTTCCTATTCTCCTAGGGCAGGCGAAGATCTAGACGAGATAGCAGGAATGAGTATACACTTGTCACACACAATACACACACAGCGCCGGACCCTCTGTTCCCCCTTGGCAGTTCCTCTGCCGACGGGTGCCCAATCAACCTCCTATTTTCCCCTCAATACCTTCGTCAGGATCTCAACTGATTCACACAGGACGTAGCCAGCGATTAATGAATTTTTGGTAGGGGCCTACGTCAGCATAGCGGCTCCCAGTGGTCTCCACAGAAGCTGGTTTCTTCCTGAGGGGAGCACAAACATCAAGGACACGGCACCACACTACAAGCTTAGTGTACTCACGTCAGAAGATCACTCTTGCACTACACAGCACACACTCTAGTGAATAATTATGGTTTGCCCTCCTCTTTTGGCACAAATCAGCCCTGGGCAGAGGGAGAAAGATCTCATCTGTCACGCTGACGATGTCCCAACCAAGCTTAAAGGCTTCGCTGTCCAATGCCTGTAACACACTCGAACCCCAGCTCACCCATCCGCTTCACACTTGGTGGGGCCGCTAAGAAACAAAACACACACTCCTTTAATATTGTGCAGTTGCGATACACCTATATCTGGGGTTACTCATGGCTATGTTGTCTCTGATCGTTCTTTCCTCCTTCTCTAGGAGTCCTTCAGTGCCACCAACATGGTAAGTACAACTCGCCCGGGCTGTTATTCACACGCAGCGATAATCCAATGTTCAATGGTTTCAATTATTCCAATGCTCACCCCTTTGTTGACTCTGACGATGTTTTCTCTCTTACAGATCTCCAACCACTGTTATCTCTTATCTTTTCGGCGCAAACAAACACTTCCTATTTCCTCCCAACTCTCCTTTATATACCCCTCTGCCAGCGTGACTCACCCAATCGTTGTTCGCCGCGTCAATGGCGCAGCTGCGTCTTATTTTGAGTGATTGCGGGAATCCCCGGGAAACCCGGAAGTATCGGTGTTTGTACAACTGGGTCCGGGCGGAACCTCTTTCTACCAACTTTTGGTTCCGCCCCGTTGAAGTCACTCCGTGACACATTATTTATTAAATGAAAAGTGCACTGTTAACTTGATTCTGATTGGCCAAAAGCCTCCAGGTGCTGCCTCTACCGAATATGTCTTGGGGGAAAAGAAAGCTCAAGAGACACCACTGGTCTCAATCTGATCTCACTCCAGTCTATCCAATATTGATTCTTGTGATGTTTTCTGTGCTTACCTCCCTCCCCACCCATAATGTTTGCACATTTTACATAATTGACACATTTCGATTCAAATCTGTGAATTTCTGGAGTGTTATATCATTAACACCATTACACTTAGACATTATTATGACTGCACTGCACGCAAGCATTAATTGATCTAAACATAAAAACTGAGAAAATGCCTGAGAATAAGTCCAAAAATATACTTACAAAGCCAAAATTACGCCCGCTCCGTATGTGGCTCCTACAAGAGCATTTGGTGTGTATTTGGCTGCTGTTTAGACACAAGCAGAGTGGAGAAAAAGAAATACAACAACATGAGTAAGTCTCTGAAGCATCATATCATTAACACCATTACACTAAAGCCCTATTCGGACGGGATTAGCTTTACAGGGGGACCTCTGAGAAAATCGTGCTTCTCAGAGGTCCTCTGTGTTTTTAATCCCGTCCGAATCGGCCATGTCTGTGTTTTTCTCTGACGACCTCCGTAAGAATTCCAGAGCAATTTACCTATTGTTTTTCGACAAACTCAGAGGTCCTCTGAGAAGTTTAATCCCGTCCGGATGCAAATGTCTGTGTTTGCCCGCAATATCTTTTGAAAACGCGGTTCATTTCGTGTTTTGGCCAACGTGATCTCCTGAGTCCCATTCATTCAGATATGGATGTTTTTTGCATTTGGCAAAATAAAATAATTAAATCAAGACGAGCTGAATATCAAACACTGTTAAGACTGGCCACTGTAATATCATTAACGTTATAAGAAACTCCGTTCAAAGTTGTTCAACTCCGGAATGGTAATGTTAATTAATAAAGATAATACATTTTTATTAATCATTATTTCATCATTTCTTTTGTGTTTATTATAAGCAGACAGTTATATAAAACATGTAGGCTAACGTTTCTTTAGTAGGATTTGTATATTTTATTTTGATTTGTTAAAATTAAATTAATAAATTACATGTTCTGTCATAATTTTACATTTAAAGCAAAATATTAAACATTACAAACACGCGTATCCAGAGCACATGCTACTGCAACGTCCAAATGCATGAACCAGACACTCCCATCTCTGGAATAGCCTGCATCATTTTAATCCCGTCCGAATCGGTACATAAAATCACAGACGTCCTGGGGGACACGTTGAAACTCAAACGTTGTTTGGAAAACTAATCCCGTCCGAATAGTGCTTTAGATATTATTATGACTGCACTGCACGCTATCATTGATTGATCTAAACATAAAAACTGAGAAAATGCCTGAGAATTGCCAAATTCCAAATGCCAAAAATATACTTACAAAGCCAAAATTACGCTCCGTCTGTAGCTCCTACAAGAGCCTTTGGTGTGTATTTAGCTGCTGTTTAGACACAAGCAGAGTGGACAAAAAGAAATACGACAATATGAACAATGGGGGACCACAATTTCTCTTTTAAGGGGCACAAATTCAAAATATGTGTTCGGAATGTCGTGTGTCTCGTCATGTCAAAATGTGTTTGGTGCATCATGTGCCTACTGCACACACGTCTAAAAGGTTTATGATAAAAGAGATGTTCACGATCACAAAATACAAGACACTTAACAGCTACGTAAACTTAAAAACTGAGAAAATGCCTGAGAATTAGTCCAAAAATATACTTACAAAGCCAAAACTACCCTCCGCTCCGTCTGTGGCTCCTACAACAGCCTTTGGTGTGTGCTAGTGATGCGCGGGTCAGCGTTTTTTTCCAACCCGCGGGTCCCGCTTTTATGAAATATTTGGCCCGCCCCAACCCGCACCGCAACACTGTATCTATTTTTACAACCCGCACCGCCCCGCAACCATTAAAATAGACATACTAGGCATTTGTAATGTAAATAAAAAGAGGCTTTATTTCAGCCTAAGAGTGCTTGGAAACAACCATTAGATTACATCGCCCTGTAAACTGGCAACAACATACACCAATGAGCCATAGAAACCAGTATGGTCATGTTAATATAGAGATAGGATAATGATAAACCAGGGGTGTCCAATACATCGATCGCAAAGGCAATGCCGGTAGATCGCACATAAGCTTACTGTGTATTCTCATGCTGCTCCATGCCTCCACGGGAAAATTGGCATTATAAGTAATTGTGAAACACTTGAGTCTTTTTGAGTTGCTGTGCCTTTCTTCTCATATGTGTTTTTATAAATCTTATGCCTGCCCGCTGCAGCTCAGTTGTGTAAACTTCCGAAATTTACAAGCATGCAATCGCATCGCATTCTTGCTTTCATGCACGAGCTGAAGCACGCGAGAGCGAGTGAACGAGGGAGAGAGAGAGAGAGGCAACGTTGTGCTGATATATGCTTCTGATACTATTGTAATTTTCTTTCAAGTTTGTTTCACTAAATCTCCGCTATTTTAAACAGTACTCGACATGTGCTCCAGGATTTTTTTAACTCCTCAAGAATATAGAGTAATGGTGACATCCCTAAATCCAATGTAGAGATATATGCAGTATAGTCCACGCATTTAAAGTGTTTTTAACATGTAGAACTTGTCGGATTTATCATTTTAAAAGTAGATCACCACACAAAAAAGCAGCATTTGTATTATCTATTCACAAATTCCCTACCTTAATTTCTCCTGCAGATCGTCTTTCATCATTGTTTTTTTGTTGTGGCTGGCAGCCAGCGGGAGCTACTTGGCGCTTCCGTGACGTCAAAGGTTTGGGATATCAAGTTACATTGCGGAAGTTACGTTGCCACATAGGCCTACGTAATTTAACCTTATCAAAGAAAGTAATCAACTGTAAAAATATATATTCCCAAATATTTAATATATATGCTACAGGGAATTAGACGCAACATATCAGTTTTTTAATTTTGTTTTTAATGACCCGCCCCAACCCGCCCCGCATTAAAGTTACAATTTCTTTACCCGCCCCAACCCGACCCGCGGGTTACCCACGGGTTACGAGACGACCCGCGCATCACTAGTGTGTGCTGCTGTTTAGACACAAGCAGAGTAGAGAAAAAGAAACACAACAACATGAGTAAGTCTCTGAAGCATCATATCATTAACACTATTACACTTAGACATTATTATGACTGCACTGCACAATATCATTAATGGATCTAAACCACTGATCTATATAAATGACTGGATTGCGCATGACGTCACAACTGTGAAGCCACCGCGCCGCCATGTTGGTATACCCAAACATTCTATTAAATCAATGGACGCGATCAGATTTTAATAATAAAACATCACTTTACTAGTCTTCGTTTTTATATCTGAAGTTATCATGTACATTATTACAACAGAAACGTCCTAAGCATGTACATAGTTATTTACTGAAAGTTGTACATTTTAGTTTTTAATCAGTTATTATACATTCATCTTCATTACAGTATCAGATCAGCAGACAGACCGCAGCATATTTAGTATTAATGACAAACGTGCTCATTCTGAAATCTAAATAAATAATCATACTTTGTACTGTATGTGCATGCAATAATTCTGCTTTTATTTTATCTAAACTTACAAGTTACCTAAACTTATTTAGAGAAATAACGCTGACCGTGTAGCAGAATGTCCAAAAAAAACTTTATTTATACCCGTGTGATTAACAGAATGCAGCAGACACACTCACCTTAACGGTTTTTTATAAATCAATTTTCCTGCCCGATTAAAACATAAACATTGCATATAACACCAGAATTAACAGTTAATTTACGTACACATATCCTAAAAATAATCTTGCGTGACTGATACGCTGTAAAGCGGGTGAATTTAAAACATGATTTTGAACGGAAGTCAATGACGCCCTCGGCCGGTTGGGTATACCAAGATGGCGGCTCAAACTCTGCGCTGGCTTCACCTCACGCTGTTACGTTAAGCGTTCTATGCGCAATCCAGTCATTTATATAGATCAGTGATCTAAACCTAAAAACTGAGAAAATGCCTGAGAATTAGTCCAAATATATACTTACAAAGCCAAAACTACCCTCCGCTCCGTCTGTGGCTCCTACAAGAAAGAGCCTTTGGTGTGTATTTGGCTGCTGTTTAGACACAAGCAGAGTGGACACAAAGAAATACGACAATATGAACAGTGGGGCCCACAATTTCTCTTTTAAGGGGCACAAATTCAAAATATGTGTTTGGTGCATCATGCATCATGTCAAAATATGTGCCTACTGCACACACGTCTAAAAGGTTTATGTTTAAGACATGTTCACGTTCACAAAATACAAGACACTTAACATCTACATAAACATAAAAACTGAGAAAATGCCGAAAAATGTAGTCCAAAAATTTACTTATAAAGCCAAAACTACCCTCCGCTCCGTCTGTGGCTCCTACAAGAGCCTTTGGTGTGTATTTAGCTGCTGTTTAGACACAAGCAGAGTGGACACAAATTTCTCTTTTAAAGGTTCTCTAAGCGAATTCACACGTTTTAGACCATAAAACATTTTTTGTTGCATACAGCAAACATCTCCTCACTATCTGCTTGCTTCCTGTCCGCTGATCAAACTGTAAAAAAATGCGATCTCTGTAGACAGCCCAGCCTCCACAAACTGCAATAATAACAAACTGGCCAAACCTACACCAGAAACCATAAAGTGTTCTAACCAATAAACGCCAATAAGGATTTGGGGGTTGGGTTTGGGCGGGTTCATGAAAACACGAGGGGGAGGGGGAGGAGTTAACTACGCTCAGTTTGTTTGAAAACACATTTTAAAAATCAACACACAGATTCGCTTAGAGAACCTTTAAGGGGCACAAATTCAAAATATGTGTTTGGTGCATCATGTGAACCTATATGCATCATGCGTCATGTCAAAATATGTGCCTACTGCACACACGTCTAAAAGGTTCATGATAAAAGACATGTTCACGGTCACAAAATACAAGACACTTAACAGCTACGTAAACATAAAAACTGAGAAAATGCCTGAAAATGTAGTCCAAAAATATACTTACAAAGCCAAAACTACCCTCCGCTCTGTCTGTGGCTACTACAAGAGCCTTTGGTGTGTATTTGGCTGCTGTTTAGACACAAGCAGAGTAGAGAAAAAGAAGCACAACAACATGAGTAAGTCTCTGAAGCATCATATCATTAACACTATTACACTTAGACATTATTATGACTGCACTGCACGATAGCATTAATGAATCCAAACCTAAAAACTGAGAAAATGCCTGAGAATTAGTCCAAAAATATACTTACAAAGCCAAAACTACCATCCGCTCCATCTGTGGCTCCTACAAGAGCCTTTGGTGTGTATTTAGCTGCTGTTTAGACACAAGCAGAGTAGACACAAAGAAATACGACAATATGAACAGTGGGGCCCACAATTTCTCTTTTAAGGGGCACAAATTCAAAATATGTGTTTGGTGCATCATGTGAACCTATATGCATCATGCGTCATGTCAAAATATGTGCCTACTGCACACACGTCTAAAAGGTTTATGATGAAAGACATGTTCACGGTGTTTGACTTTATGCAATAGAGGTCCCAACCCTCCGCAACGCCACTGACGTGGTGCAGAAGTGGTAACTTAAAACAAAAACAGTCTGTATGAGCAGTAAACTCGGTACAGTTACTGGAAAAGACATTTGGACTAACGTTATAGCCTGTATTATGTGTGAAAGTTACCGTTAAACCGCGAGCAAAACGGAACAGACTGTCATTATTCAATTATATTATAATTTTATTGTTATATTATTGTTGTTTTCTTCATGACGTGTCATGTTGTTTGCTGTGGTTCATATTTTATAATGAATTTAAAGAACAGTTAAATAAAAAGACCTTTCCTCAGGAAACCCAGTTCGTGCGGTCCAGTCAGATGCGACTCCAGGGCAGACGTGCGCGTGTTAAGTCACAGATCCCGCTTTTATGGCCGCTGCCGGCTTCGCGGGCTTGGCACGCGAGCAATATTTTTTGACAGAAGGTGCTAATTCGATATATGTTATTTTTAAAATTTGAATGTACATTTAATGATACCTTGCGTTGTAATACTAAATGACAGAAACAAAAAATAGGTTACATATAATTATTAACTGGTATTAGGCGTACTGGTCAGAAATACAATTATTTTAAAACTAAATACAAATAGCAAAATGAAACTTATTATTAGTCACTGTGCAACTTATAATAATAATAATAATAGAATAAAAATATTTGTGACATGTTCAGCGAAAACTCTGTGTGAAGTTGACCTATTATCAGGTCCATATTCCGGAACAGAGGGGGCGGTAATGCTCCATTAAGCTGGTTGCCAACCGCCGGTAAAAAAAGAAAGAAGAACTCTGTGTGACGTCGTCAGAAGATTACACGGAAGTAGCGAGAGTAAACGATGCTGATCTCGAGAAACAGAGACGAATCTGAGGCAAGTATAAAAAGTATGCTTTGATATATCGTAAAAATTATGTGTTTGTTGTGAATCATTTATATTGCCTCACTTTTAGAGCGGTTTGATAAATTATTCCTGCTTGATACCCGGTTAAATCCCATGCGGATGACAAATTCATGTGAAACCCTTCGATGAGTTCATGATGAGTAATATTGTGTTCATGTAACTAAAACTCATGTTATGCTTTCTTGGTCTAGCGATTTTCTAAACGTTACGTTATGTGCATTGTTAAAAAGAGAATGTGTCAGTTAAGCCTTCCCTGCTGAAAAAAACAGGAAGACCAGCATAATTTCCATGCTGGTTTGATGCTGGTTTTTTCAGCAGGGTTAATGGTTATTTGCTTATGAAAACTGTATTTTACCCTCTTCATGTAAATTTATACTGAGCATAGATTTATGTGTCTTTTCTATTAAATAAAGACATCCATCTGAGACTTGACTTTTCTTTTAATGAACTTGTAAGTCATACATTTCAGTATGTGGTTACAAGGATGTGCTTCCTCTTCTCCTGTCCCCACTACAACAAAACATACAAAAAAATTCCTCTTGTTATAAGCATAATATGTAGAAATTCTGTGTGTTCGTTAATGGGATTCTTAATGCTGTTTGTATGAACAGGTTCTATGGATAATCTGATCAACTCTTCAGAAACTGTGAAGAGAAACAACCAACGGAACTACTGTTGATTTGAGAGGAGGATAGAAGGAGTTACTCACCAAATAAGTATGACAATATAAACCCGAACCATGTTCCAGTACTGTCTTGCAACTGAATATGCTGGAGTTTATTTAGGATGAGAACAGATGATTTTTCTTGCGTTGATTAAGATCTTCTGATCCCAAGCCAGTTCTTCAGTGATCATTGGAGAGTCATTAGACATGAATAATCTTCTATGCAGATTCATGGTTTCCTTTGGAACCTCTTGGTTAATTTGCCAATGATGAAAATGGGAATTCTCTATGATTTAGCTATTTTCTTATAGCAACTTTCTAGTTTTTAAAGCTTTGGTTCTATGTCTTCTAATCTGAATGGCAATAAACTTCAGAGATAGTTTACTTGTTACTTCTGTAGAGGTGCAACAGTTGTGGTCAAATTTAATGTAAAAGAGTTAAATAAAAGCATTTGTGTAACATTTCTGATGAATGTATGAATAGTGTGTTGATAAAAATAATCATCACCACATTTATTGTTAATTATTATGTTATCATGAAAAACTGATAATAAATGAAAAATGCTTCCTAGGCCATTAGCATTTTATCAGAATATGTTTTATTATAAAACGGTTAGTTCCAATCCTTGATTCTAATTGGTCAATAGGTGTGCGTTATTCACGATAAAACACTGCTATGACCGCTTCACCCAACGGTTCTATTTAATATCACTGCGCCCTTAGCAACACCCTTAGCAACACATAAACATATAATGAGACAAAGTCTGAGAACAGTTTGTTGTTTTTATTTGAGCTTTCATGTTGTTGTTCGCAGTCAGGGACTATTTTTTTCTAGCGGAAGGAATGCTTTTATTGATTTAACTTCATGAAAGTTGCACTAATATTTTTTTTACTTTAATATTGTGTGGTAACCGTTTTATAAAAGCAATAAGGTACTCGAGGTAACTCCGCTTCGCGTCGTGCCTAACAACGCCCTTCAGCCGTTACTTATTCACGATACAGCACAGCCTCTCGTACCTTATTGCTTACATATATCAGGTGTCTTACAAGATAATTTGATTAATATTAGGTTCTAGAAGATAGTGCTGCTCAAGTGCTAAAGATTTTGCTGTAATTAAACAATCTAAGACAGAGGTCAGCAACAGTGTCGGCAGCCAAATTATTTTTTATAGCCACAACAGTGTCGGCAGCCAAATTATTTTTTATAGCCACTGGTTCTGAAATAGATCTGTAATGACGACAACAACAGTTAACTCACAAAAGAAAAATCCAAATTATGTCATTTCAACATGGACTGAAGAGTTTATGTTAGTGTTTCATTAAAGACTGCCAACCGGTGTTTGTGATTGTTGGGGTTAGGGACTGGTGTAGGTTAGGCAGTGGTTCTGAACTCCAGTCCTTGGCCACCCCTCCCAGATTATTTTAGATGTCTCCATATATAAAAATCCTGAGACAGTTCATCAACTTCTAAGTGTGTTAAGGAAACATTTCAAACATTCTGTCAGGGGCCTGACAAGTGGAATCGGGTTTTTATGTAAGGAGACATCTAAAACATTCTGGGAGGGGGGCCTGAGGACTGGAGTTGAGAACCAGGGCAATAGAATATACCGTTTGTACAGTATAAAATGCATTGCATATGGAATTCTCCCCGGAAACCTCATATGGTTGTGTGTGGGGGGGAGGATGTTGGTATGTGTGGTTCTGTGACATGAAACAAATGTGTTGTGTTGTCCTTAACACATCTCTTTATTATTTTTGGAACAACACATGTTGTCCCTTTTATTTATTTGAACTCAAAAGTCAACACGAAATGACACATAATGTGTTAAAAAGGATAACACAAAACAATGTGTTAAAGGGCCCATGGCATGAACATGTTAGCTTTGCCCCTTTGTTTTTATGATGTCATAAGGAGCTCTTATTATAATAATACTGCCCCCTTAATATGCACTATCCAACCACAGCACTGCCATGTAGTGCAAAGAGAGAGAGAGAGAAAATAATTGACAACACAATTGAGTTTGAATTGCATCAAACCGCCATCATTGTGATAAGTGTTTTCACTTCATCAGCTCATTTGCATTTTAAAGGACACAACTAAAACGACACATTTTTGCTCAAACCTACAAAGTGGCAATGCTAACATGTTCATGCCATGGGCCCTTTAAAATTAGCACATCCTTTCTTAGAGTCGTGACATGTTTATTATACTATAAACATGGTTTACAGGGAAGTAAATCAATCAATCAATCAGTGCAGGTTAAAATACTTTATTTTATCGCATTTTCCATTCATTGTTAATGTGTGGTCCACTATCAAATACCTAAAGTATGAACACATGTCATTTCCCTACGATAAGTGAAACCATGTTTCTTAAAATAAGTTCCACATACAAGTCAGTTGTGACAAGTTACGTAACAACAAACATTAAACAAAAGTGTGAAGGGATGTTGTTTTTATTTCATGGTCTGTTCTCTCAAAAAAAAATCAGGGAATCTGTTGCCACTAATTAATTTAATGGATTGGTGCAAGTAAAAAAATCTAAATAATTGAGTTATTAAGAGATTTTAAATAGCAAATGTTTTTGAGTTGTCCAGACAATAATTTTGTGAAAACACAAGACGACTTATTAATGTTTAATGTTTTGTACTTTTGGTATTTAAAAGAGTTTCTGTTATGCTGTTGATTTTTAAGAGGTTACCATTGTTCTGAACAGTGTAGCATTTGCTTAAGCTGAGAACAGACTCATTGAACATTATCTTACATGCAGTTTCAATCAGAATGCAGTTTGCTAAAATGCTAAGACTTGCTTTAACACAATTTTCTAAGTACATCATTATTGTTTGGTGGTTGAACTTAATTTCAGAAGTAGTTGTCTTAACTCAAAAAGCTGATGCAAACTGCTGCATTATTTTTTTGTTGAGTCCAAGCTATATTTTTTAGTGTGTTGAAATTCTGATTGGCTGGAAGGTATGAAATAAGTAAGGAATTACTTATTAAAGGATTATTTTAACTGCAAGACAATGACAGCAGCTTTTTATCCTGCTTTTTCCATGGTCATTTGTTAAAGTTAAAAATAGTATTTCTCTTTGCAACACAGTATTTGACAGAAAGGGTAAAAATTTGTTATTTGATTCAGTTACTGTGGATTAAACGATCTGGTGAGGGTGTCCATTATACCATAATAAAAATAATAATAAGGCAAGGCAAGGCAAGTTTATTTGTATAGCACATTTCATACACAGAGGTCATTCAAAGTGCTTTACATAGAAATGAGAAAACAATATATAAAAGAGAAAAAAGAAAATGTAAAAATAATAGATACACAATAAAAACAAAGATACATGAGAATTTAGAATAACAATTAAAGAAAATAAATGTGATTTTAATAAAAACACCTTAAAATGTTAAAAAGAATAAAACAGAAGTAAAAGTGACTTGAGTTAAAAGTGCAGTCAGTGTGAAGCAGCACAGTGCTCATTCAGTAAATGCAAAGTTAAACAGATGTGTTTTTAATCTACATTTAAAAGTGTTTACTGTTGAAGCACATCTGATCTCTTCTGGAAGCTGATTCCAGCTAGAGGTGGCATAATAACTAAATGCTGACACACCTTGTTTTGAGTGAACCCTTGGGATTTCTAACTGACCGGATCCTAATGATCTGAGTAATCTTTTAGGTTTATATACAGTTAGCATATCTGTCATGTATTTGGGTCCTAAGCCATGAAGTGATTTATAAACGAGTAACAATACTAGGCAGTAATAAGCCTACATTTTATTTATAGGTGCAGTTCTTGGGACTGAAGGACATCTTAAAATAATTAAATATAAAATATAATCATGGTGCATAAGGCCTCCAGTATTGATGCAATTTTAATAGAAGTTTTGTGTAATGTCTAAGTTAAACTTATAATACTTAAAGTCTGAACCTTTTTCTTTTTTGGTAATTTAATACATTTCTTCAATAAACACAATTTCATTAAAATGTTCATCCACAGAGCTAGACAAAGGTCCCTATTTTAACTATCTAATCGCATTGTCTAAAGGGCACAGTGTAAACAGGTGTGTGGCAATCCACTTTTGCTAATTTTAGGACGGTATAAACAGTTTGTGCCTCAAGCACTGATAATTTTTTTTTTTGCTTGGTTTACTTAATATGTTGTTTTTTGCACAATGTTATTAGTAGATCACAATACTTATTTTTTCTGTTTGTTAAGATATAATTTGTACATACAGTCAACGTAATTTTAGTATTTCTCTAGTCAATATGTGTGTACTCTACTTAACTAAGAGTTCTAAATGTATATTTTTATTGAATCCAACTTAAAGGAATAGTCTACTCATTTTCAATATTAAAATATGTTATTACCTTAACTAAGAATTGTTGATACATTCCTCTATCATCTGTGTGTGTGCACGTAAGCGCTGGAGTGCGCTGCGACGCTTCAATAGCATTTAGCTTAGCCCCATTCATTCAATGGTACCATTTAGAGATAAAGTTAGAAGTGACCAAACACATCAACATTTTTCCTATTTAAGACGAGTGGTTGTGCGGGCAAGTTTGGTGGTACAAAATAAAACGTAGCGCTTTTCTAAGCAGATTTAAAAGAGGAACTATATTTTATGGCGTAATAGCACTTTTGGGAGTACTTCGACTCGGCGCAGTAACACCCTCCCTCTCCCATTATGAGAGTGAGAAGGGAAGCTGACTTTTCAGGCGAGTCGAAGTACTCCCAAATGTGCTATTACGCCATAAAATATAGTTCCTCTTTTAAATCCGTATATTCTTCTCATTGGTCTCGGTCTGCCACAATTAATTTTATTTGTTTGATGCAGCAGAAGTGCAGCTGCATCCTGCCTCATATCTAAAATGATATATTCTGCTTCTTGGTTTTCATGGCCTTGGTCTAGCTTGCACAGATACCTTATTGTTAATGTAGCGAAGTACAGCTGGACGAATTCTCTAATCTAAAATGACGTACTCTTGTTTATCAGTTGTTTCGACCTTGCTTCTCAAAATAATCGTGGCGAGAACAATCGGGGTATAGTCGCAGGATCGCACCTGGACTCTTTTAATTAGGAAACGAAAGTTAACTGAGAAAACGAAAGTTTAACTGGGTGTCTTATATCCTTGTGTAAAAGCAATGGGCCTTAGAAGTTTAACTGGGTGTCATTATAGCCTTGTGTAGAAACAATAGGCCTTAGGTCTAGTATACAGTATATGATCAGTAATATAAACAAAAACCACTATAACTTAAAGGTAAGTGATTTAAACAAAAAAACTTTTTTTGTTTAAATGTAGCTTAAAGAAAGTGATTGCAACCACTTACCTTAAAAAATTGATTAAATTGAATGAATTTAATTTTTTTTCTGTGAAGAAAAAAATTCACATTTTCTTGTGTTTTGAACAAATGTTGATTAGATTAAAACTATATATATTCCTGTTAAGATACGAACTTAACTTTTTATTGTTAATATTACAGATTGAAATTATATAACATTAACATGCACCCAGATTCATTTTTTTCAGTGAGCGCATGGTCTAAAAGGGTTGTTTCTATTGTTGTAATAAGTTATGGGTGTGTTTTGGGTGTAACATGCAATAAACCAATGAGAGCCTCAGCTCTCATCCCCTTTAAAAGTCAGTTGGATGGCACTATGCCTGTTCCCTATTTAGATAGCGGAATTTGTCAACTGAAAAGCTAAACGGAGGGGGAAGACCACCAGTTTAAGATTGATGCTAAAAAACTGTGTTGTTTTCATTTCTATTGAAATTGTTATTTTTTGTATTAAAACCTTTAAAAGTCTGTTTTTTTAGTCCTGGAAATAAAATTAGCAGGCTTTTAATTGCTGTAAATGTAAGGATTGCCCAGATGATCAGTGTAATCTCAAAAAAATTTTTACAAACATGGAAGAAAAGGTTTGTACTATAAAAATACAATTCCGAGACAATGCCGAAACATTTCTGCACTCTGTCAGCGCCATGACTGCTTTGAAAAGCACTGCTTCAAAAGGTTTTCATCTTACCATATCCACAGGTACAAAGTCATCATATACAATAAATCTGTGGGGTAGCATTTAATAAAAAACTTAAAAATAGATGCAGGGCCGGAGTGGGACTCATTTTCAGCCCTGGAGTTGCATGCCTTAGACCGGCCCACTTTGGTTCACGACTGACTATTAAAATAATATCTTTAAAACCTCAGTAGTATAAGTCTGCAGTAGTGCACTGTTCTCTGCAGCCTTGCAATTCACTGTATTTTTCAAATATATAATTTCATATTCCGTGCAAATGCAGTAAACAATTATTATTTTTGCCATAATTATGCAGCCCTACCATAAGACCATATATTACTAAAGTAAACTTATTCAAAAACTAAAGGAAACAAATGTGTTTGTATTTTCCTCTATATTTCTATTTCTAAAAAATGGTGAGTCTTGAGATTAACTGTTGGGTTGATAACGTTTGGAAACCCCTGATATACAATACACAAGCAAGATTTATCAAGTATGCATTGGAAACAAATGGAAATAATCTGTATCTTTTTTTTTAGTACTTAGATCATGTCTATTGCTAAATAACGTAGGCCTACATTGTGTTAAAAAAAAGAAAACATCATGGATATACTTTTGAAACTAATGAGTTTTGCATCAAATAGATTTTTGTTCCTCTTGCAATAAACGATGAATAATGACTATTCATAGAGAATTCATCTATGACTTGGATAAAAAAAATACGTTTAGAGGCCAGCCCGTTTGTATTAAGACGCGCTCAAGTTTATTTAAAATATAATAGACGCGCTGCCGGCAAGCGCACTCAAAAGACGCGCTCAAGTTTATTTAAAATATAGACGCGCGGCCGGCAAGCGCACTCAAAAGACGCGCTCAAGTTTCTTTAAAATATAATAGACGCGCGGCCGGCAAGCGCACTCAAAAGACGCGCTCAAGTTTATTTTAAATATAGACGCGCGGCCGGCAAGCGCACTCAATATAGACGCGTCTGAAACAAAACTCGTGTTCAAGTAAGCGCTTTGAAAACCAGAAGACAGCGGCACGTCCTGCGTTTCCCATGCGTTTTAGATGTCAATGCACCCTAATGCAAGAATTCTTCCAATAAGTGGTCGGGACTCGGGACACAATCAACTTGTGCATAAAGCGGCGGGGACATCTCTCACCCGCAAATACGCGTCATCCCGGTGGCATGACAACACCGGCCCTCGTGGCCAAAAAAAACAGACCAGCCCACCGGGAATCCTCCCGGTTCTCCCTATGGCCAATCCGGGCCTGAATAGATGCAATATTTGCATTTGTTTAAAGCAAAAAATGCAATTACTTACCAGGCTACAGGTGAAGCAGCTCTTTACGCCTTCTAACGTCTCATAATCGGTCCTCATTTCTGTCCAAGAGGCTCAATAATAATCTTTTAAATTGTAATCCTATGATTTTTCATATTTAAACAGTCGTGTGCAGCTACGCATCCATGATAAGCAAACGCTCGTTGTCGTCCAGTTTGGCGCATATTGCGCTCATTCAAAAACAATGCATTTGATATGGGCGTTCTGGTCTAAAAAAACGAGGTGTGTTCAGGCGCATTGTTGGCACGTTGCTATTTTGAGGCAACCAAAATAGACTACGCCATTGACCAACTAAAACCTGGTCTAAAGTCAATGGCGCAATATTATTTTGTTATTGAATGAGCGCCTATATATGCGCCTATAAAGGAGACGACAATGTGGGTTTGTTTATCACATGCATGGATGCGCAGCAGCACATAAACGCTTTTAAATATGAAAAAAGGATTCAAATGTAAAAGATTATTATTGAGTCTCTTGGACATAAATGGGGACCGTTTATGAGACGCAAGTGTAAACAGATGCTTTACCTGTAGCCTGGTAAGTAATTAAATGTTTCACTTGAAACAAATACAAATTGCATTTTTTTTACAATGTTTTTTTTTAAAGGGGACATTCCATGAAAATCAGACTTTTTCCATGTTTAAGTGCTATAATCGGGTCCCCAGTGCTTCTACCAACCCAGAAAACATGAAAAATAGCAACCCTGTAACTTTGTTTTGGTAAGGCTCTCTCTGCAAGCCTGTGAATAAATAGGTCATGCGGATTTCGCTCCCCCCATGACGTAGGTAAGGGCTCCAATTATAATGATACCGCCCCTTCAACTGCGCTATCCAACCATGAGGCTACCTCGAGTGCGATAGACAGAGAAAGAATGACTGACAGCACGACGCGTTTGTAGTCCCTCAAACACAAACAGGAGCCTACAATCTTATAACTTGTAGTTTTAATAATCTTTCTAAAGATTGAATTAACGTTCTAAAGGATTAACGTTACCTTCATGCAAGAGAGAGAGAGAGCGAGTGAGCGAACGAACGAGAGAGAGAGAGAGAGCAACGCGACGGTTCGCTTTCAAGCAAGTTATGTTGTTTAATATGCTTCTCTGAAGTTTATATAAATGAACACGAGGATTAATGCACTGCACGAGACAGAGTGAGTGAACAACGCGTATTCACTATCATACACAATAAGTAAATATGTTGTTTAATGTTTCTCTGAAGTTTCAAATGAATGAGGAGTTACAAAATAGATGAGAGACTGACAGAAACGCGAATGTGTTCAATATGTGTGCACAATAAACTTAAACATGTCATTTGATCTGTTTCTCTAAAGTTTAAGCATTAAACGTGTTGTTTTATTACAGATCATTTAAATGTGCTCGTGTGGTTTGGTCAAAAAGCAAACTTCTGAGTGTTTGTGGACGTGTATTTTATTGTAACATGCTGAAACTCATTATGCCTGTTTAAAACAAGGGCAACATGAGACCTTAAGTCTTTATTTTTATTCCACAATGTTCCCCATCTGCTGATAAACATGTATTTAGTATGCATAAAACAGATAATTGACTTTTTAAACTTGTTCATATTTATAATGCTTAACATCGCTCACTAACTTCTTTCGTGAGAGAATCTCCCTCGGCTCGATGCTCTGTCAGCTCTACAGCGGGAGCGCTTGAGACTCCGCCCACCTGAGCAGCTCGTTTGGATTTAAAGGGATACACACAAAAACGGTGCATTTTTGCTCAGCCCCATGAATTGCCTATTTTAACATGCCACAATAAATTACCTATATGGTATTTTGAGCTAAAACTTCACATATGTACTCTGGGGACATCAAAGATTTATTTAGTATCTTAAAAACGTCTTCTGGAATGTCCCCTTTAAATGCTACCCCACGGATTTATTCTATATGATGACTGTAGTGAGATGATTATATTTTTTAAAACCCTCAAGGCACTGTGCTGAAAGGTTTTGACTCTACAAGTTTGTGCATTGTGTATTTTTTTCTCATATTTGTAAATTATTCTTATAAACCTTTACAGTGCACATGCATCATACTTTATCCTTTCATTTTACGCATTACTCCATGACTGAAATAACGACACTTAAATACAACCAAATTAAGCTTTACTTACACACACAACAATGTACTTGAATAAAAGACACAGCATTTTTAAAATCAATCTTAAACTGTTGGTGTTCTTCCTCTACTTACAGTTTTCCCTCTTACAAACTACTCTAGACTAATCTAAGTAGGGAATCGGCATGCCGTAAGTGCAACTGACTGGGGATGGAAGATGAGACTGTCCTTGGTTTATTGAAGTTACGGCCAAAAGACACCCATATGACTCATTACAAGAATAGGATCAGGCCTTTTATGCGTAACATTCACTGAAGATGTTGCCCGATAAGAATGTCAAAAACATTGAACAATATAGCTGTTATAAAACTTGATACTAACAACAGAGCAACCAGTGGCGGTGGCTGGTCACCTGCCAATTTTTAACAACACACAACATAATTTTTTCACTTTAAACAAAAAGCACAAAATATATTTGTCACTGAATTGTAACGAATAAAGTATTTTACGGTGGAGATCACCAATTCATCATGAAATCTGCCCCGGAATTTTAGGGTTAATTCTTATGATGCAGGGCGTTCTTGTTAAGAGGCTGTAAATGTTCATTGAAATATAATCTAACACAATTATAAAATTATGATTTTTGGTTGAGTTATCCCTTTAAGACTATCCAAATACATATGACGTATCAAACTTGGAAAGTTAACCAAATCAATAACGTAATATAATAATATGCATACGTATAATAAGTGAAATAACTGCACATTATATCTTTGGACGATTCTCCTGCCCTCTTCTCAGCCTGTGCACCTGTATACCTTTTCTCGTCTTTAATGTTTTCATAATTTAATCTGAATGAGAAAGTTGCCTCCGGGGGTTCATTCCCTTCGCGCGCCGCTGGTCGCGTTGCGCAAACTGTCAGTGTATAACTGAGAAGAGCATTGTTCTCAACTTGTATGGATAATCTATGCAGGGTCGGATGAAGTCGGACGCACCGCAACTGGAGACGTGCAGCAGTGCGCACTAGCATTTTTGGTTCAAATAATTTCATTACATAGCATTGATAACTTTAATTAATTAAACTTTTTTACCTTTAAATACACATTTCTGTTGGTATAGGGCCTATATAAATGAATATCACCGTTTCTATTTGCTGTTTTATGCTGTTTATTATCTTTAAATAGATCTATACCACAATGTTTTGCATTTGCTTTACTATATGCCGTTTTGCTTTATTATATGTTTTTTACCTTTTAAAAAATATTTTCATTTTATTTACATTAGCCTACTTGTAAGCAACTTTTAGAAACAAATCGACCTACCTCGCAATGTCTAAAAAGTAGCCTGCAACATGAAGCAGCACATTTAACAGTAGTCACGTAATTTGTATGGCATGTTTTAAATTTTATTTAATGGCATACTTCATTATAAACCCATTTCTATGAATACTAACTGCATATTGATCTAGCCATGTTAATAATAAGACGTTTTATAGATAAATGATTAATTGTTTTATGGCCATAACAGGGCTAAATGTGGTCTGAAAAAGACGTCCAATTTTAGGCTAAATTTGGACCAAAGCAAACGGACCAAACAAAGACCAATTTTCCACGTCTTTTTTGGGCTAAATGAAGACCATGACGGGTCATATTAGACGGACCAAATAAATACCAGTTTTCAACATCTTTTTTTGGGCTAAATGAAGACCATGACGGCCTTATCAGACGGACCAAATAAAGACCAGTTTTCAACGTCTTTTTTAGGGCTAAATGAGGGCCATGACGGGCCGACCTAATTTAGCCCAAAAAACAACGTCTAAATGACGTCTTGTTCTGGGTGGGTAAATGGTTTGGTGTAAGTGAGTCTCAATTAAATCCTGTAGAGAAAGTGACGGTTCAGGAACAAATTAATACAAATTAAACTTAGCAACACTTAAAGCCAGGGATACAATGCACAATTATTGGCTGTCCCAGACAAAAGATTGCCATCGTGAAACAATCGCCGTGATTTTTGTTATCGTGGCTCTTCATCGGTGATCCTATGTCGTACAGTGAGAGAGGTTCAAAGACGGACGTTTTTCTGGTCTTGCGTCCAACGATAACCTAAGATGGTTTTCTGACAGTGTCAGAAATGCGGCATGATCACCGCACAGTGTGTTTGCTGCTAGGACCTGCGTACTGGTATTTGTTTACCACGAGCGCATGCTGGTGCCGCCGAAGCTTTCGTGTCATCATTGTACAGTCTACATGCCTGTCCTACCCGAGTTCCATGTCCATGTCGTACAGTGTGATAAGTTAATGATCTTATGAGAGGGTAAAAATCCTGCAGTGAGTTCTAGGCTTTAGACTGGTCACAGATTGACTTTTAAAATAAGAGATCTATCCTTACGGTGTTCTGAATTTGCTGGGGACCCATAATTTGGCCAGCTAACCACAGCTGATTCGGTGACCTGTTCCCTTCAGTGGAAAGGGAATGGTTTATAAAGCAAAAGGTGGGATTTATAAAGAAAAACTTGACGGGAAAATGTATGCAGCTACACGCAAAGTTTGACCCATGCGTACACACATTTTGAAGACAAAGCAGTTTGGCGACACTGACGGTGAGTTAAGGAACTGACTGCGGATACAGGGAATTAACCCCTTGCCACATGCCAAAATTTACTGTGACATATTTAGGGCCCGAGCACCGAGGAGCAGGCCAGAATGGCCTGCACCGAAAGGTGCGAAGCCCTATTGTTTTTGCTCTGATTTTTTTTATTATTAGGGCCCGAGCACCGAGGAGCAGGCCAGAATGGCCTGCACCGTAGGTGCGAAGCCCTATTGTTTTTGCTCGGATTTATTATTATTATTTTTTTTTTAATTTTTTTTTTACGTTTCGGGGCATTTTGGGGGCCTTAACATACTCAAAAACTCTTGAAAATTGGCAGAGATGTCAGAGTCGTCGGCCATTAGGACCCGGCAAAGGCTGGAACTCGGGCGTGGCAAGGGAGCTCTGTAGCGCCCCCTGTAATGCAAAAACAAACATTGGGGCACAGATCGGGCAAAAATGTACGCACATGTACGAGAGTTGGTACGCATATAGATCTCATCGACCCGAACAACTTTCGCCGTCTAACATTTAAGCTCCGCCCAACAGGAAGTCAGCTATTTTGGATTGTTTAAAAAATGCATGCATTGAACTTTTGAATACTCCTCCTAGAGCATGCATGCGATTGACACCAAAAGTGGTGAACATGATGTCGAGACATTGGACTTGCTAAATTGCGAAGGGATTTTTGATATCTCGAACGGTTCTGCCGTGGCGAGCCGACAAAGTTGTGGCGAAATCAGAGAAACAGGAAGTGTCTAATATCTAAAGCAAAAAATGTCTTACTGTAATGACACGCGGGGTGTTTGTTCGTCTGAAGATTCCGATCGCATCGATGTGCCTATTGTGACTCCCGGGTATAGCGCCACCACCAGGCGCCAGGAAGTGTGTCAGTCACAAAGCTGGATTTTTTTGAAAGTTCCATGCAATGTTCTTTTAAATACTCCTTCTAGGATTTTCATGCGAATGACACCAAAAGTGGTCACCATGATGCCGAGACATTGTAGATGATAAATTGCGAAGGGATTTTTGATATCTCAAACGCTGTTCCCATGGCAACGCGTCAAACTTTACTTTCATTTTAAAGGCATATTTAAGCCTTTCAGTTTTATACAGTTAACGTTTAAATACTCCTTCTAGGATTTTCATGCGATTTACACGAGAAGTGGTCAACATGACGCCGAGACATTGTAGATGATAAATTGCGAAGGGATTTTTGATATCTCAAACGCTGTTCCCATGGCAACCTGTCAAACTTTACTTTCATTTTAAAGGCATATTTAAGCCTTTCAGTTGCATACAGTTAACTTTTAAATACTCCTTCTAGGATTTTCATGCGATTGACATGAGAAGTGGTCAACATGATGCCGAGACATTGTAGATGATAAATTGCGAAGGGATTTTTAATATCTCAAACGCTGTTCCCATGGCAATGCATCAAACTTTACTTTCATTTTTACACATATTTAAGGCTGACAGTTACATGCTGTGAACCTTTAAATACTCCTCGTATGGGATTCATGCGATTGACACCAGAAGTGGTCAACATGATGCCGAGACATTGTAGATGATAAATTGCGAAGGAATTTTAGACATCTCGAACGCTGTTCCCATGGCAACGCGTCAAACTTTACCTTAATTTCAGGCATGTTTAAGGCTCTTGGCGTGCTTAGTTGAACTTTAAATTTGGCACACACATCCAGAGATGTATAAAGTACTAGGGACCCAGACTTGAGTAAAAGTACAAGTGCTCTATCAAAAAAGTGAGCACACCACTTAAGTGGAAGTACTGAAGTATTAAACATGTTTTGTACTTAACTATTGCAAGTAGTTTATTTTAAAATATACTACTCAAGTACTGAAAGTAAAAGTACAAGTATTGTGTAATGTAGTTATTAAAGAAAACAGTCAAAAGTTTGAATATAATATTGTTTATATTATTTCAAATGTTTAAGCTAAAGGACACTCACAATTGCTTTGGCTGTAGCAGGAGTACAAGGACAGGAATGTTCAGATTAATTTAACTAATATGGCAATAGAGAATTCAGAATTAATAAAATATTAGTCGATGTAATGGTAATAGGTAAAGGTACAAGATGTTTCAATGTATTTAGGTTTCCTTCTTTCGCGCACACTCGCCTTTTCTCGCGAATTCTCTCTCTCTATCGGTCTCTCTCGTGCACTTTGGTTCTCTCTTCACTTCACATTTGTCCACAACCGCGGCTCATATTTGTGAGTGAGAGGGAGGGAGGGGTCCGCTCTTCACTATCTCCTATTGGTTTAGACCACAATCTGTGTGTGTTTCTAATGTGTATCACCGCTCCGGCAGTGATAATGTAGGTTTGGAATGATTCGTAACATTTGAGTGTAACGAGTAACTATGCAGCACATAAAAAATTTATTGGAGTAAAAGTATTAAACTCATCGAAAATATGTACTGAAGTAAAAGTGGAAGTAGGAGAAAAAAATAATACTTCAGTAGAGTACAGATTCTGCCTTTTAGTACTTAAGTACAGTAGTGAAGTAGTTCTACTTCGTTACTATACATCTCTGCACACATCAGAGTTTTCGGCTGTTAAGTGTTGACAAAAAGGTCAGACATAGGCGTGTCTCTTAAGTGGCTCACTAGTGCACCTGTTTGTCTAAAATGTGGGGTTTCTTTTACCTACAGTCCCCAAATGGCTCAGAAACAACATTAAATAGCCCACTGATATTTTACCCACTTGATGCCCTTGCCCACCGTGCATCGTTTTCTCGGACGCACCGTGTAGCGGTAAAAAAACGTGCGAGGGCCCGCCATTGCTGCTTGCAGCTATATTTATTATTATTATTATTTGTAACACTTTTGGGCACTTTGGGTGCCTAAACATACTCAAAAACTCTTGAAATTTGGCACAGACGTCAGAGTCGTCGGCCATCAGGTCGGGGCAAAGGCTGGAACACGGGCGTGGCAGGGGGGCTCTGTAGCGCCCCCTGTAATGCAAAAACAAACATTGGGGCACAGAACGGGCAAAAACGTACGCACATATACGAAAGTTCGTACACATATAGATCTCATCGACCCGAACAACTTTTGAACTCTAACCTTTTAGCTCCGCCCAACAGGAAGTCGGACATTTTGGATTGTTTAAAAAATGCATGCGGTGAACTTTTAAATACTCCTCCTAGATGATTCATGGGGTTGACACTAAACGTGGTGAACATGATGCCGAGACATTGTACTTGCTAAATTGCGAAGGGATTTTTGATATCTCGAACGGTGTTGCCATGGCGAAGTGGCAAAGTCATGGCGAAATCAGAGAAACAGGAAGTGTCTAATATCTAAGGCAAAAAATGTCTTGTGATGACACGCGGGGTGTTTGTTTGTCTGAAGATTCCAATCGCATCGATGTGCCTATTGTGACTCCCGGCTAAAGCGCCACCACCAGGCGGCAGGAAGTGTGTCAGTTACAAAGCTGGATTTTTTTGACAGTTCCATGCAATGTTCTTTTAAATACTCCTAGAAAAAATCATGCAATTGACACCAAAAGTGGTCAACATGATGCCGAGGCATAGTAGATGATAAATTGCGAAGGGATTTTTGATATCTTGAACGCTGTTCCCATGGCAACGCCCAAAACTTTACTTTTATTTCAGGCATATTTAGGGATCTTGCCGTGCTTAGATTAACCTAAAAGTTGGCATACACATCAGAGTTGTCAGCTGTTAAGTGTGCACAAAAAGTCAGACATAGGCGTGTCTCTTAAGTGGCTCTCTAGCGCCCCCTTTTGTCTAAAATGTGGGGTTTCTTTTACTTACAGTCCTCAAATGGGTCAGTAACAACATAAAATAGTTCACCGATATATACCCACTTGGTGCACTTGCCCACCGTGCATCGATTTCTCGGAGGCACCGTGTAGCAATAAAAAACCGTGCGAGGGCCCGCCATCGCTGCTTGCAGCTATATTTTTATACTTACATTTACGATGCTCATTAGGGATGTCAATTTATGCAATTCCTCATATTCGATGATCATTTAAATTAACGATCAATCAATCGAATAATCGTTAACGGTGATAGTGCAATAAGCCTCTATTGTGGCATATAGCCAATGACATGAAATTGAGCGTGCGTAAATGGCAATTAAAACGCCAGCTTCCTCACGCGAATGAAATAGTTTTTGTCTAAATAACATAATGGGGGTATTGTAAAATGAGTCAATGTTGTTGGTGTTTTGATAAAAGCATCAACTTAAACTTATCTCATAACGAAATGAAATGACTAATAGCACGGTCTGTAATTCCACCTCACACGCACTCTGACGCAGAGTCCGTGTTTCCATGTCAGAAAAAAATATTTTATCTTAAGTGTTTTTGCTGGTGTTAGAATCTTCTGATATTCCCTTACTTTGTAAATGTTTTTTCTAGCTCTATGTGTTTTGGTTTCGATTTCTTTATTTTTCCACTGTACTTCCATCTGCTCATTCAATAATAAAACAACATGGATTCTTAAATAAAACTTTATTTTTCTGTCACTTCCATAAACACATTGACGGAACAAAATTTCAACATTTATTTTGCTTATTTAAGGTGCGTGCAAGTGCTTTTCACATTGAAAAATACAAATTAATTTAACATTAAACTTCTTAATTCCCATTCTAAAGCATTCATTGTGTGATTTTTCAACACTTTTGTTTAAAAGTAATTAAAACAATCGAACAGGTTATGTGCAACTTTGCAACATTAGTTTTCTTTGTTTCTCCGTTTTAGCACATTTTAACGTATATACTGCGTTAAACCTCCAACAGGTGCAACATCATTTTTACTTCATTTACAAATTCCAATACATTATGTGATCTTTTCATCACTTTTGTTTAAAAACTAATTAAAACCATCGAACAGGTTGAGTGCAACTTTGCAACAGTTTTTTGTTTGTCAGTTTTAGCACATTTTAACATAGGTTATATGCATTAAACGTCCAACATGAAAATTCCCTTCTTTTTCAAATCCCAAAGCGTTTATTGTTAGAACTCTGCAAAACACTTTGAATGTATCTTAAATCATTTAAAAACAATTAAACTCATGTGCAATGTTTAAGACATACATTTTGCCTTTCGTTCATTTCTATATTTTAGCGCACCTTAACTGTGCAACATTTTTCGCTACTTCGCTTAAAAGAAACTTGAAAGTTAACAACCTTATACAGTGTGAGTACAGCATACCTTAAGAGGCACATCACTGGTTTTTGTTTAAAAAGATCAACATATTAACTAGAGATGAGCCGGATACTCGGCTAAAACGAGTATCCGGTACGGATAAAGCACTTCTGCCGAGTACGAGTATTATACGAGTAATACGAGTCAATATCTGTGCTCGGATTAAATGAAAATCATCATTGGGTAGCTGATTGTGTCAGCGTTCTGTGATAGGCTTGTAGTAACAGCGCCGCCCCTCCCCTACACAAATACAGATGTATTGTGTTGCTCTGTGTCCCACAGCTCCGCTCTGCTCATTCACACACAGAAAAGCTCTCTGTCTCTCTCCCTCAGTCACTCGGGTTCGTGGTTCTTTTCCGTTAAAGTTTAGGGTTTCTTTAGCCTTTTACTTCGGGTTGTAACGTTCAAATACGTACTAACCAGCAGAGTTCTGGTAAACGTGGGTTTGTTCAGACGTGAATGCGACGCGCATCGCGTCTCTGCCTGTCGGAGATTTTTTTTCTTTTTTTAAACCTTCAGCTGGGAGCTTTCTTTAACCACTGTGTCCCGCTCTGCACACTCACACACAGAACAGCTTTCTGTCTCTCTCCCTCAGTCATTCGGGTTCACGGTTCTTTTCCATTAACGTTTAGGGTTTCTTCAGCTTTTTACTTCGGGTTGTAACGTTAATACGTACTAACCAGCAGAGTTCTGGTAAACGTGGGTTCGTTCAGACGTGAATGCAACTCGCATCGCGTCTCTGCCTGTCGGAGAATTTTTTTCTTTTTTAAACCTTCAGATGTCTCTAACCAGTAACCAGACACTGAGTGTCTGACACTTTTTGCTGTATTTCATAAAATATAAGGTAGTAGTGGTATAAATAATAAATAATATTACAAATTAAGCTACACACACAAACAAACACTCTCTCTCTCCCTCTTATGATCAGTGATACAGAAATATAACAATTTCTGATCAACCCATATATTAATTGCATGCTTAAAATAACATACCGGTTAAAGCCCCGTCCATTTCAAGACAACCCCCGCCTACTTCCGGGTTAGGCCACACCCACTCCGAGTACAGATACAGATACAGATAATTCATATGGTTTACAGATACAGATAATGCTGTACTCGCCCATCCCTAATATTAACATTCTCCGGGGTTAGTCTCGTGCGAAGTCTGTTGATGGTCAGGCCAGCTGCCGAAAACACGCGTTCTGATGGAACAGATGTTCCAGGTATGCTTAAATACCCTTTTGCCAGCCGAGACAATCTGGGAAATCTGGAGGCATTGGCTTTCCACCAATCTAGAGCACTTGTGTCAAGTGAAGGAGGCTGTTCTCTAAGAAAGTTGTTCACTTCGTTTTCAGAGTCGTTGATGCACTGCTCGTTATAATGATACCCAAGCAGCATACGAAGGGCACTTTTCCCGTTGTCACATCTAGCATCAACCTCCGGCGCATTTTCAGTAACCGTATTTTCATTTTCTGACCCGATCGGATCCACTGGGGATGCCAATTCGCGCAGCTTTGCGTTGGCAGTCAGTATCTTCTCGGATGACATTAAAAAGACCAGGTTCTTGTGTCTGGCATCCAGCATCGTTGTGATCATGGCTGGTTTTGATGGTAGTTCATCGGAGTGAACCTGAGGAAATCAAAGTGAACTATTACGCCTATGTCATGTAGTAATAATTTTTAGATGGATGATTTAAGTGGCTTTTACCTGCATTCTTTGCGTCAATGAGTTACGCACTTTTTCTTTGAACTCCGAAACCCGAGCGCTGTCCTCTTCATTTCTCATAAGATGCGACTGTAAGAGGCCAAAAGTGATAGGGTAGATGTTTGAAATAGACACTTCAGATTCTGTAGACATTACAGTCGTGGCACACTTTAATGCTGCCAGCACAGGTGCCACGTCTTCCATCAGCTGCCAGTATTCGTCTTTAAGCTCAAGGATTCTGGCGTCCGCTAACTTGGTGACAGTGCGCTCTGACAGTACCGCAGTCACTGCCCACCTTTGTTCCACAAGCCAGGCAAACATATCACTGACTGAGTTCCACCTCGTCTTGCAGGATTGAATCAAGCGATGCGGTGGAAGTTTCATTTGTACCTGTTTGTCACGAAGTGCTTTAGTAGCTACAGTACTATGATGCTGAACAAGTCTTCCAGCTGCCGCGATGACCCGGTTTAAATAGATGTTGAAGCCATCATTTATGGCGAGTTGTAATGTGTGGGCAAAGCAGGCCACAGATCCCCAGCTGACGCGAGTTCGGTCGTTTGCGGCCACTATATTTTTGGCGTTATCATGAACACAGGCTATAACTTTAGCTGTAATTCCCCAAGATGCCACGGCCTCGTTTAGCCTTTCAGCAAGTTTTTCGGAGGTGTGTCTGTCAGAGAAGCTCTCTGTAAGCAGGACTGCTGACTTCATTTGCCATTCGCAGTCAATGTAATGGCATGTGATGGTTATATAGCTTTCCCTGGTTAGAGCGGTCCAGCAGTCAGTTGTGAGGGCGATCTTTTCAACAGAACTCAGTGCCATTTTTAGCTCCTCTTTTTTCTGTTCGTACTGATCTTTTAGCCGATTGGTTACGGTGCCTCTTGAAGGTATGCTGTAATCTGGCTGAATAAAGTTAATTAATTCTCGAAAACCATCACCTTCGACGACGCTGATAGGTAACATGTCCTTTGCAATCATTTTACATAGTCGTTGTGTTATTCCTTCTGCCTTTTGAGCTCCAGTTGTTTTCCCGGGTAAAAAGGAGGTTCTTTTTGGCTGTGTCGACTCCTGTCCTGTCACGGAGACCCCTGGATGTGCATTCTTTAAATTATATATCATAGTGCTCGTTGCTGTACTGTATTTTAACGTACAATCGCAGTGTTTACAATTGACATTATCACGTTTAACCTGAAATGGTCCCAAACATAACTCCTCCGCGTTCGCTTCATTTTCCTCGTGTCTGCGTGTGTTAATGCGCATCCGCAGTACACACGTGCGTGCATTACCTTGCTTTTTCGATCGTCGTTAAGTTCTATCGAATAAATTATTATCGACAATTAATCGAAGATCGATTAATTGTTAACATCCCTAATGCTCATAGCTCCCGGTTACAACAAAACATACAAATAACTTAATATCACCATTATGGGTCGTAAAGATACATACATGCATGTTCGCATAGTTTAAATGCATAAAATGAACTATATGCTGAATATGCGTCAATTTAAATTATTTAATTTCCATTCTTTAATGGGTGTAGCACTCATAATTGATGTGACAAGGTGTAAATGATTAAATCTGATTTCTGAAAACAAATAGCCTACTGCAGTGACACCTAAATTTATATTGCATGATGGATGTGCTGGCACTGCTAGAAGACTATGCCAATGCAGAAAGAGGGAAAGAGTATTCAGGGACTATGAGGATTTCCTAGCGCATGATGATGAGTGGCTAATAAGCCACTTTAGATTTCCTAAAGCCATGCTCTTGGATCTGTGTGCTGAACTTGGCCCAGCATTACAAAGACCAACAAGACGGAACCGCGCCATCCCGGTACCAACCCAAGTCCTTTCAGTTTTAGGATTTTTGGCAACCGGGACATACCAGCGTGAAATACGCGACAGGTAACTAACTGTACTTTTTGGCAAACCTTATTGATTTTGACATTCCTATTCATTTGTCAAAGGTCTGGGATTTCACAACCATCCCTAAGCTCATTAATGCCTGCAGTTCTGGAAGGGATTATTCAAATGACCAATCGATACATAAAGTTTCCTTACACTGTTGGAGAACAGGCCAATATTAAAAGGCAATTTGCAGCAATGTCCGGTTTCCCCAATGTAATCGGTGCAATTGACTGCACTCATATTGCTTTAAGGGTTCCATATGTAGATTAATTCATTTATGTGAATCGCAAACATGTGCATTCGATAAATGTGCAAATCATATGTGACGCCAACTTGATTTTAAGAAATGTCGTGGCACGATGGCCTGGTTCTACACATGACTCTTTTATTCTAGCGCACAGCAGTGTAGGAAATAGACTTAGGGCAGGTGCCATTCGCGATGGCTGGCTCTTGGGTAAGTAAATGCATATAATTGTTCTTACATAACAGTTCAAGCCTATTGTACAAATAATCTGTTATACTTTACAGGTGACAGTGGTTACCCGCTCAGGCACTGGCTACTCACCCCATTCTCTAACCCTCAGAGCACAGAGGAAATGCGCTTTAATGATGCCCACGCTCGTACGCGCTCAGTAGTTGAGAGAGCCATTGGCCTCCTCAAGTGTAGATGGCGTTGCCTTGATGCATCGGGTGGTAGACTTTTATATCAACCAAAGAAAGTATGCCAGATCATCATGGCATGTGCCATTTTACACAACATTGCACAGATGAATGGTATCGCTGTTTCTCCTGACCTACCACAACACCAGCATGAAGAGCCTGACCCACACCCCCCTCCCCAACAAGAAGGACATCATCAGGGAGCAAGGCTCCGTCAGGAAGTAATGCGCCATTTGTGACGCAGCAGTGATGTGTTGCCACTCTAAATATTTTTTATTGGTAATTCCACTGCTATGGCCACCAAACAAAATATCGTTTCTTTCATCCACCTCACTCACAAAAACCTCTATTTCTGTATCTGAGAAATTTCGCTTCTTGCCCTTGCTCTTCATTGCTGCCATGATTTTGCTATAAAAAACACTAATTTCCTTGCTCCTTTTAATATGCATGGCCAATGATGAGGTAATTTGCATTGTCTATATATGGTTGAATGTGGGCGGATCAAGGGCGGTAAATGAGTTTTTTTTACGTGCGCAAATTATCAGGTAGGCTGTGATTTATAAAGTGAAAATTGTGTGCAGGTGTGCGTACGCATGGTTTTATAAATCTGAATATTTTTTTGTGTACGCTATTTTTGGCTTTTGTGCGTACGTAGACTGTTAGTAAGGATTCCACACACAGTTTTATAAATGAGGCCCCAGATCAGGATCCAGCTGCAAAAGTTCTTCGAGATGTCGAAAGGCGGCATAATAGTTACACAGGACACAGCACCACACATCACGCCACAACCGTTCAATTCGCTGATTATGGACACTTTTTCCAGTGATAAAGCTGTTCAATTCTATAAAATAGTTAGGTGTATAAATACAAACATAAAAACACAATAGTATCTTCATGTATAGCATGCATTTAGCACATTTATCTTGCGCTGGAATGTAACATCAGGTAAACACATTACACAAAGGAAAACAGCACAGTTTTTCAATATTTTACTATGTTCTTACCTCAACTTAGACAAATTAACACATACCTATCTTTTTTCAATGCGTGCACTTTTAATCTTTGTACAGCGCCTCATGAATGTGTTAGGATTTAGTGTCACAGGTTGGGGCGGACCACAAATGTAACAAGTCCCGCCCCTTCGTAGTTTCCACCTAGAGGAGGTCCCAAAGCCAACCCAATGACCAGACACACAAGAGTAAGTATAATTAAAAATACAACTTTATTTAAATAAGTTAAAAATAGGGTTTGGGGAGGGGGAATGGGGAATTAAAATGACTCCTCTTCTTGTCCTCCAGGTGGACTGTGCAAAGGGGGGGGGGTGCCAAGTGCCAGAGATCCACGGCGTGACCACAAGACAGGGGGGATGCCAAGGGGGACGAGACTCCTGTGCCTTGGTATCTTGATCCCGTGGCGCCCTACTCTTCCTCCTGGAGGTAAGTTAAAAGAAAGGACACTGTTAGGTACGAGTTTCGGTAAGGCAGCTACCTGTGCTTGTGTTCTGTCAGGTACTCAGTTCTGGATATTCAATGGTTGTTTTTGTTGTCTCCTTGCAGGACGCTGCGGACTTCCCCGTCCTCGATGCTGCATCCGGCAATGAACAAGGTAAGTACCCACAGGTAACTGAACTCGGTTTCTCTCCTTCTGCAGGCTTTGGCTGTAACACGGAGAATTAACACACAGGCTCTATATTTCTCTCACTGGGACTGGTGAACGAGGTAAGTGTTCCACAGGTAACTAGACTCAGGTTTTCTCCTTCTGCAGGCTTTAGCTGTAACACAGAGGATTAACACACAGGCTCTATATTTCTCTCACTGGGACTGGTGATCAAGGTAAGTGTTCCACATGTAACTAGACTCAGGTTTTCTCCTTCTGCAGGCTTTAGCTGTAACACAGAGAATTAACACACAGGCTTTATATTCCTCTCACTGGGACTGGTGAACGCGGTAAGTGTTCCACAGGTAACTAGACTCAGGTTTTCTCCTTCTGCAGGCTTTAGCTGTAACACAGAGGATTAACACAGAGGTTCTATATTTCCTTCGAGTCACTCTATTTCCTGTGAAATTAGATAGAGGTGAGTATACACAGGTAAGCAGCTTTCCGGCGGTATTAGAACAACTGGGCACAATCTACACCCGACTACGGCCGCTCCCCCTGGCTACTGCTCGGGGCGGTGGACCACAACGTTACTGACTGAACTGAATTTTTGGTACTCACAGACCTTTGTGTGACAAGATGTCTAGCTCCAATGCTTCGGGACTCACTACCGTCGCGCCGAGCCGAACGCTGCCCTACTCTCTCCTCTGATCACAGCCGTAGAGACATAAGCAAGGGCGCCTTTTTGAAGAGGCTCCGCGACCGGCAGGTCTCTTTTCCAAGCACACAATTCTTCGTTGAAATACCACACTTATTGGGTTCTACTCACGGTTGGTCTGTTTCCGCTGATGTACTTTGCCACCGCCTACTGACGGCTACTGACGATTAAAACACAGCATCTCACAGCAATGACACAAAGTGCACACTTACAGCAGGATACAGACTCACCCACAGCACGCCTCACACTTCACGTGAAAAAGATAGGGTCAGAGCCCCGCTCCCTTAAACTTGTCTCAGGCTCGTTGGGCGTTGACAACAGTAGGAAGCCATAAGGTAAAACGTCGCTGTTCCGACCACTTGTGCCCCCCGTGTGTATCCGTTTCCGGGCTCGCCTACCACTCTGCTCCGTGATAGGGCCGCTATCCTAGGGAATGACAACTCACAGCTACATTAGGCAAGATATCCTCCACAAGATCGCTTCATATATAATCCTCAATATACGCGCAATACTGATCCGTTGTCATGTCCCCTTTGTTCTCCTCAGCCAAGGACACCTCTGTTGGGCTACGATCCGTGACCAGAAAGCCCTTCCTTCACACCAACAGGTCAGCTGTTTCCTCTCGGTCGCTTAAACACATCAGAAGTGCACGTAGATATTGTCATATAAACATCACCTCCAATAATATACTCAGCCCAGCTATTTAATATCGTCATATAAACATCACCTCCAGTAATATACTCAGCCCAGCGATTTATTCCTTTCTCTCTCTTCATCCAACAGGCACAACCTCGTCGTTTCCCAAACGTGACTTTGTCCGAGCTTTCCTCTGTGCACCGCAACGGTGAGTTAACGCACCGCTGATAACGATAACAACAGCTGCCTCTTTAGGCGCTTTCTCGTGTTTTTGGACTCCTCTTTATACTCCTTCCTCTTCTAGGATTCGTCCAATCCCAGATCGCCGCGTTTATCTTCCTCACCTGCATCTAATATGGCTTGATTTGCCTCTCGGAATCTCACCGGAAGTTCCGGTGTTTCTGCTCTCCCGTCCGGGTAGGAAACCATCCGGGCGGAACCAATCTTCCGTAATTTTGATTCCGCCCCGTTCAATCGTCACTATGTGACATTAGCAAAGCCCCATTCATTCGTTAGGATCCAAACAAACTCTTTATTTTGGCCACCATACTTACTTGTGTAACTACTTATGTAACAGTCTTTAAATAGGGAAAACATGGAAGTGTTTAATGGCTTTTAAATCCATCCCTTTTTGGATCCTAACGAATGAGTGGGGCTAGGCCAGGGATGGGCAACTTCGGTTCTGGAGGGCCAATGTCCTGCAGAGTTTAGCTCCAACCATAATTAAACACACCTAAAGCAACCAATTAAAGGGATAGTTCACCCAAAAATGAAAGTTCTGTCATTATTTACTATCTATTATTTATGTTGTTACAAACCCGCATAAATTTATTTGTTCTAATGAACTCAAGGGAAGATATTTTGAGAAATGTGTGTAACCAAACGGTTCGTGAACCCCATTTACCTCCATAGTATTATTTTTTCCTACTATATAACTGCATGGGGTCCACTAACGGTTTGGTTACAAACATTTCTCAAAATATCTTCCTTTCTGTTAATCAGAAGAAAGACATTTATGGGGGTTTGTAACAACATGATAGTGAGTAAATGATAACAGATTTTTTTTTTTATTGGTGAACTATCCCTTTAAAGTCTTACTAGGCATACTAGAAACTTTTAGGCAGGTGTGCTGAGGCAGGTTGGAGCTAAACTCTGCAGGACACCGGCCCTTCAGGACTGAAGTTGCCCATCCCTGGGCTAGGCTAAATGCTAATACATTCAAAAGGTGCTGTACAAAGACTAAAAGTGTATGCATTGAAAAAAGATAGGTATTAGGGTGGTCCTTATTTTTCAACTTTTAAAGGTTCATTCTCTCACCCCACCAATATGTTTGAATAAATAAAAAACCATGCTCCATGCAATTAAACTCCTGTTTTAGTTGTGATATGTCTTTCAAAGCAAGAAAGCTTCAATGTGAATGAAGCACAAAAGACAATATACACTGAGACAATAGCTGAAGCAACACGAAGCAAGTCCCCGCTATATGGTTACTTGGATCAGAAGAGACTGATTGGAACAAAGTAACCCTCCAAGAAGCAAGTTTTATGTGTGTTATGCGTTTTAAAATGATACAGTTTTTGCAATAATATGTGATTTCGGAAATATTCAAAGGTGTTGAGTATGGATGAGCGAGTACAGCATTATCTATATCTGTTAACCATATGAATTATCTGTATCTGTACTCGGAGTGGGTGTGGCCTAACCCAGAAGTAGGTGGGGTCGTCGTTAAATGGGCGTGGCTTTAACCGGTATGTTATTTTATGCATGCAATTAATATATGGGTTGATCAGAAATAGTTATATTTCTGTATCACTGATCATAAGAGGGAGAGAGAGTGTTTGTTTGTGTGTGTAGCTTAATTTGTAATATTATTTATTATTTATACCACTACTACCTTTATATTTTATGAAATACAGCAAAAAGTGTCAGACACTCCGTAAAGTAAAAAAAACCTGGTTAGAGCCAGGTGATGGTTAAAACGAAAAAACTCAGATGACTGGCAGAGAGAGGAAGAGAGAGCGAGAGTGTGTGTAGCTTAATTAATTTGTAATATTTATAACACTAACTTTAACTTACTACCTTTATTTTTTTATGAAATACAGAAAAAAAGTGTCAGACACTCAGTGTGTGAAGTAAAAAAAACTGGTTAGAGCCAGCTGACTTTAAAAAAAACTGAAGAGAGAGAGGGAGAGAGAGAGAGAGTGTGTGTGTGTAGCTTAATAATTAATTTGTAATATTTATAACAATAGCTTAATACCTTTATTTTTGTATGAAATACAGCAAAAACATGCCATACACTCAGTGTCTGGTTACTGTTTAAAGACAGCTGAACGTCTAAAAAAGAAAAAAAATCTCTGACAGGCAGATGCGCGTCGCATTCACGTCTGAACGAACCCACGTTTACCAGAACTCTGCTGGTTAGTACGTATTAACGTTACAACCCGAAGTAAAAAGCTAAAGAAACCCTAAATGTTAATGGAAAAGAACCGCAAACCCGAGTGACTGAGGGAGAGAGACAGAGAGCTGTTCTGTGTGTGAATGAGCAGAGTGGGACACAGCAACACAATACATCTGTATGTGTGTAGGGGAGGGGCGCTGTTACTACTAGCCTATCACAGAACGCTGACACAATCAGCTACCCAATGATGATTTTCATTTAATCCGAGCACAGATATTGATTCGTATTAATCGTATAATACTTGTACTCGGCAGAAGTGCTTTATCCGTACCGGATACTCGTTTCAGCCGAGAATCCAGCTCATCTCTAGTTTTGAGCATCCTCTAGATATTGTAGGACCAATTCAAAATTGTGCAAATTGAGTTTTTATTGATATCCTAACACAATTAAGGGTAAGAGTTGAACATTTAAAAAAAATGTATAAGGACCTCCCTAAAAGGGAATGTATCAATTTGACGTTGAGGTAAGTGTCACGGAGTGACTTTGAAGAGGCGGAACCAAAAGTAAGGAAGATTAGTTCCGCCCGGACCATATTTCGCAAACACCGCCCACTTCCGGGAACGCTGGCGAACCCAAATCGGTGTGTTATTGGAAACAGGTGCATTGTTGAGCGTGGCGATCGCTGAATGGGCAATTCGGTGAAGAAGAGACGCATAAATAGGGCATCAGAAACACAGGAGGTTGTTGTTATTTCCAGCAGTTATTGAGGGTGCAACGGATCAGAGGAGACAGTAGGAGAGAGTGTATGGTGTACTGTGGAGCTTGGGCAAAGAGAGATACACACGCAGGGCTGAGTATACGATAACCTTTATTGGAGCATTGTGTTCATATGCATTGTGTTTTGGGAAGTTAACACACATTGAAGATCTGCTAGGATTGCAGGAAGGAGATTGTGCTGCCAGTTTGTTTCTGATGTTGGTTATCTGGAAAAGAAGTGGCAAGATTCAGTGTTCACAAAAGCGTGAATACACCGAAATATTCATCGTGTCAACAGTTACTTTGAAAGTGTGGAATATTTGAAAGGAGTCCGTTGCCTTGTCATGGCTGTGACGTTTCCTCTGGCCGTCCGCTGCATCGGTGCCCCTAACGTCCAGGAACTAATCCCCGGTCCTACATGGTTCTGACCTTAATTCACTGTGAGTGAGGAGTGCAATGGGTGAGTCCTTTCCTTTGCTGTGTGTACACTTGAAGTCTGCAGTGTCGTGCTGTGTCATGTTGTCAGTAATCACCCTCTAGGCTGGGAGAGAAAACCCTGTGGAGAAGAATGTGCACTGGTGTGGTGAGACGACCGTCTTTCATATACATGCCCGCTTGTGGCTCTGGACCCCTACTCCGCTGAGTGGTGACGTGTCAACAATAGCAAGTAAGGAACAGTGTGCATATTGTGGGGGACATCGACTGAGGGAAGTATTGGCTGCTATAAGAAAATCCAGCTGTGTGGCCTTTGTGTATGAATACCTGTTTGTGGAGTGCTTTCAGAGGTTCGCCCCTGTCTAGATCTCTGGTCTGTTGTCTAGAGGAGAGGGAAGCGTTCGAGTCATTCTTGAGGTACATATCCGGTGGCATAAACCTATCTGAAGTCACCCAGCGTGGTGATGCCAGCTGAGGGCGTGCTAGGCCCAACGCGCAGCAACTTCGATCTGCACTTTCCATCTACCCTTGTTTAAATCTGAGAAGTGGTGTGGCTTTCCCCCCCATTTATGCACTGAAGGAGTAAATTTGCAAAGGAATTCTGTCTGTTGTTACTGGTTCTATAGGTTGGAGTTTGAAGCTTTTGTCATCGAGGGAGTGTTTCCACAGTTGGAGGCGACCGTGTGGAGTGTTGGCCTGGGAAGTCAACCCCGGCAAAGAGGACTACAGGTGTCATGACGAATATCTCCTCCAGTCCCCCGAGCTCTAAAAGGCTAAAGCCTGTCGTCCACCTCCTCAAGAGTCTGTGAGTTGTATCCATTTCATAGCCCTTGTATACTTACCTGTATACCCGAAGTCCAACTCCAGTTGCCCTTGTTTGCCCTTCTGTGCGCCCACAGCTAAGAGCCAGCGTATAGCCCTTGTAAATATACCTGTATGCCCGAAGTCCAACTCCAGTTGCCCTTGTATGCCCTTCTGTATGTCCACAGCTAAGAGCCAGCTTATAGCCCTTGTATACTTACCCATACGCCCAGACAGGGCAGACAGCATCAGGTACGCCCCACCAGTGTTATTTACCCTTTTTCCCTTCAATACGTGCAGGAACGAGAAGAGCCCCACCGCCAGTTCCCCTTCAGGGCAAACACAAGAGATACTGCTGTGAACAACCCAGTTAAGTCACGTGAGGGACAGGAAACGAGTGGTCTAAAGACTTACCTGTAAATCTTGTGATGCTGTATTTCTACCATAACACAGACTGCACTTGCAAAGAAACAGTCCGTTCACTCTGACTCTGCCCATAACAAACATATTGCTTGATTCTAGACTGTCTGCTTTGTGCTTGGTCTTTGCACATTAATCGCGACGATTGTCATTAATTAATCGTGGGGCACGCATATCGTTATCATGATAAAAATACGATTAACCGTGCAGCCCTAATATAGCTTAAATCGATTTTCTTTTGTCTCTAATGTTTGTTCTAAAATAATTGTGCTTACATACATAATAAATACAAAATAAAGCAAAATCTTATTCAGGAACAGGTTTCGACAGCTGTATTGCTCACCATCAGATTCTGTTTCATAAATGCTCCTCTTATAAGAAGGCTCTGATATTGAACAAGTTGATTTTACTGAAGCTTCATCCCCATACAGGATAGAATCAACGACTTTTAACATTTGGAACTCATTGCATAGCAAGCTCCGCCTCGCTAGACGTCCAGCGAAGAGGGGCTATATCATTCTGTAGCACGGGCAGCGCTGAGCGCGGCTTATTATAGAAAGATGTTCAGATGATCAAGGTGTTCAAAGTTGCTTGTCCTTGACTATGTTGTCTTGCCTGTTGATCTGCACTTTTTTGTAACTTAAACTTTTGCACTTGGATTCCACAACTTGATGCTTGTTACATAGTGTAATAATGTAAAATATTTTGTATGTGATGGCCCATATATAAGCTGTATTCCTTCTTTCCAATTTAGGTTATGTATCCAACAGAAAAAAACAGCTTTACTTCTGGATCCATTGGGGGAAACACAAAATAAGATGAAAAAATGTGAAAACACCACACGGTTGGTAACTAAGCATGGCCTGTATCAACTTAAAAGAACCTATTCAAAGTGCTAAGAACTAACACAACACGTATTAATTCACATATTCTATCGTACGTATATTTAAAAGTAATCACAATATAAATATGTCTTCCTTTGACAACAATATTGTTGTTTGTATATGTAGATACACTATACATAAAGTGAATGTCTGAGTTTCAGTACGTGCATAGTAATCTTTTTCATACTACAAATGTAGACAAACAAAAATAGTATTCCAACACACAGTTTTTTTTATGAGTAGAGGACACTATAGTTAATTTATGTAATTCAGAATAGCAAAGAAAGTAAACTGTTACATATAACACCCAGAAATTCTTCAAACTGTGGCCTACCAATACAATTGATAAAAATTTGGTAACAAAAAATATTCATACACTTTCACCTGACATTGTTTTGCTTAAGTTTTTTTCTTTACTTGTTAATGCGACCTTTTAACACCACAGACTGAACAAAATTAAGCATTGCTTGATAATTTTGACATAAATTGGGATGATTTAATTGTGTACTTAACTTCTGCTGTTCAATTGTTTTTCATGGTTCACTGTATGAAGTTTTTTTAAAACATGGTACTGTTATTTTTCTATCATCAATTACATATATGAACTACACTGTAAAAAAATGCAGCACAAAGTTAAAACAACTTGGTTCAGCAAGTCAATTCAACCTACTATTTTAAGATTTGGCTGAATTTTTTTACATAACTTATACATTTAAGTTTAAATTGTTTAACTTAATTATTTAAGTTAAAGTAACATAGAAGTGTTTTTTGATTTTGACAAAATTTTTTGAATATTTTACAGTGTATAGTGTCCTGGACCCAAAAAAGAGGTCTGGTGTTGAAAGTTGGTTTGACTACATTCTGCCCCTTAGAGCCCTGATGAGAGCAAAAGGAGTAAATGTTTCACATTGGAGGTGTAAAACATTGCCTCATCCTCACCAGCCAGATGGTACCTCTTTACAATAAAGGTGTATAAATCAGTTTGTTACATATTGTATGTAATTAATTAAATAATAATGGCTAGAATGCAATTTCAAATATTTAACAAATATTTTTAATCCCATGTATAACTATCATGTCTTATATGTAGTTTGGAGAGAAAATGTTGTTTCAAGAACTGGTGACATTTCCCGCGGCACTGACCGACATGGTGAATTTAAGATTGGAGATAGCCACCATAGTTCTCAGGGAGTCAGGTACGTTTTGTAACTAAACTACTATGAAGAACTAAGTGTGAAGACCTTGCTTGTAAACACATGAAAACCCATCAAGTATGATGATAGTGTTATAGTGTATGCACAGGAAATAAAGGACTGTGGAGAGAATCTAAGTACTTTTATAAAATAAAGACGGTTCACATGCCAGGACAGAAAATGTACCAAGCAAAGATATATGGGAAATAATGCAAACTAAAAGTGTGAAAAAAGTTAAAATAAAAACAGAAAATCCAAATGTAAAAAGAACAGAATAAATGAAAATCAAAGTGTCAAGTAATGAATAATATGTTGTAAAATCTTAACTTTTTTATTTGGTTCCACAGATGACTTAACCAATCTGTGTCACTTTTGTGGGGAGGAAGAGAAGGATCAACAAGTTTGTGAAGATCTGCACTGGGTATATACTAATTTTTATAACAAATAACAATTATTTGTTATTTCCATTTATTTATTTAGCAAATGCTTTTATTCAAAGGAACTTACAATTTAACGGAGACAACAACAGAGATAATAATAACTAAAAATGGTAACACTTTGTAATAAAGTTGTATTAATAAACATTAGTAAATGCATTAACTAACATGAACAAACAATGAATATAGTTGTATGTCTTCATTTGTATTAATGTTATTACAGTTATTCATTTTAGTTCATAGTGCATTATTTAATGTTAATAGTGGCAACACTTGATTTTATAAATGTATTAGTAAATTCCGAAATGAACATGAACCAAGATTAATAAATTCTGTAGAAGTATCTTTCATTGATAGTTTATGTTATGTAATTGCTGTTCTTTCACATACAGATTTCATGTGATGCCTGCCAAAGGTGGTTCCACCATGATTGTGTGGGGAAACCTGCAGTGGAACAGCCATTCAAGTGTGAAGCATGCTCCACTTAAAATGGAAGAGGAAAAAACTTTCTTGCCCCCTAATTTCTTTTGTTGGTGTGTGGTTTAATTCGTTTTTAATGCCATGGCATTATGGTTAAAATTTTATTAAAATATTAAATTACAGGTAGTTTTATTTTACATTGTTCATTTTTACTTGGATTAGCAATTGTTTCTGTTCTTTGTTCTTTCCAAAATAAGAATGTACATTATGAGTAATAAATTAATGAACAATACAACTTTTTTGCATTGAAAATCATACTTTTTTCACCATGCAGGTAAAGCAATATGAATTTAACTATTTAAAGAAATAGCTGATGTTTCAAAATCAGAGCCTTGTTATAAGAGAAGCATGGGGAAACAGATTCTGATGCTGAACGATACAGCTGTCGAAACCCGTTCCCTCAGCCCTATTATGACAGATGTTATGCAGTGGCTTAAAAGTCGCTGATTGAAGTTAAACAAGCCTGACAAGCTGTATGGTTATCTGTGCACCCCTGCTTTCTTTCCCACAATATATTAGGTCTATGTAGGCTATTTGTAAATCTGAATGACAGAATTCATTAATGTATTAAGGTATGTTTTATGCTTTTAAACTTGGGAACTGTGTTGCCTTTGCAGGTGTGACAAATACATTTCAAATGCATCAACAATCCTGTATCCACAGTTTGGGTTTTCTCCAATAAAGTTCTGGATGCATTCTTTTAAATTTTCCGAACTGATATCGGAATATGTTTGTCGTACGGAAAGTTTGTACGCCTTCATCCACCTCCTAATTGAATAGGATACTACATACATCATTGCAATCTCATGCACTTTAAAACGTTGTTCCAATAAATACTGAAGTTGTTCTTTCCTACTACATAATGTGTCCATGCCTATCAAAGTTTGGCCTAAACCAGTGCTTCTCAATTATTTTCTATCACGCCCCCCCTAGGACGAGGTAAACATTTTGCGCCCCCCCAACTCTCCGCCGTGACTGTAAATAGTATCATTTGTCTATAAAATTACACATCTGCAAAACATTGTATCCTTATTAACATTGAGAAAACAAAAAAATAAAACACAAAAAGAAATATCGGATCAACTTACAACAAAGAAAAACTTTATTAACATTGTTTTTTAGTCTGTAACAGAAAAGACTTAAAATGCATCAATTTGCCTGAAAAAAAATCAATCCTTATTTAAAGTATAATATTTTTTGACCATTTGATACTGAAAAATTAAATTAAATATAATCAATAAATAATAATAAAAACCACAAGGGGCTTATCAGGTGCAAAAAAATCACTTCCTAAAAAAGTATTTTCCCCGGGATCTCGCGCGCCCCCCCTGGTGTCGCTTCGAGCCCCCCCCTGGGGGTCCCGCCCCACTATTTGAGAAGCACTGGCCTAAACCAAAAGTATCTTGTGCTAAGAGCTCCAAACTGCTGTTCAGTAAACAAAAAAATTCACCCTCTCTCGGCACCGATATAACCGCAGCTAAACGATGAACAACTTGAACAACACTTTCCAGCCGAAAATACATATAATCAGTTTCTTGGGGTCTTTGCAGAAGTACAGTGATTATTCCGTTTAACTGACCAGATATGTGTTCCAAAAGCTCACAGGAGACTGGCACAGGATGTCTGAAACAAGAGAATATGCAACTTAATAAATCGACTAAGTAATTCAAAAGTATGTACAAAATCTTTTTTGTAACAGATTTCAGTTTAATAAATAGATTGGCATTTTTGTTAGATAATTACGCATCCATGTCGTCCATCAACCCAACGTCCCAGATTTCAAAATCGGTGTTAGTTTTTGAAACAAATGTAACCCTGTCGTTTAGTCTAGTAAATCAACATAGCCAACTCAAATGTTTAGAATCGGCATCGGGCGGGGTTTGAACCGTGATAAGTTTGGAATATTCGGAAACAAAATAGGTGTGTTCGACTTTTTTCAGCCCTTTAGAAGTTGCGCCAATGGAATTCCAAAATTCAGTCTTTTCTGCTGGAGGTTTATGGAGCTAAGGGGGCGTGCACACCAACGCTTTTACGCCCGCGGCCGGCGCATGTTTTCAATTCATTTCAATGGAAACTCTGCGTATTTCAAATAAGCCAGCCGCTAGCGGTTTTTTTTCCGTGCTGAGAACCGGCGCCCGGCGGTTTTTCCGCGCTGAGCGTTGAGAAATGTTCAACTTTGGAAGAAAAGCTCCGCTCGTCAATGTCAGTTCTCACGCGGCCGTCCAATCACAGTGGAGGAGGGGCGGGACATTACCACAGCAACCAATCGTCGCTTCCTGGCTTCTACAATAACAACAAACCTACGTGCGGCTAACAACGATGGAGGAGAAATTAATTATGCTTGTTTCCGAATATTGTTGTCTGTATCAGATGACTTCCCCGGACTATCATAACATTATGATGAAAAACGCTGCTTGGATGAGCATTTCACTTGCCATGGGTATAACAGGTAAGTTAAGAAGCAATTATTTTCCTACACTTGCTTACCGTCGAAAGCTATTTGCTTAACTATTGTATTTATATCTATTCAATTTCTATATTGCATATCTAGATATTACCTATATGGGCCATTCTACCGAATTCGTGCAAATTGCTGTCCCGGAACCAAAAAACTAATTTAAAAAGCATTAATGTAGGAAAATGTTTGATAATAAAAAAATATAAGCAAATAACCAATCAAAACCCAAAGTAATATTTGAGGTAGCGGCAGGCTTTATATATAAAATATAATTATTTATATGGTGCTTTCAATTGAGAGGTGGTTGTCCCAAACCCCAAGGTCTGAATTTCACCATAGGAAAAAAATATGAAATAATTTTTTAAATTTTTTTTGTCATTGTTTTAATAAGTATCATTTTGAATACTTTTGTTAATTAATACCAAAAATATATTTATTGGATATTTTCAGTAAAAATCATGTAAAATCATGTAAAAAAAACACTGTCCCGCATTTTCACGTCACTACCGAAACATTGCATAGTTTGGTCAATAATATAATAATGCTTTAAGCCACTCCCCTCCATTTTGAACCAGAAACTTTGTCTGTGTCTCTCTCCCTTGTGGTGACATGGTGATTAGATCAGTCCCATGGTTTTGAAGTAAATGTGATCAAAAGTTTGGAAATCAGTGTGTGACATTTATGAATGTCACTACCGATCACATGTTTTCAATGATTAATTAAGTTTTTTTGATTTTTTTCTACTGGTCATTTAGGTTTTACTCATGTTTCAATGTTGAGAACTGTGCTAGTTAACTACTTACTGATTAGCATCTTAGCAGTAGGATCAAAGTTAGCTTAAATCGTCACTACCGAAACAGTCACAACCGAAACATTTGTTGACATTTCGGTTGTGACGTGATTGTTTCGGTAGTGACAAAATGACACTTATTTCTTTATTTTAATAAATAAATAGAAACTTTCAAGTGCACATATATTCTTTTTCAGTACAAATAATTTGTTAGTCATATTTCTGTAATGTTGTACGTGATTTGACTAGGACTACAAACTAAGATAAAATGAACTAGGCCAGATTAATTTCATTAATTCATACAGTAGTAGCTTGACTCATTATTGATGTAAATGAAGGCTATATGATTCTACCTCTGGTCTTTAGGAAAACTTTCTGCGCTAATTTAGCGGGACTTTGACTGACTGCTTTATATAAATGACATAACAGATAGCACTTATCAGCATCATTGTAAATTGACATGTCATTGTTAAGTGTAGACAGGGCAGGCTCACACTAATAATGTAAATGTAAATATCTTTGGTTAATTTGTAGAGATAGCTACAGAGAGAGAGGAATCACCAACATGCATAGACGGAAAGATGAAAGTAGAGCGGACAGACTAAGAGAGCCTATTTACTTGAGCCGATACTTCTTTTGCTCACTTAGTTTACTTATAAAAATGACACAATGATGCCAAATGTTACAAGTCTCAATTTAAAAAAGTAACATTTATTGAACTTAAAAAACTATATTTCTGTCTGTAAATAATGCCGGAAAAACTCTGTGAACACAGCAGCCACAAATCGGCCAATGCCAATACACATAAAACTCGCAAAATCAGCCAATATATGTCTATCACTAGTTCTTTTATATGAAAATTTATTCAACCTACCTCAAATCAAATAAAAAATTAAGTTTACTTCAAACTCAAAAAAGTCAAACTCAGCAACAAGAGAATCAGTTAAGGAGGTTTAGAGAAGTTAGAATGTGTAATGGAAAAACAGGCACACATGTGTACACCAACATTACAGATGGACATGGGTGCACACACACCAAATTCTGTAGTTTATACTGTGGGCTTGAAGTTTTATATGGACATACATTGTCATCTTTTTCTGAAGAGATGTGAAAATCAACACAGCATCTCGCATCCCTTCAAGGTCTGAACTATCCGCCATCTCTTCAGCGTAATTTCAGTGCAAAGTGCTTTTATGTGGTGTTGCGTTAGATATTCTTTGTGCTGTTTGTTTTGACTGCATGATGCCAACCATTTTTGACTAACTAATTACTTTTTTTAACACAAAATATGGACAATCCAATATGGTCGTCACTACCGAACATTTGATGTCACGACCGAAACAAATAATGTTCTGGAAAAATAAAATAGGTTTTGTTATCAGAAAAGATGAGATAATTAGAAAAGATGACATAATTTTATTTAGTTAGATAAAAATTTAAACTAATAAATCCTTGAATTTGAAAACTGTATCAGTGCATGTATGGCAATTACAGAGAAATATTGCTTTCAAAATGCATTTAATTTGATGAACCACTCTTATAGTTTTGTAATATTTCTAATCAATATAACAATGACACTGTCTTTAAAAAAATGTAAAAAATATATTTAGAAGGTTAATGTAAAGAAAATCAGAATAGGCTATTAAAAACCTAATTTTTATATCAAATGTTTTTGTGTTTCGGTAGTAACAAATTTTGGGAGAGAGAAAACATTTCGAAACGGTATAAAAACATGCTAGGAAACTAAAGTGTCCAATCAGTAGATTAATGTTCCTTAGATGTTCTACTATGTTTATGACTACAAAGCTTGCAGGAAAAAACACACTTTTTTCAAGAAGTTTTGAAGTGTCAATTTGCACCAATTCGGTAGAATGGCCCATATATAACCTTTCTGAGTATCAAATTTCAGTGGAGAAATGTCGTAAAAAGTGGAAATACCTGAGAGACATGTACCGGAAAGAGAGAAAGGATGAGAAAGAGAGAAAGAAGTCAGGTTCAGGGGCAACAGGGAGCAGCAGGAGGTGGAAATACATGAGCATACTCAGCTTCCTGGAGCCATACATTCAGGACAGGGAGACCTATAGCAATTTCAGGCATAATAGGTCGAGTGATGAGGATGGTAATGCAGAGGCTATCCTTGAGTCACAAATAACACAGGTGGAGGTAGTGTAGCATTCTGATAAATGTCAATATGTGATGTAATATGAAACCATGTCTGTGAAAACCTGGGTAAAGTCTTACAAACTATGATAATGAGCATCAAATTTGATTTAATTATCAAATACTCTTATTGCAATCTAGAACATGATCTTTCTCAGTCAATCTTATACATATTAAGATTATATTGTCTTTATATTAACATTATATTATCTTTTAAAGCTGGATTTTCACAAGAAGGGTCTCACATCTGTTTTAAAAACAAATGTTTAGTCAAATATCAGTATTTTTACTATTTACCTTTATTAAAGGTATACCTCACCCAAAAATGAAAATTCTTTAATAAATTAATCTAATATTGCTACGAACCTGTATTAATTTATTTGTTATAAAAACACAAAAGGAGATGTTTTGAGTAATTTTTATAATGAAACTGTCCATGAGCCACATTGACTTCTATAGTATTATTTTTTCCTACTATGGAAGTCACTGGTGTTCATGATCAGTTTGGTTTCAAATATTCCTCAAAATATCTTCCTTTGTGTTCATCAGAACAAAAACATTTATGCAGGTTTTAACAACATGAGTGAGAGAATTAAATAATTTTTATTTTTGGGTGAACTATCCCTTGTGGTTAGCACAATTTAAATGCTTTTATCTAAATAGACCTACAAATGATGTAACACTACATATTTTTTATATAATTTTTTTTTTATTTGTCACCCACAGACAACAGAGGAGAACATGACTGTGACCCAAACCCAGGCCAGCACCACACAGCACACCATCACACAGCATGGATCTCCTGACTCCCCTTGTGTGTCACCACCTTCCACAACAGAGAGACCTGCTCGCCGTAGTCTGGCTCAGAAAATAATTGAGCCTGACATGTCTACTTTTCAGCGCAATGTTTTAAATGCCATAACCAACCAGATGATGAGGAGCATTTTCTTTTAAGTTTAGCTGGGGCTTTAAGACACCTTCCTCCACGCACTCGATCAGAAGTAAAAATAAAATTTCAGCAAATTTTACACGAAGCACAATTTGGCTTTAATGATCAGTGCAGCACATTCATGCAAACACACACAGGCACAGAAACACACACAATGAGTTCTTATTACAATTTAGAATAAATGTTTAGATTTAAGTCTTTATTTATACAGGACAGTTTGTTATTTACCAATATATACATATTTATATATATCGACACTGTAATTGAATATTAGTCTATACTAGAGCTGGGGTAAACGATTATTTTTTAAACGATTAATCTGTCGACTATTTTGTCGATTAGTCGACTAGTCTAACGACTAATTGGACGATTAATCCAACGATTAGTTTTCTGTTTATCGATTAATAAAAACCATAATGTATCTCGAATAAATAACAAAAACATTCTTAATAATATACTTTAAAGATACAACCTTTAAGGAACAGTTTTGCACGACAAAAAAATATTCTGCTTTACACAAAATAAAATAAATAAAAGGATTTTATTGTTATACAGTCTGTTTACTCTTTTACAGTACCAACATAACTCTTGTTCAAAAAAATTCAAAAGAGTAGTGCAAAACAAAAACACTGTGCAGTGCACAGTATATACATTCCTGAGAGTTCAACACAATATAAAATTCCTGTTTTCTTTTTACAGTCCAAACAGTCCTTTTGCTCAGTTCTGCTGCTTTCTGTGTAGTGCATTGTGTCTCTTTCCCAAGATAGGACTGCAAGGTTCTTTGCTGTGTCCTAGAGAAAACACAAAAGCAATGCATATTAGAACAGCTATGACAGTGGGGCATTTTAAATCTACTCTTAACCAACATGTAGACTTTTAAAAGTAATGTTATGTCCAACAATGCATTTCATCATCATGGTTAGGCTAGCCAGCTGCTAACGTGCTACTGTGTTGTTACATGGAAATTGCCAGGGTTAACTGTTACACATATCAATATTTATCTGTTTTCAGTGCTTATAAAACCATGCATTCATGAGCACTCTGCACCAGCTTATGTGCAGCCCTGGCTCCGTAAGTTTACGTTACACTGGCAAACTAGCGTACTGAATCATGATACTATAAACTAGCTAACGTTAGTCTAATGTTATGTTTAACATGAGTTAACGCTTACTAAACGTCAAGTCGTGACTCTTGAGTTAGCTAACATTAGACATATAACGTCGCACATGAGCAACGAACTGCACCGAGAGCTAATATAGTTAGATACCACCACTGAAGTGCACATATCTCATGCTAATGTTACACAACACACTACACAAACATGAAATTAATTTTGCCAACTGTAAAACTTACTTTTTATTGTCTCCTTCACGAGTGACAATGGGGTGCCTCCGTTTCAGATGCTCCAACATCGCTGATGTGCTGGTGTGGTATGCCATCTCCATTTGGCAAATAGCGCAGATAACAACATCTTTACGTTTGGAACTAAATTTGAAATATTCCCATACCTTCGATGATTTAGTGCGAGCTGTTTTTCTTTTTTGGGGGCGTTTTGTAGGCCTTTGTTGGAAATTATGCGAGGAGGTTGGTGTTTCGTCCTCCATTTTTTATGTTTTGTTCTCAAACGCGCGTGTGACGAGCTGTGTCGAAGCGTCGACGCAAAAATATGACGTCGACGTAATTTTGACGTCGACGCGTCGACGTCATCGACGCGTCGCTCCAGCACTAGTCTATACTGTATCGTTAATAATTAAAGTGTGAATTAAAGAAATTTTTTCTGCTGATTTATATTGTTGTTTTGTGTATGTTATTGTGCAGATTGTTAGTGGATAAACGGTAACAAAAATACTTGCACAGGAAATATGCTCATTTTTGAGGACATGGGTGGCTCTTAAAAGAGCCTTTTGTAATACGTTTGGTGTAGACATGGTTGTGATGGTGTGAGGAGTTAGATGATGGAATGCTGCCAAGCTACTTCGCCTTCTGGAGAGAAGAAGTAGGTGGTGTACTTCTGTCTAACATCAAATGCTTCTCTAGATGCATTGTTGCTGCCAACTCGTTGGATAGGCTGCATGGCAAACTCAGAAGGTAAGGGGGCATACCGTTCTTCCTCTTCACGAATGTTCTTGCACCGTAAGAAATTGTGTAGGATGCAGGTGGCCTTAACCACTGCATCTGCCACCTTTGGTGAGACACCAAGTACTCTGTGATAGAGTCTCCACTGGGCTGCAAGGATACCAAATGTGCACTCCACCATCCTTCTTGCACGGGAAAGACGGTAATTAAATAACACACGCTTTTCCCTGTCAAGTTGTTTTCCTGGATATGGTCGGAGAAGGTGCTTCTTTAGAGGAACAGCCTCATCACCCACAAACACATATGGCACAGGCTGAAGGTGTTCTGCTCCTGGTAAAGGTGCATCCTCTGGCAGATTGAGGGTTCCCTGGTGGAGAGCTTTGCCAAAGTCGGATGCACAGAGTGTCCCCCCCATCACTGCTTTTCCCATATGCTCCCACATCAACCATGCAGAAATTGTAATGAGCATCAACTACTGCTAGGAGCACGATGGAGAAGCTCCCTTTGTAATTGAAAAACATGGAGCCTGTTGATGGTGGGGCCTGTATTGCAACATGTTTTCAATCAATTGCTCCTAGGCAGTTGGGAAAGTTCCACAGACGATGGAAGTCTCCTGCAATCTTTTTCCACTTGTGTTTTTCAGGAAACGGCATGTATTGCTGGAACATAACAGACCAAATTGCCTCACACACATCTTTCACTATTTTTGCCACAGTGCTGTAACCCACCCTATAGCTGAAAGCAATTGATCGAAATGAATCTCCTGTTGCTAGATACCTACAAAAATAAATAAATAAATGTAGTAAAACAACAATTGATTGACTACAAATCCATTATACAAATACTACATTTTAAAATAACTTCAAACCATGATTTGATTAGTTTAAATGGAAAATGTATTAAATGTGCATTCAATATTATGATTTTTTTTTTAAATCACACAAATACATCGTCATTGTTGATACATAAATTAATTGCAGTAATAACGTGTACTTAAGTGGTGTTATTATTTACAAATCTTAGATACTTTTATCTGAGTATTTACCATTTTTTGTATTCACTCTTTGACAGCTTCGTTACAAGATTTGCATTTTTACCAGTAATAATTTAAAGTATCAAAAGGGCTACAAGATGTAAATATGTTTTTCTATTAATGCACATAGGTTACCTCAGGCAAATGGAAAGACGTTCCTCTGTGCTGATGGCCTCCCGATAATTTGTGTCTCTCCTCGTTATTGAAGGTCCTATTATTCGGAGCAACATCTCAAACTGTGTCCTGCTCATACGAAAATACTCCTTGAACCGGCTTCCGTCCAATTTCAGTTCTTGGACCAATCGATGGTGCTCGCCGAGATGTTTCCTTGCCAACAAAATATCATGTACCCACATTGACCGGGTCCGTCCCCTCTTTTTACGTACATCAGGCATCCCTTCATCCAACGCAACAACCAAAGCCAGTAGTTTTCCAGTAGTTTTAGACATTATGTATGCACTAAATAATGTTGCAACAAACTATCATTGTTTATCAGCGAAATCAGATGATACTTCTGTTGACACTCCGACTCCGTATCATAGCAACCACAGCGCGCCAGCTGAAAAAAAGCTGCGCTTTCAAAAGCGCTCGCAGCTGACTTTTTCAGCTCAGCACCGGGCGTTTTCAGCCGCTTTTAAAAGTTTTGGTGTGCACAGCCCCTAAGAGTAACTTCTGGGAACTCTTGAGAGGCTCCTTGATCCACCATTGCTGAAGCAACTGCACCGCAGGAACCGATAAGCAGATTCACTCTTACCATATTCAACATAATTGGAGTGGAGGAGATTTGCATTTTTATGAGGGCACATGATTTTGTTTTTTTTAAATAGAGAAAAAAACAGCCCTGGACTTCCTCCCAAATAGGCCCATCATCTGGCCATTCACCCCTAGCCGCAACAGACACAAGGATGTCCTGATACTATGCTACAATACTGTCAGACTATCAGACAAGGTTATTTAATATTTTGTCAATGTCGTATTACACTTTGATTTATAATAAGGCTGTGAAATAATGAAAATGGTTTGGCCCTATTAATTTTGTCTGTAAAGCTTTCACAGAAAACCACCAGGTTTTTGCCAATTCCACAATACTAAACACAAATATGAAAGGCAAAGAAAAACTGCACTCTGATGGAAGACAGACAGAAAGTGCAAGCTAGGATTTTTTTGGTTAAACTATTATTTGGTCAATTATTTAGCTCCCTTTCTTGTATATTAGCACGTTTAGAGTGGTAGCAATGCATGCCTGATATTTTCCCGTTCAATTCAATACCTTAGTCTTCATTCAATCAGAAAATGTGAGCTCACTGCAACCTCTCATATACAATAAAGTCAATGAAAGAAATGAGAACCAATGCAATACGATGAATGTCCACCCACAGACTGTTTTAAATGAGGTTGGATAAATATTTTGTTGCTTTTGTGTGTGTGTTCTTGTTTTTCTATCTTGGTGGGGACTTCAACCTGAATGCACACAGACTCGTGGGGACTTTGAGGTCCCCACGGGCAAACCACCACAAGCTCCTCCCAAACAGTGTTTGGACACGCCCTGTGTTTTTTTTAAAGTTGTCATGAGGACCATTTCAAGTAAAAAATCTGTGTGACTGTGTATCTATGCATCCCTAGTGTTCACACATAATATTGCGGTCCCCACAAGTTACATTGTTCTGGAAAAGTGCGTCACTTTCGCCCTACTCTCTAGTGCCAACTATTGGTGAATAATAAAATTAAAATTGAATTTAAATGTTTATTTTAATTTAAATAAGTATACAATGGACTAGGTGCACAAGATGGCATCTATTCACTTCGTGATTTGAGTGTACGCATCAGTACTTCTGGTCTAAGCGTTTATGCATTGCAAATGACAGCATCTAGCTTACCTTGTTAAGTAGAATGAGTTCTAACTTGCTTTCAAACGGAAAAAAGGAGCATTACATTGTTTTCTTCCCATTCGTCATGTTATAATAACACAGAGATAAGTTTTCACTCCTGTAAATACTGCGGTACGTGCTCAGTGTTAAATCAAGTTCCGTAGGGACAGCTTCAACCCTACGAAAATCACTTCGTAGTGACTGCTAAGGGGTTGAGATGATTTATAAAAGAAGCTATATCGGTTCCCTTACACCGAACTTGACTATTATACTTTATAATTTATGTATTTCTTATTTTCCATGTAAATACATTACGAATGTTTCTAATTGTAAATGTTTCTTGATGAACTTCCAATGAAAGTATTTCTAAAATGTTTTCATGTAAATACTTTATAATTAATGTTTCTAATTGCAATTTTCCGGTATAAACCTTCTAATGAATGTATTTCTAAAATATTTTAATGTAAATACTTAAGAATGAATGTTTCTATTTGCAATAGTTTCTTGTAAATACTTTATAATTAATGTTCTATAATTTTGTTAGACATTTACTTACCAGAATTGATTAATTAAACAGTATTTTGTTGACATCTTTTACATTATTAAAAAGGTAATTTTCAAAGAACTGTGTACACTTATATAAACCCTTTAAACCCCATTCTCCACAACTTATGAGATGGACAGTTACACGTTACCACTAAGGAAAGTTTAGCATTGCTGTTGCTTTATACACTTGACTCACAGCATGATAGCATTAAGAGTAGGCCACACATAGGAGCACATTAAAAGTAATATATTTATTTTAATACTTAACTGTATCATTATTACCAATATTATTTATAAAGAATCAATGTTATATGTACAGGGGATTTTAAAGAGGAAAAAATGTAGTGCATATTATTTAAATTAAATCCCATAAGTGATGCGAACCCTCTTCAAACATTCATGTAAAAATAAAAATAATCTCCCTTATAGTTTTAGCCACCTCACAGTCTTTGTAGGTGCATTGTATGGGAATACCCTCCTCTGTAAAAACACCAAAAATCACACCACTACATCCCTATAAGAAGTAGCTGGCCTTGCACCTGCCAGTAGTAGCTGAGAGTCTGCTTTAATTTCAGCGTTGCACTCTGCATTTTCAAGTAGCTACAGTCATTTAATTGAGACATTTAATTTCCAGCAGTCCGAAGGGTGGGCTCTCAGCTGGGTCAATCTGAAGGGTGGGCTCTCAGCTGGGTTAAACACAACATAGTGGTTGCAGAGTGCTCTTTCAGCCACACAGAACAGTCTGCCACTGAAATGTCAACTGGTGAGGAGTCCCCTTACAGAAATAACCTACAGGAATCCTGCAGGATTTTCATTTTTTCTGCAGGCATCCTGCAGGAATTATAAAATCCTGCAGGATTTTTCACTTGTACTGCACATCAGTCCTGCAGGAATTATAAAATCCTGCTGGATTTTTTTTTTAAAAATCTGCAGGAATTATAAAGTCCTGCAGGATTTTTCACTTGTACTGCACAGCAGTCTTGTAGGAATTATAAAGTACTGCTGGATTTTTTTTAAAATCTGCAGGAATTATAAAGACCTGCAGGATTTTTCACTTGTACTGCACATCAGTCCTGCAGGAATTATAAAATCCTGCTGGATTTTTTTTTAAAAATCTGCAGGAATTATAAAGTCCTGCCGGATTTTTCACTTGTACTGCACAGCAGTCTTGTAGGAATTATAAAGTCCTGCTGGATTTTTTTTTAAATCTGCAGGAATTATAAAGTCCTGCAGGATTTTTCACTTGTACTGCACAGCTGTCCTGCAGGAATTATGAAGTCCTGCAGGACTGCCGTGCACCTCACGCAGAAACAAAATGTTTGCTTACAGGAGTTTTCCCTGTAAATGAAAAATAAATAAGTCAAAAAATAAATAATAAACCTACAGGTTTTGTCTAGACTAGAGAATAAAACTCGATAGTTACTGTAGTTTAATTCTTACAATTTTTATTTAATTAGATTCAAGTACATTTCATGGAACAATTTTTTGATATTGTTTTGTCTCATTGCTGCCAAGAGCCAGAGCATAATATGAGTCTTAACAAGTAAATTAAAAAAATTAAGAGTAAGAATAAATAGGCAATTATAAAAAAAATCTAAATCATTTCAAAATTATACATTTATGCAAACATCTACGACATGTCAACATTCAAGAGATATGAGTCTGTATACTGTACATTTTTACCTTTTATAACATGAAGATGCAGCTATTTTATTTTTAATCCAACTCCCATCTATTTGGTTGGATGCAAAAAAAATTATTTGCAAGACCTGGTAGGTCCTTGAGGTAGACACAGGTTGAATGTATGTCTGTGCATTTGATAAGTTCAACTGAGTCAATCCCTCTTTCTTTTAAAATGTTTGTTGCTGTTATCCCTGATTCTCTGTCTTTGCTGATGTCATTACTTGTTGTTTTCATAACATCAATGAAGGCATGACCCTCTCCTTGCGCATTGCCTACGTCTATAAATGATCGTACTAATGCTATAGACCCATGTTTGGTTTGAACTGCATGGTTGATTCTTTTAGATAAAGATTTTGCTCCTTTTGAATGAATTCGCCTGCCATTAACCACAGCCCTAGAATAAAAACTGAATGCTTTATTTGCACTAAAACCTGACTCTTGAAGGATATGAGACTCTCTTGGGGTTGGCTGTCGTACATGTGGGCATCCAAGAAACATCACGCTAGAACTACCAATACACTTTCTCACAATATTGGTGCCTCCCAACATTTTTTCAACAAAGCTTTTGCTTTGCTGTGTTTGTTCATCATTGAATACAGCAGCAATGAGTTGTGGAACATGTTGGTAAAGGTTAAACATGTTAACAATTTGTTCTGGTACAGCTTGTGTGCCATGAAAGAGTTTCTGAAGGTGTTCATTCTGGGACTCATATAAGAATGCACTGTGACTCCATAAAGGACCCCAATTTTTCACAGATGCTGCTGCATGTACAAGTATGTGGACATTATAAGACACATGACACTTTCCATACTGAGACTCAAAACGGTCCACAAATGCTTTTAAAAGGCCATCAGCTTTGTCAATGTCGTGGGAGGAAATTGAATCTTGAAGGAGAATGTATGTAGCCTGCACTAGAAGTAGTAAATGGTCAAGATATTGTCTGGGTAAAATGCCAAACAAACAGGGAAGGCTGTAAAATAAGAGAAAGTGGGTGTATTCCGAAGCTTTCCAATATTTGCGCAAAGAAATTGAACGGGGTAGTCTTGTTATACTTGAAGGTGGTTTAATGGCAAGTAACTTTGTTTCAATTTGCTTGATTTCTCTTCCAATGTACCAAGGCTCTGTATGGTATTTGGAGTCAAACCATAGGGTAGTCAGCTGGCGACAAACACCAAGTAATATGCCATGCATGTAATCATATGCAAATCCAGAAACCATATTAAAAAACAACAGCAGCATTAGAGGAGATGGACCTTTTACACCATTTATGCATGTTCCAGAATCAACAGCTTGCTGAGCATCTTTAGTGTGTTTTTTGTGTGATGTCAGCTCTGGCTCTGTTGACTGCAAAGGGTACACCCTTGTAAACCCGTTACCCTTTTCTACAACTTCACCCTTTTGATAACACCAGTTACAACCATGCTCTCCATTAAATTGCTTGACATTCTGTACAGCACAACGAGCCACTGAATCAGAAATGCAAAGCAAACTGTATACATGGACTACTGATTTTTCACCTTTCCACTGACATGGTAACCCTTGGTTTTCAAGACTTCGCAATTCATTAACAAATGATTGCAGAAACGAGTTCATTTCTGGCTTTTTTGGCACAAACCGCCAAGAATGACATGCTTTGCCCTCAGATTAGGGAGCTCGTTGATTGTGACTTGAAGTGGCCAGATATGAAAAGGAGAAGATTGGAACACCATCAACATTCCAGGACACTGAAATATTCGCCAATTTTGGGTCATTTAGTGCAGCAATTGATTTGTACATAGTACCATCAAATATGTCTTCAACATTTTGTGAGTTGTGCTTTGTCCTTGACCATTTGTAATTCAAAGACTCACAAAAATCTGTATCTTGAAATTTACCTCTTAACTGATCTGAAATAGATAACTTAATAAAGACAGAGCCAGATTTGATTAGGTTTTCCATGTCCCCTGGGGTACAATTGCATGAAGCACAGTGGGTGGGGATTTCATTACCAAAGAAAAATTGGCAGGATGGGCAAATATACTGGACTTCAAAAGTGTCACAGTGAAAGGATTTCATGAACTTGTATAAGCTATCTGGAACACCATTGGTTGAATCAGGACAGTGGAGATTGATCAGGGCTGCGTTTCCCGATAACGTTGACTCTTAGCGCGCTACGAAGACACTTAAGTTAAACCTTAACTACAGGTTTACCTTTTCTAGGCGTGTTTCCCGAACTGTACCTTAGCGGGTTTCTTAAGGTATTCCTTCTTACGTACGACGTTACCGGGTGCTGTCCATGGCGATGGTGCTGAATAGGTTGATATCGATTGCTCGACAATCAATTGATCACTTTATGTAATACGTAGTTCGCTGCGTTATGAGAGAGCGGTGTTATTTATTAAAGAAACATTTCAGAAATAGGTCAAGTTACATTTTTTAGGAATATCTGGTAAAAATATTTCAAATTGCAAACAACTAAATATAAACCTTGTATATTTTATTTTATATCAAACCCATGCAAAACTCGCAACTTCATGTCCAAAAGTATAATGCATAAACTGCTCCAATGCATCAATTATTCCTTGGATAATTTATATTAGGGTTCCCAATAAATGCGTTGCACAGGGGAATAAGGTGGGTCGTGCGCAAGCCACCTGGCTTGGCATTACACTTAAAATAAAAACAAATTGTTGTTCATTTGTTCACGCGTGTATGTGCTTGGACACTTGATGCGCAACAGCGCGTTTACAATGCGGATAACGCTTAATGGACGCATTTCTGGAGCCGCGCGCCCGCGCCTGTCTGTTTAACTTAAATATAACATAAAAATATATATTATATGATATATAAATATATATTATGATTGATTTAGATTTTAGCTTTGATTAGTTTTAATGTGGAAAATTTGTTGACCTTATACAAGCAATAATCAAGTGTAGCAGTTTCTTTTGAGTGTTTATAAAGAATATGGCATGCAGCTGCCTCAAATTAAAAACTTTGATGCAAAGTCGACTTAACATCAATAATAATATTTAAGAAAATCAACAATTATGATTTTGTGATGAATGTGCTCCCATGGCATGTGATTTTACTTGATTTGTTTTATTGCAACTAAAATAGCCGGTAAACTAAAGATTTAACGGATTTGAAATGCACAAATGAAATAGTAAGATTCGCTGTATAGCTGCCTGCCATAGTTTCACCAACTCCTAAACCCAAAATGTTTTTTTTAATAGTTTAAAATCTAACAACAATCAGTGTAATGATGTCTAATTATGTGAATTTTTTATTCTTTAAATAAAAAAAATTGCCTAATTTAACACGGAGTGTACTTCAACTTTTTTTTATAGATATTTAGTTATATAGACTGCAATATACATAAGCTTTTATCACAGTGATGGCCCCTAGCGGAGTCAAGTGGGATAAGGTATAGCTAAGAGTGCTCCAGACCAACCTTCTGAACGAATGACTTACAGAAGTGATACGTAACTAAGAACGTTTCGGGAAACACGTATTAACGATAAGGTACAGCTTAAGGTACAACTTAAGAACGACATAGAGCTAAGAAGGTTTCGGGGAACGCAGCCCTGATCTAACAAGTCACTCAAAGCCACTTTGGATGTTGTATGCCTGAGGCTGTAGGCAAGTATAGGCTGCAGTCACACCAAAAGCGTTTATGGCAGTTGCAGGCGCCTTTTTTGAATGATATTCTATGGGCAGGGCGCGTTTGCGCGCTGTTTATGAGCGCCTTGCGGTTTTTTGCCGCCTGCCACGCACGCGTTTTTGAAGGAGCGCTGAGAGCGGAGAAGCGCCTGACGTTATTCGCGTCTTCCATTGTCCAATCGAATCAGGGGAGAGGCGGGCCTTACGTTGTGGTGAGGGAAGTTTACAGTTGCTTTGAAGAACCGGAATCCACTCACTCACCCTCTCCTTCGTGTTTGTGCACCTCTCTTCCTCAAACAAGGTCATAGCAAGCGTCCTCTTTTTAAAGTTTCTGCTAATATGACAGTTAACAGCAAAAGAGCGTTCACGCTTCAATATTTGATTGACAAGACAGCTGACTCGGTGGTTGCTTAGCAATATGAAAAGCCGCGTTGCACTGCTCTTTTTTAAAAAAGGCAGTGCGTCGCGCCTTGCGTTTGCAAGCGTTTAAAGCGCTTTTGGTGTGACTTGCCCCATACACAGCAGAGATTCTTCATTAGTGATTTTGGCATTTGGATATATTTTTTCCTCACTGGCACACTCCTCTCTTTCTTCTGTGCTTCCCTCACAAACTGCACTGTGGTTTCTGACAATCTAGAAAGTAAATATTGCACTAATTACAGGCTGACACATAAAGAAGTGTGTGCTTTAAAAAAGCATGAGGCTATAGACTAAATGGATTACATATGAGATCTGGTAAACAAAGGCATCACTTCATGAACACTTAAATTAGGCATAAGACTTTTGCATAAAAGGCTACGAACTTTATAAATGTTTATCATGAATAAAACTGAAATATGCCAAGCTGCTATTCAAATCGCCGCTAGTATGTCTGCCCTAATAACTTTGCACAGCACTACCCACTAGACCAGCGGTTCTGATGAGTGACGTCAGAAGAAATGTAAAGGGGTACACTTTTGCAACAAGACTTTCGTAAAAGCACAGGCACAAAATCTGATATTAGTCACATAAGGATATTTATATACACATATATAGTTGCTCCAAAGAAAAATAATAGTGGGTATACAAGAACTGCGAGATTTTCACTGTCAATTTTGTATCGTAGGCACCAACCGCAGAGTCACACAAAATTAGAGAAACTGTAATATGAATTCACTTACTTTTTCCACATTACCCTTGAGGGTTATATACCCTCCTCTACTTGTCAAGTCTTGCTCTTTTCCAGTCATGAGAGTTGAGGGCTTGGTGAGGGCCTGGTGTGCTTTCTGTTGCATCTCTTCACTGAGCTCCATCGGAGGGGCGAGGTATTTCTTAGATGATGGACCCAGAAAAATGCACTTCCTTCCATATTTCCATATTTCATGGAGACCGTATGCTTTTTGAGTACATAGGTCTCTCCATGCTCAAAGATGGGATTTTCTCCCTCAGTATGTGCCAAATATATGCTTTCCCCATCAGAGAGGACACTGACAGTTTTAATTATACGGGACTCAATTTTGATCTTCTCTCCCTCTATAATAAATGATGCAGCTTTGGAAGTTGTATTGTTCATTATGCATCTGCACATCAGTGGTGGAGAGCATTCATATGGTTTCTGTTTTGTAGACATCCTGAATGAGGGCTAGAAAAAAATAACACATTATTAATTATTACACAAGAAAAATGTTAATGTTAGAAGAAAAATGCCATCTAACCCAGGGGTGAAATTCAGGTGTGTTTGGTTAGGGTTGAAACTAAACTCTGCAGGACAGTGGCCCTCCAGGACCCAAGGTTCCCTACTCCTGTCCTACCAAACACAAAGCTATCACATGTGACAAAAGAAATCTATTCTATTTAATCAAAAGTTTTGTCTTTACCAATTGCTGATAAAATCATTAATTTAAAGAGCGATTGCAATGTTTTGGGTACAAGTAAACGATACTGTCGTAACCGACAATCGGATTAAATTCAAATGGATTGACAACATTTTGTGCATGTAAATATAGCTATTGATACAGTTTTTTTTGTTAGGTAAATATGCCTTAGAAAACACACTGACCTCAGAAACTTTAACTTACTTTCAAACAACATCCTACTAGAATACATGTCATTACTGTGACATGTTAACGTTACAACTTTTAGCCAATAATTAATAAATTGACATGGGGGAAAAACTGCCTCAGAAAATACACTGTTCTGTCAGACGATGTTCTGTTAAAACTTTTTTAAGTCAAAGAATCCGTTGCGGGAACCTGTAACGTTTTTTTTAAACAATCTTTTGAGAAATTAAATGTCGTCTTACCTGTAAAAATGTACTGGTCTTCTGGAATCCGCCTTCGTGCTTGCCGTTTTTTCCCGCTGACTGTTAACGTTACCTGTAGCTGGTTGCATAAACATACAGTAGCCGTGATGTTAAGACTGTGTCTTACAAACATTAAGAATCACATAAAATGATTTTAGTTTCACAGGCAGACTAGTACTGTCTACAAGTCACTGATAATATCCTGTCAGACTAAGTTATGGCATAACTGTGTACAACTTCTAATAAATAACGTTAACTGATAACTTTATCTGAGGTAAAAACTGCCTCAGAAAATACACTTTAGACGATTCTGCAAAACTGTAATATCACTTTTACCCAATGACTGCCAAGGGGAGTTTCAAGCAATCAACGTTTGAAAAAGAGATCTTGTTGGACGGTGTTAATATATTAAATACAGTAAATGTAATATTTTTAAACTCATCAAAATATTTGTTAAATATTTATATGTTTAATTAATATGACATTTATACAATGCTACAATAAAAATATAAGTTTCAAAATCGTATTGTATGGACTTAGAACCGATTATTAATTTTTTGTATTTATAGTATCTTCAAAATGGTGCACAGAGAGAAGCAGTTTTATTTATTATGCAAAAAAATTGAAATCGCAAAACAACATAATTTTCATTTTAGATTTTTATTTTAGATCGTAAAATCAAAGAGTGTACAACCCAAGAGGCGAAACTCTGAAGCTTTTCTAGAAACTGTCACTAGGTGGCACTTCGGTAGTGCGGCAGCCATTTTGGAGTAAAAATGCCTACGAAAGAGGTAAGCAGAGTTGGGTATAACGCGTTAATATGTAACGCATTACTGTACTCTAATTACTTTTCCTGATAACGCAGTAACATAACGCTTTACATTTTAAATGTATGTAATTTGATCACAGTTACCAATGACAACAAAATTACGTTACTAGCGTTAAAAATTAAGTGTTGAAAAATTAATTAAAATGTATTTTATAATGACTTTTTGCCATTGCTCAGCAACGTCTGTTAACGAGCCTGCTCAAGAGTCTGTTAACGAGCATGCGCGCAGCGTCAGTTAACGAGAATGTGCATAATCACTCGTCGGAGATGCAAGCAAATGGATGGTGTGTGAGCGGTGGTTGATCATTCAAGTGGAATACGGACAATACATGTCCAAAAAAGTGGGCTTTGCGAGATGACATCTGGTCTGCCAGAAGCGATTGTACAGGTGTGTTTTTAAATTACTAATGTACAATAAGGTTTTCTTTGTTAACATTATTTAACTATGTTATTTAATCATGAGCTCAATGCGTGCACTCACTTGCATTAATTAATCATATGTTTATTTAAACAATTACCAAAAAAACTTTTGATTGTTATATTTAACGAACTAACATGAATATTAACATTCTTTAAGTTGACCAAAAAGCCCTCGCGAATGCGATGACGTGTTAAAACTCTAGTTTCTGTCTCCGCGACCGCCAATGAATGTGCATAGATAGATAGATACATAGATAGATGTTAATAAATGTAGAATGTTTAATGAGAAATGTTAAACATGTGTAACTTTCTGCATCATTATGACCAGCAATTTTAGGAGAGTGCAAATCACACCAAAATAGCTTTAAGCATTCAAATATGACCTTCGGTGTCTCATCTCAAATTACAATTTTAAAGTAGTAATTAGTAATTTGTCGGTGGATTACTTTTTTTAAGTAAACAAAGGGGAACTGAAGCGCTGCTGGTATCCCTTGTATCCTCTGGTGCTCTTGGAAGAGTAAATGTTATGAAAAAGAATTGGAAAAACAATTTTTTTTCAAAAAGTCTACTGAGTGCCTGGACTTGGAATTTGTTTTTCCAATTCTTTTTCATAATTGAGTTTCCTGTCTAAAAAGCCCAAATAGACTCAAAAGTGAAGTACTTGACTTTCCTGTCTAATAGACTGAAAACTGAAGTGGCCTATATAAGCCGATCTTTCTGAAAATTTCTCATTCTCTCTTAACGGCTGAGGATCCTTCCTTTCGCATTTACGATTGCTTTATTCACAATTCATTCATTCAAATTATGTCTTTTACGTGTCCGATATGTGGTGGCCGCTACATGCAGCTGAGCCAGCATTTGAGGTTGAGGAGAGGAAGCTCCTTCTGGCCCTGGAGTCTGGCAGGGTGGACGTCCGTAAAGGACGTTGCCCTGTCCCCAGGTGCCAGAAGGAAGTTGCCAGAATGGGCCGGCACTTACACGGCCACAGCGAGCTGTCGGCGAGGGTCAGAATTATGGAGAAGCTGGCCGCCTTGAGGGCCGATGGACCGGTGGTGCCGATGGCGTCTACCCTGGACCTGCAGAGGGAAGAAGAGCAGGCCGGGGAAGAAGCCATCGATGCCCCGGCGGAGGAGGATGCCGACGAGCAGCCCTGCGGCACCGAGGCCTGTGGCGCGCATGCGAGAGAGGGTGTGCGAGCTAGAGAAACAAGTCGACATTGCAGGCCGCTGACTTCAAAGGGGTGACGAAGAAACTGCTGCAGGCCCTGGAGTCTCCCGCGGAGGAGGAGGACGAGGAGGAGGCGGGGCCGTCCACAGCCAAGCGAAGCACGAGGGAGAAGACTCAGAGGCCTTCCTCGCCGCCCCCACAAGAGCCCCCGCAGGAGTTTGAGCAAGGTTCGGATCCAGTCGAGGAGGAGAGCGCCACGTCTCAGTACCCGGAGCACAACGCGGTCCTGAGTAAGTACGGTTCCCGTTTAACGTCCTCCTGTCGATCGTCTGTAATGCTAATGAATGCTATAATGCTTTCTCTCTCTCTCTTCAGACCAGCTCCTGGAGGAGTACCGCCTGCACCAGCAGGGCCCGGAACCCTCCAGGAAGCTCAAAGAGAATGTGGCGGGGAAGATATACAGGATCTGATCCTTCATCGGGCACATGGCGGCGGGGAAGGGGTGCCTGTCGATGTTGGAGTTCCTAGACGACCCCGGGATGATCAGGAAGTGAGTTTCGCTCCCGTCGTTTTGACGTTTTAACTCTGAACGTTAACTCTGGTCGTTAACTCTTTCTTTTCGTTCGTCCGCAGATGGCAGGGCAGCTTGAGGTTGTGCAAAATAGCCGAAACAACCATAAATCACTACCTCAAAAACCCTGCCCAGTTTATGGACTACGTCTCGGAGACCCCCCTCCCACGTCCCGCCTGTCGAAGAAGGCCCTGACGGGGATCAGGCGGGAGTTGAGGTCTCTGATAAGGGGCCTCAAGAGGGGGATGGTGATGCACCAGATCGGGGTGAAGCAGGCAAAGGAGGGCCGGCTGATCCCCAAACAGGTGTTAAGAAAATGCCGCTCCAAGGCGAAAAAAGGTCATCCTGGGGCTCCTAGGTAAGTCGACATTACCGGCGGCTTGCGTTCCTTCGCGTGGAGCGCGCCCGGTTTTACTAACGTGCCTTTTTGTCTCCACAGACCAGCTGGAAGAGGACGGGCTGCAGAAGACTCAGTTCCTGCTCTACGGCCACATGACGGCCTTTTTCACCTCCATCTATGGTCACAGACTTGGGGTGTTTCAGAATCTGACCATAGAGGAGGTGGAGAAGGCCATCAAGTCGGCCAGCTCGGGGTCGTACCTCATAAACGTGAGTGTTTTTCCTAGCGTACTTCGGAAACGCCCGACGCCTTTCGAACGTCTGACTCTGTCTCTTTGCTCCGTGTTTTCACAGATATCGCTCCACAAGACCAACCAGGCGTTCAGTCCGGCGCAGCTGTCCCTCACGCCGGAGGAGTACTCGTGGTTTCGCCGGTTCCTGGCGATGAGGGTTAACCTGGTCGGAGGGCCGGACGCCACCCATTTCTTCTTCACATTGACACCCAACCCCTGTAAAAACCTGAACAGTTATTTCCAGGGGGCTTGGGTGTTGATGGGACTTCCGGGGAAGCCGACGTTCACGGACCTCCGGACCCCCATCGCCACGCACGTAAGCGTCTCGCTCGTTCTGTGTCCGTCAATGTCGATCGTACGAAAATACTGACTGTTCTTCTCTCAGGCCCGGAACACGCACACCTCAAGTTACCGGATCAAGGTGGCCAAATTCATGTGCCACGACACCTCCAGTTATTTGAGGAGGTCTCCCCGGCGAAGCCGTCCGAGGAGGGGACGAGCCGTAAGAGGGTGGCCAAAACCAAATATGGCGGCGGGAAACGCCGACGGGAGGAGTCGCCGCCCACCTCCCCATCTTCCAGTAGCTCGGAAGTGGGGGAGACAGTGCCCTTCCAGGAGTCCGGGGTGTCCTCGATCGACTCTCCCTCGGTGCGTTGTCTTCCCTTATATCTTGTTCGCGTCTAAGGGTCGTTTGGCTTGTTTTCTTTGCTAATTTGTTTCTTCGTCTTGTGTTTCAGAGCTTAGAGTACCCCCCGACCCAGGAATTGGCCAGCCCGCCCTCGCTTTCCTCCTCGGACGCTTCGCGGGAAACGACCCTGAGCAGGAGCCCGCCTCTCCCCTTCCTACGGCCCAGCAGCCCGCCTCTCCCCTTCCTATGGCCCAGCAGCCCGCCTCTCCCCGTCCGACGGCCCAGGGGCCCGCCTCTCCCAAGCTGGCAGCCCAGGAGCCCGCCACGCCCAAGCCGCGCAGGCGAGTTGCCATCAGGCGGAGGCCAGTGGTTCTCCTGTCGCCTTTGAAAAGCCCCAAACTCAAAAAGCTCTGCCGGCTCTCTGGCCTTGCTCGTGCCAGTCGGGCACGAGCGAACTTGAGAAGGGCCACCGAAGCCGCCAGGAAAAGAAAATAGTCGTCATTGTAAATAGTTCTCATGTTCGTGTCGTTCATTGTTCTTGTTAAGTGTGTTTTTCTTGTGTTTTAATAAATGTTCTAAGTGTTCAATCATGTGTTTGGTCGTTCTTTACATTTTTTATTGCATGGTAAATAACATGCAAAAGCACTGTTTAACAACACAAATGGATGCATTTCTTAAATAATGTAAATGTCACCGAACTCAATGTCAGGAAGTTTTTCTACACATTTAATGCCTGTACAAAGAACTTGTGGTTCTTCATATGGATCTATGATTCCTAACTCCTTTATCTTCCTCTTGTATATATCTTTTTGTGATGCTAATAAGTGCGATGACATGACGTGAAGAGTTAGCTGAGGCCGCTGCACTAATAATAGATAGTAGTGGGGGAAAAAATGATTCTGTTTGGTTAAAAATTTTGCACACGCAATTATATTAATACTGTAGCACAAAGTATTGCGATATTTAGGCTAATTATAAAATAACTACAGTATAATAATATACTAATAATATTTATTACTCACCCCTAATAATAGATCCATTGATTGCCACTGAGTAGCTGACGGATGTATTCCATCAAAATGGCTGACACGTGGCTAGGGGTCACGTGACTTGGAGATCCCTATAAGGCATTTTTGTCTTATATATGATAGAGTAACCTTAAGCACAATTATTTAAAATGACTTAAACTTGTATATTGTTTTCTGAGTAATGTTAAAAAAATTGTAGATTGTTGCAATGCCACCTCCACGATCAGCCAAACGGGGCTCATGTTTAAAAACTACTGTAGGTGGAGTAGATGTATTTAAACCAATGTAGTCATTCTGTTTAAGCCAGGTCTCAGTTAGTCATATTACAATAAAACCATTACCTGTGATCATTTAATTTACTATTAAACCCCTAGGTGTAAGCGAGCTAATGTTTTGGAGCCCTAACTTGAAATTTTTTTGTTAACTTTGTTTGATTTTTTTGTGGATTGATGATAATCAGATTTTTTTTTCAGATTTTACAGGCAACTTATTATTTGACCTCACTATCTGGGGAAATACACATGTGCTTTTATTGATTAGGTCGGTATTTTTAAGGATTGGACTTACTAGTCAAGTAGTGCGCAGTATCTTTGAGATGATGTCCGATGGCAGATCCGCTCCAATTCTACTGGGGTGCAGCCCATATATATATATATATATATATATATATATATATATATATATATATATATATATATATATATATATATATATATATATATATATATATTTATTAGGGGTGGAACAATACATGTATTCGTTTCAAACCGAATCGGTACGGGGGTCACGGTTCGGTGCATGAATTTAAACGGAGAATACACGGTATGAAAATAAAAAAAACTTGTGTGCAAAATAATTAATGTAATGCGGAACTACTGTTAGATACGCGGGTTCTTTATGGACAGCTAATCTGTTGCCCCGCTTTAGCTCTGAAGCTCTGATTGGCGCCGATGCAGCCGAGCTCCGCCTATGTATGCGCTCTATCAGAGCCCGTCTACATTCTCTGGCACTCTGCATTGTTTTGTCACATCGACGCCGGTCCAGTCAGTGAGTGAGCAGCCGACAGCAAATATGACAAGTGGTGGTGTTCCACAAGAGTTAGACGCCCCGCCAGCCTCTTTAAGATCGCAAGTTTGGCAAAACTTCAGTTTTCCAGTCAGTCAGTTACAGTAGTACAGGCGAGAGAGTGGTGGAAAAGACGAGGACTTTGCGTCGCCCTTGTTAGGTATGTGAGTGGAAATACATCTAATAAGGGCTCTCAAGTCTCACGCATTCACCTTGACACACACGCATTTCAGTCAGTTCAAGCGCCACACTTTGTATTTCTCACGCTGAGAAGTAGGAGATAAATTGTCCTGCTATATACAACAGGCATATGCAGGGCAGTTCTGTCGAGTTCAGCTGCTTTTCAGTTTTTTTCAGCTTATGCACCCCAAAATCCTGTCATTTATGCAGGCATGGCTCTGTGTGGCAAGTGCAGAGATAAACCGCAGCTGCGCGGCGATTCTGACGCGTACAGCCTTAACAAGCCGTAAATCGCGACACGCGACAAACTGCAGTGGGTTCTAGTTTAGAAAAGGTTTCACACACACAAACGTCTAGAAATGAGAGTAGCAACCGCCCTAGTACTGGTGAGATTGATCCGGTGGTCGAAGAAATGTAAAGAAGCACAATTTTAAAGCATAATGTCTGTGTTTTATGACTTCTAACTGTATTAGGTACAGGGCCTATTTAATTCAAGCATATGTGCAACTTTAAATTAACAAAAATCTATTTCAGACTTATATGTAAAATGTATAGTCACTGCTTAAACATGTAGATAAAAGAAAGGGAAAGGTTCTCCGATATACAGTTGTGTTCAAAATTATTCATCCCCAACTGTAATTGATTGTTTTGGCCGGTTTGACATTTATTTTGATCATTCAGTCATCCTGCTTACAATTACATCAAATAGGCATGTGTAGGTCAGACAAATATAAAATAACTTTTGTAATGAAATAACCACAAATGTCTTTTCTGTGCTCACATCATTATCAGTTTTATTCAACCCCCAAGTGACATTCAATCTTAGTACTTAGTACAACATCCTTTTACAGTTAAAACAGCTTTTAAACGTGAAGCATAGCTTGACACAAGTGTCTTGCAGCGATCTACGGGTCTCTTCGCCCATTCATCATGGGCAAAAGCCTTCAGTTCAGTCACATTCTTAGGCTTGCGCACTGCAACTGCTTTCTTTAAGTCCCACCAGAGGTTCTCAGTCGGATTTAAGTCTGGTGACTGCGATGGCCACTTCAAAATGTTCCAACCTTTTTTCTGCAACCATGCTCTAGTGGATTTGGAGGTATGCTTGGGATCCTTGTCCTGTTGAAAGGTCCAACGTCTCCCAAGTCTCAGGTTTGTGACGGACTGCAACACATTGTCATCCAATATCTCCTGGTACTGAAGAGAATTCATGGTACCTTGCACACGCTGAAGTTTCCCTGTACCTGCAGAAGCAAAACAGCCCCAAAGCAAACAGTTCTAATTTTCCACAAAACACTATCCCAAAGCTTCTGTGGTTTGTCCACATGACTTTTGGCATACTGCAGTCGACTCTTCTTATTCTTTGGAGACTGCAAGGGGGTGCGCCTGGGAGTTCTGGCATGGAGGCCTTCAGTACGCAGGGTGCGCCGTATTGTCTGAGCAGAAACTTCAGTACCCACATCTGACAAATCTTTTCTCAGTTCCTCAGCAGTCACACAGGGACTTTTTTCCACTCTACGCTTGAGATAGCGCACAGCAGTCGCAGTTAGCATCTTTTTTCTGCCACGACCAGGAAGCGTTTCAACAGTGCCCTTTGCCTTGAATTTGCGAATGATTCTTCCTATGGTGTCTCTTGGTATGTTTAACATCTTTGCAATCTTCTTATAGCCATTGCCCTTCCTGTGAAGATTAATCACCTCTTCTCTTGTCTTCCTGGACCATTCTTTTGACTTCACCATGTTTGTAACCACACCAGTAAATGTTTAGAAGGAGTTGAGTATCACAGTCATTTTAAAGCTGCCTAATTGGTGCTTATTAGGCTTTATTGCTGTTCCCTGACATCCATAGGTGTTTTCAATACCTGAACCTCTGTTCTTCAGAGTGGTAGTTCTTTAAGGGGTTGAATAATTGTGTCAATGAAGAATTCACAAAAGAAACATTTACTACTATATTACAAAACCAATTGATGTCATTTTAGTTGCATATGGTTCTTTAAGAAGTCATTGTAGGATTTCATTCTGAATACAATTACAAATGTACACTAAATTCCCTAAAACCCTTAACAGCATTGGGGGGTTGAATAATTTTGAACACAACTGTACATAAGTTCACTTCACCATTTCCTTATGCAGAAATAGATGATTAAGAGTAATAAAATCTTTAAAATATTTAATTGTTTTTGACTTGGTCCATTTTTGTCTTTGGTTCCAGTACATATCTTAGTCACTAAATTACCAGCAGTTTTTAACATTGTTACTAGGTGCTAACTAGATTATAGCAAAAATGTGTGTATAAAACTGTAAAATAATAGCCTGACGTTGTCATACTCAATTCTAGTCAGAATTTGAGTCTGATACCGCTCCATTGAGCTATAATTATGAGGCGTGTCTCAACCGAAAAATGCCTCTGCACTCAATTGGATAGACCTACGACCAATCAGAGCAACGGCGTGTGTGACGTATGTTGAAATTACGTCTTTGCAGCCTGACCGAACTGCTAGTTATTTCGCTACAATGACACTAACATTGTGATTATACTGAGTTAGCGAATGTACATCAACACCTATTATGTTTACAACATTTCGTTTATATCACAACATGAAGTATTTACTAAGTCATAGAGTAAGACTATCTCTTACCATTTGTACGTTAGGTGAACTTCATCCATGACAATACCCATTACGTTGGCTTGAAAATATTGGAGCCTAGCATGTCCCTCCACTTATTCAGCAACTACGATTCCGGGCTTCCGAATAGAAGCTGGCAACGACCGCTAATTATATCCATCTCGTCGTGCACGCTGAGTTGCATCGCCGTGATATCTTTTAGAACAGACTCAATGTCAGAATCCACACATCTGAACTCTACAGCAGCAGCCATTCAACACACGCGCTCTTTGGTGACGTGGTTCATTACGTTACTGTTGATTATCTGTCCATCATCGTATAAAGCCCGCCCTGACAATTTGATTGGTTTGACCAGCATTTGTCTTAGCATAGTAGCTCCTTAACGGAGAAACGCCAGACCGATCTTCCCGTTTTCAAATTCTTGTGGGCGGGGCTAAGATCGGCTGGCACCCAGGCTAGTAAAATAATTGAGAGAGAAACTGGAGATCATTTTATCACAATAACTAATTACTTATTCATTTCATTTAGAATCTTCAAAAAACGCACAGAGAAAGTGGTCCACAGAAGAGATCCAGGCTGTGGAAGAAACCCTAATGGACTACATCAGTTCTGGAAAAGTTCCTGGAAAAGCCCAGTGCATGGAGTGCATTGAAAGGAGGTCCCCATCAGCACTTCAAGGGAGAAGTTGGAAAGGGTTAAATTTTATGTCAAAAATCGCATTGATTCCATGAAGCGTAAAATGTAAAACGATAGAGCCTTTATGAAGATGTTTTTCCCATGTTTGTGGATAGGATAGCATTGGTTTGTTGAAAACTTGAAATAAAAGGTAAAGGGCCTTTATAGGGCTGGGTGATAATTTTATGTTAAAAATCGCATTGATTCCATGAAGCGTAAAATGTAAAACGCTAGAGTCTTTATCAAGATGTTTTTTCCATGTTTGTGGATCGGATCGCATTGGTTTGTTGAAAACTTAAAATAAAAGGTAAAGGGCCTTTATAGGGCTGGGTGATATATCACATGTGATTATTTATGCACATCTAATCAGTAAAGCAGTTTCCATTATTAGTAGTAAATCGCTATCACCTGCTTTCCAAAGATCTTCTTTCAGATGAAGCAGCATTTACTACACAGAGATGTAGTTTACCGACAAGCTATGCAATATCACATTAATTAATGTACAGTATGTAACAGGTCGAGTCTGTAACAAAGCTAACTACTGGTGTAACAAAAGGTATTGTTACATATGTGTTACAATGTAATTATATTGAAAGTACCTTGTGTGGTACTATGTAATAGTGATGTCCAGTTCGTGAACGAATCGTTTTTTGAACTGGTTCTTTTCAGTGAACGACTTGAATCAGTACACCTAATCAGACTGAATCGTTTAAAAAGTTTGTGACTTGGGACAGCAATGATCCACAAGTTACTCATTTTCAGATGTGCTCGACAATCATTCAGAATCTAGGGGTGTAACGGTACGCAAAAATCACGGTTTGGTGCGTACTAGGGCTGCACGTTTTCAAGTTTTTAATTAACCGTTAACCGACACCCTTAGCGGTTAATACTCGGTTAACCATATTATGCGCAAGGCAACCCAGAGATAAAGACACACGATAAAAAAGGGGTAGTTATTAATTTTTAACACCTTTAATAACTGGTTGGACCACATTTAAAACGAAATTAATTTATAGAAATAAAACGCAGTGGTAAGGACAGAGCAGCTTAAGTATGTCACTGACTTTACGTTAGCGGGGATGCTAGGCTGGGCAAAGGTATTCGCAGGCTCCGCGGCCGCCTCTGTATGATGCCCGGGTGTTGGCTGGGTTTGTCGCGATAGTAGGTGAAACGGGGATTACCGGTGCTCCAGCCTCTCACCGGTTAGATCACTTGCCCACCCCGACACCGTCTTTCACCGTCGTTTTGATATTTTCTTGTAATTAAATCATTTAGCTTCGTTAGAGAGAGCAAACACTTATAACTGAATGTGTCTGCTGCATGAATTCAGCGGACCTGAACGCACGTCACTTCACAGAGCAGCAGGTGTCAGATTTCATTTATTTCTGTCAGAGTTTGCGAGGCGAGCTGAATGACCAGATGATAGCAGAAGCCGCGTGCTTACTCGTTTTTGTTATAATGCACATATATGATGTTTAATATAAGCGAGATAGTTTTGTTTTATTTTTTATCAAGAAAAATAATAAACCCATCATTCAAGCAGCGCTTTATGGAGGAGTCGGTTGCACTGCTTGGAACTGGCAAGTTCTGCGAGAATTACCTGCACACATTGACTCAAGCACTTAATTAAACCAGCTGTTTATTCATAAGCGATTTAATGCAGCTTACGCAAGCGCTGCATTTACACAATTGCGTAATTCAAAAGTGAAAGTAAAATGCGCACGTCTGCATGCATTAACCGGTGGGAAAATTCTGTCACCGCAGCAACCCTAGGTTGTACATGAAGTATATAAGCACTGCATTGCAATACTTGCATTTTGCCCTGTCATTCTCGATTTTAAAGTGCTCCCACGCTGTGCTTTTCTTTACCCGCTTCATATTAGAAAACTGCTACTACTTGTGGACATTACAAATGTCTGGGAGCGCTTTGGCGGTCTCTGGTGGTGCAAAAATGTATTACAACTAGGGATGCACCGAATCCAGATTTTTTAAGTTCGGCCGAATCCCGAATCCACCGTTTAAGATTCGGCCGAAACTGAATACCGAATCCTACTCGCATCCTTATTCCATTAACACAGTAAAGCACATTAATGAAGTAAACAACGTTCACAGCAGTGTATTTTTCATTTTATTTAATTTTAACTGTACATTATGCCAGGATGACAAGTTGGAAACTATTTTGACAATTACCATAAGCCTATGCATAATAAAAGCGATGCGTTGCGACACGCTCGTTTTTCAAATAAGCAAGCAGCTATATACTTTGAGTTAGAAGCTCCGCTCGTCAATGTCACAGTCTTCACACGGCCGTCCAATTACAGTGGAGGAGGGGCGGGACATTACCACAGCAACCAACCGGCTCACAGCTGAAGCATCACTGCGACCAAGCGCTCGGCTGAAAAACAGAAACAGCTGGCATTTTGCGTCCTCAAGGCGTTTTCAGCCGTGTTTAAAAGTTTTGGTGTGTCCAGCCCCTAGGCTCACCGAAAGACAAAGCTCATCTCCACGTCAGCACCCGATGTGTGTAATCAACGGCCGCGTGACATCGACCAGCGTAGCGCAAACCTAGGGTTCGGTTCGGTGGAAAAAAAATCTAGGATTCGGCCGAACCCGAACCCCGTCAAAAAGCCCAGTATTCGGCCGAATCCGAATCCTGGATTCAGTGCATCCCTAATTACAACTAAATTCAATGCACGCCATTGATGCCACTTAACCGAGCAAAATGTTTCACTCTGTTAAACAATTTTTAACGGTTAATCGGTTAATGGACACCCCTAGTGCGTACCTCGGTTTTGATGCCACGGTTCGGTTCATTTTCGGTACAGTAAGGGGAAAATGCAACCATTAAACTGCAGGTTGTTTGTTACTATAAACTTTTTTTACAATTTGTTTACACTTTGTTTAAACACTTTTTTAAAAAATATAATATATAAAATATATATAAAATAAAATAAAGATTAAATAAAATACTACTGCATAGTTCTCCACTAAATAACATACTTTTTTTACATTATTTTATAACAGTACAGTAGGTAACTATTTTCTTAACCTTCTCCTGAACTTGATTTACTAAAACCTTAAAGGAATAGTCTACTCATTTTCAATATTAAAATATGTTATTACCTTAACTAAGAATTGTTGATACATCCCTCTATCATCTGTGTGCGTGCACGTAAGCGGTGGAGCGCGCTGCGACGCTTCGATAGCATTTAGCTTAGCCCCATTCATTCAATGGTACCATTTAGAGATAAAGTTAGAAGTGACCAAACACATCAACGTTTTTCCTATTTAAGACGAGTAGTTATACGAGCAAATTTGGTGGTACAAAATAAAACGTAGCGCTTTTCTAAGCGGATTTAAAAGAGGAACTATATTTTATGGCGTAATAGCACTTTTGGGAGTAGTTCGACTCGCCTGAAAAGGCCGCTCCCCTTCTCACTCTCATAATGGGAGAGGGAGGGTGTTACTGTTACTCAGGAACTGATTCACAAAAAAGAGTTAGACTTCCCATCACTACTATGTAACAACAAGTACCTACATATGTTACTAGTTACATAGTTCACAGTTCAATTACATGAATTAGCTTCTTAATTACATTTAAATTACATAATATTACACAGGGATAAGCTACGTAAAATAAAGTGTATCAAGAGTGTACTTAAGTGTACTTCATGTGTATCTACATACCTTATCTATCTGTAACGTAGTTTGAATCGACTCAATAGTTTACAGTTTAATTACATGAATTAGCTTCTTAATTACATTTAAATTACATAATACTACACAGCGATAAGCTACGTAAAATAAAGTTTATCAAGAGTGTACTTAAGTGTACTTCCCTGATAGCACACATACATCTTGAAGACGTCTATTTGATGTCTGCGTTTACATCTGCAAGACGTATTATTTAGATTGTTTGCTCATCTGCAATACGTCTCTGAGACATTTCCTAAAAGATGTCATATAGACATATTGAAGACGTCTGCAAGACATTTTTGATTTAGAATGGATGTACAGCAGCTCTTTCTAAGACCTTTATAAGATGTTTTTACACACCAGATGTATTCCAGATCTCCAGATCTTTACCAGACATCTTGCAGACGTACCTGTGCTATCTGGGTTCATGTGTATCTACATACCTTATCCATCTGTAACATAGTTTGAATCGACTCACTAGTTAAATACATGAATTTGATTCTTAACCCTCTGGGGTCTAAGGGGTTTTTAGGGCCCTGGGGGCGTATTACAGAAACGTTCTATCTTAGGTCTTAACTTAAGATATGATGTGTTAAGTTAAGATTTTTCACAAATTCATATAACAGAAGCAAAGCTTAAATTGATTTAGGATTCTCATCTTATCTCACCAAATCTTATCTCATCTCTAGTTAGGAAATCCCAAATCGCTTAATCATGTTCGGCTATCAACTGTCATGTCTGTTACCAAGCAACCAGCAATGCGTGAGCTGCTGCTACAGTAAACAAAAGAATTGTCCTTTTAATTTCAATGGGCCAGAAAAATACATTTTATGTAATTCATAGTAATCATAGTCTGTGTTTTTTGTATTAGTGTTTTAGCACATCATCTATCAGTTACCATTCAATTTAAACATTTAGCAAATGTGACTTACAAAAATTTAAAAAAATATTCTTCCTAAGTGTCACGGGTGAGACAAGATGAGGCAAGGTACGGATCCAAGTGCAGTTTATTATATGCCAGAGGCCAGAGAGGGACTGGATACCAGGGTGGTGCTGGTGGTATCAGGAACCTGGGTAGAGGAGAACAGAGAGAGGCCCTCTGGGCCTGGTTAGACGGGGCAGTGAGTACAATTACAGTCATCATGGACCAGACAGTGAGGGCAAGGAGCTTGAGGACAGCCATCTTGATACAGACGGAGAGTTCAGAACTGGCCATAGTTTTCGTGACAATAGAAAGTCTTTGGAGCTTCGGGGTGACCACACTAGCATACCAATGAGGCGCAGGGGACTCAAACGGCACAGATGACTCACTCGGCTCAGGGGAATCAGGAGACTCACTCGGCTCAGGGGAATCAGGAGACTCACTCGGCTCAGGGGAATCAGGAGACTCACTCGGCTCAGGGGAATCAGGAGACTCACTCGGCTCAGGGGAATCAGGAGACTCACTCGGCTCAGGGGAATCAGGAGACTCACTCGGCTCAGGGGAATCAGGAGACTCACTCGGCTCAGGGGAATCAGGAGATTCACTCGGCTCGGAGGACTCGGCAGGTTCACTCGGCTCAGAGGACTCGGGAGATTCACTCGGCTCGGAGGACTCGGGAGATTCACTCGGCTCGGAGGACTCGGGAGATTCACTCGGCTCGGAGGACTCGGGAGATTCACTCGGCTCGGAGGACTCGGGAGATTCACTCGGCTCGGAGGACTCGGGAGATTCACTCGGCTCGGAGGACTCGGGAGATTCACTCGGCTCAGAGGACTCACTCGGCACAGAGGGCACAGGGGACTCAGAAAATTCAAGGGACTCAGATGACTCAGAGGATTCAGATGACTCAGTTGAAGGACCCTCGGACACCACAAAGCTGGAAACCACAGGACGGGGCAGCCCAGCCACCCGTACAGATACTAATGGTACATCCATCAGACTGGTGATTAGAAGTCGGAACTTTGGCAGTGCTGGAGAGTTTACCAATGCAGGTTGGTTAAGTGGAGTGGGTGTGGCAGTCATTTTGTGAGTCGTTTTGGGTACGGGAGCCATCTTGAGAACGGGTTTAGGTGTTACTACGGCAACTTTAACATCTGGAACAGTGATGATGGTGGCCTTTTGACAAATCGGAGCCGGTATGGTTGTGGCAAACTCGAATACTGGGGCAGAATTAACATCAGCGACCTGAGGCATGGAGTGGGATGACGTAGCGGCCATCTTGGCCGCGGACGCTGACACAGGGGACACAGAACTCGAGAGAACAGCGTCCGTGCTTACAGCGGATTGCTCGGCCTTGGGTCTCTTCCTCCGTTGCGGATGACGTGAGCAATGCGCTGGCTTCCTGATGACTGGCTCGATTATTTTTTCAGTCTCCGCGGGTCCTTCGGCGGGGAACTCCCACAAATTCCATCGGCTACGGTTGTGCAGGTAACCGACGAAGCCCCAGAAATCCAGTACTCGCAGCCCGTCCGCCTCCTGCTGCGGCACGGGTTCGTCGAGACATTCATTAAAATAATTTTTAAGTTCTGAGTTACTGAGGTCTAGGCCAAGTGAAAATGACCAGAATGTCTGTGCGAAACTTCACACAGGTTGCCCCTGTTGCCGGAGGGAAGTTAGGTTGGAGAGTGCGTTCCACCATTCTTCCTCCGTGGTAGGGGGTGAAACGTGCACTCGGACAATGCTGAGACGGAGCATAAGGACACAGGGAACACACCAAAGAACTTGAAAAAACACGGGAACGCGGAATTGCTGCTGGATCCTGAATGGTGGATTGTTCTGTCACGGGTGAGACAAGATGAGGCAAGGTACGGATCCAAGTGCAGTTTATTATAAATAAGAAAGTGTAAAAATGACAAAAACCATAATCCAGGGAAACACAAGGGACAAGCAACATCATTTAACAATCCACAAAAACAGAATGAACAAGCAGGGTATGAATGACTAAGACCAATGACAATGCAGAAACAATCAGTAACCAAGACAACACACAAGAGGAGAGGCATGAACACAATGAATATCCATGGTTACAAACAAGGGGGCGGAGACACTAATTAACACCGGGAAATACAACTAGGACCAAGGGTATACATGAACACAGGTTAAACACAGATACACAGATACAAAGCATAAACCAAAACACAACTATAACAAAACACAAGAATAACAGAACACAGGGACACAGGAGGCACTACGTTACACTAAGTGCTAGGATACTACTGTACATTTCAACATTTTATAGAGACATGACAAGAAATAGATGCTGAGTCAAGTGTGTACTGTATTCACTATAATCCCATCAAGTGTTCACGGATAAGATAACTGTTTTTTAATAATGAGGGATGACAGAATTGAAAGATCGCTCCACTAGTGAGAAACATTGTGATTATGTGAATGTGTGAAGGTAAAAACATTCAGAAAGTAATCCAAAAACAAACATTGATGTTTTTCATCCTCCACTTTGTTAAAAATGTAATGTCATTCTCCCGCAGCTCTATCATAATGTGATTGTTTCAGCTGGCTCTCATTAAAGTTTTAAGTTAGGACAACTGTGAGGTTACCCTAAAGTTAAAACCGTTTTTAGGATGTTTTGTCAAGTTAGGATGCTTCTGTAATACCACTTTCCTATCTGCAGTTAAGATAAGATAATGCATTAAGGAACATCATATTACTGAGCTTTTGTCTTAAATGAGGTCCTAACTGAAATTACCATGGTTACCAAACAGTTAAGATAAGATTTTAAAGTTAGGACTTTTCTGTAATACGCCCCCTGGGGAAGTTTTGACATGCACTGACATTTGTGCTTTTTGCAGTTCCTTAAAAACATATAAATGGCAAAATTCTCTCAACACTGCGTTCAGCACAAACTGTGCTACAATATTATATGACGTACATGTTTGTATTTTTGAGAGAAAAATGATTATGCATGTTTTTATAAAAAAGCAAAACTTGCAAGTCACTGATACAAGTCCACAAAACTCATTCTAAACATGTTTTCCCAAGACTTTCCAAAACAGGATCTAGTAGTCTAGAGTTTTTTCTTCAAATTGATGTGAAAATTATCTGGTCTACTCATTCACATAAAACAATATATTGATTTACAATTTCTAAGACACATTTGCTTGGGAAAGGCCATATGCGTAGAGGCGGGAAAGCTCCTGAAAAATGACTGATTGACAGCTGAAGAACAAAAGAGTTGCATAATGAGCCACATAAGGAGCCTTGTAGGAATGTTCAACAGGAATGTAACTTTCTCCGTAGTAAAACCATGATTAGGTTTACTTGGGAATTTATAACAAAAAATTATATATATAATGTGTGTATATATAGAAATATATAGAAATATTTTCTATTAATTTCACAAGTATACCTTTAAAAACCATAGTAATCATTGTAAAGGTACTGTTTTGGCCATCGTACAAATGAACACAGGGTTAGTTTTTGGTTGGCCAGCGAGAGGTTTACTTTTGTGCAGTAAAAAAGCTCAGAAGAACTGCCTATCGTTGTCTGGACTCTTATTTGTGTTTTTGTAATCATTATAGTAGAAACACAACAAGGGACAAGCGTGTAAAAACGTATCAATGTTTGTTTACAGCCGCCGCCATTCACGTGTTGATCATGAAAGCAGTATGTGTGCACATACGAGTGATCCTGTGTTTAATAAACTTGCTTTGTGGAGATATGCGCTTAGATGCAACAAAATAAGGATTGTACTGTTTGCAATCACGTATTTTATACGAATACAAAAAACCGCGTCGAGTTTCCTGACTCGTGTATGTGCGTTCCCCTCGCGTGAAATGTTTGACGGAAGAACAAAGAAAACACTCGCGTCTGGAAATATTGACACACATACGCAAGTAAATAAGGATTTAGATGTCATGTTTGGTGCACTCGGGTGAAACAACAAGGAATGTTGAGACTGGATTGTGAATTGCGTATCCATTGACTGCAGGAGGCAGGAGTTATGCATATGGATATCTCTGCTCATTCACTTCAATGGTGCAGGGGTGTGGTGATCTCATCTCATTACAGATAATCAGGTAACAAGAGAAAGACGGTACTTCTCCTCCTTCTCATACAGTTTACACTGAATGACAATATGTTTTCGATCTCACAATTTCACTTACATCTTCCAAAAGCTGACATTCCAAGCATTATGTAGACATTTATCCTTTGTTTCTATGACATGTATTCGTTAAGTTACAGTTAATTTCTCTGACGTGTTTCTGAAAGGACTTCACTGAGGGAGAGAGAACAAAACGTGCATCATGTTTATTTTCTTAATTTTGCGAAAGCACAACATTCTGTTTTTATTGGGGGTGGACAGAAAAAAACAAGACACTATAACGTTTTAAATGATGTATATATCATATCTGTATGTCCAAAATCAGCAGAGTTATCTAAGTCTATTTGCGGAGTGAATGAAAAATAAATTGTTTGCGGCGCCTGCGCCACAGTCCACCCCAGAGTGTTAATTACATTTAAATGTGCATCTTGAGACAAAACAATGGCACTGGCATATTTTAAGATACATCCGTGATAAAACCAGGGATAAGTGTACCTATACTTTCTATCCACCTGCCTGTCAACACATTGACAGAAATGAATGATGTAAGCAGATTTATACAATTTAAAACCTTTATTATTAAGCTTTAAAACAATAGAACACTAGAATAAAATGTCTTTTAAAACATTGCTTAGAAAAACATAAAGTTAAACACATTAAAGGCATTCTTACATAATGGAACTGCTTTGAAAAAAATTTAATGAATAAATAAAAAACGAAAATTGCCCCAATATAAAACTATAACATTATTAAGCTATTAAATATTATGGGGCTTATCTGTGTTTGTACTTGATTGGCAGAAGTTGCCTTTAGCTTTTAGCTCTTCAATTTTAGTACTGTAGTACTGCGGATCCGCTGTGGAAGTCAATGTGTGTATTTCCACTGACTACAATCCAAATCCATCACAGCTCCGGCCATCCGCAGCCCTCCTGAACAAATACGCAGAGCTTCTATTTTTGACGGATGCCGGACAGCTCCGCAGGGCAGAGCCATGACTTTATCCCGTGATCATACCTGAATTTGCGAGAACTCGTGTTTTTTTATTAAATCTTTGCAATAGAAACATTACAAACACACACAAATAAAGTCATTAATACAGAAACTACAAATAATAGACAAGAACAGAGCCGGGGGAGTTTCAAATAAATACATTAAAGATAGAGCATAAATAAATGGTTTTATCAGCCTTCTTATTTTTTGAATTTTGGATGGATTTGATGTACTGCTCTGTCTAAGCGAGATCTCGTGTTGTGATCTGGGCTGGTTTATTAAAACTTCATAATTCAACGGCATAATGGGCGGAGTCAGAACTAGGTATCGCGCGATCATCATGTGAATTTGCGAGACCTCATGGGTCCTCGTCACTTCTGCACGCAGCCGCTCTGCAACAAATACGGAACTGGTGGGTATTGGCGGACGGCCGAGTGCGGAGCCGTAACGCAGCGGAGCCGATCTGCAGCCGCTCCGCAGTCGGTGGAAATCCGGGGTTAGACATGCTCCCCTGACTCTTGTATGCCTTCAGAACTTTGTTGTACCTATGTACCACATCATCAGTTGTGCGAGCTGCAAAGAAAACAAGAAAAACAGAATTATCAGTCATCAACTGGCTAGAATAGGATTGAAATTAGATATTAAATAGCATTGCTTGCTCCCAACTACTTGTCATAGGCAGCATTATAAATGATAAAAAGTACAGTCGGGGTTCGTACACATTTTTACCAATAGATTTCCATGACTTTTCCATTACTTTCAAGGCAAAAAATCATGACCAAGAAAATACATAATAAAGAATAAAAATCCAATGAAAATTTGCCTTTCGCTTTGGATAAAAGCATCTGCTAAATGCCCAAATGTAAATGTACCACACCTAAACTAAATACAATGACAGGCTATTTGTTTTCTTACATGTACCAGTAAAATGATTACCAGGGAGTATAGGTTTACATAAATTACATACCATTTAATAGTAGTTCAGTAGGTCACAAAACTTACAGTTTGGATGATACAATGTTTTTCCAGCTACAGATTAGATCATTTTTCAGGTCAGAAAAATAGGGGCTACTGTCGCTTTAAGAGCGAGTTCCGCATGGAGTCACATAGCCTTTTTTGCAATTCTCATCACTGACATGCACTCTATATCACTTTTAAGTTTGCTTTGGGACATTTCATGTTTTACTGAAAGGATATAAATGACTGACAGGGCGACGTTGGAGAAAATTTTGCGCAATAGATCCAGATGCTTGCTTTCAGTACAGTTCACGTCTAACAGCTTCGCATGAAAGTGAAAGTAAACCCGAGCGCGCGTTTAAACATAAACGCGGCTCAAATACCCGATGCCTGGATTACATACACCATAATTACCCAACCAAATCTGTGAGAGAATGCAAAAGCATTTAAATATATTTTGTTCTCCCTATAAGTCAAGATAGCCCGACGAGCAGGGCGGAGATGCATTTTGCTTTGGGAGCCCTGAGCCAGCATTACCTCGACGTGTCTGATCGCAAGATTGCCTGATTAAAATTAACATTTTATATTTTACTGTACTCTTTTATATTTTACTGTTCTTTAAATGTATTCTTTGGAAAAAATTCCATGACTTTCCCAAAACTTTCTGGGTTAATTCATTTTTCAGCACTTTTCCAGTCCTGGAAAATTAAGTTTTAAAATTCCATAACTTTTCCAGGTTTTTGAGGACCGTACGAACCCTGTAGCCAAGTTACAATACCAGAAGCTGTGTCCTTGTCATTTAATCTGCCAGCCAAACAATTTTAATCTACATATCTACATGGCATAAGCCAGTGGTTGTCAACTCTAGTCCTGGGAACCCAAAGCTCTGTACTTTCTGTATGTCTTGCTTATCTGACACACACAAAAAAAAAATCCGTAAAAAAACGGACAAAGTACTGTATAAATATAAAGGAATTTTCCGTATTTATGTTTTACAGGCGCTTTACCTGTTTAGTTTTTTTATAACATGTTGGATTATGGGTGCAATAACCCCCACTGCAATCTTTCACTTTTGCCTCTCTATCACCATCTCTGTTTAAAACCTAAAATTACAACTTGCTTGCAGAGTTATTTTCTAACATGGATGATGTTTAACTTCTAAACAACTGCTGTCAGAACAAGATACAAGTGCTTAACTATTCCAGCACCCACACATGTGATTTAGTAGACAAATCTTTTTTCTAACGCGACATGTAAGTCAAATGGATATTTACCACAAAATTTCTCACATTAAATATCCAGTTTTCATTTGTTTTAGATTCATTTGAAGTCACCACTATGGTGATTAGTGTTCCCTTTAGGCATTTGTTCCTTGACCTTCACTGAACTAACACTGCTCTTTTAGCAATTGCAACTGTGTTTTTTGCTTCTGTGTTTTTCAACTTAATCGTCGCTTGATGGAGAAAAATCTATCATGTCATCTAAGCTTGATTGTTTTTTTATGTTATGCTGTCTATCCTGTAAACATGAAATGATAGTATAAGAATAATTACCCCAGCTCTATTTTTTGTGTGATTTTAATATGATTCTGGACGTGACTTAACAAAAATCACCATACTTTAATCAAAAATCAATGTTAAAACATCCTTGAAGCTTAAGGAGAATGACACATTTTATATTTTACAAATGTTTTTATTTACAACTCACGGAAATGCCTGGAAGTGTTGTGAAGCATGACACTGAAATAAAAAATAACAAGAGACAGACAGAAATTAAATAAATAAATATATATAAATATATATTAGGGGTAAAACAATACATGTATTCGTTTCGAACCGAATCGGTACGGGGGTCACGGTTCGGTGCATGAATTCAAACGGAGAATACACGGTATGAAAATAAAATAAATAAAAAAAACTTGCGTGCAAAATAATTAATGTTATGCGGAACTACTGTTAGATACGCGGGTTCTTTATGGACAGCTAATCTGTTGCCCCGCTTTAGCTCTGAAGCTCTGATTGGCGCAGATGCATCCGACCTCCGCCTATGTATGCGCTCTATTAGAGCCCGTCTACATTCTCTGGCACTCTGCATTTTTTTGTCACGTCGACGCCGGTCCAGTCAGTGAATGAGCAGCCGACAGCGAGTATGGCAAGTGGTGGTGTTCCACAACAGTTAGAAGTTCCGCCAGCCTCTTTAAGATCGCAAGTTTGGCAAAGCTTCAGTTTTCCAGTCAGTTACAATAGTACAGGCAAGAGATTGGTGGAAAAGACGAGGACTTTGCGTCAGCGTTGTTCAGCAGTCGTTAGGTATGTGAGTGGAAATACATCTAATCAGGGCTCTCAAGTCTCCCACATTCACCTTGACAAACACGCATTTCAGTCAGTTCAAATGCCACACTTTGTATTTCTCACGCTGAGAAGTAGAAGATAAATTGTCCTGCTATATACAACAGGCATACGCAGGGCAGTTCTGTCGAGTTCAGCTGCTTTCAGTTTTTTAAGCGTGCTCAACTTTATGCAGCGCCATCAGCGTCAGAGTACCGCGAGAAATCTTGCGGAGGAGGCTGTTTTCACGTTACTCTGACGTCATCCACTTGTCGTTTCTTGCATCCCCTCGTGAAGTCGTACACACCTATTAATTCATCCTACAAGCCTATTTTTTTGTTCTTTAGTACATTAATATGAAATAAGGCCAAAATTTTATTTTAAAATGTATTTAGGTAACACTTGTAATACATTTGAACCCATATTTGTATGAAAGATGAGTACAAGATTACTTAAAGAGGTATACATTTTGAAATACGAGATAGTATGTTAAATGCATTTCAGTTCATATTCATGACATCTGAAAATAACACTGATAAGGACACCTATGTTTTTAAGATTAGCTTAAGTACAAAAAAAAATGCCACCTTCATTTTTGTTTTTCTTTTCCCTCCATTGTACCGAAAGTGAATCGAACCGTGGCGCCTGAACCGAGGTATGAACCGAACCGGGACTTCTGTGTACCGTTCCACCCCTAATATATATATATATATATATATATATACTGTACCTGTACTGTACCTTTGCATTATAAGTTTGACCATGCTAGTTGAAATAAAGTTTGACCTCAGCTTAACGTGATACAGTCAGAAAACCCGGAGTGGATCCGGTGCGTAGTGATTACAGAACGCTTACAGTGGAGAGAGGAATGTGATTTGGCTCCACTCCAGGCTTTGATCACATTCCAGAGACAAAAGATCTTTGATTATTTGCCCAGATATGCAGGTGATTTGAACTAATTTCCAGGCATCATAACATTACAAAAGGCAATCGAAAATTTACTACCTCGTCAGATGACGCTTACTACTTTTTACTACTTTTTACTGGCCTTAATTTGGCATAATTTAATTTACTACCTTTTACAACCCCGGGGAAACCCTGTCATGGTCAGAGCAATATTTGTGTAAATGAGGGGATGGTGTCAGGTAGGGCTGCACGATAAATCGCATCATTTGGAGCAATTTTGAATTCATTATCGCGGACATATCACCTGCAATAGGGCACAGCTTGTTAGTGAACTACTACTTTGTGTAGTAAATGCCGCTCCATCTGAAACCAGGTGATGCCCATTTACTACTAATCAATAAACCGGCTTTACTGATAAAATGCACATGAAAATCGCATGTGATGAATCGTGCAGCCCTAATGACCAGGCTTTCATATAGCACAGTGATTAATAAAAAAGATTAATTAATAAATTGCAATTAATGACCCTAATTGCTAAATGGTTGCCAACCACAGATATACAGATATACTGTTTACAGTACCTCTTGTCATTGCCAGAGGATGCCAGTGCTTCTTTTTACTTTTGTTGTGGGGTTTCTTCATTTTGGAGAATGAAGAAGAGGAAAGCAAGGAACTGGAGGTGGAGCTAGAGGTAGAGCTGGAGGTGGATGTGGAGCTGGAATCATCTGAATCCCGGGATTTGTACTTTTTTGATTTCCCTGCCCCCAAAAATCAGTACATTATAAAATCTACTTTTTGTGTTAACTTATTTTCAACTCATTAACTCATTTTTATTCTTTATTCATTTTAAGTGCCTTCACATTGTAAATAAACCTCAACTGCCACCCAAATATAATATATTTTACTTTGGATGTATTTGAGCTTACTGTATAGCATGTGTGCCATCTCCTGACAAAGAACTATAGCTGCATGCATACTTTGTTTAGTTTGATCAAGTTCTTTAAAGGTCAGACCTCAGCCAACCAGTCACCAACCTGTTTTTGCCCTTAACTTTTTCTTTAAAGTGTCAGTTTTTCTGCTGCAACTTCAGTGAGCTGGGTTTTATCTGCAATCAACAAAAATTAAATGTAGAGTTAATGCATTATATTTATGAAGCATTTATAAAGAGGTTGGATGAAAGACTAAATAAGATTTCAATAAGAGATTAAAAATAAATAATTGACTAAAATAAAATCTGTACTTAAAAAAAATGTGTTAAAAAATAAGCAAAGGATGGCTGTGACCTAATGTGCATTCCCTTTTATTTTCACAAGTTAAACATTTAACTCTTTCCCCGCCATTGACGAGTATTTCCGTCTTTCCGCAATACCGCTATTATCCACTAGGTGCCTTTCGCAACTTTTTAAACCCGACAGTATTGCCCTCTGGCAAGCTGCTGCATGTCCGTGTCTGTTTTAAAGATCACTCTGAATGGGATCTCTATGAAAAGTCCGTCACAAAAATAGAATTATCTCTGCTTTTTTCTCAAAATGTGGTGTTTTTGCAGAAACCTACCCATATTCAAAAGCTGATTACAAAAGAACTATTCAAGGTAGGATTAAACGTTTTTTTTTTTTTTTTGAAAGCAGAGTGTATGTTCTTTAATTTGGTATATTGTATGTTTATATATCTGAAGAAGAACATTTTCTGGAAGGCATTAAACTTTGGTGAAAATCATGAAAACCGCTGGCGTTGGCTGGCAACTTTTTTTTAAAAATGCTGGCGGTAAAAGAGTTAAGGAGGTAGCTTCTTTTTATGAAGGCACTTATCTTCATAAATTTCAAATGAGGAATGTTTACAATCATAGAATCAAGACAGAATACAGAGGATAAATAAGTATTATACTGTTTGTAGAGTATAAGATTTTGTATTTCTAAATACATCATATGAGTTTGTTTTTGCATAGGGTGTGTGTTAGTTTATGTGTTTTGTGTGTAATTTTGCCTTTGTAATTGTATATGGTTGTGTATGTCTGTGTGGTTTGTGCGAGTATGTCTGGGTTTGTAATTGTGTGTGTGTGTTTGTGTGTGTTTTGTGTATGTTTATGTGTCTGTCTGTGCATGTCTATGTTTTTCTGTATGTGTGTGTGCGCGAGTGTGTGTGTGTGTGTTTAATATTGTGTTTGAGTGTGTATCTGTGTGTGTTGTGTGTGTGCTATTGAGTAAGATTGGTGAGACAGAGAGAGACTGAAAGAGACTGAGAGGACTTTTTGGGACATTTGATCGGATGGTTTAGGACATCCCTTACAAAAAAATCCTGCAGGATTCCTGTAGGATTTTGGGCCTATGTGCAGGAATCCTGTAGGACAGAACAAAAATCCTGCAGGACAGGGCACATTCCTGCAGGAGTCCTGTAGGTCTGTTCACATACTTGTCCTGTAGGACTGTGTAATGTCCTGCAAGAATGAAGAATTCCTGCAGGTTTTATCATATACCTACAGGAATCCTGTAGGTATGGCTGCAGACATGTCTGTAGGACTGTTAAATGTCCTGCAGGAATTATGAAGGACTGTAGTTATGTGCAGGATTCCTGTGTGATAGAATAAAAATCCTACAGGACAGGGTTATTCCTGCAGGACTGTGTATCCTACAGGAATGTAGGATTCCTGCAGGATTTATTACCTATACTGTAGAAGTCCTGTAGGTCTGTTCACACACTTGTCCTAGGATTGTGCAATGTCATCCAGGAATGAAGAATTCCTGCAGGTTGTTCATTATTTACCTACAGGAATCCTTTAGGACTGTTCAACACTACAGAAATGATTCCTGCCGGATTTAAAATAAAGATTTTATGTAAGGTGTTGCTATATGTTACATTTCTGATGGACTCAAAAGAGTTTATCAAGTGATAGACTTCATTACTAATAATTTAAAAGTCATGTAAGACAAACCTGCAGGACAAATGTACATGTTATATTGCTATAACTTTGCATGGGATATGAAAAAAATATATACATAGATGTAAACAGTCCACAAAGTAATTTTATTTAGCAGTGTGATTTAACATAAAAACTTATTAAAATCAGAGCTTATTAATTAAACTGGCCAAATACATTTTCCAAATAAAACAAAAGGGAATAGACAAACAAATGAATAAGAATTATAATTCAGCCAGGTCCAGTCCACAGACTGCCTTAGACCTTGAGAAAATCAGTAATACATCCTTATTTCATATCATATGTATATACACACACACACACAAACAAACAAACAAACACACAGATGCATACACATACATATATTAACAATCCTATGTATCCTATGTACATATGTATTAACTGCAAAAGTTCAAGAATGCTCAAGCTATTTGTTTGAAATTGTAAATATGTGACAAAAATGACTTTAGGATAGGGTAATTCTGGACTACAAATCAGTCAACTTCCCATTTGTTGGGTTGAATGCAAAGTAAATTATGTACACATCCCACATTTTTTAAGTAAACACAAGTTGTTCTAATCTCATTTGTATGTTTATATATTTATAGAAGATAATTTTTCCTGCAAGGAATTTTGTGAAACTTTTGTTAAAATCACAGAAATGCAGGTGGGCAACTTTTCTCAAAAAGGCTGGCGGTGAATGAGTTAAGTGTGTGCTGTAATTTGATTCCATGTTTACATGCTTATTTACAAATGAGTACTTGTGACCTCCCGTAATGGCGGATATCTGTTACATGTTGTACAGTGTTAGACACAGTTATTCAATTTCGTATCCTTCATGGCAACTTTGAGTAATGCTGCACTGCGGGATTTGCTGTAAAATGATTCCATATTGTTTACATACAAGGCAATTCCATACATTGCGCTTTACACGCGACACCGTATTTATAAGCGCCACGTTACACGGAGACGCGAGCTCGCGCACATGGATGTTCTGAATTTAGTTTATGTACATGATAGTTTATATGAATGTACTATCAGCGATATTTACCCATCAGTTATATATGTAAGGGTATTTCTGTGGACAATTTATGCCAACAGCTGTTCATAACTCTCCTAGAGGTCTGCATCTCTCTCATCAGTACAAAACTATGAAGTGGAAAAACACTTTTTGGACATAAAGTTATATGGTAACATGAGCCACATTAAGTTTACAGGTCTGTTGTGTATCAGTTTCTTATACAAGTTAAGTTTTTGAATTGAGATTGTTTCTAAATAAACTGAAAATGTCCTACTGACCTTCATTTTTATTTTGATTATATTGTTAACTTCTTAATAAACCTCAAACAAACATGTATACATTTGTCCTCACATTCTTTACTGTAGTTCCCAACATTCCTGCCTCATTATGCAGCTCATTATGCGAGCCTTTGTTGCTTCACTGTCAATCAATCCTTCTCGCATACGGCCCCTCTAAACAAAAAGTGTCTTTACAATTTCTAAATCAATAAATTGGTTTATGTGAATGAGTACGCAGAAAGATTTTCACATAATTTTAAAGAAAAACTCTAGACCATGGGTCTTCAACCGGGGGTCCGCGGCCCCGAGGGGGTCCGTGACGGAACTGCAGGGGGTCCGCCAAATGATGTTTAACGACAAGCTATTTCTTGATTAAAAACCTAAAATATATGTACAAAACGTTACATGTCCCCTTTAAGCTGTGCACGTATGTGGCCCCATAGGTTTGAAAGTGCGCGTTCAGTTTAGCCAGCGGACCAAAATAAAATATCTAAAGATTATAAATGTCGACTCAGGAAGCAGCAGTAGCGACAGAAAAGTCATCATAAAACAGGTAAATCTATCTTTCAGAATGTCATTTTAGAATCATTGCGACATGATGTGTCATCTATATTTCTGTTTCACGCGGTTCAGATTTAAAGAGCTAATTCAACAGGCAAATTAAACCACACCGCGTCTGCATTTTAAACTGTGACAAAACTATTGCTCGATTTTAAAAATGAATGAAACGCGCGCCGTGATAGTGCTTTGTGCAAGATTCATAGTCAGGTTGAAATCCGCCTCTCAAAAAGTTGCCCCAAAGAGATGCGCTCGGACTCGTTGCATGTTGTTCTCTGTCACGCCAGAAAATAAACCTGCGTTACTCAAACTCGTGACAATGATGATACACGAGCAAGGCAACAGACCTCAAAATTATAAAGTAGCACAACCTCTATCCCCACCAGAATAGAGAGTCTTTGTGCTATTCACCATGATCATTCATCTTTATAAACTGAAAGCCCTTGTCCAATTCACAATAAAATGAAAATATATTACACTGCAAATACCTTAAAATATTATTATTATTATTATATTAATATAAAAACTAAATCTACTTTAACAAAAAAATTATGCATGTTAATATAGTATGGCTGTGTGACAATATGGTTTGTTTCTATTTATAAAACAGTTCCAGTCCTTAATTCTGATTGGTCATCAGTTGTACTTTACTTCACTTTGCGTTGTGCCTAATACGAAAAGGCAGCCTCTTGTACCTTATTGCTTACTCAAATATTTCTGTTTTACACATTAGTATTAAGGGGTCCCTGCTCCATGCCTCTCTCATCTAAGGGGTCCCCGACCCAAAAAACGTTAGTATTAAGGGGTCCCTGCTCCATGCCTCTCTCATCTAAGGGGTCCCCGACCCAAAAAACGTTGAAGACCCCTGCTCTAGACTACTGGATTTTGTTTAGAAAAGTCTCGTTAAAACATGTTCAGTATAGGTTACTTAAAAATGTTGCTTTTTTAAAACCACGCATAAAAAATTTTCTCTCAAAAATACAAACATGTACATACATGTAGCTCATATAATATTTTCGCCCAGTTTGTGCTGAACGCAGTGGTATGAGACACTTGCCATTATTATGTTTAAAGCAACTGAAAAAAGGCCAAATGTAAGAGCATGTCAGAACCTCTGACAGTGTCCCAAAATGGTCAGACCCCAGAGAGTTAATAAGTTACTTTAATCAATTATTTTAGTGATTTTTACAAAGCCACTGAATATTTTTACAGTTATGAATTACGTCTGAAAGGATAAAAAAGGTATTATTAAAGGTATTATAAATATAAATATGTAAAACTAAATAAAGATATCATATGCCAACTGTACAGTATGTAAGCATAGGCCTATGTTTTCTTGTTCGCTCTGCGTGGGTTTAAACGCCGTTTTTCTAAAGAATAAACTTTATTGGTGGTGGTTGAGAAGAATTCTTCTTTACATACATGTGTCGTATTGTTGTTCTTAATATATTAAAATACTAATATATTTTTACAACATTTTAAACTTTAAAACATGTAATTTTTATGCCACATTAATCTCTTTAAAATATTGATACTTTTAGAAAAACTGACATAATTATTAATATTATGAACAAACAATGAAACTGTGTCAAAATTCAACAACAAAAATAATAAAGATATTCATTGTAAATATGTGTATTAGGCTCACACTAAATTCTCTTTTGCACTTAGTATAAATGCGCATTGCACATACAGTCATCTTAATAGTTGTATGCGCTGTTATGCTGGCAAGAAGGGGTTTACTTCACTTTGCTGTTTTAATAGCAATGTTAAATATTCAGCAATGCCATTATTAACTTCTGGAAACAACTGCAATGACACAGCATACTGTATAAAAATTTAGTTTTTTATGCGCCACCTGGTGGATATTCTGTGAAGCGAGGCCCCCGCGAGACGATTTGGCTAATGCCGCGGGAGAAAGCGCGTGTTTTTAAAGGCCACATATGTATGTACTTTTTGAATATCGTTTGCATGTACTAATACACACCTAGACACAGAACGATGTTTAAAAACGTGTATCTCAAAATAAGTGCTCTTTAAAATATTTTGTTAATAAATGACAAGAGTTGGTCTTCAAAAACCATAAAAAAATTGTAGATGTAACAGATTTACAGACAAACAAAAAAGGAAGAACACGACTTTGAGAAAATATATAAATAGTAAATATAGTATATATAGTTAGTATTTCCATTTAAATGTAAAAATCTGATAATTGAGCTCTGGTTAATAAACACAAATAAGTTCATTACTTAAAACTATTAGGCTTACTGTGCCAATGAGCCTCCATATTGCTTGACAACCATTCGAAACAGTGATGAGTGGTGTTTTGCTTTGTATTTATTATCAATAAATTATTGTTTTACATTCATGAGTGCTTATTTATTAAAAAACTTGTGCATATAGTAATATTTAATACACGCAATAAGCCCTTTGAAGGCATTTCTTTTCAGCAATTTATAACAGTCATGTGAGTTTTATAGGCCTTTTTCCAAATTATGTTTTTAATGGTTGTAAAATCTTTCCCACACTCACTCAGCTTCACATGGCTTATTGCTTTCATTACCAGTCTAGACAAACAACATTTTAAAATATTCAGTTAAAGGATTAGTCTACTCATTTTCAATATTAAAATATGTTATTACCTTAACTAGGAATTGTTGATACATCCCTCTATCATCTGTGTGCGTGCACGTAAGCGCTAGAGCGCGCTGTGACACTTTGATAGTATTTAGCTTAGCCCCATTCATTCAATGGTACCATTTAGAGATAAAGTTAGCAATGACCAAACACATCATCGTTTTTCCTATTTAAGACGAGTAGTTATATGAGCAAGTTTGGTGGTACAAAATAAAACGTAGCGCTTTTCTAAGCAGATTTAAAAGAGGAACTATATTTTATGGCGTAATAGCACTTTTGGGAGTACTTCCCAAAAGTGCTAGTACGCCATAAAATATAGTTATTACGTGCACGCACACAGATGATAGAGGGATGCAATTACATATTTTAATATTGAAAATGAGTAGACTATTCCTTTAAATTATATAGCATATCCCACAAATCAATTCTTGCATTACTTACCTGAAACGAGAACCGCTGGACCCGATGAAACCAGAATGATGTTAAGCCAGAATGACGTTGCTAACGCAAAACGTCAAATATTGCCAATGCTCACTAACTAAATAAAATACTATTTTATTGTTTATTTTATTATTTTAAATAAAACATTTTTATTACGGTATTTCAATGACCCTCAATGTGTCTTAACAATTTCATAATATGATATAATAACTCAGGCATGTGAAACCAGAGCAAATGTATACTTTTTATTATTTTTGCTCATCAAAAATACCAAAATCAGCTTTGAGTCCCCACGTATTTTCCAACACAATAAAAAATAGAAAGATAAAATTATGAAAAAGTGCAGTTTCTCTCTGGCAGCTCTATTTTTTTCTTTTGTCAGGGAAATATAGTGCATGTCGTGGTGATATACATGTACATTTTGGATAATGTATAATTTATTGTTTTAAATAAATGTATTTACGTTGTTCAGACCTAAAGTAACAGTCGCGTGCAATGGCCGCGAGCGAACCAGAGAGTATATAAAGTTGTATCCATGCCAATGGCGCGCATTAAGTGTCAGGATTCTGCCTGTATCTTGTCTTGTTGTATATCTAGTTCTAGTATGGCAGAGTCCTGACAATGTTTTATGTGGGAGATACGTGGTTTTGGGATTGTTTTATAAGACCACGTATTTCCTGTCTCGTCACTTTTTACACGATTCCTTACGACACGGAGCTGTTAGCCAATTGGAAACATATGCGGGTTCGTGTCGGTTGCGGATCAAAGGGCCGGGCGGTGGGCGGAAGGGGCGTTTCCGCGCCCCCCCACGGGCCGAGGCGAGGGCCGATCAAAAAGCCTGTTTTCGGTGCATATCGCACTCTGCCCACAGGGGGCGCATATCCACGGGGCCCTGGACCCTCTATAATGACACTCGCCCATTGGCCCCCCGACACGCCCCCGAACGACACGAAGCCACTATTCGTACATTCGCCCGTTATTCGCATGGAGGGCACCCGGACATGCCCCCGAATAACATGAAGCCCCTATTCGTACGTTTGCCCATTATTGCATGGGGGTCCCTTACCGACCCCCCCCCCCCCCCAAATGACACGAAGCCACTATTCGTCCGTTTGCCCATTATTCTCGTGGATTGACCCCTGACCTTTCCTGACACTTGCACGTAAATAGTCTGCCAATGGACATATAATGGGTCCGTGTCAATTTGTTCCTTTAGAGTCTCAGCGATTTAGACCGCGGTACCGCGACACGGACAAAGCGTGGATAGCGCGCACGTACGACAAACTTGCGGTCAAGTACATGTCGTACGTGCGCGCAGGCCTCAAGATCACGCAGCCTTTCCATGGTTATATCCCACTGGAACCACCGGACAGTTCGCCTGAGCTTCCTGGCCTAGGAGACGAAACGTGTTTAAAAACCGGGCACGTAGACATTAACCGGCCATCGACATTTCAATGAGAAAAGTTTAACTGCAGACTTACCGACAGATCCCTGTGGGAATTAGCGAAGTGTGGCCGTATGTGCTTTAGGGCACGACCACACAACGGGCACGGGCGTAAAGGCTGCGTGACCTTTCTCTGGGAAAAGCGAACCCACAGCTGCCTTTCCCAGAGATTGGCAACCCCATGCTTGATCCTCAAGTGCTGCCTCATGTTGGAAAGATTTTTGGGGCAAAAGGGGCAGGGTACCATTTTTTGAAATGACACAAAAGAGGCAGTAAACCGTAATGTTACGTGACATTAGTAAAGCTAAACATGTGTATAATGCAACAAGCACCAAGATATTACAGTATCTGGATGACAAAAGCATAGGTCAAAGGTTAAAGTCACATTGCAAGGCCTACCTGTTGCATTAAAACAATACAAACACGAGTCACGGGCCGTAAACGTTAATGTTACGTGACATTAGTAAAGCTAAACATATGTATAATGCAACAAGCACCAAGATATTACAGTATCTGGATGACAAAAGCATAGGTCAGAGGTTAAAGTCACATTGCAAGGCTTACCTGTTGCATTAAAACAATACAAACACGAGTCACGGGCCGTAAACTTTAATGTTACGTGACATTAGTAAAGCTAAACGTGTATAATGCAACAAGCACCAAGATATTACAGTATCTGGATGACAAAAGCATAGGTCAGATTATTAATTAATTTTATCTAACTGCTTTTAACGTTAGGGTGCTAATTCTCTTTCGACAGTGTTCAATGTTACGTTTATCATTTATTAATTTTTAGTGCCGGTCACTTCCGGTTTTCAGTTGCGCTCTATCTTAACGTTATTCTATCAAATTTTTTGACGTTATTAATTTTCTTTTGGCCAAAGGCTTATTACCTTTCACTCAAGATTAGTCTTTAAGTGTTATTTGTTGGTTTTCAAGTGTTTTTAATTCGTTAACTGTTTAATTATTGTTTCAGATTAGTTTTTCTTATGTGTTTTCGTTTGGATTCGTTTCTAATGAATGTATTTATTAATAATAAATGTGAGTGTTTAATTAAATCTATCTTGGTTTGATTTTTTGATGTACCTGTAATTTATTCAAAACCAGAAATGAGGACAAGTCAGACAATTGAACATCTGAACGTTTATTAATCACAAAAAACACATATATCACATTAATAGAACTGATTTAAAAAACACATTAATGGAACTGATTTAAAACACATTATTGGAACTGATTTAAAACACATTATTGGAACTGATTTAAAACACATTATTGGAACTGATTAAAAACACATTATTGGAACTGATTAAAAACATATTATTGGAACTGATTAAAAACATATTATTGGAACTGATTAAAAACATTTTATTGGAACTGATTTAAAACACATATAACAAATCAACACAAAATATTCAATTGTTCACCATTCTATTTCTCTTAGTGCCCGCTGCACCTTAGCCCGCGCACGACTCGCTTTGGCTTAGCCGGACAGTTGGTAGGACGCACTAGGTTTCCTCACCGGCGACCCCTTCGCCGGCGACACCTTCAGAGGTGACAGGACCACCATGGGTTTCCTTCTGGTGGTCCTGACAACTCTTTTAGGCCGCGCTGCCAGCTCGGGGGCCGTCAGCTCGGACGTGGCGGGCTCGGAGGCAGCGGGCTCTGAGGCGGCGGTCTCCAAGGCGGCAGGCTCTGAGGCGGTGGGCTCGGAGGAGTCTGGCTCGGAGGCGGTCGACTCCTGGGCTGCGAGTTCCGGAGAGTTGGCCGGCCGAGGGGACGACCCCGCCGAGGACGGCTGGGGTACTTTTCCAAGCTCTAAAATGCAAGACAGAGAAAGAAGTTAGCATCAACACAAACACACCGTGGACACGAATGAGACACACAAAAGACAACTAACCGAGGGAGACTCGAGCGAGGACACCCCCGACTCCTGATACTCCACGGCCTCCTCCTCAGAGACGCTCGTCAACGGCGGGTAGTCTGGCGGAGAGGCAGACCGAGAGGCGGCCCTCTTTGCACGCTTGGCCTTCCCGCTGTGTTTGGACTCTTCGATGGCTGCCGCTCCTCGGCCGGCTTAGACGGCGACACCTCCACCCCCACCAACGCCTCCTCAAACAACCAGGTTGTGAGCGTTCCTAGCCTGCGAAAAGAGAGAAGAACAAGGCGGGTAAGTCAAGAGAAGGGCGTACGATCGAAATCACGGCAAACGGGGTCTGCACTTACGTGGGTGGCGATGGAGGTGCAGATGTCCGTGAAGGTGGGCTTGCCGGGGAGTCCCATCGACACCCAAGCTCCCTGGAAGTAATTGTTCAAATTCTTGCAGGGGTTGGGTGTCGACGTGTAAAAGAAATACACCGCCTCCAGCCCACCCACCAGGTTTTCCTGCAGCGCCAGGAACCTCCGGAGCCAGTGATACTCCTCCTTTGTTAAACTCAGCTGAGCCGGGCCAAAGGCCTGGTTTGTCTTGTGGAGCTAGATCTGCAAAAACACGGAGAAGAGAGTTAGTGAGCGAGACGTTCGAAAGTCATTAGCATTTCAGATCTGCGCCACTCACGTTAATCAGATAGGCGCCCGTGCTGTCGGACTTGACGGCCTTCTCCACCTCTTTAATCATTAGATTTTGAAAAAAGCCCAGTCTGTGGCCGTAGATCGAGGCGAAGTAGGCCGTCAGGTGTCCGTACAGCACGAACTGGGTCTTTTGACTGCAGTCCTCCTCCAGTTGATCTGTGCATACAAAAGCACACGTCAATAAAACCGAGTGGTCGAAAAGGACGAAACGCAAAGGGGCTAGCGACTTGGACCTACCCAGGATCCCCGGGATCAGTTTTTGGCACTCCGCGCGGCACTTTCGAAGCACCTCCTTGGGGATCAGCCACCCCTCCTTGGCCTGCTTCACCCCAATTTGGTGCATCGTCACACCGCGCTTCATGCCCCGGAGCAGACCCCTGACTCCTGCCGGATGCCCAGCACGGCCTTCTTCGACAGGCGGGAGGTCGACGTAGGGGTCTCGGACACATAGTCCACAAACTGAGCCACGTTCTTCAAATAATGGTTTACAGTGGTCTCCGCCGCCTTGGTGGCCCTGAGGCTGCTCACCCACCTGCGGACACACACAAAGAAAGAGAGCCGGGTTAATGGCGACCCGCCGATGTCAAAACGACAGCGGAAAAAGGGAGCGAAACTCACTTCTGGATCCTCTCCGAGTCGTTTAGGAACGTGAGGGTTGAGAGCCGGCTCTTCCCCGCCGCCATGAACGTGAGGAAGGCCCGGATCCTGTAGAGCTTGCCCCCCACGTTCTCCTTCAATTTTCTGGAGGGTTCGGGTTCTCCTGGTATTTCCTGTACTCCTCCAGGAGATCGTCTGGAGAGGGAGAGAGAAAGAGACAAACGTTAGCATTATAGACAATCGATGGGTAGATTCTGCTGGAAAGAAGGACCGATACTCACTCAGAGCGGTCACGTGATCGGGGAAGTGGGGCACCTCTCTCTCCTCCTCTTCCGGGTCTTCCGGCTCACGGGGCGTGGCGAAGGACGGACCGGGCGTGCCCTCGGCAAAGGCTGAGGGCGGCGACAAGGGTGCCTGCTCCTCTTCGGGCTCTTGCAGGGCGTCCAGGAGCTTTTTAGTCACCACTCTCACCCTCTGCGATGGCTTTTGTCCACGCTGGTGCAAGAGTTTCTTGCACCGGCGGGTCACTTCCTGTTACACCAAGGAGAGGGTGTCCACCTGAGCGTTGAGGTCCGCCACCTGCCTCTTGTGCCGAAGTCTTCCGGGGCCGAGAAAAAGAGCTCCGAACTTTGGAGCCCTTCTCCGGCGGAAACCATTGAGGCCAAACGGTTAAAGACACCCTATTATGCAATTTAAGAAAAAAAAAACATCTCGGCCCAGGCATGTCACAGAGACGTGGGGTGGTGCCGTGGGGGGGGGGGGTCGTCGCCTCTTTCACAACGACTTGACCCCCAAGTCTCTAGGACCTCCCCGTCCAAAAATAATTCCAAATTTTCGACCTCTTCACCAAATTCGCATCACGCGTCGATCGTGCCGAGACTAAGACGGGTGCGCGGGTCCCGCCTTCCTAGCGCGTTCCTGTGCCGGGGTAGAGGCCTGACACGTGTCAGCGATTCAATTCAAAAATAAATAGTGCGTTCGTGTTCATGTCGTAGTTGCGCGAAAGTGACCTCGCCGCTCTCCGCGCGTCGTCAGTGTCGCGGTAATGCTGTCGAAATCGGCGAGGCTCTACAGGGGAAAAAATGACACAAACCCATTATTCGTCCAATGGCAGACTATTGTATGCACGAATACATGGAAACTGTCAGTGATGTAAATATGCCCCGTAACGTCGTAGAGACATGTTGGTGGTGTCACTTCCAAAGATATAACTGACTTTCCTCATATTCAAATGCCAATAGCTCTGCCCACGAGAGTGACACACCCTCGTGCTCGGCCCTGTTGGAAAGTACTGTTCCAGGGCTTTCCAACGGACCCAAGATCAAGTGTCTCCGACCTTGCTCGGCTGAGAAAAAGAGCACTCAAAAGGGCTTGAGGCACTCGAGTGAGGGTTCCTCGGAAAGCCCCTGGGGAGACCTTTCGAAGGAGCCCGAGTTCGAGGGCGTGGCCCTCTAGGGGGCGGACCTACGCGCATTTGAAAAAATGGGCAAATTTCGTATATCTCCGGAAGGGAAGGTTCTAGAGACATGGAGGTGGGGGCGTTGGAAAGGTGGAGGAAAGCCCTTTCCAACGAGCCCAAGGTTGAGGGTGTAGCCTAATCAGGGGCGGAGCTACGGTCGTTTGAATATTGAAATTATGTGACAAAACTCATGTTTAGGGCTCTATTACTCGGCCCAAGAAGGTCGTAGACACTCGATTGAGGACTCTTTGGAAAGGCCCGGACTTGCCCTTTCCAACGAGGTTGAGGGTGTAGCCTAATCGGGGCGGAGCTGAGGTCATTTGAATATGTGTAAAAAAAGCTTGGACTTGGTGTTTTTTCATTTTTTTAAACATGTGAAATAGGCTAAAGTTTAGTGCTCTTTTTCTCAGCCAAACAAGGTCGGAGACACTTGAACTTGGGTTCGTTGGAAAGCCCTGGAACTGTACTTTCCAACAATGTCGAGCACGAGGGCGTGTCGCTCTCGTGGGCGGAGCTAAATTTCGTTATTTCTTCGGAAGGGGAGGTCCTAGAGACTTGGGGGTCGGATCGTTTTGAAGGGGGCGACGGGGGCAACGACACCACCCTCACGACACCACCCTCAAGTTTCTATGACATTCCTGGGCTGAGATTTTTTTTTTCTTAAATTGTATAATAGAGGTTCTTTAAGGGTTTGGCCTCAATTGTTTTTGCCAGAGAAGAGGCCCAAAGTTCGGGGCTCTTTTTCTCGGCCTGGGAATTTCGAGGGCATGTGAGAGCTATGTGGCATTTGAATGTGAGGATAAATGTTGTTATATCTCCCGAACGCAAGGGCCCATATACTCGTGACTGGTTTCGTTGAAAAGGGAACGGGGAGACCTTTCTAACGGTCCCCATTTCGAGTCTGGCCGACGTTTGGTGGCGGAGTTAGGGGCATTTGAATTTGAGGAAAATTCGTTCTGTCTTTGGAAGGGGAGGTCCTAGAGACTCGGGGCTCGGATCGTTTTGAAGGGGGCAACGAGACCTTTCCAACGACACCACGAGTCTCTACGTCGTTGCTTACTTAACGTGTTTGCCTTTTCATCTTATAAGGCAAATAGACTGAAAAGTGAAGCAATTGAGTTTCCTGTCTAAAAAGCCCAAATAGACTGAAAAGTGAAGTATTTGAGTTTCCTGTCTAAAAAGCCCAAATAGACTGGAAACTGAAGTGGCCTATATAAGCCGATTTCTCTGAAAATTTCTCATTCTCTCTTAACGGCTGAGGATCCTTGTGTGCTAAAAATTCGATTTGCTTTTATTTGCTAAATGGCTTTTAAGTGTCCAATATGTGCTGGCCAGTACATGCAGCTGAGCCAGCACCTGAGGGTGACCCACAAAGTGGTCAACGTGGAGGAGAGGAAGCTCCTTCTGGCCCTGGAGTCTGGCAGGGTGGACGTCTGTAAAGGACGTTGCCCTGTCCACGGGTGCCAGAACGAGGTAGCTCGAATGGACCGGCACCTTCACGGCCACAGCGAGCTCTCGGCGAAGGCTCGCCGGAAGGCCTTCGCCGAGGTCAAGAGGGTCCGCATATTAGAGAAGCTGGCTGCCTTGAGGGCTGACGGACCGACGGTGCCGATGGCGTCTACCCTGGACCTGCAGAGGGAAGAGGAGCAGGCCGGGGAAGAAGCCATCAATGCCCCGGCAGAGGACGACGACGAGCAGCCCTGCGGCTCCGAGGCCTGCGAGAGGCGGGTGGCGCGCCTGCGAGTGAGGGTGTGCGACTTGGAGAAACAAGTGGACACCCTCACTACCACATTGCAGGCGGTGACCCGCCGGTGCAAGCAGCTTCTGCGCCGGCGGCCTGACAAGTCGGCCGCCGACTTCAGAGGCGTGACGCAGAAGCTGCTGCAGGCCTTGGAGTCTCCCGCGGAGGACGAGGAGGAGGCGGGACCGTCGACGGGAAAGCGAGGGACCAGGGAGAGGACTCCAAGGCCTTCCTCGCCGCCCCCGCAGGAGGATCGGATCCTGTCGAGGAGGAGAGCGCCACGTCTCGGTACCCCGAGCATAGCGCGGTCCTGAGTGAGTACGGTTCCCTTTTAACGTCCTCCTGTCTGTTATGCTAACGAATGCTATAATGCTTTCTCTCTCTCTCCCTCTCTTCAGACCAGCTCCTGGAGGAGTACCGCCTGCACCAGCAGGGCCCGGAACCCTCCAGGAAGCTGAAGGAGAACGTGGCGGGAAAGATCTATAGGATCCGGTCCTTCATCGGGCACATGGCGGCAGGGAAGGGGCGCCTTTCCACTTTGGAGTTCCTGGACAACCCCGGGATGATCAGGAAGTGAGTTTCACTCCCGTCGTTTTGACGTTTTAACTCTGAACGTTAACAAGTTAACAGACAAAGATCATGGGCGGCCTCGCCATTACAGCCGAACGCTCACTGTTTACATTCCTTGCTCATTTAAACAATACTTAGTCAACTAATGTGGTCAACCAATACACCGTTTGAAAGATAAATGTACACAGATTCATTTGCGTGTATGCATTCAACAACATAAATAACTTAGTAGGAGTTTTTGGTTATTCTGTATGAAGAGTAAAACAATGCAAAGCTATAACAAAGCGGACGAATCCTTACCTTTTGTGTTCTAGGAACGAGATGTCTGGTCAAATAATGGTAACATGTATTGCTCTTCGAAGAAAAGTAGTCCAGTATCCAATATCCATAGTAAATATTTGCACAAAACACACTGACTGGTAAAAAAAGGGTTTATATGTCCATTGTTTACACCCTGATATCCGGTAAACATGTCGTCATACTCCCGTTCACTCGACGATTATGTCTTTCTAACACATTTTCCGATAAATCCAAACTCGTCAGTGCATCTAGTAGAGTGTTCTAAACAAAATGAGAGTAGTTCAAGTCATTTCTGATAAAAACTACCCCGGCAAACTTAAAAAATAGTGAAAGGGGGCGTGTGCTGCAGGTAGCGTTTGCTTGTGCGTATGCAAAAGTTTTTTATAAAAAAAATTGACAAATGACCAATTGAAATCATGTAGCGTCTAGTGACGTATAGCTAATGATATGACGGATACACCCATGTGCGGATTTGCATAATGCTTGTATATTATAGTGTTGTTATCTGTGCGTATACATTAGCACTCAGAAGAGTTACGCACTCGTGCTCGTTACACATACAGGGCTTTGAGACGTCACCTGCTTGTTAGCACTTCTTACAATGGACTAGCATCGAGGACAGAAGTTTTTTCTCTTTCTGCTGCCTTGGAAGAACTTATGCGAAGCAGTGATGAAGAAAATGTCGAGGATACCGAAGAAGAAAGTGTTTGCAGTGTCGATTTGGAACAAGAGAAAATGTTTTTACACGGTCTTGATCCTTTTTTAGATCGTTAAGATTCAGCGATCTGTACTGTATTATTCTTACATTGTATTACATTTGATTAGTGAAAGACGTTTTATTACTTTGACTATTATACCTTATGAGTGCATTGATGCATCGTGTAATCAAAGTATTATTCAATTGCTAATATTGCGATATAACGTATTTGAAGGAAGACTAGTAACTTGCATGCGCAAATAAGGGCAAAATGTAACAAGCTCTTTCTATCTTGTTATTACAGTAGAAAGTGAGTTTCTAATACAGTTTGTTGTAGCCATAATACAGTTTGTTGTAGCCATTAGCATCACCTAGAAACACTTATGTAAAGCATATGAAACATGTTTTACTGTATGTAGAAAGTAAAAAGTTCTTATTGTGTCAATGGGAGGAAAATGCAGTGAATACGTGATAGTTCGACTGTGTAATATTATCTGTTGCATTAGAAGATGCATTTCTAAACCTATTTGTAAATGTCAATAGGGATGCTGACACTTCTGATGAAGAGTGGTTACCAGAGGCCTCTGGACCACAGACAAATCATTCCTGCCTTTCTAAACATCTTCACATGCGTTCACCTGTGCCAAGGGAAGAGGAAAGAAAAGGACACAGATAGAATCTCCATCTGACTCACGCAGTACTGTATGGTCGGTGAAAATACAATGCTGTTTTGTGCATGTTTATTTAGAAAAGAAAACTGTACTTTGAGGCAGACTGTTGACAGATTATTGTAAGATAGTATTGTGAATGTGTGCAAATGGCATCACTAGAACAGGTCTGATGGTACATTACTCTGCTATTCATAATCCTAAAGTGTGAACTTTGTGTATGAATAGAGCAGCCATGATGGTACATTACTCTGATAGCCATAATCCTAAAGTGTGAATTTTGTGTATGAATACAGCAGGCATAATGGGACATTACTTTGCTATTGTTGGACTTTAAGGCGTCCAATGCATGTTCATAATTTGAGAAAGACCCAAATATCTAGATTGAATATTTATTGATCAGATATGAAAAAGTTACAGCATGCTGGGCCGTCTCAAGCCATAACAGCAGGATTCGACGGACTCCCCGCTCAGGACAAAAACATGAGTATTTATCGTCGTTCTTTCTTCACAATTCCTCCTCCCCCAATGGGCTGTTCTCGTTCATCTGACTCCATCTCCACATACCTGTGGGGGTTGCATACCAAACAGACAGAAAGACATACACAGACCATTCTGTTCCCTAAGGCATTATGTCCTTATCTGGACATCTTTGTAACTTTAACACTTTTGGCAATCATCATGAAATGTAGGCAGTAAATATGTAAAAAATAATTATTCAACAACACAACAATACTCCATTGTTCATAAATTGGTTAAATGCATTCATTAATTAAACATAGTAATTTTCACTTTCTCTAAATGTAACATAGTTATAAAGCAAGCGACTTGTTTATTGAAACCATCTGTTCTGTGTGTTTTCCCTTCAGGGCTTTTTTACAGCCCCCCGGCTCCCACACACACATACATATCAGCCACCCCCTCGTTGGTAACTTTCCACACACACAGACAACTTTCTTGTACTCAGCACAGAAATCACAATACACATGAATTAAGATTATAAACAGCACGATTAGTAAAACAAAATCAAATCCCACACTATTCATAATCCTAAAGTGTGAGTTTTGTGTATGAATAGAGCAGGCATAATGGGACATTACTTTGCTATTCATAATCCTAAAGTGTGAGTTTTGTGTATGAATAGAGCAGGCATGATGGTACATTACACTAATAGTCATAATCCTAAAGTGTGAATTTTGTGTATGAATACAGCAGGGATGATGGGACATTACACTGCTATTCATAATCCTAAAGTGTGAATTTTGTGTATGAAAAGAGCAGGCATAATGGGGTCATTACTTTGCTATTCATAATCCTATAGTGTGAATTTTGTGTATGAAAAGAGCAGGCATAATGGTACATTACACTAATAGTCATAATCCTAAAGTGTAAATGCAATACTTTGTAAATAGTTTGTATTTTTGACTCGTGTCACAGCACTGCCAAGCTATGTGCAATACTTTATCACAGTTTGTTGATAACTACTATATTGTAAACATATAAAAACCTATACATAAATTTGTTCTTTAATGCTGTACATTTTCCTAAACCATGCAAAATTATGTAAGTAAATAAAGACATTGTTTCATTTTATATGAGTAAGTAATTGGGTGTCATTTTGGAGCCTTCAAATAGCACACCAAGAAAAATCCACATAAATACCTTTTAAAATATATCCAGAAAGTTAGTATTTTCCAGAATAAACAGTGTATATTATTCTGTCACATACTAAATCAAAATAAAATGTGTGGAAATGGTCAGATAAACATGTTAGACCTCAATGTAGAAGGTGGTAACCAAGTGTCCCTTTGGAGTCTCCAAGTGGCTTTTTTTGGAAAGACATCCAGACATACAAGCAAAAATGAGGTTTTTACAAGCTTTTTTGTTAGTGTATCAACTTCAAATTTTACAAATAGACTGTCAAGACCTGTGAGTTTAGATCAATTATATTTTCAGGCTCATTTACCACTGGTTGGTTAGTTATTTTGCCATAGAAATGTAAAAATTGAATTTTTTTAAAAGAGAAAAAATCTTGAGCGCTGTATTTCTGCTGCCATATCTATGAAATATTTATTGCTAGAACAGTTCTGCATTTCTAGTAGTGAAATTCGAAGTGTTAGCTTTCAAAAGACACCTTGTTTATGTTTGTAGACAGTAGGATGCATGAGCAACAGCCTTTTTATTTTGGGTATGCCATTTGCCAGAGTGGGGGGGGCTGGCTCGACGTCTAAGAGGTTAACACTGGTCGTTAACTCTTTCTTTTCTTTCGTCCGCAGATGGCTGGGCAGCTTGAGATTGTCTAAAATAGCAGAGACTACAATCAATCATTATTTAAAGAACGCTGCCCAGTTCATGGACTACGTCTCGGAGACCCCCCCTCCCACGTCCCGCCTGTCGAAGAAGGCCCTGACGGGGATCAGGCGGGAGTTGAGGTCCCTGATTAGGGGCCTCAAGAGGGGGGTGGTGATGCACCAGATAGGGGTGAAGCAGGCAAAGGAGGGCCGGCTGATCCCCAAACTGGTGCTGAGGAAATGCCGCTCCGAGGCAAAAAAGATCATCCCGGGGCTCCTAGGTAAGTCTACATGGCCGGCGGCTCCGCGTTCCTTCTCGTGGACCACGCCCGGTTTTACTAACGTGCCTTTTTGTCTCCACAGACCAGCTGGAAGAGGACGGGCTGCAGAAGACCCAGTTCCAGCTCTACGGCCACTTGACGGCCTATTTTGCCTCCATCTATGGTCACAGACTCGGGGTCTTTCAGAACCTGACCATGGAGGAGGTAAAGAAGGCCGTCAAGTCGGCCAGCTCGGGGTCGTACCTCATAAACGTGAGTGTTTTCCCTAGCGTACTTCAGAAACGCCAGAGGCTTTTCGAACGTCTGACTCTGTCTCTTTTTTCCGTGTTTTCGCAGATTTCGCTCCATAAAACCAACCAGGCGTTCGGTCCGGCGCAGCTGTCCCTCACGCCAGAGGAATACTCTTGGTTTCGCCGGTTCCTGGCGATGAGGGACAACCTGGTCGGCGGGCCGGACGCCACCCACTTTTTTTACACATCGACACCCAACCCCTGCAAAAACCTGAACAATCATTTCCAGGCGGCTTGGGTGTCGATGGGACTTCCGGGGAAGCCGACGTTCACCGACCTCCGGACCTCCATCGCCACGCACGTAAGCGTCTCGCTCGTTCTGTGTTCGTCCATGTCGATCGTAAGAAAATACTGACTGTTCTTCTCTCTTTCACAGGCACGCAACACCTACACCTCGAGTAACCGGACCAAGGTGGCAAAATTTATGTGTCATGACACCTCCACGGCCGACAAGTTCTACGCTATGAACTTGTCGGTGAAGCAGGCCGTGGAGCACCGCCGGTTATTCGAGGAGGCGCTGTGCGGCGAGGAGGTCTCCCCGGCGAAGCCGTCTGAGGAGGGGACGAGTCGTAAGAGGGTGGCTAAGACCAAACACGGCGGCTGGAAACACCATCGGGAGGAGTCGCCGCCCACCTCCCCGTCTTCCAGCAGCTCGGAGGTGGGGGAGACGGTGACCTTCCAGGAGTCCGGGGTGTCGTCGATCGACTCTCCCTCTGTGCGTTGTCTTCCCTTATATCTCGTTCGTGTCTACTGGTCGTTCAGCTTGTTTTCTTTGCTAATTTCTTTCTCCGTCTTGTGTTTCAGAGCTTGGAGGAGTACCCCCGGACCCAGGGTTTGGCCAGCCCGCCCTCGCCTTCCTCCTCGGACGCTTCGCGGGAAAGCCGACGGAAGGCTTCCCCGGAAGTCCGAGCTTCGGACCAGGACGACCCCGAGCAGGAGCAGGACGACCCCGAGCAGCAGCCCGCCTCTCCCCGTCCTACGGCCCAGCAGCCCGCCTCTCCCGCCACACACAAGGAGCCCAGGCGAGTTGTCACCAGGAGAAGGCCGGTGGTTCTCTTGTCGCCACTGAGGAGCCCAGACATCAGAAAGCTCTGCCGGCTCTCTGGCCTCGCCTGTGCCAGTCGGGCACGGGCGAACTTGCGGAGGGCCACAAAAGCACCGGCAAGAAAAGAAAAAAAAAGCCTTGTAAATAGTTCTCGTGTTCATTGTTCCTGTTAAGTGTGTTTTGTTCTTGTGTTTTAATAAATGTTCTGTGTGTTTGGTCGTTTCTTTACATTTTTAATTGCATGGTAAATAACATGCAATAGTACTGTTTAACAACACAAATGGATGCATTTCTTTAACAGGTAAAGCAGGTAGTCATATTATAGTGTCACTTACAACTGGTACTTTTTATTGCATGGTAAATAACATGCAATAGCACTGTTTAACAACACAAACAGATGCATTTCTGATCCGGATAAAACAGAAAGAGACCGTTCCGACGACACCGCACCAAGTCTACGACTTTGCTCGAACGAGATACATTTTTTTCTTTGAAACGTTCAATAAAGGCTCTGTTTGAGTTTGGCCTCAATTTTTTTTTGTGTGACAATGGGTAATGTTTAGGGCAGAGTTTCTCGGCTGGGGGAGGTCCTAGAGACTAGTGGGCTGTGATGTTTGCAACGAGCCTAAGCTCGGGGGCGTGGCCCCTTCAGGGTGGGAGCTACGCCCATTTGAATATTAATGCTAATTTTGCATATCTCCTGAAGGGGAGGTCCTAGAGACTTGGGGGCGGTGACGTTTTGAAGGGGGCGGAGAGAGATTTCGATCGACACCACCCTCGAGTCGCTACAACGTTCCCTCGCCGAGATATAGTTTTTATTTTTTTTTTAAATGTATGGAAAACGCTCATATTCACGGCTCTATTTCTCGGCTCAGCAAAGTCGTAGGGACTCGAGTGAGGGCTCGTTGGAAAGGCCCGCACTAATCCTTTCCAACGAGCTCAATGTAGAGGGTGTAGCCTAGTCAGGGGCGGAGCTACGGTCATTTGAATATGTATAAAAAAAGCTTAGACTTAGTGTTTTTATTTTTTTTAAACATGTGAAATAGGCTAAAGTTTAGTGCTCTTTTTCTCAGCCCAGCAAGGTTGTAGACACTTGACTTTGGGTTAGTTGGAAAGCCCTGGAACAGTATTTTCCAACAGTGTCGAACACAAGCGCGTGTCTCTTTCGAGGGCGGAGCTATGGGCATTTAAATATGAGGAAAGCTTTGAAATATCTTTGGAAGTGACACCACCAAAATGTCTCTACAACGTTCCGGGGCATATTTACATCACTGACAGTTTCCATGTATTCGTGCATGCAATAGTCTGCCATTGGACGAATAATGGGTTTGTGTCATTTTTTGTCCTTTAGAGCCTCAACGATTTCGACCGCATTACTGCGACACGGACGAAGCACGGATAGCGTCAAGGTCACTTTCGCGGACGTACGACAACGTACGTTTGTGTAAATGTCGTACGTGCGCGCAAGTGACCTTGATGCTATCCGCGCGTCGTCCATGTCGCGGAAGTGCGGTTGAAATCCCAGAGGCTCTAAAGGGAAAAACTGACACGAACCCATTATTCGTCCATTGGCAGACTATTTACATGCAAGTGTCAGGCCTCTTATCTCGGCACAGGAACGAGCTAGGAGGGTGGGACCTGCACCATTGTCTTAGTCTCGGCATGCTCTACGCGTGTTGCGAATTTGGTGAAGATTGGGCGAGGTCAAAAATTTGGTAAAAAAAACCATAAGGGGTACGTACCCCTGTCGTTATTTTTGGAACAAATTTTCGACCTCGCCAGATTGTCGCCAAACTCGCACCACCCGTAGAGGGCGCCGAGACTAAGACAGAAACGTGTGTCCCACGTTCCTAGCTCGTTCCTGCGCTGAGATAGATGCCTGACACTTGCCTGCAAATAGATTGCCAATGGACGCATAATGGATTTGTGTCAGTTTTTTCCTTTAGAGCCTCAGCGATTTTGACCGCATTACTGCGACACGGACGAAGCACGGATAGCATCAAGGTCACTTTCGCACACGTACGACAACGTACGTTTGTGTAAATGTCGTACGTGCGCGCAAGTGACCTTGATGTTATCCATGCGTCGTCCGTGTCGCGGTAGTGCGGTTGAAATCCCAGAGGCTCTAAAGGGAAAAACTGACACGAACCCATTATTCGTCCATTGGCAGACTATTTACATGCAAGTGTCAGGCCTCTATCTCGGCACAGGAACGAGCTAGGAGGGTAGGACCTGCACCATTGTCTTAGTCTCGGCACACAATATGCGTGTTGCGAATTTGGAGAAGATTGGGCAAGGTCAAAAATTTGGTCAAAAACCCTGTCGTTATTTTTGGAGCAAATTTTCGACCTCGCCGGATTGTCGCCGAACTCGCACCACGCGTAGAGGGTGCTGAGACTAAGACAGGAACGTGTGTCCCACGTTCCTAGCTCGTTCCTGCGCCGAGATAGAGGCCTGACACTTGCCTGCAAATAGATTGCCAATGGACGCATAATGGATTTTTGTCAGTTTTTTCCTTTAGAGCCTCAGCGATTTCGACCGCATTACTGCGACACGGACGAAGCACGGATAACGTCAAAGTCACTTGCGCGCACGTACGACAACGTGAGGTCAAGTACATGTCGTACGTACGCGCAAATGACCTTAACGCTCTCCGCGCTTCGTCCGTGTCGCGGTAGTGTGGTCAAAATCCCCGAGCTTCTAAAGGGAAAAACTGACACAAACCCATTATTTGTCCATTGGCAGACTATTTACATACAAGTGTCAGGCCTCTATCTCGGCACAGGAACGGGCTAGGAGGGTAGGACCTGTGCCACTGTCTTAGTCTCGGCACGCTCTACGCCTGGTGCGAATTTGGTGAAGATCGGGCGAGGTCAAAATGATCGGTCGGGAATATACGACAGGGGAACCCCTTAACGTCTTGATCTAGGCACGCTCTACGCGTGGTGTAAATTTGGTGAAGATCAGGTCAATCCGCGCAAATAATGGGCAAATGGACAAATAGTGGGTTTGTGTCATGGGGGGGTGCGGTCAGTTGCGGTCAAGGGGTCAATCCGCGCAACTAATGGGCAAATGAACAAATAGTGGGTCCGTGTCATGGGGGGGCGGTCAGTGGCGGTCAAGGGGTCAATCCGCGCAGATAATGGGCAAATGGACAAATAGTGGGTCCGTGTCATGGGGGGGGTCGGGGTGCGGTAAGTTGCGGTCAGGGGGTCAATCCGCGCAAATAATGGGCAAATGGACAAATAGTGGGTTCGTGTCATGGGGGGGGTCGGGGGTGCGGTCAGTTGGGGTCAATCCGCGCAAATAATGGGCAAACGGACAGATAGTGGGTCCGTGGCAGCCCCCCCACTTAGATAATGGGCCGGTGGACGGATAACTGGTCCGTGGACATACTGGGGTTGTCCGGGGGCGTCGCCCAATGAATCGCACTTCCTAAACTGCAACTGTCAGTTTAGTGGACCCGTGGACGGCCGGGCTGGGCGCCGCCCGATGGCCGAGGCCCGAACTGCAAGAGAAACCCCATACTTTTGACCCCTGATAGCTCCGCCCCCCTGGGGGTCCGGGTCGCACCCCACGCGACCGGGCCGGCCCACGGGCGAGGTGGACCCCACCCCGGGGTCTGAGAAAAATATTGGGGGGCCGGCGCGCAGCTGACAGTTTCCATCGGTGTCGGCCAATGTACGTAACAGCTACAAGTCATGTAGGACTTACCGTGTCCCTTAGGCGGGGTCGGGGGGTGGTCAGGAGGGGTCAGGGGGTCAATCCGCACAAATAATTGGCAAATGGACAAATAGTGGGTCCGTGTCAGTGGGGAGCGTGTCCGGGGGCATGTCCGAGTGTCGGAAGGGGTTGGACATTAAATCCGCACACATAATGGGCAAATGGACAAATAGTGGTTTTGTTTCAGGGGGGGTCTCGGGGGGGGGGGGTAGTGGGTGCCCCCAGAGGCGTCCGTACGGCCGCTATGGATATGGTCAGGGCGGGGGTCGGGGTAATGGTAGGGTGAGAATCAGTCACTATATTAATGGGGAAAGGGCTGACAAATAAGGCGTACGGTCCCTCGCCCCCACTATCATGACGATGTCAGATTATGCGAATGGAGTTTTTGACACGAACCCACGGGGTGCCCTTACCTGTTATCATTTTCAGCTATTCCGCTCATTAGTTTTCTCTATTTAATGTCCCTGTTTTCTTTGTTCTGTGCTTGTGCGTTTGTCTCTGTACCCATGAGAACCATGTCCTGAAAATCTCAAGTCTAGTATTTTGTTATCTAGTAAAGTCTGTTTGTAGTGTTGTTCTAGTCTAGTCAGTGTTTTTGTTATCTTGTGTTTGTGATGTTTTGCCCCCTCGTGAGTTTTTGTTTTGCTGTTCTTGTGTCCTGTTAATTAAAATCTTCAGTGTTTTTTGTATACATCTGTCTGCGCCTGGGTTCTTGCCTTGCCATTCCTGACAGACGCACAAGCCAAAATTGAACCCAGCAGACAACCCTCACCATGTCTCATTCGAAGTGGTGGAGCGATTTCATTTCTGAGACGCTTACTGGCGGTGGTCTGTTTCCACCCCAGAAGAAGATCCCCCTCAGAGACTTTGCCAAACATGTGGAGAGGAATAGGTGTTTTATTCCAGAGAACTTGGCCAACTCCTATTTCATTGCTGCTCTAAATGTCCCACCACCACTGCGAGAGCGGACAGAACTGACCCGTTTACCCTACTGCCACAGTCTCCTCAGGCAACACTGCCACAGCCGCAGCCAGCACTACCGGTTGCAGCATCTCCTGTCATGTTCCCTGTTTCACCCCCATCCCAGAGGGTCGCGTCATCAGTGTTATGGCGCTGGGTAACCCAGTGCTCGAACCTGCTGCTTCCACCACAGTCCTCACCTTACCTTAGAGGTCTGCAGTCCCGCGGGATCCGCGATGCAAAACAGTGCGGCGCCAGACACATTTTGAATGGTCATTGCGGGAGGGGACGGGATGATAGAGATGCACTTGCAGGTGCGGGCGGGAGGGATGATACGCTGCACTCCCGCAAATTAAATATTAGTGTAATTTTCAAGACATGCTAGCGACCTGCTGAGTTTTATTATTTTTATTATTATTACTAAACGGGAGGCCCAGGCTTTTCAGTTTAACACCTGCACTGAGGCTCAAAGCCCAAATAGTGTTTAGTCTTAATGTTCGAGTCAGCCTAATTTAATAGATTTATATTTTTGGTTTTGTTTACTATTAGCCTACTATTGTGAATATTATGCTGTTCGTAATATGGGACTGTTTTGTGATCACGTTTTAAATGTTTAAATGGCCTGTGATCTAGGCTAGATAAGAATGACTAATTTTACAAATGTTCCTATGTTTAGGCTTAAGGCTGTTTATGATAAACGATAATTAAGCCTATTGGAATTTGGGCTAATAGATGTTTGTTTTAATAAATGTTTTGTATGGTTGAACACATGCAGGCTTACCAACACTGTAAATATGTTAGTGCCGGAGTGGGACTCATTTTCAGCCGCAAATCTTTAGATTTATTCATGTTAAAAGACGGGTAAATGTTTTCTGTCTATTAGTTTTTGTTAAATAGTGATGGTCAACCCGGATCTTTTTAAGGATTCGGGTTATTTTGAGTCACTCACTAATATGATCCGGGTTGTGCGAGTCACTTGAATCACTTGGTCAAAATCTCCCAGTTTCAATCGCTAATACTAATGCAACCAAGCAACTCAGATCACGCATGCAGCTAAGTTATGAGTCTACGACTCCTCTGGCGCAAAAAAGGGCTCATGTGACCTGAGGAACTTGTAAAAAAAAGCATGCATGTCCGTGGTAACATTATCAATAACATAATTGTAAAAGTTCGGTGTGTTTGTTTAGTTTCATTTCATAACGATAAATATATCAACACCACGTTTAAAAGATGAACGTGTCCTGTTTCAGATTGACTTACAAGATCCACGATTGGCTTCCGTTAATGCAGCCACACAGTCACTCATCCGCGCAAGAACATGATCTTGTGAGTGAGTCCCAGACAGAGCCGCTCGCCCGCTTCTGCACGGGTCCTGTGAGTGAACCACTCACGTCACTCTGAGTGACTCAGTCAACAAGAGGAGCCGTGTACGTCCGTCGGTGGCGGATCTTTACAGCAGCACTGCTGCAACAGTCCTCGTATTTCAAAATTTTAAACATTTGCAGCTTCTACCCAAAACATTGTGCCAGTCAAATATTGCAACAGATTAGCCTACATGAGTCAGTGTGTTAATAACACGAGCAAGGCTCGTTTCTCCTAGTCCAGGATTCAAGCTCTATGAGTTGAGCCAGTCTCTGTGTGAATCCCCGAGCCGCCGACCACCTCATTGTTGCGCGCACGCATCCCTTTGTACTCGGACTCGGAGCTGCAGAAAATTACGAGTGAGCTTTTGGCTCACTCTGTACCCCCAGTCGACATTTGGTGATGTAAATTAACTCGTGGTTGCAAGTTATAGAACATATGGCAGCTTAGTTAGAGTTATGTGTTGTAATTCTGTTGTAAACATTTGAAGAGCTTTGTGTTTGATCCAATTTCTGATTTTTAAAGCAAAACCTGAGAGGACTCAACTGACTCGGGTTAATGTCACTAAGGACTCATGGTTCTCGAGTCATTTTAGGGATCGGGTTAAATGATCCGAGTTTCGAGTGACTCGCTCATCACTATTGTTAAACGTTCTGTTTAATATAAGCAAGTCATTTTACTAATTTATTGTTGTTCTGTTTTAACAAAAATAATAATAATAAAAATACTAAGCATTCATAGTAATGGAAAATTATGTCTTTCATTTATTCGTTATAACACAGATACCATCCGTCGAATTCGTTTTATTAATAAAACAAACGGTTTAATATAAGTGAGTTTGTCATTGTAAGCTTACTAAAATATTTAATAATCTAATGTTAAATATCAAATGTAGCCTACTACAGATTTTAAACGTCTTTGCCAAATATATTTTCGTTTAAAATATGCAGTGTGTTTAACTCATTCACCGCCAGCCTTTTTGAGAAAAGTTGCCCACCTGCATTTTTGTGATTTTAACAAAATTTTCACAAAATTCCTTGCAGGAAAAATTATTTTCTATAAATATATAAACATACAAATTATATCAAATTAAAGAACACACCCTCTGCTTTCAAACAAACAATAAACAAACAAACAAACAAAATGGGGAAAAAACGTTTCATTATATATTTACTTTTTCTACTTAATTTACCACTTAAAAAATTGCGTTTTTGTAAAGAAATTTATGTTAGAGATCAGACTCAGAATGACTATCAAACATAAACGCAGTTAAAATAAATCATTATCTCTTTTTAACTTCCGTTTTTGATAAATTCGTTTTGGCGCCATCTGGTGGATAAAAGTGGTATTACACTTTCACTTTGAAATTCGTCCAGAAAGGCACGTTTATTAGTTAAATATGAACTTATAAATGACGAGATAACTCGTCAATGGCGGTGAATGAGTTAATAAGTCCAGCAGGTGAAAAAAATCATCACCTGCATATCCCTAAATCCAACACATCTTTGTAAGAACGTAAGTTAAGTGTCCATGTTATTTTTACATTCTGACTTAAAAGAACAATTTGGAAAAAGAGATCAGAGCAGAGGAGCATGTAAATGCTGCAATTACAGTTGCTCTGACGGCAGCTTATTTTGAAAAGACGCTGTATTTTATTGCTCTATTCGCCAAGTGTATTTTAATTGGCCACACTATGAAATTTATATATAAATTCAGAACTTTTTAAAATATTATTCAATTAAACTTATTCAAAAACTACTACAAGGAAATAAATGTGTTTGTTTCTATTTTTTTAAATGGTGGGTCTTGAGATTACCTGTTGGGTTGAAAAAGTTTGCAAACCCCTATACAATACATAGATTGATCAAAGCTTTATCAAATCTTTTTAGTTTTTTATTAGTAATTATATCATGTTATTCATGTATATAGGTAAATAACGTCGTAAGATAGGCATACTTTGTGTCCGAAAAGAATAAATATAGTGGATTTTACTTGACATCATATATGAAACTTACTTTATTTTCCAATAAACTGATGAGTTTTGCATCAAACTGATTTTTTATACTCTTGCAATAGACGATTCATACATCTATGACTTAAAAAATTAAGATTTGTATATCCTTTTTTTAGAGACCGTTCGCATCAAGTTGCCAAGTTTATTTTAAGTCTTGATGCGCGGCAAGCGCACTCAAATATAGACGCGTCTGAAAAGAAAAAGAAATTCAGCGCGTCCTGCGTTTCCATTCATTTTAGATTTTAAGTTAATGGACTCAAATCCAAAAATTCTTCCAATAAGTGGTCGGGACTCGGGACTCAATTAATTTGGGCATAAAGTGGTGGGGCTGCTGTAACTGCAGGCAGCCTATGACAGCAACCTTCAACCTGGTGGCATGACAACAACCGACCTCGTTGCCAAAAAACAGACCAGCCCACCGGGAATTCCCTTGGTCCGATTAGCCATCTGGGCCTGTTACCAAGTATTGGTAAGGAATTATATGTGCACGCACGTTTTTTTAAGACCTTTCCTGAGACAGAAAGTAAACATCCATCCATCCTGCCTGTGGGCATCAGCCCTGGGACCCAACCCTTTTCTCCCCTGTTTGCAAGAACCCTGTCAAGCCCCCTCGGACTCCGTCCTCAGCCACACCCAGTAGATCTAGGACTCCTAACCTAACCCTCCAACCATGGACCACCACCTATAAACTCTAGTGTTCCCCCCGCCCCTTATTTGTTGTTTTTATTATCTCATCCCAACACTGTAATTATGTATGCCTGTTTGCCCCTGTGTTTATGTTTTTCTGGGTGTTCTCTGTTTGTCAGTCGGTCATGTCTTGTGTTTAGTGTTCCCTGAGGAGTGCATCTGTCTGCGCCTGGGTTCTTGCCTTGCCATTCCTGACAATAAGAGGACAAGAACGCTGAACGGAGAGAAGTATCAAAGACGTCTTAAGGTAAGTTATTAACCAAATTACATAAATAACTTTCAAAGTGCATAGTCATTGAAAATAAAATTCTAACAATATGAAAAAGTAAAAAGAATAATAGAAAAATTAAATTTTACAACCCCCCTATTTTAATGCCTTTAAGGTAACTGGCTGCATTTTACAACAAATTTATCCCTTGCTAGATTAGGGACATCCCCTATACAGACAATAGCTTTTTACAAGTTTGCACTTGAATAAAGCAATAATACTAAACTTTAAATAATTGTTTATCATGTTTTCTGTTTTTTCCTACCCTCAGAATGGCACATCCTTACACCAGACCTGAAAGACTCACACTCAAATGCGTCACTATGCGTGAAGTTAGAAAAGCCACCTCATTTATCCCCCAAGGGACCCAAATACACATACAAACATATAAAACATCAACTGTCAGTTCACAAGAAGAATGGCTCTATCCCCAAATTCCAGGAAGGAGCATTTTATATTTTTAAAAATGCACATTATCCAAAAGATATGGCCAGTTATATGTGCTGCTTGGGGAGAAAAATGTAAGTTTCGGTCAGGACCATTCCCCGTTTCTCAAGAAGCAGAGACCACTGCAAGAAATGCCATGGTTCCTTCCTCACTAAGAGTGACTGGAGAGGAGGACGACATTTATTGTAGATCAGAATATTTGACTCTACAAGGAAAGGTGGAACAAGTGAGTATCTGTTTTTTTTTTACAAATCATATTTTGTACTGTATGAATTAAAATCTGTAATGGGCAACACAAAAATTAAGTTACACTGTACTTCGTTTATATTGATCTGTAACATATTTGTAACCACTGGGCTATACTGTTGCAGCTGCAGAGGCCACGGATGACTTGCGCAGAGGGGCCTATCATGGACATAAAAATTCAATGTGGTGAAAATCTGGTTGACGTGTCTCTTTGGAGATATGAAGCATTATGTGAGCTCCATAAAGGGGACCGTGTGGAGCTTACCCATCTCCATGCTACTGCTCTCCCAAATGGGAATGGGAAATTTAATTCCTCAACATACACAACTATTAACGTACGTCACACACTCAATCTCAATCATCTACTAACACTCAATTCCTCACAGGTCACCCTATCCATCTATCAGTCTCACCCACTCACTCACACTCACTCACTAACCCACTTACTCAGTCACTAAAACATTTTTTTTATCCAGATTGAGGAGCCTGACATTGAGGAGAACAAAATCGAAGTCATCGGTGTTACAGAGCTTGAAGACGCAAGCAACCTTCTTACAATTGATGATGAAATGTTTGAAGTGTCATCTAGCCCTTATACGCCTCGCTACAAACTCAAAACTATGGGTGGGAGGTCGTTCTCTTGTGTTGCGCCTAAGCTGTGGAATTCTTTGCCTTCTTTTATTAGGAATGCTCTATCTTTTACTTGTTTTCAGAAATTACTTAAAACACATCTTTTTAATGAATCTTTTTAATAATCTTATAGCTGTTATTGGCATTGTTTAGTGTGTTGTAATTATGGGGTAGTGTTGTTTCTTTTATAGTTGTTGTAGTGCCTTGAGTGTAAGAAAGGCGCGATACAAATAAAATGTATTATTATTATACTGGAACATAAATTATCTCATTGAGGAGTTGCCAGTAAAAGTCAAAGTGGCTCACATAAGACAAAACTTGTGATAAGAATTACTTCGGCAGTTTGTGATCCCAATGATATTGTTCATTGTATCTTTATTGTTATTGTTGTGGCGTGCTGTGTTGCCAACTATTTTCAATGGAAAGTAGCTAAAGCTTCCTTGGAAAGTCGCTAAATGTCGCTAGATTATGTCATTGCGTCATTTGCATAACAGTCATCACGTCGCATCTGCATTCTTACTACATTGGCTTACTACATTATTTCATATTTCTCTTTCTCTCTTAACTGTCAAAAATTTTATTTTAATAGACATGAATGCTTGAAAAAATGTTCTTGTTTGTTTATCTGCTTATGTTCTCATAAAACGAAATGTGTTTATGTTCATGTTTAAATGGCCAAACAGTCCAGTTTCAAAACATACACTGATAAATGATGGGAAACGTTGTTTTGTTTTTAAATAGCCCATTAACGCGTTAGCTCCGTACAGTTTGTCTGTTCTAAATGTGCTGCTGTTCAGCTCCCTCAAGTACAGTTATTTTATGTACAGTGAATAATTTTATTCAAAGACCATTTTACATTTACATCTCGCCATTAATGTAAGCCATCGCGGGATCCGCCTGCTCCAGCTTCCCGCATGCACGATTATGCCGTCTGGATGCGGATAGATAACCACTTCTCCTGCCCTGACTGCAGCTGGGAGAGACTCTGCTCTGCTGCGCGAGGACTAGACGGCCTGTGAATGCTTTGGGACGGGGGTGGAGCCCACAGAAGCAGCGGTAGCTGCTCATTGAGAAGAGTGAATGTCACGTAAAAAGTCTCCAACAACGCCAGAAAAAGCCGCTAGATTTGTCGCTAGTCACTTTTTTGAAAATAAGTCGCTAAAGGGGTCTGAAAAGTCACTAAATCTAGCGACAAAGTCGCCAAGTTGGCAACACTGGTGGCGTGAACTCCGTTATTTCGTTAATAATTTTTTTTTCAAAACTATATTTTTATAATTATAGTTATGTGAACGGGTCTTTACAGGCAATGTCATAATACTTCTGTCTTCATCACTGCACCGGATAATGAAAAACGTCCATAACAACGTGTTTCAATTAACGCAAGTAAATAAAAAATGTGGGCAGTATATGTTCATCATTTGTGCTCTGCATTGGGCTATGTTTGAATAATCCAAAAATAAAAACTGCATGTAAACAGAAGTGAAGAGGTTAGCTCAAGTCATGTAAACATCTTACTGTGATTAAGTCCTTACTCTGATTATTGGAAATAATCGCATTATTGGTGTACATGTAAACACTAGGTTTCCATTAAAGTCAATGTGTATATTTCCACTGACTGCGGAACGGTGACCATGATTTTGCCAAGTAGGGAGTGTTCCTGGATTAACATCCCTTTGTTGATCCTGGATCCACATTTCAATCAACCAATCACAGCCCTCTGATGTCATCAGTGTGTGCCTACCAAACCATCACCGATTGACCACATGTGGATTCCCTCCATTTTCCACCCCAGCAGGCTAAAAGAGGTAAGATATTACATCGATCCTGTTGAATTTGACCCAAAAATGAAATTTTGTAAAAGCATTTATCACAAAAATCATGCAATTCAACTGAATAAATACAATTTCAGCATTTTTGTGACCAAAAGCATTGTGTACAAAAACTGATTTTGCTTATGATCTACTGTTAATTATTACAACGTTTAAAGCGTAACTAAACCCCTGGTCAGAGCCTGACTCCACCCACTGGCAATTTTTGAAAAATGCAAGAAAAGTGGGCAGATCCCAACAGAGATAGAGGGGACGAACTTAAGTGTGTAGTGAGATCGTAACAAGGGCGTGGTGAGCTTGAATCTGCTTACGTCACAAGTTACTTTTTGGACCCAGCATCCAATAGGAAAATTCAACTGCAGTGGCCACCGTTCAACATGAAGAGGGCAGCACTCAGACGTTTTTTACACCATATATTGTAGTATTGAAACACTTTATATACAAATGTCAAAAAACTTACTAAAATGAATGAATAAAGCATCATTCTTACAGATCTTTAACTACAAAAAGTTGGTTTAGAGTTTGGTTTCTCTTTAAGGAGTTTATATTAAAAAAAAAATTTTAAACTAGTGTTAAACTAGTGTGGGGCGGCAGTGGTCGAGTGGTTCATGTAGGTTGTCTACAAATCGGAAGGTTGGTGGTTCAATCCCCGGCTCCACCTGACCAAGTGTCGAGGTGTCCTTGAGCAAGACACCTAACCCCATCTGCTCCCGACGAGCTGGATGGCGCCTTGCATGGCTGACACCGCCGTCGGTGTATGAATGTGTGCGTGAATGGGTGAATGTGAGGCAATATGTAAAGCGCTTTGGATGGCCATTGGTCTATGAAAGCGCTATATAAATGCAGTCCATTTACCATTTACCATTTAGACTGCATCTTTGCCTTTTCTGTTTAAACAAGCTGTTAGCTGTATTAAGGAGTTTCAAAATTAAAGTTTGTGTATGTTGGCGTTGATCCCATTAGAATAATTTCAAAACAGTCGAAAAGTGTTACTTTTTATATGGTACAGTCTGAAATAACAAATTTTGAATCATTTCAATACAGTCAAAATTCCTGGACCATAATGTCTGTTTAAATTCGCTAATGTTGATCCTGGACCATCGTAATCATTTCTGATTAAATTCGCTAATGTTGATCCTGCACCATCATTTCTGTTTAAATTCACTAATGTTGATCCTTGACCATCATAATAATTTCTGATTAAATTTGCTAATGTTCATCCTGGACCATCGTAATCATTTCTGTTTAAATTCGCTAATGTTGATCCTGGACCATCGTAATAATTTCTGTTTAAACTCCCTGATGTTGATCCTGGACCATCGTAATAATTTCTGTTTAAACTCGCTGATGTTGATCCTGGACCATCATAATCAGGGTCGCATTAAGAGCTCACTGGGCCCCGGGGCTATGAGTTACTCCAGGCCCCCCACCACCACTTTAGGTCACCAACTAGAGAGAGAACACATTTTTCTAAAACACTGCTGAAGTTGTTTTACATAAATATAATCTAGAATAATTCAGAATAACAGCTGCACGAAAAAAGCTGTTCGATTAACACTAACCTGTAAACATGGCTTGCTAATAGCAAATATAGGGGTGGGCGATGAGCTAAATGTTATCATTATACGAGTCATTTTATCTAACAATAATGATATACTTCACAGTCAAGCTATATTACTTTTAATAAGAATTTTATCATATGGAACTTTAACGCCACTAAAATTTCAGAATTCTTTTGACCAATTTCCATATCACAAAAAAATAATAGTCACTTTAGAAAATAATCTCAAGCTTACTGATGACAAGAGTTACAAATAACAATAGAACAAAGGCACACAAGAAATCGACCTACTTGAAAAACTTAAAGCACTGAATAATATTATATTGTGTAAAGTAATCAAATATACAGTAGGCCTACCTATCTTTCACTATAAATTCAACATTCATTCTTATTTATTTTACAAAAGTGATTCAGTCAATGGCAGTAAATTACTTTATTTCTGATGTTTGATTTATTTATTTATTTATATTTATTTAATGTTTATTTGACAGAGACAAATGCATAAAACATTGCTTTATAAAAAATACAAAGTAGATGCCATGCATACAGGTTTATAGCCAAGACTAATTTGCAACCCCTGTCCCTGGTTAGGCTTGTAAGGTTAAAACAGAGATTACAGAGTATTGAAGCACAAATTTATAGCTATTAAAATATATACAATAAATACATCAAATACATAAAATAAGATGTGGGCTTAAATAGATGTAATCACTATAAAACAGAATCTAAACAAATTTAACATACAAATACATTGAGTTGTAGCCTGTATAATCAGTGTTCACAAAGTTGTTTCAGTATTAAAAACCTTAAGTCCTTTCAGTGTTTTAATTTCTGATGGTAAAGCATTCCACCATTTTATGTCTCTTACTAAAAGTGATGTCTGACCAAATGTTGTTCTACGTTTTGCCACTATACAGTTTTCACTTATTGTGCCTCTAGTTCTTATTCTGCCCTTTTGTTGCACTACTAGTTGAGCGAATATTTCTGGTACAAGGTTATTTATACACTTAAAAATTAGTTTTAAAAATGAATAATTTAAAAAACTATCAGAACTCAATATATTATGCTTCCTTAGGATAATGCAATGGTGCCATCTTATAGGTTTCTGGTCCATTAATTTTAAGGCTTGTTTATATAATGACCTAATGGGTGTAATTATTGTTTGATTGGCCTGACCCCAAACAGTAATGTAATGACAGTAATGATTAACATTATTGACACAAATGGCGACAGCAGCTTTATTAGCAGCTTCTGTCACTTTAAGGGGCTAATCAAATGCGCTTTAAACGCTTGGAAACGCAAGGCACGACACACTGCCTTTTTAAAAAAAGAGCGACGCGGCTTTTTATATTGCTAATCAACCACAGAGTCAGCTGTCTTGTCAATCAAATATTGACGCGTGAGGGCTCTTTTCCTGTTAACTGTCATATTATTAGCAGAAACTTAAAAAGAGGACGCTTGCTCTGACCTTGTTTGAGGGCGAGAGGTGCACAAACATGCAGGAGAGAGTGAGCGAGTGGAGTCCGGTTCTTCAAAACAACTGTAAACTTCCCTTACCACAACGTAAGGCCCGCCTCTCCCCTCATTCGATTGGACAATGCGCCCGACGCGAATGACGTCGGGCGCTTCTCCGCTCTCAGCGCTTCTTCAAAAGCACGTTCTGCGGCTGGCGGCAAAAACCTAATTTGTAGGGGCGTGGTTAGGCTTTGGCAATCAGATGGCTAGTAGTAGTCAATCTGCTTCACAGCCAATCACGGGCCCCCTACTTGTTCGGGCCCCAGTGCTTTAGCCCCGCCTAGCCCTATTGTTAATGTGGCCCTGATCATAATAATTTCTGTTTAAATTCGCTGATGTTGATCCTGGACCATCAAAATAATTTCTGTTTAAATTCACTGATGTTGATCCTGGACCATCGTAATAATTTCTGTTTAAATTCGCTTATGTTGATTCTGGAGCATCATAATAATAAAAAACAGCATACCAGCAATACAAGCATATGATGTGTTTTGGTGCTGGTATGCTGGTGACCACCAGTTAAACCGCACAAAACCAGCATGGGACTGACTGCGTTTACATGCAGCCAATAACCCGTTCAAATCCGGAATATTAGCAATAACCCGGTCGCGCACGTCCATGTAAACACCGGCAAAAACCCGAATATGCTCATATTCCTGTTTTTAAAATCCCGAATATTACCCTTGGGTTACCTCTTTTCTAACCCGAAATTTTGGTCATGTAAACGCGCATCGGGATATTCCCATCAAAAGGAACATTGATTTGTGTGCTGCGCATGTTCTATTCGCAAGGAATCTTGGTCTTTTGAGTAGAGGAACTTCTTGTATGCGCCAAAAACCCCGCAGGAGAGGTAAGCATGGCGAGAGAGATGCGCCACACTTTTAGAGCGAGGAGGAAACCAATTGCAACAACCGCGTTTTTCACGTTCAATTAATATATAGCTATTCTTGTTTTTCAAAGCATACATGTATAATAAAGGCCAAATATTGTCAATAGTTGTGAGAGTAATTTGTTTTTTTTGTGTGTGAATTTCAATTCAAAATGTAATACTATGGTATTCATGTTTCGTTAAATACAGTGAATGTGTGAAAAAGTTAAAGATGACAGAATAACTGTAGCGTCGTCTGCGTCTGGATGCAGTTTCTAAGATTAAAATTACTTTAATTTAACTGATCAACACAAATACAAAGCGGCATAATATAACTGATTGCTTACCAGCATTAAAACCACTTAAAATAAAAACCTTAGGTTTTTTCTTTGTATACAGCGTCCGCTCCGTGGATAAGGATGTTGCAATAACACCGGTGGGTTTATTATTAACTGACTGAATACTTATACCTGACATTTAGATATGAAAGTTTATCATCAACAGTACCTGCGTGAAACATTATGAACATTGGTGATCATCTGCCGACTCGACTGCTTCTGCACGTCCTCTGCTTAATTAACGGCTTTTTGTTCTATCCGCGTGGGGTAAACATTTTTGTTCTGTACTTTTTTACTTGCATGTATTTCTACATATTTTCGGCCAAGTAACACTCAGGATATAATGTAAGTTATTATAGATAGCATATAAGCTTGTTCTGAAAGGATGACAAAATTATCCATCCAGCTTAATTTAGCCAAAATATTGATTTATTCGTTTTCATACTTTATAGATGTTAATTTATCTACTAATCTATTATTGAAAATGCCATAAATAAATATTCATTGCCTTCTGTAAGCCATTGCCTTCGTTTTGTACATTTATAGGTGCATAAATACTGTCTAATTTTAATTTCTTTAAGACACGGTTGTGTTCTCTATTTACAGATGCTCTGTAAATTTGCACTTAAAGGCGGAGTCCACGATGTTTGAAAAACGCGTTGGGAAAGGAGACGGGCCGACTACCAAAACACACTTATAGCCAATAAAATCAAATCAAACGCCGGGTTGCGTATGTGTGGGGCGGGTTTATCAACAGAAGGTCCGGATTCTATTGGGGTAGGGGCGTGTTTGTTTAGGTGATTTCAAATATCAACACTGGCTTTCAAACATCATGGACTCCGCCTTTAAAAACCTTCTTGTTAGAAAATTGTTCTTCAATAAAAAAAAATTTCAAAAATATATTTAGCTGAAGGCTAGTATAGTTGTTAATCTTTTTCTCAAAAAAAGGAAAGACGTGTGACTTAGCCTACCCTGCTTCTACATCGGTGCAGCTTGTTCTGGATTTAAATAATAATTTTATTTTAGTAAATGAAGGCGGTAAAACCGCATAGCGCACTGGTGAGCCACGCAAAATCACCGCATTTATCTTTTAATCACAGTTTACATCAGGATATTGCCAATTCCATGTATACAGGGGTAACTCTCTCTGATTACGCATGTAAACGGGTTATTCCGAATGTTTCAGAAACCCGAAACCCGACCTTAACCTGACCATAACCCGAATATTTACAGCATGTAAACGTAGTCACTGATGCTGGTCTATGCAGTTTTTTTAGCAGAGAAAACAATTTTGTGGTCCAAATTAATTAACAAGGTACAAATTTTTTTGTATGTGCATTTCAGCTGTCTTCCATGATGGAGGAGTTTATCAAAAAGACTGTAGAAAATGAGAAGAGGAGAAAAATAAGACTGAGAAACATACAACTCAAAGTGCATGTTCTGAAACCAGATGACCCAGAAGAGAACCTTATCACAGAATGCATTAACAAAGAACACAAAAAAAAAACATTCAGGACCACAAATTGTTCTAGTTTACAAGACCAAAAAAGAGGATATCATATTTTCCGTTGCAGAAGATCTGGAAACATTTTTGAAAGAAGTCACAGAACTGTGGGATGTAAAGCATATATTTCATTTAAAATAAGACATGATTGGAAAGGACACAAACTTGTTGTGCAGAGAATATTTAACCAACACAATGGGCATGATATATCTGAAGAAGATGGCCATTTTCAGCAAATTAACCCTCCGTTAGTGGAGCAGATTAAGAAGTGGATCACATTAGGGGTAAAACCAGATGTCATCCTTCTTCAAGCTAATGAGTGTTCAAAAGCCAAAGGAGCTGCTAATTATCATTTGAGAATACTTTGTTACACCAGAAGACATACATAATATCCGTACTAGCATGCTTCGAGGGAAACACCTAGATAAAGATGACTGTAAGAGTACAGACAAGCTATAGAGTGCCGAAGTAATGTCATCACTTTGTAGGCTAAAACGCGGAAGTGAGTTAGCATTTTAGCACTACCGGTTCCCTTGCCCTGAAGTCTATGGGTTTTTTGAATGGGTTTTTGATAAATCGCCTGAAATAAGGTCTGTGGTTAACAAAGCCTCTAAATATTTTCACTAGCCTTTCAGCCTCACGTTCTCAGAAGTTTACCTTTCAGTTAATATACATAACGTTATATATTTAGTATTTTCAAATGGTAGTTTTTCCAAATATTGTTGTACTGTGGAGAGACTGTAGTTTGACATGTTTTGTTTTGTCCGGAGATGCAACCACAAGTTGTCGATGAAAGATGCTCGTTTACCGTCCGATGTTCCACAGCGGAGACTGTTCGTGCCGTAAGGTAAGCTAACACAACGATGATTTCCATGTGAACACTTAAAATATCTTAAAACTTGTTTACTTTGCTGTTTAATAGATTAGATCCGCTGCAGTTTTATTAAAGGCTAACGTTACTTTGAGAAATGTGTTTAATTAAAATATTCAAAATAATACCTGGTTTATTGACTTTTATTCAACTTTGCTTTACCCACTAATAATAATGATTATATTTGTAAACAGCACTAGTTAGGCATTAGGTAACAATGATAATAATCTTTTGTTATTTTAGTAGTAAATGTTAACTATATTGAATGTGCTAACATGGACGGATCAATGAAGAAGATTAATGTAAATGCTGAAAAACTCCATTCTAATTTAATACAACTATTTTATTGTGTGGTTTTTGTAATTTTAATTTGAAAAGGTATAACTTCCATAAAACTATACTGCAAAAAATGACTTTCTTACTTAGTATTTTTGTCTGGTTTTAGTAGAAATATCTAAAAATTCTTAAATTAAGATGCTCTTTCCTGATGAGCAAAATGACATGAGCAAACAAGTCTAGTTTTAAGACAAATAATATACAATTTAAGTGAAATTGTCCTTAAAACAAGCAAAATTATCTGCCAATGGGGTGAGAAAAAAATTGTGAAATAAGATGTCTTTTTTCTTAAACACTTAATTCAAGTAAAATTTTCTCACCCCATTGGCAGATAATTTTGCTTGTTTTAATAAATTGTATATTTTTTGTCTAAAAACTAGTATTATTTTCTTAGGTCATTTTGCTCATTAAGAAAATACATCTTGATTTAAGAATTTTTAGATATTTCTACTGAAAACAAGACAAAAATACTAAGTAAGAAAGTCATTTTTTGCAGTGTAACACTGCTTATTTTGAATTTATCCTTAGACGAGCTGACCAGATGCCCAGTGTCCATTCTCGCATCTGCAGCTGTTATTTATCTGCAGGGGATAAAATATCCCTGTTTTGTTTTTATCCACAAATGATGTTCCCACTGGACAAATTTTGGAAGATCATTCATACTCCCTGAGACAGGATAGGGCTGATGTGCCTAAAAATTATCCACCACCCATTTATAAAGAGGAGGAAATGGCTACAATTTATGGCTGACAAAGATGATGAACCATCTCTGGCTGATGAAACCCTCACTATCAATTATGAGGAACAACGAAATAAAAGCACAACTAAAGAAGAGCTACAGTTTGGACGAAGAAGAAGAATCCAGATTGAGATTGAGTTAGAGCATTCCATAACAGAGATTCAGCTTCTCAAAGACTAACTCCAAAGGCAAACGAGTAACTGTCATGACAGGTATTCAGCCTTTCAGATGAGTGAAAGTGTGATTCGAATGGAGACAGGATTGCCAGATATAGATACTTTCAGTGCTGTGTGTGAATATGTTGCTCATTTTGAGGATCCCATTAAGTACTCTGCTGGATGGAGGAGACCCAAAGAAATCATCCTTGAGGACCTTGATTAAAATTCGCCACAACTATACACACTTGCACTTGCATTTTCCATGTGGGCATTCACATTGTGTTGCAAAACTACCTTCTTTCCCTGTAGAGACTTGTCATGTGAATTATATAGTATATACTAGGCAGTTGTGTTTTACAAGTTAACAATAAACTTTATTATCCAAAATGATTCTGATATAAGTGCACAAAACAGTAAATTTGACTTATTATAAATACTTAAAACATAAACAAAACAAAATAGATATAACTTAAACCATTGTCAGTTTTGACGAGAATAATGTTATATTAGGCTTATTTAAAAAAAAATGGAAACTTATAAAGTCATTGTTCATTAGCTTTACAGTATGTATGTACTTCACAAATTAATTAAAAACTTACCGTTAAGACGACAATGCTTGACTTACTGACAACATACTGATGTAGGCTTATGTTTAATGTACTGCACAACGTTTTTATAACACGAACCCACAGTGTTCTGACGGGACTTTAAACTTTTATAAAACTAAAGCCTCTGCTCTCCGCCTCTTTTATTTAGCGAGGGCGTAAAGTTGCGCGAGCTTATTTAATCAATTGCTTTGAAATAAGCATGTTCAGTAACAACACAAGCAGCTGTACTCCCACAGACTGCGCGTCAGTTTAAGCGCGTCCTTTCTCCGCCTCGCGTCATTTCTTCCGCTTGCATTTTAAACAACTCGCACGTGGACAAAAGAGACGGATTAAAAACACCAAATGTAAACAGGAATGTGTCTCTCTCCTCCACCTATAATCCAATCGACCAAAGCGCGTCTTAATACCAGGTGTAAAATGTTTTGAAGAAACCGCGTGACTGGCTGCCGCCACCTGAGCTGAGAGACTGACTGACTGAAGTTAAGGGGCGGGGGACTGGCTGGTGTCACTACAGTAAGTGACCTGGGTCGCCATTAGCAACCAATAGGGCGCACTCTGCTGGACAAACAAGTACTTACATCTTTTAACTCATTCCCCGCCATTGACGAGTTATCTCGTCAATTATGAGTTAATATTTAACTAATAATATGCCTTTCTGGACGAATTTCAAAGTGGAAGTGTAATACCGCTTTTATCCACTGGATGGCGCCAAAACCGAATTGATCAAAAACGGAAGTTAAAAAGATTTCAAGATTAATTTTAACTGCCTTTATGTTTGATAGTCATTCTGAGTCTGATATCTAACATAAATTTGTTTACAAAAACACAATTTTTTAAGCTTTTTGCTTAAAATGTTGTTTTTTTGAAGAGAAATATCCATATTTCAGTGGTTAAATTAAGTGGAAAAAGTAAATGTATAATGAAACGTTTTTTTCCCCATTTTGTTTGTTTGTTTATTGTTTATTGTTTGTTTGAAAGCAAAGGGTGTGTTCTTTAATTTGATATAATTTGTATGTTTATATATTTATAGAAGATAATTTTTTCCTGCAAGGAATTTTGTGAAACTTTTGTTAAAATCACAAAAATGCAGGTGGGCAACTTTTCTCAAAAAGGCTGGCGGTGAATGAGTTAAAAGCATTTAATGTTTTCTGTAAGGAATGTTCATATCGGCTTCATATCTGCGGCTTATACGCTGATACAGATATATCTGCGACATGCTCATATCGGCCGATAAAATCGGCAAAACGATAAATCGGTCGGGCTCTAGTCAATGGATATGCAATCCACAATCCAGTCTCTCCATTCCTTGTTTTTTCATCCGAATGCACCAAAACATGACATCTAAATCCTTATTTACTTGTGTATGTGTGTCAGTATCTCCAGACGCGAGTGTTTCTTTGTTCTTCCGGCAAACATTTCACGCGAGGGGAACACACATAAACAAACACACGAGTCAGGAAACTCGACCCGGTTTTTGGTATTCTTATAAAATACGCAATTGCAAACAGTACAATCCTTATTTTCTTGCGTCTAAGGTTATATCTCCGCACAGCAAGTTTATTAAACACAGGATCACTCGTATTACTGCTTTTATTATCAACACGTGAGCGAGTAATGGCGGCGGTGGGTGTAAACAAACAAGTTTGTCACGCTTGTCCCTTGTTGTGTTTCTACTATAATGATTACTAAAACACAAATAAGAGTCCAGACAACGATAGGCAGTCCTTCTTAAGAGTTGTTTACTGCACAAAAGTAAACCTGTCGCTGGCCAACCAAATACTAACCCTGTGTTAATTTTTACGATGGCCAAACAGTACCTTTACTATGATTACTATGGTTTTTAAAGGTATACTTGTGAAATTAGTAGAAAATATTTCTATATATACACACATTATATATATATTTTTTGTTATAAAATCCCAAGTAGGCTAAACCTTATCATGGTTTTACTACAGAGAAAGTTACATTCCTGTTGAACATTCCTACAAGGCTCATTATGTGGCTCATTATGCGACTGTTTTGTACCTCAGCTGTCAATCACTCATTATTCAGGAGCTTTCATGCCTCCACGCATACAGCCTTTCCCAAGCAAATGTGTCTTAGAAATTGTAAATCAATATATTCTTTCATGTGAATGAGCAGGCCAGATGATTTTCACATCATTTTGAAGAAAAAAAACTCTAGACTACTAGATCCTGTTTTGGAAAGTCTTGGGAAAACATGTTTAGAATGAGTTTTGTGGACTTGTATCAGTGACTTAAAAATGTAGCTTTTTCAAAAACCACACATAAACATTTTTCTCTCAAAAATACAAACATGTACATACATGTTGATCATATAATATTGTAGCCCAGTTTGTGCTGAACTCAGTGTTACGAGACTTTTGCCATTTATATGTTTTTAAGTAACTGAAAAAAGCCCAAATGTCAGTGCATGTCAAAACTTCCCCAGGGCCCTAAAAACCCCTTAGACCCCAGAGGGTTAACTGGTCCTTTCAAAGATGATGTCATATTTTATCAGCGTCTGGGTAAGGATCAGGGCTGCGTTTCCCGATAATGTTCTCTCTTAGCGCGCTATGAAGACTCTTAAGTTAAACCTTAACTACAGGTTTACCTTTTCTAGGCGTGTTTCCCGAACTCTACCTTAGCGGGTTTCTTAAGGTATACTTTCTTACGTACGACGTTACCAGGTGCTGTCCATGGCGATGGTGCTGAATAGGTTAATATCGATTGCTCGACAATCAATTGTTCACTTTATGTAATAGGTACTTCGCTGCGTTATGAGAGAGCGGTGTTATTTATTAAAGAAACATTTCAGAAATAGTTCAAGTTACATTTATTAGGAATATCTGGTATAAATATTTCAAATTGCAAACAACTAAATATAAACCTTGTATATTTTATTTTATATCAAACCAATGCAAAACTCGCAACTTCATGTCCAAAAGTATAATGCATAAACTGCTCCAATAGGGGTTTTCACACTGCGCTTAACCCTGGGTTATCTTCATTCTAAACCCCGCTTTTAACCCTGGGTTAAGGAGCGTTTCACACCTGTAATTTGAAAGCGGTGTTAGCACCGCTTTTTACCCAGGGTTATGAAACCCTGCTCTGGCTCTTTGTGGTGCCAAACGCATGCAGTGTGAAACGAAGCAGGGTTAGAATGTTATGACCCTAATTAAACACAGCTGAAGTAGCTAATCAAGGCTTGATAATTACAGACAGGTGTGTTGAAACTGGGGTGGAGACTCCTGACCCAGGGTTTAGGAATGCACAGTGTGAAACGTCAAATTATGAATACCCAGGGTTATCTCTTAACCCCTGGTTAAGTTTGAACAGTGTGAAACATGAAAAAAATAACCAAGGATTCCGTTAACCCTGGGTTTAGAATAACCCAGGGTTAACAATTTCAGGTGTGAAAAGCCCTAATGCATCCATTATTCCTTCACTTTAAAGGATAATTTATATTAGGGGTTCCCAATAAATGTGTTGCTTAGGGGAATAAGGTGGGTCGTGCAAGTCACCTGGCTTGGCATTACACTAAAAATATATAAAAACAAGTTGTTGTTCATTAGTTCACGCGTTTATGTGCTTGGACACTGCGCAAGCAGCGCGTTTACAATGCGGATAACGCTTAATGGACGCATTTCTGGAGCCGCGCCTGTCTGTTTACCTTAAATATAAGTCAGCTTAACATCAATAATAATATTTAGGGAAATCCACAATTATGATTTTGTTATGAGTGTGCTCCCGTGGTCTGCGATTTTACTTGATTTGTTTTATTGCAGATAAAATAGCCGGTAAACTAAAGATTTAAAGGGCCAATCAGTAGAATTTTAAGTGTTTTATTAATCAAAATCAATGTCTTTATTCATAAATATGTCCTCGTGGCTGTCAAATGACCTCTGCCAGTGATCTGACTTTTGTTTGTAAGCTTAGAATTTCTTCTCTTTGAAATGCACAAATGAACTAGTAAGATTCGCTGTGTAGCTGCCTGCCATAGTTTCACCAACTCCTCTACCCAAACTCTTTTTTAATAGTTTCTTAAGCCTGTAATAATAGTTCAAAGCTGATGTTCCTTTGGGAAAAAAATTTTAAAAATCTAACAACCATCAGTGTAATAATGTCTAATTATGTGAATATTTTATTCTTTAACTCATTCACCGCCAGCCTTTTTGAGAAAAGTTGCCCACCTGCATTTTTGTGATTTTAACAAAATTTTCACAAAATTCCTTGCAGGAAAAATTATTTTCTATAAATATATAAACATACAAATTATATAAAATTAAAGAACACACCCTCTGCTTTCAAACAAGCAATAAACAAACAAACAAACAAACAAACAAACAAAATGGGGAAAAAACGTTTCATTATATATTTACTTTTTCTACTTAATCTAACCATTGAAATATGGATTTTCTCTTCAAAAATACAACATTTTGAGCAAAAAGCTTAAAAAATGTGTTTTTGTAAAGAAATTTATGTTAGAGATCAGACTCAGAATGACTATCAAACATAAAGAGAGTTAAAATAAAACGTTATATTTTTTTAACTTCCGTTTTTGATAAATTCGTTTTGGCGCCATCTGAAATTCGTCCAGAAAGGCATACTTATTAGTTAAATATGAACTCATAAATGACGAGATAACTCGTCAATGGCGGTGAATGAGTTAAATTAAAAACATTGCCTAATTTAACACGGAGTGTACTTCAACTTTTTTTTTTTACAGATATTTAGTTATATAGACTGCAATATACACAAGCTTTTATCACAGTGATGGCCCCTAGCGGAGTCAAGTGGGCACCTTCCGAACGAACGACTTACAGAAATGATGCGTAACTAAGAACGTTTTGGGAAACACATATTAACGATAAGGTACAGCTTAAGGTACAACTTAAGAACGACGTAGAGCTAAGAAGGTTTCGGGGAACGCAGCCCAGGACCTTATTATTGTTCTCCAGACTGAGTTCATGAGAAAAGACTTACAGGACTATGGGAGTAACATTTTGTTTTTTGATGCTACACACTGTGTGAATCAATATTCCTTTCCACTCTATACATTGCTTGTGAGAGATGACCATGTTCATGGTGTTCCTGTTGCATACATAATAATGAGCAGAGAGACCCAAGAAACCCTTAAGCTTGCACTTCAGAGGCTACGACCTGTGTTCCCTAAGCCGCCAAGGTAATTTATTAAGTCATCAATTGCAGCTTCTTAAGTTATTTTATATCAGCAGTGTTAAACAAGGTAATTGAAGGTGCTTCATGGTTGACAAAGACATGAGTGAAATTAATACTTTGAATGAAGTTTTCCCTGAATCTGATGTTCTTTTCTGCTGGTACCATGTACTTCAAGTAATTGAAATTTTGTAATCAGAAAATGTTCGTTTTACTTTCACAGTCATTTAAAAAAAAAAAAAGGTCAATACATAAATAAAAAAATACTTGCATATTGCGTCTGATGAAACCATCTATAGAGTAGGGGAGAGCAGGGGCAAAAGTAACATTTTTCAGAAAATTTAATTTTTAAAAATAAATTTATAGACAGAGATATATTTTTGTTGTGGTCAGTAACTCACAAGTGTGGTCTATCAATACCAGGTGGAATTTTGAACACATGTAAAACGACTTCAGTATAATTTCACTTTGAACAGAGGTAGTGAATTGTTACTTTTGACTCTGACAGCAGCGACGAAAGTAACACACAGGTGGGTCAAAGTAACACAGAAAAGCAAGAAAGATTTTTGTTTTTAGTAAATATAGTATGACTATGACCTTGTTAATATGTAACTGCAAACATATTTTGTTGTTTATCTTTGCAAAAAATAATACAATTTCATTTTAAATTTCAGTTTTATCAAATATTTCAAAAGCAACCTGACAGTAAAAACTTGAATTGTTGAGAATAAAAAAGTAAACAGTATGAACACTATGAAAATGAAATTAAATCACAACCTTCAACTGGACAAATTGTACTGTTGCTGCAACCTGAGCAGTCTCCTAGCTGCTACAAGCACTCTCTGAAAGTGGCGGTGAAGGGTAGAGCACACAGCCCCGCCCCTCCCCCTGCCTGCAGAAGAGTGTCTAATACCAGGCACTGTTGCGTTTTTCAACCACATGAGGGAGCTGTAAGTCATTTTTACATGGAAACTACATAGTGTTGCTTTAATTCATCCAAGTTAAGGTAAGAACATAGTAAAATATTGAAAAACGGTGGTGTTTTCCTTTAACACGGGAACAAAAGTTACAAGTGTTATTTTCGTCCCAACATGAACTCCTGATATTTAAACAAGGTTAACTATTTTTTTAACTCAGAAAAGGCAAACTTCAGGATGTGTTAGAGCACTAAATAACCTGTAGATTAATCAGTAATGTGACATATGAAATCAGAAACACAATGTGTTATAAATGTGGGCAAAACAGTGATGAAATAACTCGATATTTTCAGCTCTGTCAAGTGTTGTGTGCTAAAGATGGTGTCATAGTTTGGAATGCAAATGCATACCTGTCGAGTTTTAGATTTGAAATAAGGGAAATTTTCCAGCACCCACCGCCAGCAGTCCTACCAACCCAACAAGCTCCAGTATCCCTTACATTTTAAGACTGGTGCTATAGCCTAAATGACAACACAAAATGGTATATATCAGGGGTGTCAAACTCATTTTAGGCTGACTGAGGGCCGGATGGTAAATAACGCCACAATGTGAGGGACGGATAATATTTATTAAACCTTAGTTTGCTGAAATTGTGTTAAAATTAACTAGACAAACTAACTTAATAGCAAGAAAACTAGTGAAACACACAGCTCTGTGAAAACTACTTTTCATAAGTCACACTCATACTGTACATACTATACACACAAATTTGCATCTGTACAAAACCCACTGGCCTTTGGTTGAAAAGCCTAAATTTAACCTATTTTGCGTTATACCTTAATGCCAAATTTATTTATAAACCATTCACCTTTCTTTGTAATGAGAACAGTCATTTAGAAAATGAAAATGGTAGATTGGGCAGTGTCCCAAACCAAAAAGGGCACTAAGGGGGTGGTAGGCTACTATATAGTATGGTTTTAATAAAGTATTGTAAATAAATATGATGTGTTATATGACTAGCATCAACTTAGACAAGTGATTATAATGGGCAATATAATAACAAGAATTAAAGTGTGACAATAAATATTCAATATGAATTACCTGCTGGCTTGATGGAGCTTTGAATCCATGGTTGCAATGTTGAACTGCCTTTAGAAGCAGCCTCCCTTTCCGTTCTCTGTCTTTATTTTGTGAAGGCATTTGTGTTTTTTGTATTTTTTTGCCTACAAAGTGTGCCAACAACAGCAAATTTAGTGTTTATATTAATTTAGATCTGATCGGGAACATTAAATCCATTAGACAAGCGATAATAGTAAGAATGTGGATATTTTGTTGTTTGCTTGCTAATTTGTTAGCACTTTTAGAACACCGACAGCAAATCATTACTAGAAGAAATACATAAACAAACTTTCAAATGAATAATTCTGCGGTTTAACAACTGATATAGTGTAATAAATCCACCTGTTAATGCAACGAACTTCAGAAACTGTCGTCTTCGCTCTCCAGGCAGAGAGTGCACACAGAGATGCTGCGGAGTGAGCGGGAAAACACGAAGTGGATTAGCGGAATCTGTGGATCTTTAGCAATCTTTAGGATCTTTTTACGGGAGATTTACAGGAAAATACTAATACGGGAGGACGGCGGGAAAGAAGGGTAAAATACGGGACTTTCCCAGCCAAAACGGGATACTTGACAGGTATGTGCAAATGTTATAAGGGCTCTAAGAAAATCACTTTGTTACTTTCATCCCGCGTTACTTTCATCCCAGTTCTTCCCTACATATACTTTATGACCGTTCAAAAGGTCATACAAAACAGTTAAGAGATATGGGGAAAAATAGTGTTGCTGTTAATATTAAGTGTTTGTTTTGCTTGTAGACACAATGGCCCTCATTTATCATTCTTGCGTAGAAACGGGCGTATATGTTGGCGTAAGATTATGCTTACACTCCTCTCACCGCCTGATTTATGAAACTGTGCGTACCGTTGATATTCAGGTGTACGCAATATCTGCCCTTCATAAATGCCGCGGCTGAAAACGATCGTCATTAGAATAACACTCCCATATAAATTCAAGTCTCCACCTCCCCCACGCCCTCATTTTTCGACATTGACACATGGAAGACGGAAAAGAAGACAAACCGGGGAAGTGGAAAGAAACAAAATTGTTTTATTTGGGAGTTTAAAGAGCGGGATTAAAGACACATTAATAATTGCATGACATTTTGTAATATTTGTATTATTATTTTTATTATTAATGACGCTTAATTGATATTTAGAATAATAATTATTTATTATTATTATTATTATTTACTGTTGCCTACATCTAAATTATATGTCTGCTTAATGGTTCGGTTAAGTTTTTTTAAAATAATATTTTAAAATGATGTAGTAACTTTTATAGTGTGTTTTTCTGTATTTACATACAGTTGTTTGTTAGCTAAGATCCAGTTTCATACGGAGCTCCGGATATAATTCAAATTAACAATTTGTTTCCACGACATCCACATGTTTTACTAGGCTAATTCATAATTTGAAGTAATAATAATTGTAATAGTAATGAAATATTATAATAATTAATCCCAAGGAACAAACTGTTGAATATTGGGAACGAATTTTATATTTATGGCCATACTTTAGACTAAATAAGAAAAAGAAGTGTCCATAATGTAGCATAAAAGATAATTCGTGGCCATGATTTTGTCCGCATGTCATCATGATCGGATTTATGGCTCCATTCAACACAAACATTTTACTTTACCTATTCATTTATTTATCATGGAATAACTAGCTTACCTTTTGATGCATTATTACCATGTTTTCGTAGCACATCCTTGTGCTTTCTTGCAATGTGCCGCTTCAGATTCCAGGATGAATATTTGCTAACTTTTACAGTCTCTCCGCACTTCCTTTTAATGTTTTCTTCCTGTCCAATATTAACTTTGATTTTTACTTTACATTTATGATAAGGATTGAATTCCACAACTTATTGCTAGACGTTTTTACAGATTCTCGAACTAGCAAATTATCAAAGGGCGTTCTGGGTTCAACGAGCGGTGCTGAGCGAGCGGACTTTTTAGAAAGGCGCTTTACCGCTCCGCTCACATGCTTTGCCCTGAAACGTCAGGTAAAGCGCCCAGGCTCTCAACTGAAGGAATACATATGCATTCAAATCAAATGCTTTGGTAAAGTCTCTCAAATTAAACATTGAAGTCCATGTTGCATAAAAATAAACACTGAAGTTTGTAATTATTATGTTTTTTTTACAGTGGGTCATAATATATCATATATTTTAGTTTGTCAGTGCGTTTTGTGGTGTTAGGAAGTGTTTGCGCATTTCTGCACTAACTCAAAATGTGCGTACACCACCTCCTGAGCAGGCGTAGGATTTGAGCGTACCGTACGCCAACGTCCATATTGATAAATCTCAAAGTCACCGTGGTTTTGGGTGTACGCCAGGTGTACGCTGGAATTTTGGTGTACGCACTTTTGATAAATGAGGGCCAGTATGTTTTCTTTCATTGCAAAAGACTTTGAAAGGGTGGCTAAAAATTTTCTTAGCAACTTTTCTCACTACCAAGAGGTTTGCAAGTACTTCCAGAGGTACTGGGAACCAATAAGTCAAAGATGGGCTGATTTTGGTCGTTGTTATAAGCATGGGAATTCAGAGACCAACAATTTAATAGAAAGGTAATTTTGATCAGCAAATGCTTAAGTTAAAATATTTGAGTAGCACTTTACAATAAGGTTGTATTAGTAAATGCATTGACTAACCTGAACAAACAATGAACAATATAGTTTTTCAGCATGTATTAATTTATTAATGTTAGGTAATTTCAATAAAGATATTCATATTACCGGTAGTTCATAATCCATTAACTAATGTTAACATTTTAAATGTTTTATTTTTATATAATACATGTATATATACAATATGGTTTAAGGGGTCGGGTATGTAAATGGCTTGAATATTATTTAAGTAATAGAAGCCAGTATCTACAATTTAAAACTATAATTCGAATCATAAAACTGTGGTATGTGGAATTCCTCAGGGTTCGGTAATTGGTCCTAAACTTTTTATATTGTTTATTAATGATATATTTGAGGCCTCCAAAGACATGAATTTTTTATTGTTTGCAGATGACACAAAAGACAGGGGCAAATTTAAATAAATTAATGGTTACTATTGAAAATGAAATGACAAACTTAAAGAAATGGTTTGATTATAACAAATTATTTTTGAATTGGGATAAGACAAACTATATGGTTTTTGGAAATAAGGGAAAACAAGAATGTACAAATTTAGTTATTCAGGATGTAAATATTGAACGTGTTTCAGAAATCAAATTCTTATATTTAACATACTGTACTGAGGTGTGGGGTAATGCATGCACCAGTTATACTGAAAGGTTGTGTTTACTCCAGAAGAAAGCAATAAGAATTGTGACGCACAAAGGTGTACGGGACCATACTAATAAATTGTTTATCACATTGCAGACCTTGAAATTTTATGAGTTGGTCCAATTTAAAATATTGCAAATTATGTGGAGAGTGAAAAATAATATGGTGCCAATACCATATAATACACTTTCAAAATAAATTTAAGTTAATTATAGATAGTAAAAGTAGAAGAAAAGGCAACTTTTGCGTACCATATTCACGTACCTCACAAAAACAAAAAGGGTTTATGGTAATTGGGATCAATTTATGGAACTATTTGGATAATGAGGAAAGATCATGCTATACGATTGTTCAATTTAAAAATATATATATAAAAAAGGTATTTCGAAAATATGAAGAAAGTGAAATATAAGAATAAATTTTTGATAAATATGAAATTGTTAATTATATACATGTGAAGTAAATTTGCACTTTGATATAGAGAATGGGAGCTATACGAGCTATATATTCTGTGCTAGAATAGATATTTGGGAAAAGGGGCATGAATTTATAAGACTATGTCTTCCTCATGCTCCTATTCAGCATTGGAAGCTATTATTTAGTTGTGTATGAGATTATTTTGTGTTTGTAATAATATCATGGCTGAATAAAATAATTTGATTGATTGATGTTAGTAAATGCTAATATTAAAATGAATAAAGATGATTAAATGCTGTAGAAGTATTGTTTATTGATAGTTCATGTTAGCTAATGCATTAATTAACACATACAACCTTATTGTAAAATGTTACCAATATTTTAATACAATTCCGCAGACAACAAAATAAAATTGTATGCAGTGTTAATTTTAGCAGCAAATTCTGATTTAGTCTTAGTCTTAGTCTTTTGAATAACACACCATTTAGTTTTAGTCTTATTTTAGTCATCTGAAATCTTTTAGTCTTAGTCTAGTTTTAGTCGACGAAATATCATAAGAGTTTTAGTCTAGTCTAGTCTTATGTTTTTTAGTCTGTTATGGAATGGTATTAAGGTTTGAATATGCAATACAGACACAGATTTAATGGTTGTTATAGAAAACACGTATTTTATTTTATTCTTAATGTCAAAAAAACTGACCGTGGCTTTTCACAAAAGATAATATCACATAAAATAAGCATCAGGCCCGCTCTACCTAAAATATACATGGTCCCTGAAAAAGATATGCATTCTCCCTAAATGACATGCACACACAGACACACGCACGCAGACACACACACAGACAGAGACACACACACGCACTTACGCACGCACTTTGTCTAGTCATGTAAAACCACAACATCTACTATAATAGTAACGTTACACATTTCATTCAATTTGAGGACACTGAATATTTATACTCAGTAATAATTCAGACAATCCAATACAATCAATACAGTTCAGATGTGTATTCCTTTCGTTTCTATGTTATACCAAGTTTAGCGAAAACACGGTGGTTTATCTTATAAAATAACCTTAGCGTGCATGTTTACCTTCGCATGTATTTCTGCATGAGTCATCTTTACAGGCTGTCGTCTTGTCATATTTGAAGTGTGACCAGATTAGACGCTAGCTCTGACATTTTTGTTGTTAATGAGACATGTCTTCGGTCCGGGTGCACCGCAAAACGTTAGCGTGTTGCTAACGAGCGAAGTCAACTGAAATCATCCAAAGCTGGGTGACGAGGACTGTACAACTAAATATAATGTAAACAACCTGTTGTGAAAACGAACTTTGCCGCGGGTTTTTGAAATGCCTGCTGCCTGCGTACTAGATCAACCTACCCTCAAAGATTCGCTCTGATTGGATTTCTTCCCAAATGTCCCACAAAATGAGAACATCTGATTGGATCTCTTCGCCATTCGTCCCTCCCTAACATTTTCGTCTTATTTTTATTCGTTGACTTAAGTGTCAGTTATATTTCGTTACAGTCTTCGTCATCAAATATGATTTTATTTAGTTTTTATTTAGTTTTCGTCCGTAAAAAAAGGTTCGTTGACGAATATTTTTCGTCATCGTCTTCGTTAACGAAATTAACACTGATTGTATGCAGTTGGTACCCTATAGGCAGAGGTGTAAAGTACTTGAGTAATTTTACTTGATTACTGTACTTAAGTATTATTTTTGGGTATTTTTACTTTACTTGAGTACAATTAAAAACCAATACTTTTACTTTTACTTAATTACATTTTTTAAGAGAAAAAAGTACTTTTTACTCCTTACAATTTTATTTACAGTCAAAAACTACTTCTTTTATAGGGATCACTTTATGCTATTTTCCCTTGCTCGTAATTTTATTGCGCTGATGGCCAGTTTAATTTAAATGTTATTTATTTTGGAGCCTTTGGACCACACTAAGGAATTGGCCAACAGTTCATCTGATGATGAAGATTTGAACTGTGTTCCCATGTGACACGTCCCCTGCTATTTGCAGCCTCTGATCCATATCTGATTTTAGTGCATATATCCAATTTGAGAAAAATAAATAAATAAAAATAAAAAACACTTTTTTTTCATCAGTAGACACCAGTGATGCGCGGGTCAATGTATAAACAACCCGCACCCGACCAACGTTTTCATCTAATCCGCCCGCAACTCGGACCGCAAAGAAAAAATTAGGGCTGTCAAATGATTAAAATTTTTAATCAAATTAATCAGAATTTTCAGTGGATTAATCAGGATTAATCACTATTTGCAATTACACCTGAATCATAACCATTTTTTCTAAAATGCACCAAAAGATAAATAACAGGACACACATACAAAATTCTCATATTATGTCCGTTTATTAACACAGCCAAATAATGGTGGTTTAAATCAAGCTGAAACATACTACACACCATAATATTTGTCTTTGTAATGTCCCATCGCTTCCTCTTTGGCATTCCTATTAACCAGGATGTACAATTTACAGTATTCAATTGAACATAAAGCAATAAATGTAGCCTAACACATAACCCCATAACAGTGGCCTACAACATTTTTGCACAATTTGAGTCATCTGTTCAGGGTTCTTGCAGGTTTCAGCAAGTTAAATTTAAGACCTTTTTAAGACCTTTTAAGACCATTATGAGTAAAATTTAAGACCAACACGACACATTACTAGAAGCATTCGAATGATCTCAGAAATTCTCAAAACGTTCTATTTTTATTGATTCAGTTATAGAAACATATAAAATGAACACAGTTTTAAAACAGATAATCAAAATACATGGAAATTCATTATGCTTAACCCTATTAGACAGCGAGTGTTGGCGGCGACAAATTCTACCCACAGCACTTTAGGAAGACACTTCTGACAATGGAAGCCCAAAAAGGTTGGGCGTCACGTGATTCATGGAGACTTCAGTTAGTTCCTGGAAGCTCATAGTGACCCATTAAAACACATTGAGTTAGAGGCAAAGAGCTGTAATTTTTCTTACTTAATAGTCAAGAAATGCATTGATTTACCATATTTATATCACCCTAATATGTGTAAGTAGTATTTTTATAAAATTCTATTAACAAATGTTTTTTGACAAATAAAATTCACTAATATTAGATCAGTTAGTATGGTCAGCCGCTGGTTTGTGCCCAGTTTTACACTGCCTCATACAACTTTAAAGCTTTAAAATGCATCACACTGTGTAGTACGTAAGCTTATAGGGGAGGTTTCCCAGACAGGGATTAGACTAGTTTTAAGAGCTTTCCAAACTTGAAAACAATTTGCACTGACATATCTTAAAATACATCAAAATGCACACAAGTAATGGTTTTAGTAAGGCATGTTTATTTAAACTAGTTATATGTCATAATTAAACTAAGGCCTAGTCCTGGTTTAAACTAATCCCTGTCCGGGAAACCACCCAATAATGTTTATGCATGTTTATAATGTACAACTGACTGTGTGCTGTGCCTGTTTCATTTATAAATATACAAAGAACAAAAGATCACTTTCAATTATTATTAATCCCTAAAAGCATTAATATATGCATTTTATTAATACAACTTATTCATAAATTAATTTATTGCATTTAATTGAATACAGAATCACAGAGCCAAAAACACTTCACCCATACGTTTTATGCATAAATATGCACTATATACAGCCATCACGTTTAATAGCCTCTCTAATTACACAATAACGGATTAATCTGCCTTAAGAAAACGAAATTTACCATTAAAAGGCTGTTTGATATGTGTTGCTAACATTATCCACTAAGACCGTTTCTCAATCCGAAGGCTGTAGCCTACGAAGGGTCGCATTTCTAAGATGGATACGTCATAAAAACTGTCTTATTTCAGAATATTAACTTTGAAATTAACTTTAAAATATTGATTAATATTCTTAGTTAATCGTAATTGTTGTAATATGCTTATGACTTGCGAATGTAATGCTCAGTTAACTTAAATAAACCAGGCGATGACGTTTGCAGCTCTGATTCTACCGCTGTTCATTTAACCGTAACTCTTGAAGCATTTGCGCTATCAAAAAAGTTTGAATTGTTCCTAAAAGACGACAATTGCACTTTTTGGAAATATATGATTTATTACGGTACTTTCTTGCTTTCCGTCTGCAAATCGCTGCTGTTTGTGGAGATCTGAAGGGGGAGCGCGTTAGGTTCAAGTGCATTGCAGCAGAGAGCAATATTAAAGTTTAAAATATAAAACTGTGTAACACTAAAGTTGACACGCTGTTGGTGGCTCGTGACTCGACGACCCGACTGTTTAAGTTGATTTTCAATAAAGCAGTGTTGATTTTTGTTCGCTTCTGTCTATGTTTCAGAAGCTAACAAATGCTCAGGTAACCACGGGCTATTAAATTACTCCGAAAAAGATTTTTGCTTATACAAAACAAAATTTAAGGATTGTTTTCCGCCAAATCCACAGTATACAGTCAGATCACAACACCTGAAATATAGCTTATGGCACGATTTGCGTGGATTATGACAAAGTGCGGAACGTTTTTTTTTTAGAGACCCACCATCATACACTTTCTGCCTCCGCCACTGATTAAGTTAGTTCTTCAGCGTTTTAAATTACTATTTTATATTCTGCGGACAACGCTTTTCGGGAATGAACAGAGGTGAGAAATTTAAGACTTGGGTAAATTAAATTTAAGACCTGGGATAAAAATATGGGTGTTTTTAAGACTTTTTAAGGCCTTAAATTTAACATTCTGAATTTTAGACTTTTTAAGACTTTTTAAGACCCCGCGGGAACCCTGTCTGTTGCGTTTTTATGTGGAACAAAACATGTTCAATAAAACTTTTAAATCAAACCAAAGAACAATCTTTTACCTTTTCCTCCATTCTTTAATCCACTTGCTCAAAAATCCAGTTGCTAACTACTATAACATGTTACACTGAAACTGGTCTTCTTGTTTGAACATCACCTTTCAAATTACTGAGCTTTATCATCTTTCAGCCAGTTGCTGAGGCAAACTAACTTTTTCACATTTTCTGAAAGTAAAGCTGACCTTTTCTTGTTCACAATGTGACCTGCAACTGAGAAAAGTCGTTCACAGGGCACGGTGGTTGCAGGAGTGGCTAGATATTTGTGAGCTAGTGAGGCCAGCTTCTCATGGGCTCCTGAATGAGATGCCCACCACTTCAAGGGGCAGCCCTCCAATGTAATGGTGGGCTCTGCTCTGTACCTCTGTATGGCAGGTTGGACCTCTTCATCTTCTGATTCTGAATCTGAGCACATTTGCAGAAGGCTGATTTTCTTCCTGGGTGGCCCATCGTCATGTGTCTGTGAAGACTTTCTGGGTGATTCTTGTTGCAGCATCCCTTCAAGTGTGGTCCACACCGCTTCCCTGTCTGTCTTGGGCAGGCATTTCAAGTCTTTGAAACGAGGATCCAAAACTGTAGCAATCTGGAGCCATGCATTGTTGAGCTGTTCTTGGCGGGATGCTAGGTCCTCCTTGAACTTGGTCTTGAATCTCACCACATATGCAGGGTCCTCATCACAGGCTTCCATCTTGAGACGCAAGTGGCAGAGAGAAGGTAGTACCACAGAACAGGAGACATAGGCCTCTCCACCCAGGAGCTCAGTTACATACCTACGCACACAAACACACATGCACACAGAGACATTGTATTATTAGAACAGTGGTTATCAACATATCATCATTATTATTATTATTTTTACCTACATAGTGTTAATTTCACCACCTATTTTTAATTAAGTCTTAGTCTTGTGCCAAATGTCCTTGTTAGTTTTAGTCATATTTAGTCATTTACATATCTTTTTTTTTGTTAGTTTCTTGATAACAGACCGCTGCTAACTATAACACACCGTCGCCATGAAAAACAGAGCGTTGCCATGAACACACAGAATTCTAACCGTAGAGACGGAGCGCACTATTTTCTTAAGCAGAAGCAATACAATCGTTTTAAATCAATAAACTCCTTTTTAAATCATAATTTTGTGTCAAATTATTAATTTATTTGGTAGGTAGCAATGTAATAAGCGGGATCCGAACTCGTTCTGAATATTTTAAAGGTGCAACAGCTGATGAAAAAGCAGAGACGATTGTAGACGAAAATTAAGAGAGATTTTATCTTAGTTTTTATTTTATGCAAAACATTTTCATCTCGTCTTTTTCGAACATATTTCTGACGAAATTAACACTACATACATGCATACATGTTATT